>NW_024412388.1:89010899-89090733 GCF_014898765.1 Herpailurus yagouaroundi
ATTTTATTTTATTTTATTTTATTTTATTTTATTTTATTTTATTTTATTTTATTTTATTTTACTAATGTTTATTTTTGAGAGAGATAGAGATTGAGAGAGAGAGGAAGAGTGCACACGTGCAAACAGAGAAGGGACATAGAGGGAAAAGAGTCAATCCCACGCAGGCTACTTGCTGTCAGTGCAGGTCTGATGGGAGGCTTGAATCCATGAACTGGGAGATCATGACCTGAGGCGAAATCAAGAACTGAACACTTAACCAATTGAGCCACCCAGGTGCCCCTTTCATGGCTCTCATTTAAAATCTAGTTTTAATGTTCACTTATTTTGAGAAGGGGGGGTTGGGGAGGGGCAGAAAGAGAATCCCAAGTAGGTGCCATGCTGTCAGAGCAGAGCCTGACTCGAGACTCGAACCCAAGTACTGGGTGATCCTGATATGAGCCAAGATCAAGAGTCAAGAGTCCTAAGCTTAATCAACTGAGCCACCTGGGGAGCCCCTCATGGTTCTTATTTTAAATTGCAAGAAAGGAAAGACTTTAATTGACCAGGTTCGATGAAAGAATTTGCTGGCTCTAGAATTACTGTGGCCAGAGAATGAATTATTATATTTGTCCAGCATAGGACATGCAACCATCTTAGAAAAATCACTGTGGCCAGAAAGATGAGGTCATATAAGATTACAGCAGCTCTGATTTGGAAAATATGTTAGAGAGGGCAAAGAATAATACCCTAAAGAAAATAGGTCCCAGAAAACGTAAGATAAGCTGACCAAAGCAAAAATACATTTCAATATCATATGAATTTCAGTTTCCTCATTAATAACATGAAGTTCAAACATTTGTTACAGTTATTTCACAAAATTATTTTAAGTGCTAAATATGATTTATCAGCAGAAGTGCTTTATAAAGTTTTGTTAGTGAGCACTACATGACACTCACACAGAATGTTGAACCTCTTATACCAGTTCATCTAAAATATGTTTTTATATTACTGGTAAGTACAAAAAGATGACCCTAGAGTCTTCCATGGTGGATTTTCTTTTTTTTTTTATTTATATATGAAATTTATTGTCAAATTGGTTTCCATACAACACCCAGTGCTCATCCCAAAAGGTGCCCTCCTCAATACCCATCACCCACCCTCTCCTTCTTCCCACCCCCCATCAACCCTTAGTTTGTTCTCAGTTCTCAACAGTCTCTTATGCTTTGGCTCTCTCCCACTCTAACCTCTTTTTTTTTTTTTTTCCTTCCCCTCCCCCATGGGTTCCTGTTAAGTTTCTCAGGATCCACATAAGAGTGAAACCATATGGTATCTGTCTTTCTCTGTATGGCTTATTTCACTTAGCATCACACTCTCCAGTTCCATCCACGTTGCTACAAAAGGCCATATTTCATTTTTTCTCATTGCCACATAGTATTCCACTGTGTATATAAACCACAATTTCTTTATCCATTCATCAGTTGATGGACATTTAGGCTCTTTCCATAATTTGACTATTGTTGAGAGTGCTGCTATGAACATTGGGGTACAAGTGCCCCTATGCATCAGTACTCCTGTGTCCCTTGGATAAATTCCTAGCAGTGCTATTGCTGGGTCATAGGGTAGGTCTATTTTTAATTTTCTGAGGAACCTCCACACTGCTTTCCAGAGCGGCTGCACCAATTTGCATTCCCTCCATGGTGGATTTTCTAAGTAAAACCCAGGTTTAATCTCCCTGAAAAACTGAGAAGCATAAATCTTGGTAGCATCCAGACTTCTTTTAAAGACAAGAATAGGGGAACTGTTTACTGAAGGAACAGGAAGGAGCAGCTAGGCTCCTCACCAGTATTTTTACAAAAGGTATTAGGTATATCATCTTAATAGCAGAAAAATCATCATGATATCACTCAGAAGCTGGCATAGTGCCTTTCTTGAAACAACCATAACAACAACAACCTCCAGGAGTCCAAATAAATAATTTCTTTCTTCTGAAAATAAAAAAAGGAAGGAAGGAAAGAAGGAAGGAAGGAAGGAAGGAAGGAAGGAAGGAAGGAAGGAAGGAAGGAAAAAAGGAATGAGAGAGGAGAAGGGAGGTAAAGGAAGAGAAGGGGAGGGAAGGGAAGGGAAGGGAAGGGAAGAGGAGGGGAGGGGAGGGGAGGGGAGGAAAGGGAAGGGAAGGGAAGGGAAGGGAAAGGAAGGGAAGGGAAGAGAAGACAGAAAGGAAGAGAAGAGATGAGGAAAGGGGTGGAGAGGAGAAGAGAGGAGAGAAGAGGAGAGGAGAGAAGAGAAGGAATGTTTTGGGGGCACCTGGGTGGCCCAGTTAGTCCGGTTAAGTGTCAGACTTTGGCTCAGGTCATGATCTCACGGTTCGTGGGTTGGAGCCCTGCATCAGGGTCTCTGCTGTCAGTATGGAGCCTGCTTCTGATCTTCTGTCTCCTCTCTGTGCCCTGCTGGTTCTCTCAAAATAGATAAATAAACTTAATTTTTTTTAAATAAATGTTTTGGACTCTTTCCTGTATTTTTCCTAATTACTCAGACTAAAACTCCCATATACCATCACTCACAAAATTTTGTTCAACATTCGCAGGCTTTACTGAAGATTTGCTCTGACCTGGCTATTCATTGTTATTCAATGCAGACAGAAAGGTGATATAATCCTAACCCTTAAGGTTCTCACAGTTAAACTGGGAGGTAAAATACAAATTTCTCTCTTTCAATCTGTCTTCCTTTTTATTTCTAGGCCCCACTCCATTTACTCCAGACTTTACCACATCATGCTTATATTACAGCAGTAACCTTGAATGGGTCTTTCTGCCTCCAGTGTTAACTTCAGCTAACACCCAGTCAGACTAATTTTTCTAAAACAATTTCTATACTGTATCATTTTTCTTAAGGAAAAAAAATAACATGTCTCTAAAATTTCAATAAGATAATGTTCATTTACTGAAATTTTAGATCTGTGGGGAAAGTTAAAGAATTAGCACTGAATTCAACTCAATTTTGGATAACTTTTACAAATAAGAGTAACAATTAATAAGCAGAAAATAATTAAAACATAAAATTCCTGGATCCTAGATAAATATTATAGGAAGTACAGTGGTCTTTATGTTACAGCATTGAGGAATAAAATAAAAATTTTGAGCAATCATAGAAACATAAGTGAGAAAGTGAAATAAAATTTGATTTATATTTGCAAAATACTGGGAAACTGAAAGCTGAAAGATCAGTTAGGAGGCTAACGCAACTACCTAGGTAAGAATTAGTAATAGCCCAAATTTGAAAGGTGGCACTGACAATGGGAAGAAAAGTTCAGATGCAAAAGACATTATGAAAGATAAATTCATAGAACTTGATGACTGAGCCAAGGAAGAGGGATGTGTAAAAACTATTTTGAGGTTTTGGGTCTGGGAGAATACTGATACATACTACAACCAGAATAAGAAAATCAAAAAGGAGTAAATTTGTTGAAGTTTCTTGAGAAGATACTGTGTGTTCTCTTTTCAACACATTAAATGTTTTTCAACTGGGCATCTGTTGTTCTGGCCATTTACCATTCACCAATGTACTTTTAGTAGCATATGTATTTTTCTTTGGCAAACCACTGCTCCTTTCATCCTCAGCTGACTCCTCCTTCAGTTACCAAATGGGCCATCAGTCTGGAAGACTGCATTGCATTTCCATAGATCCACTGATTAATTCAGGGGCATATATGACCCAATTGGAGGCAGTTTTACAAAATAGTATTTTGCTGTAACAGTTGGGAGAGAAACAAGTGCTTTTTTCACTTGCTTCTTAGCAGTTAGCATGGTGTGACTGGTGAAAATGAAGGTAAGCCAGCAAAAGGCAGTGATAAAAATGGACCGAGCCCAGTTTCTGATGACTTTGTTTGAACCTGAATTCAGGTCTCCTGTACTTTCAGCACATGAGAAGACAAATTCCTTTTGGCCTTAAACAAGTTTACTCTGGTCTGACAATTAAAAAGCACAACAATTTCTCTACAAAAGCAATGCACAGAAATGGAGCTCCTTATCCTACAAACAAATTGAGAAGAGAGGAGGAGGGAGGAAAGAAAATAAGAGCTTCCTGAAAAACTAAATCTTATCTTTTATGGGAAGCAAAAATATATATTTGCCCATTTTTAAAGGTGAATATCTGTTAAATTTTTTTCAATCTTTTCTCATCTCTCTAAGTACATGTCATAGTTCTACGGACATGTGCATTTGCTAAAGTATGTCATTACATTTACTTGATATTGCAATCTCCCTCAAATCCATAAGCAAGTCCTTCTCTGACATGTGTTCTTTCATAAACCCACAAATTGCTACTGGAGGGGTAATAGTATATTCCCTCTTTGGAGTGTTGGTATTTCCAAAGAGGGCCGTGTCTTCATTTGTACCCTGCCTTTTCCATTAGAATTCCAGGGAATGAAACCCCAGAATCAAAAGTAGAAAGATGAATGCTTGAGTAACCGGCATCATCAGCACATGTGGTATGCTTCATTTGATACTTTCTTTAAAAAGTAAAACCAAAGTCTACATTTTTTACTAAAATGACTAGTTCTTGTCTTTCCAGGAGCTGATCTGTTCTTTTTTTTTTTTTTTTTTTAATTTTTTTTTTCAACGTTTATTTATTTTTGGAACAGAGAGAGACAGAGCATGAACAGGGGAGGGGCAGAGAGAGAGGGAGACACAGAATCGGAAACAGGCTCCAGGCTCTGAGCTGTCAGCCCAGAACCTGACACGGGGCTCGAACTCACGGACCGCGAGATCGTGACCTGGCTGAAGTCGGACGCTCAACCGACTGCGCCACCCAGGCGCCCCTGTTCTTTTATTTTTATAGACTACTGTTATTCTTTCAATAAATTATTTTTTCTTGCTTAAGTAAATAATTTGCTTGCAAAATATATAATCATAATTAAATTAATTTAATATTTAATTGCAATTAAATATTATATTAAATATATTGTGTATTATATTAAATATTTTAAAGTTAAATATTTTAATTATAAATTGCATAGTTAAATAAATATAATTATATCTATCCTAGAATGAATTAATAAACAAAAATATGTAAAAAAAATTCTGCACATATATGTACTCTGCTAATAGATGTTTTATGCAAAAACAGATTTATAGAACTATATCTTGCAAATAAAAGATGACAATGGATACAGTTCAATTACTTTTCAATGAAATGATCTTTTCTTGTCTTTAATGCAAAAGAGAACTTAATATTTGAATTAATCAATCAATCAGGAAAAAGGATTTAATAAGTTTCAGTTTTTCAGCACTACAAGTTATTTAGAATAATTACATCATAAAGCCCCTTTATTACCAAATACACAACCTAGATAGTGATAGAAAATAAATGGAAGAATTAAGAAGGCAACATTAAGCTGAAGGGAAAACCATTGGCAAGTACATAAGCTAAAATAGTCAAAATAAAGATGAACAACTTCTGAACCCTTCCTACTGGCATCCCAGATTCAGCAGGCATCCCAGATTCAGCATGTGCAAAACAGAATTTCTGATCTTTTCTTTAATGCCAATTCCCAACAAAATCTGCTGAAAGCCATCTTTATCATGTTGACTGTTCACCCATTCCATTTGTTCAGACTAAAATTTTTTGTGCCATCTTCAAATCTACATTTTTCTCTCATATCCACAACTAATATGAAAGGAAATCCTATTGGATCCACCTGCAGGCTATCACTTCTTTTTTTTTCCAGATTATCACTTTCTACCACTCCTATGCTCCCACCATGCTCTGAGCCACCACATCTCTCATATGTGTTATTGAAGTCACCTTCTAACTGTTTTGCTTCTGCTCTCGTTCCCTTATGATCTGTTCTTAATGCAATAGCCAGAGTTATCCCTTTAAAACTCATCAGGTAATTTCACTCCTCTGCACAGTAAAAATAAAAGTCTTCATGAGGGCTTACAACATTTTACAGGACCTGCTATTGCTGTGACCACACCTATCACTCTTCCCCTGACCACAGAGACCTCTTTGCTGTTGCTCAAACATATCAGGTAACAAACCACATAAGGAACTTTGTGCAAAACCTCTCTTCCTGGAAGTTCCCCATCCCCCTCATTGTCTTCAAGTCTTGTTTCAATTGTAATCTATTTTGTAAACTATACTCTGATCATCCACTTGGTATTGTATCTCCATGGGGTGCCTGGGTGGCTCAGTAGGCTAAGCATCTGGCTCAGGCCATGATTTCATGGTTCGTGTGTTTGGGCACCAGATTAGGCTCTCTGCTGTCAGCACAGAGCCCACTTCAGATATCCTGTCCTCCTCTCTCTCTGCTCCTCCCCTGCATTCTCTCTTTCTTTCTCTCTCAAAAATAAACATTTTCTAAAAATTAAAAAAAAAAACAAATTGCACCTCTAGATATTTTCAATCCACCTTCCCTACATTTTAATTTCCCATAACACTGTCATCTTCTTTAAAAATGTGAAATAATCTACCTCTTTATTTTGTTTATTGACTGTCTTTTCTTGCTCTTACATAAGCTGCACAAGGGCAACAGTCCTTGCCCGTTTTGTTCACTGACTTTACTCCAAGAGCCTAGAACAGATGCTGAATAAATATTTTTTGAATTAATTGAATAGAAGCTGCATCATGCTTGTAGAGGCTAACGCATAGATTTGGAATGAAATTATATTACCTCTCATTTAAATCTGACATTTTAAAATCTTTTATAAAGTCTTAGTCATTACAGCAACAACATATGGTGGATAATGTTATCACCCCACTTTCACATGAGGAAACTAAGGCCTAAGTAACTAAAGCAAGATCACATAATTGATAAATGATAAACCCAAAATTTGAACACCTGTTATTTGAGGCAGGAATCAGGCATATTTAACACTCTGTCATCTTACCTTTATTGAATACATTTGGGCAAGTCATTTACAGGCCATGAGCTTCTTTTCTCTCATCGGTTAAATAGGGATACCAGTGTTTCCCATATATTATTGCAGTAAGAAGCAGAGATAATATTTGTATTATTTGCCTGGCAAATAATTGTAATATTGCAAATATTTGTAATATTTTCCTGGGAAATAATAGGCAGTAATTAAATGAAAATACTATTCTAATCCTTCCCATATTTACAGTAAGAGATGTCTTAAGTAAGCTCAATCCTTGTGGGATGTATCTCTCTCTCTTTAAAAAACATGCAAGAATGAGGTCAGGGCTCAATGTAAAGGATCAAGAAAATTGTTTATTTAATTTTAATTTAGAACTTAGGCTAGAAGTCAAAGTTCTTTCTCAAAGAGCAGAACTAGGCTCTAGCTAATAATAAATGGTCTGTTTTCTAGAGTGTTCTTTGTGCATACTTCCTTAACCAAGCAGCCAGGGTCACAGGGATCTTGGGAAAGATTCAATGACTTAGAGAAATCTATCACAGACCCAGATGGAAAGCCAGGGGCCCCACATCTCCATTTCACTCTACCACTTATCCACCAGGTACTCTTGAGTATATCACCTCTCTGTGCATTACAAACTATAAATGAAACTCATGGAGCTAATGCTTACATAGTGCTGACTCTGTGCCAGACACTCTCCTTGTATCTTAGCTCCTTTGATCCTCCAAACAACTTTCCAGTTAGGAAAAAAAGACATCACTGAGGGTTGGGGTCACCAGATGATGACGAGAAAGAGCTGATTTCTGAAGGACAGAAAATTTCCATAAGCAGAGAGGCAAGATTACATTTCCAGAGGAATGACAGCATTGATGCTTTGTTAATAAACATGCATTGAGTACTGGTTGGCAGACACCTGCTAATGCTCTGTGCATTCCAAATATATATGTAAAGCATGACTTTTAATGGAAGAAGTTTACAGATTTTACAGCCTAGATGGAAAGAAAGACAAGGAGACATTTAATCATTGTGTAGGGCCAATTGTCACAAATATAAAAGAAACTCAACAAAATCTTGGAAGCAAAGATAAAGGAAAGATCCACTATTTTGTGGAAATGAGAGAATATTTGATAAAGTACATGATACATGAATATGAGAGACAATGAGGATTTTGGTAAATAAGGATGAATTTAAGGGCATTCCCAGCAGAGAAACAATCTCAGTGTAAACATGCTTGTATAAAGAGCAAATGGCTCAAAGACAGAAATGCATGAAGAGTATAAAGGGCATTAATGAGGAATGTATACAAAAAGACTTTTAATAGTGTTATTGTAAGTCCAGTTAAAGACTATAATACTTTCAGGGGTCATTTCTATAGTTCATTACTAGAGAAGATTCTCTGAACGTGAAGAATACCAGAAATCATGAGAAGGAGATGCAGTGTCCTTTCCTGAGCATGAAGCTGGCTTTGAGTGCTGCTTTTACAGCTGCTCTTTGCCCTTGATGATTGTTCTTTTCCCACTTTGGGTGAATAAAAGAGAAAGGACACCATCTGAGTGGTTTCTAAAAAAAAAAAAAAAAAAAAAAAAAAAAAAAAAAAAAAAAAGTAGGTCCAGTTTAATGAGAAAAATAAATGGTTGAAAGGAGGGAGAAAGTCTTCCTTGCAGTTCAGGCAATGAATTCTGCTTTACAAATGCTGTGTGTGGGGAGGGTGTGTGTGTGTGTGCGTGTGTGTGTGGGGGGGTGGTTGCGAGAGAAAGAGAGAGAGAAATACAGACTTAGTATTTGTTGTACACATGGAACTATCACTGAGGAAAACCAAGAGCTTGCTGACATTTTCTCTCTCTTCTCTCTCTAAATTGCCACATCATAAGTACTTTACTTTTCAAGGAAACGTAGTAGACTCATTGATCCCACAGTAAAGCAAATTTATTCTTAAAGGACCAAAGTAAATACAATGGCTTTAATCAGCTCTAAGAAAACATACTCAGCATTCTCTTCCTTCCCCTGCCTCAAGTGCGTTTGAGGCAGTGCAAGGTCTAAGTTTGAGCAGATGGATGGAAGTTTGAGCAAGTAATTACAAGCTGCAACACAATTTCCTTAAAACGACACACATACTAGACAAATACTTATTTGTGGTTATAGAGTGGGTAAAGTTACTATAAAAATAGTAGCACACCTTATAATAGTGCTGTATGCCATAATTTACCTTTGCTATATCTGAAGTGTCATATCTTGTTCCAGACTTAATATTTAGTAACTAACAATTTAATGTACAAATCTCCAGCCTAAGAAGCAGAATAATTAGAAGAGGCAAGCCCCCCTTTTCACATGGAAAAAGTATAGTGGACCATGCAAAATGCCTGAGGATTATACAGAAGAGAGAGGTGATTTTTAGTTATGAAAAATGTCTGGCAATTTTCTTTCTTTTTTAAGTTTATTTGTTTATTTTGAGAAAGGGAGAACAGGGGAGGGGCAGTGAGAAGGGGAGAGAGAGAGAATTCTAAGCAGGCTCTGTACTGACAGATGCAGGCTCAAACTCGTGAACCCGTCACACATTTCATTGAGTGAGCCACCCAGGCGCCCTGGGGAAATTTAAAAATAACTCTTATCAAACATATAGTAAACTCAATGCAGATATGCAGAAAGTATATGAAAGTAAATGCCATAAGCACTTTTTTTCTAGAATATCCAGCTTTGTTGATGTTTCTTTCTCTGAATTCCTGAAGTGTCTTACAGACATTTCTGAATTGAAAACAAAAATTTGGAAGCTCATTATGTATCTAGGAGAAACACACTTCTACACACCATAGTCTTTAGAAGTCTACAGCCATCTCAGAAATACTGCTCCTGACCGTTCCATACATAAATTCCTATTCAGCACTAAAAACTACTTAGTTATGCTTAAATGTTACATGTGCATGAGCACCTTTTTTTTAATGTTAATTTATTTTTGAGAGAGAGTGTGTGAGTGGGGAAGGGGCAGAGAGAGTGGGAGACACGGAATCCAAAGCAGGCTCCAGGCTCTGAACTGTCAGCACACAGCCCAATGCAGGACTCAAACCATGAATGGTGAGACCATGACCTGAGCCAAAGTTGCTTGTTTAACCGACTGAACCACCCAGGCACCCTACATGAGCACTCCTAATTTGATGTGCATATATCCTCTAGAAATAGGATTAAAACCTAGTTATTGTAAGAAATGCAGTCAAATCCATCACGTTTCATCCACCAAAGGTCAATGCAATAACAGAATATGGTCAGTCTTTTCAGTTTTATGCTTTGAAGAAAATGAACATTGAGACAATTGCTCTTTTTTTCACCATCCAAAATAAAGTCTCTCATTGAACAACAAACAAAAATAATAATAAAAAAATATATCAACAACAATAAACACATCCTACGCTATAGAAAGTTTGGGCACATTGGGGTTGATTAAATGATGGCTAATTGAACAAGAATCTCCAAGGATTTGACTCCTTTCTGTAATTTATTGGGAATATTCCATTTCATTGAAGTAGTTTATTTGAACTTTCTGGACACCAGCTTTACCACACAACAAAGGGTAAGAATCTAGAATTAAGCTCACTTCAAAATATCAGAGCTTATAAGACTCTTCAAGGGCAAAAGCTGTTTCTGGCAGTTTATACGAGATGAGATCTCTCAGTTAAAGGTGACACTTTGTGGGTTTTTTTCAAGACCTGTAAGTGTGTTGGGTACTTACAAATGAGATAACTTAGATAAGAGAAATCAAGTATACACATTATTCCCAATATTCCCTTATTTTCCATCATTTCACCTTTTATAATTTTGGTCAAAAATTGCAAAAGGGAATGCAAGAACCTAGATGCTATCACAGGGCCTAGCACACTGAATTCAGGAGGGAGGGAAGGGCAGAAGGAATGGGGAAAGAAGAAAGAGAGGGATAAACAAAAAATTTCTACCTAACCAGAGGAATATTTGGTGTGATCTCACATAGACACAAATTTGAGGCATCCTTCCAAGAACTACAAAATAAAGGAAATAAGATTGCCTTATGAAAATTAAATGTTAACACTATCCTATAATCCCTAAGAACAAAGATAAGCAAATTCCCTTTAAAAAGACAAGATTGGTTCACTCATATAAAAAAAAGTCTATTAACATATTCAAAATATTATCAACATATTTGAAGAAGAACTAATTATTCAGAGGAGCATTTACAGTCAAAGAATCAATAAAAGGAGGGCCTGGAAAGCAACCTGTGAATAAGGCTTGTCTGGAGACTTTTCCCATGGACTTTGATCATATTTAACAAAGGAGATAGATGCATAAGGCTATCTTCATTCAATACCCTTTAACGAAAGAGTTAACTAAACAATTCCTTTTTGTTTTGTTTAATTTAGTGACATTAAATCAACTTCTGATTAAAATGTACAGTCTCCTTGTAGGCTTCCCAAAGGATAAAACGTGAAAGTGCCATTGAAACAACACAAGAGAGCTTTTAAAAAGGAGCACACTAAGAATGTATAGTGCATCAAAGACATTATGGATGGAAAAAAAAAGAAAGTTTCAAAATGTCTCCTTTTGGGCGGTGAGTAACCTGAACACAAACCATTTCAGGAAGGTAGTAGAGCTGAAAACCTGATTTCCATGAGCTGTGGAATGAGAGTTCAGGAGAAAAGAGCCAGCAAAGGCAGATAAGTTATCAGTAAGCATTGCTGTGAAGAAAGGACAAGAGAGTATCTAGATCTGGAAAGGCAAGGAATCAAGGTGGCAATTAACCAATTTTCAAATCTGAAGAGAAAATTGATTTGGTACCAATACAAACAACCATTAAAGCATGGAGGTGATAAAGATGTGATTAGTTGCTAATTATATCTCTTTTCTCTGTGAACTAGATCATTTGTTATAATTATGAGGCGCTTTCATTTAAACAGGAATATAATTGCTCCTCCTCACAAAACTCCACTAAAATTCCTTTATAGGAATAAAAGGGTTATGGGGCGCCTGGGTGGCGCAGTCGGTTAAGCGTCCGACTTCGGCCAGGTCACGATCTCGCGGTCCGTGAGTTTGAGCCCCGCGTCGGGCTCTGGGCTGATGGCTCAGAGCCTGGAGCCTGTTTCTGATTCTGTGTCTCCCTCTCTCTCTGCCCCTCCCCCGTTCATGCTCTGTCTCTCTCTGTCCCAAAAAAATAAATAAACGTTAAAAAAAAAAAATTTAAAAGGGTTTTGTTTCATTGCCTTTGTTTTTGGTTTTTGAGGGATAGAGCGAGAGAAAGTGACCTGGAGAGGGCAGAGAGAGAGGGAAAGAAAAAATCCCAAGCAGGCTACATACGCACTGTGACCACAGAGCCCCAGACAGGGCTCAGACCCACAAACGATGAGTTCATGACCTGAGCTGAAACCAAGAGTCGGACGCACAACCAACTGAGCCACCCAGGTGTCTGTAAAAGGTTGTTTTTTAATGGAAAGGCAGACAGAATGAAAAAACAGACAACAGTTATAAAGTGATCAAGCAAATGGAACTTTATCATAGAAGAATGATATATAAGATTCTCAAGATGTTGATGAAGGGAGCTCCCAGGACATTAGTGCATAGGTTTTAGAAATCAATCAATCCGGATGGTAAAGAAAGGCTGGGCTCCCCAGGAGCATTTAAATTGTAGATTAAAGGCAAAAGATTATAGATACGTAGATAGCAAAAAAGGATATAGGTAGACAGAAAGATATATAGACAGATGCACTGATAGATTATTTGATGTGGTTGACCATTTGATGATGTTATGTAATTCTTTCAGATTTGGAGGAAAATTACTAGCTAGTACATTGAAACTTAAGCAAAAGAAATACTGAAATATTTAAAATTCTAGAAAAAGTAAAAGTTATTCAAGGACAGAACTATCATCATGGGTGACATGGTGGTTCATGTGGTTCAGCTTAAATAATTTTTATATATTCATAGGCATGTAAATGTTGATTACTTATTTTAAACAAAATTTTTAATAAATTATATTGAGAGTATAGTGGAGAGGAAGCATGTGCGTGTGCATGTGTGTAGATGTGAGAGAGAGAGAGAGAAAGAGAGAGAGTAAGAGAAATGGAAAGAGAAAGAGAATAGGGGAGAGTGTTTTGGATAGATCATCACCATGTATTGGAGAGCTAAATACTCAGCTTCACAATAGGAAATCTATAGATTTTAAATTTTTTTGAATGAAGAAATAGCAGTAAAATACATTTATTTAAAATTAGGAGGTCTAGTCTCAATAACTAGAAGTTAAAAATTGTTTTTGTGGAGTGGGAATTGGGTTAGGCAGTGGATAGAATAGAGCTATTATTATTATAAGCCTTTAACTACAGTGTGACTTATTAAACTAAATATATTATTTTGATTAAAATAAAAATTTAATTGAAAAAAGTAAGGGAATAATTTCAAAACTTTCAGGGAGCAGAATTAGCATTCTAAAGACTTTTAAAGAATGAGAAGGAAAAAGAAAATACCTATAAAATTGAGAACAATGTTTTATCCTGATATTAGACCTTAAAAACTTTCCATCAATATCTACCACAGTTTCAAAAAGTGTACCTTAATACCCAAGCATATTAGATTGTTTGCTATACCAAAGATGACTTTGATCACGACCATAAAATCACTCCTCTACTCAAGCATATTAGATTGTTTGCTATACCCAACGATGCCTTCGATCACTACCATAAAATCACTCCTCTACTCCATCTGTCAAATTCTAGCAATCCTTCAAATACTGTCTTAATTCTTTCTCATTTTTTCCCTCCCATCCTCAACCATATGGGATATTTTCTCCTTGTGATCCCATTGAACTCTTACTGAATTTACATGATTTCATCTCATAGTTTTTGTATATTCATCTCATTCTAAGCTGCTTAAATTTTGAGGTTATTTATTTTGCATTTCTTGGGTCAACTAACAAAACATTTATTTTTTTTTTTCAACGTTTATTTATTTTTGGGACAGAGAGAGACAGAGCATGAACGGGGGAGGGGCAGAGAGAGAGGGAGACACAGAATCGGAAACAGGCTCCAGGCTCTGAGCCATCAGCCCAGAGCCTGACGCGGGGCTCGAACTCACTGACCGAGAGATCGTGACCTGGCTGAAGTTGGACGCTTAACCGACTGCGCCACCCAGGCGCCCCTAACAAAACATTTAAATGTGTATTATTTACATATGTAAGTAATACATTATTCACTTCATGGCTGTGTAGAGTTAAATTGAAATCTGACAGGCAATTCTCTTCTGTTTTAAAGAGAAATGTTACATTGCTTTTATTTTTATTATTATCATTTGTTTAAATTACTTATATTATTACTTATACTACTACTCCATGTAAGTTGGTTAAGAAAAATGAAATAAAATTGAGGATTTAAGTGTTTTCATTTGGATATTTTATCTGAAAATTCTTTTCATCACAGCTACAGAGGTAAATACTCATCTTCTTTTCTTTAATGTCTATATATTTTTCAGAGGGACAGAGAGAGAGCACCTGCAAGCAGGGGAAGAACAGAGAGAGAGAAACAGAGGATTGAAGCGAGCTTGAACTCACAAACCACAAGATAGATCATGACCTGAGCCAAAGTTGGATGCTTAACCAACTAAGCCACCCAGGTGCCCCTACTCTTGGATTCCTTTAAAACTGAATGTATAAACACAAAATAGCCATAGAGATGGCATATAATAAGCTGTGGATTTATCACATCACTAGTTACAGGTTCATTTTTTATTAGAAATTCTTTCAAAACCAGTAAAGAGTGGTTTTTAGTCATTGTTAGAACTGAAGAATGTTTATGGAAATAATAAAAGTCATTTCAGGTAAACAATTGAAGATTTATGTTAATCAGTAATGATAACAATTTCTTTTTATTAAATTATTAGATACATTTACTTCTATTTAAAAAAATAATGTTTATTCATTTTTTGAGAGAGACAGAGACAAAACATGAGCAGGAGAGGGGCAGAGAGAGAGAGGGAAACACAGAATCCAAAGCAGGCTTTGGGCTCCGAGCTGTCAGCACAGAGCTGGTCAGGGGCTCAAACTCACAAGCCATGAGATCATGACCTGAGCAGAAGTTGGTTGGTTAACTGACTGAGCCACTCAGCTGCCCCCACGTACTTCTATTTTTAAAAATGACTATTAATTATTAGTCATTTACAATATTCCAGGCACTCTGTTGATGTTATTTATATTATTTATCCTATATAATCCTCACATAAATAGCAACAGATAGAAAACAATAGTAATACATAGCGCTGACTATATGCTAAACCCTCATCCAAAAGTTTTTTACACAGACTAAACCATTAAGCTTCACAACTCTATGAAGTAGGTACTAATTACTATTGCTTCCATTTTATAGCTTAGGAAACTGTAGCAAGACAGGTTAAGTAACTTCCCTATGGTCTCTCATGTAAAAAGTGTAATACCAGGATTGGAATCTAGGATCCAGAATCCAAGCTTGAACTGTTATATGAAATAGGCATCCTTATTTCTATTATTATCTTCATTCTTTGGATGAGTAATCTGAGATTTAGAGATGGTATGTATGTGGTAGAACCAGAATTTGAACTCATCTGTTCTATTTAATAAGTTTTATGTCACAGACCTAACATTAAAAGAAAACAGTATTATTTAAAATGTTGAATTGGGGCACGTGGGGGAGTTCAGTCGGTTAAACACCCGACTTTGGCTCAGGTCATGATCTCACGGTTCAAGAGTTTGAGCCCCATGTAGGGCTCTGTACTGACAGCTCAGAGCTTGGAGCCTGCTTCAGATTCTGTGTCTCCCTTTCTCTCTGCTCCTCCTTCACTCATGCTCTGTCTCTCTGTGTCTCTCTCAAAAATAAACAAACATTAAAACAATATTTTAAATAAAATATTGAAATAAGAAAGCAAAACAAAAGGTCATAATGTATTCTAAATTCTATAGTTATATTTTATACTAATTTTTATGATTCACCCCATATCTGCACATTTCTTTATCCATCATCAGAAAATTTGAGGAACTTAAATCCGTTGCACATTTGTAAGTCTTTTATAAATCTTAGGGACAACATTTCAAACACTGACTTGCTTATTCTTCAACTAATATTTTTGTATTCGAATCAAGTATATTTTTATAAAAATACCCATAATTGCCTTTTAAAGCACTCTGTGATTTTTTTAACTTGATTTTATTTACTATTCTGTTCTGGGCTACAGGTTCTGCTGCCCAAGTAGGCAGCTGCCATGTGCAACTTCAATGGATTCTTTCTGATGTCCCAAAATAAATCAAATTATACAGCAAGCAGGGATATCACTGAAGTCTATGTAAATAAAGATATATAAAAAAATTAAATATAACCTGTCATTTGCCTTGTGACTATTGAAAGTAAAACCATTCATGTTGTTCCAAATAAAACCCCTGAGGGTCACAATTTTTTTTCTAAGAGGGTGGCAACTAAGAATGAACACTTTTTAACAGGGAGAGAAAAGATCTTTTGAAGACCTGGTCAGGCCTATTCCCCATGATTCCTCTTTGCTTTACCATATCCCAGACCTGCTCAGAAAGATTACAGGACTTTCTTTCATCAAGCCATACACCACTGAGAGTAACTTCAAAGTGAATTGTCACAACTGTGTGCAGTAGTCTGTAAATACATAAAGCATACTATGGAAGCTGCTCAGTGTGTGGTTTAAAAAAAGTTTTCAAACAGAGCAGGTCAAAGGCAGAGCATCTCAAAAGCTTTTTGTCCTTTATTTTTTTTTACTAATCATAGCATGATTTCTCAAGGAACCAGTTTCTGGAATTTTCACGTCTTCTTCCTGTAACTTTATTCTTATCTCCCCCCAACTTGCAATCGATGACCAAAGTCTCTGGTATATCCCTCCTTTCATATCACTTCAGGATTTCTTCAATATCTTAAGGAGCTTTCCTGCCTCAAGTCCCTTCTCTTCAATATAGCCTATACAACACCAATAAATTAATTCTCTGAAATCTGCAATTTCTAGTGTAGAATCCTTGTCCAAAAAACTTCAATTTTTCCCAAATTCCAGAGAATAAATCCAAATTCAATATTCTAAGAGGAGAAATCTGCCTGCTCACCTAAAACAATCTTCTATGTTAGTCGAAATGCTCAATACATCATCTCCACTTTTCCCTCCAAAACAAAACTCCACAAACCTTGAGAACCTATTCACTAATTTAAAACACATTGCTTCACTTCAAGTGTCAACTCTTCCTGAAGTCTTTCCTGAGAATGTCAGGCATCAGGAATTTTTCTTCCTCTGACTTTCTGAAGGTGGTTCCCTCTGTTGCTCAAGGATTAAGAACCTAACAAGGTGCTAAAAAGCAACCTTAATTTTTTTCCTTATACTTCTGATTAGTACTTTTTTTACCAAAGAATATAAGTTATAGAATATATAAATAAATTTATTTTAGCTAAAATATAACTTCAAAAATAAAAGCAATGTGATTAGAAATAGGGTGATTCTTTTCAAAAACAATTTTTTTGAGAGAGAGAGAGCAAATGAGTGTGGGAGGGGCTGGGGGGGGTGAAGAGAGAATCTTAAGGAGGCTCCATGCCCAATTCTGAGACGGATGTGTGGCTTGATGTAGGGCTGCATGTCACGACTGTGAGATGGATGGAGGGCTTGATCTCCAAAATCAAGAGTTGGACATTTATCTAACTGAACCACCCAGGTGCCCCAGAGATATGATGATTCTTTTTTTAATTTTTTTTTTCAACGTTTATTTATTTTTGGGACAGAGAGAGACAGAGCATGAACGGGGGAGGGGCAGAGAGAGAGAGGGAGACACAGAATCGGAAACAGGCTCCAGGCTCTGAGCCATCAGCCCAGAGCCCGATGCGGGGCTCGAACTCACGGACCGCGAGATCGTGACCTGGCTGAAGTCGGACGCTTAACCGACTGCGCCACCCAGGCGCCCCTGATGATTCTTAATCAAACCAAGGAACGTGTATTTAGGAGCCAGTTCTGAATTTGAGATATAAGCTTCCTATTTTGTATATTGCTTTATAATAACAGAAATTGAGTTATTGTATTTGGGGTAAATATAACCAAATGAGCCATGAGGCTGAAATGAAAAGTAATTTTTGTTATTATAAAGAGAAAAAGAAGTAACTAAAACTCTACTTGAACAGTTCAATTTGTATAAATAAATATTCCTTTAGTAATAGACTTCAAGATAACTGTCAAGATTTTTCTTTTTTTAGACCAATACTGAAGACATCAACAATGATGTTTTCACCTATGTAAAAAATATTGGTTAAAGTTTGTATGAAACATTAAAAGACCCTGAATAGCCAAAGCCACTTTGAGACAAAAACAAATCTGGAGGCACCCAGATTTCAAACTTTCTTACAAAGTTATAGTGATAAAAAATATGGTATTGGCATAAAAACAGACACATAGAACAATGAGACAGAACAGAGAGCTCAGAAGTAAACCCATACATATATGATCAAAAAATTTATCACAAAAAGCAAAGAATATACAATGAGGAAAAGATAGTCTCTTCAATAAACGGTATTGAGAAAACTGGATATATACATGCAAAAGAATAAAACTGGACAACTAACTTACAGCATGAACAAATATTAACTCAAAATGAGTCAAGGACTTGGATGTAAGGCCAGAAACCTTAAAACTCCTAGAAGAAAACATAGGGAATAAGCTTCTTGATATCATTCCTGGCAATGATTTTATGGATTTGATACATAAGCAAAGGCAACAAAAACGAAATAAATAGGTGGGACTACATCAAAATAAAAATCTTTTGCACAGCAAAGGGAACCATCAACAAAATGAAAAGGCAACCTATAAAATGAGAGAAAATATTTTCAAATCATATACCTGAAAGGGAGTTAATATGCAAAATACATTTAAAAACTCATACAATTCGTGCCTGGGTGGCTCAGTTGGTTAAGCATCTGACTTCAGCTCAGGTCATGATCTTCCAGGTTGCGAGTTTGAGCCCTGCGTCGGGCTCTGTGCTGATAGCTCAGAGCCTGGAGCCTGCTTCAGATTCTCTGTCTCTCTCTTTCTCTGCCCCTCCCGTACTCATGCTCGCTCTCTCTCTCTCTCTCTCTCTCTCTCTCAATAATATAATAAATAAACATTAAAAATTTGAAAAAAAAAAACCTCATACAATTCAGCAATCTAATTTAAAAACAGGAAGAACAGAACAGATATTTTTCCACAGAAGATATACAAATGGCCAACAGATACATGAAAAGATGCTCAAATCACTAATCATCAGGGAAAATGCAAATGAAAACCACAATGAGAGATCACCTCCCACTTGTTAGAATGCCTATTATCAAAAAAATAAGAAATAATTAGTGTTGGTGAGGACATGGAGGAAAGTTACCCCTGGTGCACCACTGGTGGGAATGAAAATTGGTACAGTCACTATGGAAAATAGCATACAACTTCCTCAAAAAAATTAAAAATAGAACTACCATATGATCCATTAACCCAGTAAGATATTTACCCAAAGGAAATGAAATCACTATCTGGAAATGATATCTGCACCCCCATGTTCATAGCAGCATTATTTTCAATAGCCAAAACATAGAAACAATCTAAGTGTCCACAAATAAATGAATGGGTAAAGACATATATATAATAATTAATATATATTAATATATAATAATAATTAATATATTATATATTATGTATATTATATATATGATATACATTATATGTATGTTATATATATGATATATATTTTATATATTATATATATATGCCCTCATATATATATGAGGGCATCATGCTAAGTGAAGTAAGTCAGACAGAGAAAGACAAATACTGAAGAAAAAATGAACTCATAAATACAGAGAACAGATTGTGGGCTGCCAGAGGCCAGGGGTGGGGGGATGGGTGAAATGAGTGAAGATAGTCAAAATATACAAACTTGCAGTTACATGAGAAATAAGTCCTGGGGATGTAATGTACATACAGTAGGATGACTATAGTTAACAATACTGTATTGTATATTTGAAAGTTGCTAACAGAGTAAGACATAATAGTTTTCATCACAAGAAAACAAAATTTGTAAAAAATATCTATTAGATTAATACAGCTTTTTACATAACACTAAAAGGAATTTTAAGTTTAATTATGTATCTTACAGAAAATTTTAAAAATTAAAATTTATGTATTTTTTACAAATATAGGCAACAATAATAAGACTGACTCTGTGACCTTCTGGGACCTACATGATCACATGATTGTATTGCCTCATATGTTAATACTGTAGAAATTATTGCCCTATACCATGATAATAGGTGTTGAAATTTCTTATACTTACTTAATATCATCTTAATAGGAATGGATATTTTAATCAGAAAACAAAGAACAGGGATTAACAACTTCAACAGTAAAGTCAGTCTCTCTCTCTTCCTCCTTCCTCTTCCTCTACTTCCTCCTTCCTTCCTTTTTCTTCTATTCTTGTTTATTCTGATCAAATCATTCTCTATTTCTTTTATCTGTCTTTCCTACTAGCAAAAATATTGCATCTATACACACCTACATACACACACACACACACACACACACACACACACACACACACACACCAAGTACACACATGTTTGTGTAAGCCATGATCCTGCAATTAATCATTTCATACATCTCTGACTAAAAAATTAGGATTAATTCATACTATGAGAGAAAAAGAATTAAATGGAAATTATTTTAATGTTCAATAAGATAGTTATGGCTGTAACCAAAGTACACTAAAGGGAAATGAAAATATTTTAACATTATAATGATTAAAAATACTGACTGTAGGCATAAGAAAAAGAAAAGATTGATGTGTCATTTACCACAACCAGATGTCAAAATGCATTTTGGTCATATAGCAAATACCATTAAAAAAAATTATTACTGAAGTTCAAAAGACCATGAAGATATGAAGATCATGAATTTTGGTTGGGTGATTAAATGTGCTGAAATTAGCTGCCTGTAACTAACCTGAAAATATGCTGCCTAAATAATCATGTTATACATATCATCTCATGAATAAAAATGATTCCACTAACATTTCTTTCAGTGTGTCTACTTTCATTTTTATTGAAGATGATCATCTGTTTTGAGCAGATACCCTGGCCCTCAGAAACTGATGGTCTATAGTCCAGTATGGGATATGCATAAATACATATAAATAAAAATATACATAAGCATATATATGCAGGATCCTTTGTTCAAAAATTACTAATAATACAATAGACCTTTAAGTGAAGCATGTAGTCTTTCTAAGCATGGGCCCTACTCAACTGCCCATGTCATATATCCATGAAGTCTGCCTTGCATACAAAACAAACATTTGCTCATAATCCTGTATATTTTCATGGGTCAGATTAAAGTAATTATTTATCCAAATCTCATTTTCAATCTAGAACAACAGGGTGAGACAATACTTATTTCAGGGAGGAAGTCTCTGAGTGTTTATGACCAACAGCTAACAAGCTATAGCTAAGTACTTTGGGCAGAAAAAAAAATAGTAAGAAATGTATTAGAAGAATTTCAGGCCTATTGGTATAAGTAGATCTCTTAAATAATATATAAGTAATAACATGAATTAAAATTAAATGTTACAAAATATTATCTTAGCAAATTAATATATCAGAAGCTTTTTATCACACAATAATTTTTTGAACAACACTATATTACCAATTTTGAATGGTCTTTTAGAGTCTTTTTTAAAATGTTTTTATTTATTATTTGAGAGAGAGAGAGAGAGAGAGAGAGAGAGAGAGAGACAGAGTGCGAGCAGGGAGGGTCAGAGAAAGAGGGAGACACAGAATCTGAAGCAGGCTCCAGCCTCTGAGCTGTCAGCAGAGCCCGATGCGGGGCTCGAATTCACAAACCATGAGATGGTGACCTGAGCTGAAGTCGGATGCTTAACCGACTGAGCCACTCAGGAGCCCCGTATAAATATATATTTTTAAAGATGCATATTTACATATGTAGATAGATAAACACATTACATACGTATGAATCCTTATGTACAGACAGAAGCATAGGCTGCAGGCTTCCAGAAACAGACTCCTGATGGCCAGAATGAATTCTTTTTTTTTTTTTAATTTGTTTTTTAATGTTTATTTATTTTTGAGACAGAGCACGTGAACAGGGGAGGGTCAGAGAGAAGGGAGACACAGAATCCGAAGCAGGCTCCGGGCTCTGAGCTGTCAGCACAGAGCCCAACAGGGGGCTCAAACTCACAAACTGCGAGATCATGACCTGAGCTGAAGTCGGATGCCTAACTGACTGAGCCACCCAGGTGTCACAATTTAGAGCCTTTTTACTTTTATTTATCTCATTCCAAAAATGTATTTATTTCTATAATATGTATTACTTAAAAAAAGAAATCAACAATTTAGGTCAGGTTTCAATCCCACATTTGACTTTGATCCTACAAAGACTTTGTACATTATTGAAGTCAGAGATGCTCTTTCTCACCCTTGAACTCCAAAAGTGCTTGCTGTCTTGCTACCCAACATATTCTGTCTCCTATAACAATTATTTTATTTTCTAGATTGTAAACTTCTGTGGCCACAAAACATGTCTTAAATGTCTTTATAAAAATCACAACACCTTCAAAAATGTCTTAAACATGGAAGGAGTTCAATATAGTAGCTCTATATGGCTCTATCTTAAGTAGATAAACGAAAGTGGTTTAAAATGCTGTGTACTACCTTCTATAAAGAAGATCAAGAAGGTCAAATATAATTGTCAGTATGTAGACAGTTTCTTGAGTATACTGCTGTGGTTAGGATATAATGAAAAAAGATTACTTTTTTCAAAAAGATTGAGTTTAGTTTGGCTTTCTAGAAATGCCAAACTGCAAAAAATTAAAGTATTGCATTTCTCCCAATCTTTATATATATTCTTAAGTTTCCTTTTAAACTATTTCTGCAGAAGAAAACAATAATGTATTTTCTATAATGATAATAATTTATACCGAGAATTTGGTGAAGAGAAAACCAACTCAAAAGCACCCATTTTTAATATTTACTTATATTTTTACATATATATCCTATTATTTAACGATATTGATGTTTTCCATTCAAATAAAAGAAATGTCCGATGCACAAAAGCTTACTGAATATGTATTTTTGAAATTGATACAAGTTTATAGTTCTATGATTCTTTATTAATTTGTTATTTCCATCTTTTCTTTGTTCTTTTCTTCCTTCTTCCCTGACTTCCTTTCTTCTTTTCAAATGTAATAATTTAATTTAAAAGCTATTAATCAAATTGGAACAAGGTAGACATCTAAAAAGGGAGAGAGCAGTAGCATAGGATGGAAGTCATACGAGAGGTGTTATTGGCAGCTTAGCATGAGATATCAGAGACTGAGAGAGGTTCAGATCACAACTGACTGGGGGTGAGAGTGTGGATAATAGAGTGGCAAGGATGCCAATGAGAGCTTTGTTACATATAGCAAGGCTTGATCATATAAGCAAGTATATTGAGTCTCTCATTGCTGAAGAAAGAAGTTATAAATAAAAAAATGAGAGAGAACTATAAAATTTTATTGCTGGTATTGGACTAGAATTAGACACATTGTGAATTCATGGTCTTTGATGCATAAAGACAGAAGTAGTAATACAGCTATAGATTTGATATATTCATATTCATATGTGTGTGTATATATTCATGTACTTCCCTAGTTCTAAGAAGTCTTGTTAGCTGCAACACTACAATAATAATGGGCACACCTCGTGCCTATATCTTGGTTTCTATCTAGAGTAGTCCCCCTTATTGGCAGAGAATATATTTTTTAGACCCCAGTGGATGCCTGACACTACAGATCATACTGAGCCCTATATAGTCTGTTTTTCTATACCTACGTATCCATGATAAAGTGTAATTATAAATTAGGGACAGGAAGAGATTAATAAATTATAAATAATAATAAAACATAACAATTAAAACAATATACTGTGTGAAAATGAGTAAAGGATACCTCATTTCCAATGGAGCCAAGAAACTATGAACAGAGAGTTTAATGTAGGTGCCACTCCTTGCAGCCTACGTAATCAGCAGGGAGAAGGAAAATAATAATTACTTTAACAAGAAAGGACATTTTTCACATAGGAAGTTTATCCCTAGCTTTTAAGAAAAAGAAGGGAGATCCCTCCCTGCCCCAACAACAACATATTGACCATTGCTTGCAATCAATAGAAACCACCACAACTTTGAACTTGTTTTCTCCAGTGAACTTTTTCAACACAACCCTCCCCAGGGTGTTCCTAAAATCTTTAAAAGAACATTTTTTAATTTAACATACAGTGTAATATTAATTTCAGGTGTACAATATAGTGATTCAACAGCCCAAGTGTCCATTGACTGATGAATGGATAAAGAAGATGCGGTATATATACACAGTGGAATATTACACAACCTAAAATCTAATAAAAGTTAATCTTCCCTTTGTCTCTTTGGACTTGCCTATTGTTCACCATAGCTTGCATGTGCCAAATTACAATCCCTCTGCTATTCCCAAACAAGCTTGTTTTGCTAGCAAAGTAACTGGCTATTTTATTTTTAAGGATGACACTGTAATAAAACTTACATGGTCTCTCTCTCTCTCTCCCTCTTTTTCTCCCTCTCTCAAAGTATCTTATTGTACTGTACTCATCCTTCTTCTTGTGATGATGTGAGATAATAAAATGCCTAAGTGATGAGATGAAGTGAATTGAACAATGTAGGTATTGTGATGTAGCATTAGGTTACAACTGACCTTCTGACAATTTGTATATTTGTATGTTGAGGTATACTGATACCTCAATAAATAGGAATTGTATATATTTAAGGTATACAACTTGATAATTTTATATATATATATACATATATATATTAAAATAACAGAAATTAAGCTAATTAACATACCATAGTAGTAGATTATGTCATTATAAACTGCATATATGTATGTATATATAATAACAGAAAATAATCTATAATCAAGACACTCTCTGCTATAAGCTACATCTGAAGGTAAGCTACATATGTGTTTCTGTGTATGTATGTGTTTTCTATAATACTCTTTGTAAAGTCAGTCTATAAACTTGCTTCAGTTGCACTAGGTGGACATCTCCATATCTCCACCATGCAATTCTTGATACATAAATATTGATTAAAGTTACAGCTTGTTCAGTCTCACATGGACACAGCAAAGTCTATTTTACAAGCTGATGATATCCTTTGCTAAAAAGTTCTCTACAATTATTTTAGCTACTATAAGAAGTTTCTAATCAAACCACCTTCTTCATATGTCAGGAGAATATTTTCAAGTGTCACTGACATTTGGAAATAATGAATAATGCATTATAACCAAAAATATTAAAAGCTCAATACAAAAAAAGGTTTTAATCTTCTAATATTAGGGAGAATACATATTTTTCCTAATTTATCAAGAAAAGGCATTGGGTCAAGTGATTACAGTGAACATAAAACAATACTTGGTCTTACAAATTACAAACTATTATCAATAGCAATGTGCACATGGTTTTTATAGCGTGCATTTGTCAACCTCTGTGTAATAAGAACATGCCAGATTAAGACCTTCATAGCCTCTTACTTGAATCCTAATTGAAAGAAACAATCAGATCTTGTTTTTTTAGCCAGATCTGTCATTTGTGCTTCACATAAAAGAAGAGAGGGTGCTTAGAGGCCATCATCAAAATCACAACTGAGAATCCAGCACAGGAAGAGTCAATCAAAAGTATTCATCTCATTTACTGTAAAATATTTTACTCTTTAGAGCAATAATGATTGTAATATCTGAAGATTCATTGAAAAAAATAATTACCAAAAAAGGTAGTGAGAGTTCTGCTAAGTTTTATAAATATGGTGTGTTGTATTTTTATCTCTCTTCTTATCACACTATGTTTACATAACACTGAAGAGTCTAATAGTCCATAATACATTATTTTTTAGTATCATAAAACTGTTCTCTCAAGACTGTAACCAGCCCTAAGAAACTATAATTTCCTTGAAACATCTTAGCTATTTTTCAGCTCAAGAGAATTAAAGAAGGTGATACTTCCCTGTGACAATGTTGCCCTTTAAAAATATTCCAATTGGGGCGTCTGGGTGGCTCAGTCAGTTATGTGACCAACTCTTGATTTCAGCTCAAGTCATGATTCACAGTTCAGGAGTTTGAGTCCTGCATCCGGCTCCTGTGCTGCTGACAGTGTGGAGTCAGCTTGGGGTTCAATCTCTCCCTCTCCCTCTGCCCCTCCACCACTCTGTCACAATAAGCTTTAAAAATATACATGCCAATAAATAAATAGATAGAAATATTCCAATCCTGTATATGAAAAAGCACAGCTTCTTTTGTACAGGATGCATCCTGGAGCCCTGTCTGCCCAGTTAGACTCATTTCTTTCCACTCATTGCTGTACACTTCACACCACTGTTCCTCATCTCAGGCTTTTCTTTATCCAGATTCCTTTTTTTTTTTCTTTCCTTAACCACCTCCTATTTATTTATACTTCAAGTACTACCCAACCTGTGAGTCCTTTGTGCTGTGAACCCTTCCCTCACCCCATCCCAGTGTTCCCACCTACAAGAGAGATTTGTTTCTGTATCTCCTCCCCACATTGCATCACACTGTCCCTCTCCACAAATTCAAATGGACTTCCCTCATTGAATTCATCATACTGTATTGAATTTATCTTGTTACTCTGTATTTCCCTTTAGTCTGTAAACTACTTGAAGTCAGGGCTTATATACTGTTCATTTTTGCATCTCTCACACCATGAGCAGTAAAGTTTCTGTCGTTTAGTATGTTTTCTCTAAAAGTCCATTGAATTTAAATTACCTCAGGAAGATTGTTCATATGATAAATAAATGAATTAGTTTGTAAACTATATCAAAGACCCATAAGCCAAATGTCGGTAAGATTATGTTTTAAAGTGTGACAAACAATATTTCTCTAAAAAGAGTATGCTGCTCTACATGAAATTTACAAAGGTATGAATCTTGCTAGTTGCTCTTTGAAGGACAGCTCCTATTCCATTGCAGTCTACATGGTTCAAATAGATCTGATCCAATCCTCTGGCTCAAGAGTTAGGTACAAGATCCAGGACTTTACAATCACAGTACTCTGTCCCCTCCTCCACCCCAGCCTCAATTACTCATTGATTCAGGAATGGGCAGTGACTCAAGGTTGTTCAATCAAACTCTCACTGAGATTTTAGCTGGTAATACAAGAAAAAAGGCTTTCTTTCACTAGTACTGCTAGCTGTAGGTTCTCTGGGGCTATAAGGATCATATAAACTCAGAGTTTTCAGGGACTGTTTCTGCTGCCACATACATACTGTAGACTGTAATTGGCCCAGAGGAAATCACAACCAAGGACAGAGACAGAATATTCTATATCACACAGCCCACACAACTCCCTGAATTTTGGTGATTAGACAAGAATAGACATCTGTCCTAAAGACACTCAGCCTTGTGATGACCTAGGATGGAGAGGTTTTGGCCAAACAGCCTACCCAGTAATAGTCTCTTTTTAGGAATTTGAATTGCAAAATATACACAGATAAACATAAATCACTACAGGAGTTAGGACTTCAAGAATGTACACATGGCAGGAGACAAGAAGGGTTATGGAGAGGGCCAGGAGAGAAATTATGAATAAACAGAAGCTAAGCAGTAAATAGAAGCTACTCAGAGGAAAACATTAAGAGAAGCCATTTGCAGAGGAGAATAAAAGTGAGAAAAATCATAATTGCTAACAATTATAAAGTATTTAAATTATGTCCCAGGCACTCTTCTAAGCATTGTAAGTGGCTTATCTCATTTAGTATGGCAGCCATATTGTAAACATTCCTTCATACCAACTGCATTCATTGAGTTCCTACCATATGCCAGGCACTAACAGGCACTAATCTGGGATTCAAGAGTATAGTTATTGAAGAAAAAAAAAGTTATTTGAGAACTTGGCATTTATGCCATATCACTTAAATTCTAACACACTACCTGGAATAGTAAATTATTATGAATTATTGTGGACTACTGAATGAAGTCACAGGGAAGAAATAAATGGCTATTAAACATTTGACTATGCACCAGGAATCGTGTTGATATCCTTGACATAGCTTTTACCCTTTACACCATGCAGTTATTCTATGGGATAAGAATGAACTAAGACATGCAGGTTTTCTAATATGCCTTTTTATTCTAATTATGATTAGAACATAACTAGAATTCTCCCCCCCCTTTTTTTTTTTCTATTTTGATAAAACTGGCCCATGATAAATTGGGAGAAAAATGAAATGTGAGCTGAAGAGATTACTTCCACCACTGTACATTTTTAAGTAACTGAGATCTTTGAGGAAAGCCCTGGCATTGGCATCATTCATTAAAATTTTTCTTATTGTATAGTATATGGTAGAAAATAGCCAAGTGTTTCTATTAGTTTTTAGATTTAGTGAGCTCTTTTTAAAAAATTTTTTTAATGTTTATTTTTGAGAGAGAAAGGGAGAGACAGAGTATGAGCAGGGTTGGAGGCAGGGCAGAGAGAGGGAGACACAGAACTCAGAGTGGACTTCAGGCTCTGCACTTGTCAGCACAGAGCCAGATGCAGGGCTCGAACCCAGGAACTGTGAGATCATGACCTGAGCTGAAGTTGGACACTCAACAGACTGAGCCACCCAGCAGCCCCATATTTACTGAGCTCTGTAAACATACATTTCTTTCTCCAGAGTGTGAATATAATTTTACATCAGTAGAATCATAAAATTGAATGTTTTCTTTTAAGAAAAAATATTTAAATAACTTGCCAAAGAAATTAAAGATGGCAAGTGGTATGCAAAAGTTCGTAAGATTTAAAGATAATATTAGAACGGTTTTTCATTTTGTCCAAATAATATCTTTTCCTCTGTATGCATTAACCATTCCTCCATCACGTTAATTTGTTTTTAACAACTTGTATGCACACTAGAAAGAAAAAAATGATGTTCACCAAACTTTCTATCAAAATAATTATTAAATTAGACATAGCATTTAAATTTTCACAGAACAAGACTACTGATTTTGCAAAAGAGTGTGAAATATGTGTAGCTGTTTCTCTTGTACTCTGTTGGTGCTTTCTACATAGTTTTATTATATTCCATGGATATGATAAACTAGAAAAAATTAGCAACTATGGCAATTTAAGTCCATTTATTTTAATTCTGGGTCTATATTGTACAATTTGGGTTTCTTGCCGTTGACTAGACATTTATTAAGATACAAAGGCATTCAGGAAAAACTGTAGGGTATCACTTTTGAAGGTACAATTTTCCTAAAACATATAAAGTGTACTTTTCTTCTGAAGGAATTGTCTGTATCACTTTTTTTCTGGAGATCATTTCCTTCTATGTTCTGAAATAGTTTCTAAAATTTAATATGCAAACATCATATGGAAAAATTATTTTTCCAGAATTATTTATTTATCAGTACTTCTTTAGGGTAAAAACTATTTCATAAAGAATTAATTTTGAATACTATTTTATTTCTAAACAATTGCATCAAATGGGACAGGGTAGATCCCAAGACCCACACCAGCTATCTAATTTTATCAATTTGCCTACTATTTGTTGATCTGCCTATTCAAATTTATTATTAATTTCCAGTATCAGCTTTCAAATATAAGTGAACACAGTCTCCAAGATGCCAGGCTCATTCAACCTTCATGCAACTTCTCAGCATAGGCCTGCTTTTTGTGTAGCTAATGTCATATTAGCATTGAAAACCTACTACTGTGTGAAGAGTAGAAGGGAATAATGGCTTTGAGGTAATTAATTTATTTTTTCCTATTCTTTTCTCAACAAAAAGCAGACTTTCACCTATAGTTGTTACCTCAAGGAAAGATCAGACATATTGTAAAGCACGAATAGTCCATGATCCCCTCTGTTGTGATCCAAATATCTAAACAAGCACCATCCAAAGCAATGTAATGCAAACTGCACATGTAATTTGAAAATGTATAGCAGCCACATTTAAACAACTACAAGCAAGTGGAATTAATTTTAATAAAGTATTTTATGTCATACAAATATAGTTTGAAGGTACAATTTACAAATTAATGAGACAGTTTACATTTTTTAATATCAAGTCCTTGAAATCCAGTGTATATTTTACACTTAGAGCATATTTTAATTCATGTCAGCCACATTTCAAGACATCTATAGCCACATGTGGCTCCTTCTTTGGCGATGACAACAATGTAACAATTGTTGTATGGTCTATCCTATAAAGAATACCCTGATTTCAGAGCTGTTAAAATATGTTCTAAGAAAGTGAAAATTGGAGCTAATGGAAAAAGCTAGTCCACAATAGAGAGAGAGAGAGAGAGAGAGGCACACACACAAACATAAACACTCACACAACATATGTATGCTATATCATTAATGCAAAATTTATTTCTTACTGTGGGTTCAAGTAAAAAATAAATAAATAAAGGCATCTCCTCTGACCCAAGCTTCTCTTCCTTTCGAATGAGTTTTAACAAGTTGTTTCTTAGATATCCCCCATAAAATTTGGCACCTACAAATCTAGTCACACCTACACAGATAGCATGAGTGTGTAAATTTCAAAAAGAATATCTGTTAGACCACGAAACTTTAATGCTATATGCATTTCCTAATTTGCCTTATCCATTTAACTTTGTTTTTCTACTTTCTCAAATGAGCATCCAAGTTAAGCACAGATAGGACATAAACTCTATTAAATAATTCGGAACATTGGAAAAATAAAATTGTTTCTCAGATTTTGTAAAAAAAAATCTGGTTAAAATATTGTATGCATGATTTAACCAAATATTTGGAATGTTGACAATTTCTTCTGAAAGTTTATTTTCTAAAAACTGTTTTGTGTATTTACCTTAAAATGATTACGAATAAATCATGATACATAAAAGGCATAGAAGAAATGATCTTGAAATAATATAGTCCTATAACTTCAATTTATAATGAAAAGTTGAGTTCCAACCATGAGAAGTGCCTCACCAAGGACCACCACATTTATAAGTAGCTGTCATGACTAGAACACTGGGAACTTCTTAGTTTTATCCATTTAAGCTTCAAAATTCTGATACTTAAGTCAGAACAATTTCTTGTTTAGATTTTAGTTTTTAATATTGTTTTTAAAATAACAAAAATTTAAATAGCTAATCTATGATTTATACTAAACTACACAATAATCCTGTTTATTTTCTATGGTAATCTTCATATAGTTCATTTTTGATATAATCATAAAATTAAAATGTCAATTAAAAGTTTCATATGATGCCTAATGCAACACAGTGTAAAGAAGAAATAAACTAAATTATTTACACATGAACTTTAGTCTCAAAATAGGATATGTGAGCTGGGAAATATCTGATTTATCTGCTCACTTCCTGACAGAACTTTCTTGTCTGAAATGTTACAGTGTTAAATTTTATATTTTTCATTAAAATGAGAATAAAACATCTTAATCTTCATATGTCTCTCACTTGCCATTTTATATTATTTTATATTTTAGTTTGAATAGAATTCCCATCGTGATTTATTTGCTTTTTTTCCCTGTATTCCTGTTTTCACACATTGGGCTGAATTATTTCATTACAAAGTGCTGAATGGAATTATACAAATTTAGACATCTCAAAACATTTGCTACATGCAGCTGGACTTGGGTAGAACAGACTGGCTTTCCAGAACTCACACACACATGCACACATACAAACAGGTCACACTGAAATGAATGAAACTATTCATGAAAGTAGCGAGAGGGACGTGCGCAAACTTTGAAAGAAAGAACTGTTGTTCCATATATACATATTCTACCACATTTACCGTCTTTATTTGTGGAGAGCAAATGTTTCTGTCCTAAGGTTTACTCCATTTAGACTCTTATTCATTATTCACCATTTCATATTCTTTTTTTTTCTGGGAAATGATAGTAGTTTGCATATTTAGCTTGTCCTTCACATGAAAATAAACAGCACAGTTAACACACTCCCAGACAAGCTAAAAGCAACGATTGAGGGAGTTGAATTGACAGTTGAATTCATAAATTCATTTATTTGAATATATGTTTTTAAGACTTAAAATTGGACTGGGTTTTCTTTCTTGTAAGAATTCATTTCTTGTCAATATTTTGAGCTTTGGCCGAATGGGGAGGAATGTCACATGTCATAGTACATTACTTCCAGGAGATTCTAAAACCTTTTTCTTCTAAAAAACTGGAAAAATTCAGTTATCAAATGATTTAAAGACTCGAAGTAACATTTTTAAAAGGATTTCCTACTTAAATATATGTTGATGTTTCTCGAGTGGGTTTATAATAATTATGTTTTTAATGGAATGAGAGTTTAGACGGGGGTCCGTTTCCTAAATTTAACTTTGTTTATCATTTTCTGTTTTTCTTTCCTCTTTTTGACCAACTGAATAATGAACCCTTCCTAAAGCAAGAAAATAATCCAGGTATGCTGGATTTAAAATTTAGAGTTAATTACCTCCAGAGGGCCCATGGCTTTTCCCCACCTCACCACAGCCATTTTTTTTTAACCTTCCCAAAAATCCTGTATTAATGTCCAGCTATAATTGTTTCATCTACCAAATATTTATTGCTTATTATTATTGATCCTTGTGGATAGGTATCATATTTTTAACAAAGTTTATTTCAATAATTCAATTGATGAAAACATTTTGATTTACCAAATATTACTTTTTCTCAATATTTAGAACTGTATCTTGAAATATAAAAAGTTTCTCTGTGAAGACAAGGGAAACATATGCAATGATACAAAGAAATAAAATATACTGGTTGTTTTTTTTTTCAGATTTTTAAAGTTTACTTATTTTGAGAGAGAGAGAGAAAGAGAGAGAGAAAGCACGAGCGAGTGGGGGAGGGGCAGAGAGAGAAGGAGAGAGAGAATCCCAAGCAGGCTCCACCTGTCAGTGCAGAGCCTGACACAGGGCTCCAACTCACGAACCATGAGATGATGACCTGGGCTGAAATCAAGAGTTGGAGGCTTGACCAACTGAGCCACGCAGGTGCCCTGTACAGGGTGTTTTAAAACCATAAGTATTTTATATGATTAGTGTCCCTGGTGTATGTGAAAGTGGAATCTGGTTTCACAAACTATTTCCTTTCCCACACAGCTAAGAGACATTTTATCTCCTTTTTTTTATGGAAGATAAATACAATACAATTAATTCTCCAGATAAGGCTTCTTATTGTAAGTAATTCATACTTACCCTAGATAATTTCTCTCTTCTTCTGGAACTCTACCTGCTCCTAATTTAGACCACCCGATATTGTGCCAGGCCATTGAGCCTTTACATTTTTTAAAGTCTATTCTTTCTGTTTTTATCAAGCTTTACTTTGGTCAGTTTCTACTGCATTCTCTTCAAAGTCACTGTTTTAGTTTAGTTTTTGTTTTTTGCTAAGTTCAACAGGTGTTTAACCCATTCATGTTTTTAAATTTCAGATACTACTATTTTTCAGTTCCAGAATTTCCTTCTGTTTTTTCCCATAAATTTCATTTCTTTACTGATTTTCCTTATGTTTCCACTCAGTATATCCATATTTCTTTTAAATCCATAAGCATATTTTAATAGCTGTTTTAAGGTCCTTCTCTGTTAATTCCAACATCTGTGTCATCACAATGTCTGGTACAGGATTCAGACAAACACATGGGACAGATTTTTGGAGGTTCTTCTTTTTGCAGGTCTCTCCTTTCAACCTCACAAATTCCAGCTGCTCAGAAGCTCTGTAATACAATCTGTGCCCCAGCAAGACCTCTGTGCTCTACATGGGCTCTACTTCTGTGTATTATAAGTCTAAAAACCTGCATCTAGACAGATATCATATGTGCATAGCCTGTGTGGTTGCCCTTCCTCAACGGGATCGAAGTATTAGGGATTGAAGTTTGTTTTAGAATGTCTAAATAAGTAGTTGCTTAATATATATTGTCCAGTTTTTAGTTTATGGTTGGAGTCTAGTCCTGTACCAATTATTGTATCAGCTAAGAGTAGAAGTCCAATGAGTTTAATTTTGACAGTTATCACCAATTTACTTTCCCAAAGAACAAAGCAATTCAGATTCCATCAGCATGTAAGTACCAATTTTTCTAAAAATTATCCAGTTATAGGGGCGCCTGGGTGGCTCAGTCGGTTGAGCGTCCGACTTCAGCCAGGTCACGATCTCGCGGTCTGTGAATTCGAGCCCCGCGTCAGGCTCTGGGCTGATGGCTCAGAGCCTGGAGCCTGTTTCCGATTCTGTGCCTCCCTTTCTCTTTGCCCCTCCCCCGTTCATGCTCTGTCTCTCTCTGTCTCAAGAATAAACGTTAAAAAAAATTTTTTTTTGAAAATTATCCAGTTATAAAGATCATTTGCCCTTTTGATTTCAATGTTTACAAAATCAATATGCAAAAATATTGTGTTACTTTATTCTAATTTACACTTCCCTAACAACTGAAGCATGTTTTTGTTTGTTGGCCTTTTACTTTACTCTGTAGAACGTATTCATATACTTGACCCATTTTCTACTGAGTTTTTTTTCTTATCCATTTATAAGATTCCAAATGCTTTCTAACAATTCATCCAATCTTATTTTGATTATTCCATTCTCTGCAAATTGTCAATATATATATTTGGTTTATAACACACAAATTTCGTTTAATTGTATTTATATGCATTTATTCACCAAATGAATTACAAATACCATACATTATAAAATTATGCATTACATTTAATTAATAAATATTAACCACTGAGCCATTTCTTCTGCTTTATATGCTACTCTTCTGCAAGTAAATGATAATGAGACCTTTTTGATGTCATTTTTAAAAACTGCCACAGTAAATACCATTTGCTGTAGTGAAGTGATGATTTAGTATTAAGTCTACTACAGTTTCCAAAAGAATCTAATGACAGTCCCAAGAATTGGCTTAGACACTGGGAAAAACTGACTGTTCTATATAAACTACTGTATTTCTAGTAGGCAGTTTTAATAGCTTGTCATTCACTCAGCATAATATAACTGCAAGATTTCTTTCAAAAAATGTTTTTGGTTAAACTGGAATGTGAGAGAAGAGCCTAAATTAATTATTATAAAAGTTTGTCCAAATTCTGCCTTGTGATAGGTATGAGCTGAAGAGTAATGTCATGTTTCCATTATGTAGCTAAATACTTCTATTTTTAATATTTAACTTGGTTTCAGAGTGATCTACAAAGCCATTTACATCCAAAAGTTACTTAAGAGTAATGTTTCATATAAGACACATGTCAAATCATTACTGTCAAGGTTTTGAAAATAATGAGCAGTTGAGATTTAAAAATATGAGTCCTCTTTAACATAGATATTTGACAGATTGATGCAAGCTCAGATAGGTAAAAATATGATAAAATAATGTAAAGGTAATCATATAATTCAATAAGTAGGTTAATTGTAGAATCTCCAACCATATAGAAATATATGCCTAGAGAGACATATGTGAAAGCTAAGTATGGCATATCTGAAGCATTTTATTTCAAACAGGCTATAGAAAAAATTGTCAATAATATATAGTCCTTCACAAAGGAAGCTTATAGCCTGATGAAAGAAACAGATGCATATATATCAGTAACAACAACATAATTATATTTTCCAAGAATACATCCATGCAGTTTCCATGTGTTGAGTAGTGTTTTGATTGGGTATAGAAATATAATCAACTTCAACACATTTGCTTGTAGTAACAAGTCTATGTGAAATTAATGTTTGATGTATAACCTCCCAAAAAGTCATGGCTCAAGGTATTCCAGGGAAGAAGAAAAATACAATGATAATATTAGGTGAAACTTTTGAATACCTATTCTGTCTGCCATTTTTCCAACTGTACCATTATGCCAACAAAATTATTTTCATTAATTTATTTAATATTCACAAAAACTTTATAAGAAAATTAATTCTGAAATTGAGAAGAAAGCAGGGTTATGTTGATCTAGTGAATTATGCAAAATTGTCCAACTAATAACTGGTAAAACTGGGACTACACCTAAGACATGTCTGCCTCTAAGTTTGTTTACCCTGAAAGTAGAGCCTGAGAATAGGACATTCAAAGGAGAAGGAGAAATAAGGGAAGCAGGATCTGGGAGAGACAATAACAGCATCTACCATAGTAACACAGACCCCCTTCCTTTCTGAGGGATCTGAGTCCCTGATTACCACACTCTTATCACATCATGGTTGCTATATTCGTCTGTTAACAATTAAAAGTAGGAGTAGATGCCAACTGGATCATGTGAGTTTCAAATGTATTCCTCTCTATCCCCATATTTTATAGCAGCCCTACCTCCCTAGAATGATCAGGTTTAATTACTTCTAACAATAATAATTCCTTTTTGTTTCTTTTATTCTGCTGGCATCAGAAGATCAAAGTCAACAGTGGAAGTCATAGTTTGTTTTTTTTTTTAATTTTTTTTTCAACGTTTATTTATTTTTGGGACAGAGAGAGACAGAGCATGAACGGGGGAGGGGCAGAGAGAGAGGGAGACACAGAATTGGAAACAGGCTCCAGGCTCTGAGCCATCAGCCCAGAGCCCGACGCGGGGCTCGAACTCACGGACCGCGAGATCGTGACCTGGCTGAAGTCGGACGCTTAACCAACTGCGCCACCCAGGCGCCCCAAGGAAGTCATAGTTTTAAGCGCAGTGACACTCTTGTCTCCTGGTAAAAGTGTCCCTCTTCTAGGAACTGAGCCTAAAACCATAAAGTTTATTATTACAGAGACAGGAGAAATGAATTGCCCCAAAATGCATGACAATGGGATCCACTGGTTCAGATACATATTTTATTAATCAGAGGTGTCAACAGTGTGGAGAGCTGAATCAACACTCATAGCACATTGAAGAAAGAGGCACTACCCTCAATAAAAAGACCTCAAAGGGCATTTTTAGCATCCACTAAAGTCTTAGTTCTACTTATAATTTTAGCTTTATTTAACTCTTCTTTTAAATGGGAGTGAATTTTACCATCCCCCAAATATGGAAGACAGATAACTTGTCTCTTTAATTAGTAAGTCTTCAAAGTAAGAGAAGCTATGTCAAAGATCTTTTATTCACACCTGCATCTGCTTTAGATGATAAGATCTTGGATTAAATGACTGAACATCATAATTGGATGAGTCTTTGGGCATCTTGGGAGAGTTTATTTTGGTTCTGCATTGATTGTGAGTTATTGGGGCAAGAGGGTAAATTGTGAAAGACTATCACTTAGATGATCCTCAGTAAGTAAATAAATAGATAGATAGATAGATAGATAGATAGGTAAACCACGCCCCCTGACATTCATACCCTTATGAAGTCTCCTTCCTTTAAATCTGGACCTTATGATTTTTCAGTTGCTTTAACCAAAAGAATGTAGTGAAAATGACACTGTGCCAGTTTCAGGCCTAAACCCTAAGCACTGTAGGATCTGCTTTTGCACTTACCCTGAGGTTCTGCCACCCTTTTGGAGAGACACCATGGATAATAGAAAGCCCATGTAGAAAGGGGGACACCTTAAACCTACACAGAGATGAACCAACAGAGACCCTAGATCTAGTTGAACTTTCCCAATCAGCCCAACCTTTTCAAGCTTTCCTAACTGAAGTTAAGACCTATAACCAGAGAAGCCATCTTGGAACTTTTACCTTCAGCAATAGCATAGAACGAAGACAAGTTTTCTCTGCTGTGTCATGACTCAATTCCTGACCCACAGAAGTATACACAAATAAAATGGTTATTGTTTTAAGCCATTACATTTTGGGGCAGTTCGTTACACAGCAATAGATAACCAAGTAACTAGGAATTTTGCTCCTTTATGATGAGAATAAACCTGGTATGGTATACTCAAGTACAATATAATAAAAGACTTCAATACTGAGTGCCTACACCATAGTATGTTGTCATATTGTTTTTCACACTAAACTTCAGGTGCTGCATTACAATTTCTGAGCCACTATTCTTTTTCTTTAACATATTTTTTCAAACAACTACAAAATTGATCAAATGCATAAATGCATTGCATTTTATAACAGAAACATTCAACTATAATGGATAGAAAGCTTATTTTTTAGAAATCTGTTTTCACTCAGGGATTGTAGATTTCATTTTGCAAAGCCTTGTGGGAATACTTCTTCCTGCTCTGCATTCCAGTAGCCTTTTTATTTCCTGTAGCTGTGTCAAGAGCAATAATAGAAACTCAAAAGAATGAAACAGGTTACCTTATGATATGCATACCATATGGTTTCACAGTCTTATCCTTTCATTGGTTTAGAAATTAATGTATGTGATAACAGTAAATTGGCCAGCTAATTACTATCCCTTGTGTATAACTGTGTAACTTAATGGATATTAAATAATAAAAAAAAGTGACCTTTCTTCTCATATATTGTCTTTCAGGTTTTTCTGTTTGTGATATCTTAACTACATTTCTTAAAACCTTCTTTGTGGAAAGACATTAGCATTCCATCCCTAAGGTTGTAAGGAATAGCCTTAGCCAGGTCAAGAAACAGAAAGAAGGCCAAGAAAGCACTGGCAAAATAAATGAAGAGGAAAGTAGATTGAGTGTGAGGTAAAGAGAAGAATTAATGACAACTCCCAGATTGTTGGCTTAAACAACTGCTATTTACTCAAATGAGAAGAGCTGGGGGAAATGTATTATTGTCCAAAACATCTATATTAGTTGTATTATTTACGTATAACAGTTACATGAGGAACTGCTGTTCTACATGAAGTTGGAACATAAACAAGGAGCTCTACATTTAGCAAAGGAAATAATTCCACCTCAATATAGAACTACCTAGAAAAATCCATGATAGAAATTAGCCAGTGAGTTAGACATAGACTTGTCTATCCTCCTACTGCAGTTCTAAAAGAAAAAAACAAAAACAAAATAAAACAAAACCTTCTAGCACAAGGACACAGCAAGAGAGTCTAAAGTTACACTTACATTGAACAAATAGTAGAGCTTATTTTTGTGTACATATCTTTCTGTATATAAAAAGAAGCAAAGCCTTGTAAAAGTTTTTGTAGCAGAATAGAAAAGGAACATTATCCTAAACATTCCAAATAAAGACATATTTCTGAAAATTGTAACCAATAGGATATAAAAATTATCCTAGAAGATATTCGGTCCATTTAAAGATATGCAAATACTATGCCTCTATGAAACAGATCCTATAATTGATAAGGGGATATTAATTTTAACAAAGAATGAAAGTGCAATTAACAAAAAATAATGACAAGTTGAAAAGAAATTTTAAAATTAAATAGTTAAGATAAAATTCACATGGAGACAAAAGAAACAGAATTGACACTAAAAAACAAAACAAAACAAAACCTGAATCACTGGTTTTCCAAATAGAATTTATAAAAGAATAAAATTATAAAAGAAAATTATATAATTATAATTATAATTATAAAATTATAAAAGAAAAGGTCCTATAGAAGACAGATTAATTACCAAGCCTGAGAATTATGAGAATACCCTGGGCAAGAATTCTGAAAAACTGAGAGTAGGCAAGAAAAAACAATTCTGATTTTATTTGTGTCTTCACTCTTTTTTTCTTAGTTAATCTAACTAAAGGTTACAACTGATACCATAGAAATACAAAGGATCATAAGAAACTGCTATGAACAATTATATGTCAATAAATTGGATAACCTAGACGAAAGGGATAAATTCCTAGAAACATATAATCTACTAATTCTGAACGATGAAGAAATAGAAAACTTGATCAATAACTAGTAATGAGATTGAATCAGTAATAAAAAATCTGCCCCCCCACCCCACAAAAAAACTCTCCCAAAAAAGAAAAGTCCAGGGCCAGATGTCTTCACTGCAAACATCTACCAAACATCAAAAGACAAATTAATACTAATCCTTCTCAAACTCTTTCAAATAATTGAATAAGAGGAAACATTTCCAAACTTATTTTATGAGGCCAGCACTACCTTGATACCAAAGCCAAACAAGGACACTACCAGAAAAGAAAATTACAGGCCAATATTCTTGTTAAATATACATGCAAAAATACTCTACAAAATATTAGGAAACCTCATTCAACAGCACATTAAAAGGATTAAGTGATCCATGATCAAGTGGATGTATTCTTGGGATGCAAAAATGGTTCAAACATGCACAAATCAGTAAATGTGACACACTACATAACAAAATGAAGAATAAAAACCATATGACCATCTCAATAGATACAGAAAAAGCATTTGACAAAATTCAACATCCTTTCAGAATTAGAAAAATAACATCCCAATAAATTAGATACAAAAAAATATATACTTCAACCTAATAAAGGCCATATATGACAAAGTCACAGCTAATATCATATTCAATGTTCCAAAGCTGAAAGCTTTTCCTATAAGATTAGTGTATACCTGTGCCACTTATAGTCAACATAATACTGTATATATAGCCAGAGAAATTAAACAAAAATAAAAAAATAAAAGTTCTCAAATTTGAAATGAAGAAATAAAATTGTTTTCAGATAACATTATCTTATATACAGAAAACCTTAAAGACTATACCAAAAACTGTTATAATAAACAAATTCATAAAGTTGCAGTATACAAAATCAACATACAACAATCAGTTGTGTTTCTATGTACTAACAATGAACTGCCTAAAAAAATAATCCCACTTAAAATAGCTCAAAAAGAATGAAATACTCAGAAATAAATTTAACCAAGGAAGAAAAATCTGTACGCTGAAAATTGTAAGACATTGATGAAAGAAACTGAAGAAGACAAAAATAAATGGAAATATAGCCCATGTTCATGGATTAGACAAATTAATATTATTAAAATGTCCACACTATCCAAAGTGATCTATAGGTTCAATGCAATCTCTATCAAAATTTCAATGGCATTTTTCATAGAAATGGAAAAAAATACTAAAAATTGTATAGAACAACAAAAGACTCCAAATAACCAAAACAATATGGAGCAAGAAGACCAAAGTCTGAGGTATTACAATTTTGATTTCAAACTATATTTTTACAAAGCATTAGTAATCAAAACAGTGTGGTACTGGCATAAAAACAGACACACAGAAAATGGAACAAAATACAAAGCCAAGAAACAAACTCATATGTGTATATAATCAACTATTCATAAAAGGAATCAATAATACACAATGGAGAAAAACTGACTCTTGAATAAATGATGGTGGAAAGACTGAATATCCACATGCAAGAACAAAATTGGATCCTTTTCTTTAACTATATATGCAAATTAACTCAAAATGGATTAAAGACTTAAACAAAATCTGAAACCATAAATCTTCTAGAAGAAAACATAGGGGGTAAGCCCTTTGACATCAGTCTTTTTTGATACAACACCAAAAGCACAGGTAACAAAAACAAAAATAAACCAGTAGGACTACATCAAACTACAAAGTTTCTGCAAAGCCAAGAAAGCCATCAACAAAATGAAAAGCCAACTAATGGAACAGGAGAAAATATTTGCAAACCATATATTCAATAAGGGTTTAATATCCAAAATATATAAAGAACTCCAATATATTAATAGCAAAAATGCAAGTAACCCATTTAAAAAAATGGGCAAAGAACCTAATAAATATTTTCCCAAAGACACACAAATGGTCAACATGTTTGTAAAAAGATGTTCATCGTCACTAATCATCAGGGAAATGAAAATTAAAAGGACAATCTGATATCAGATACCTCACACCATTTAGAAGTCTATGATCAAAAAGACAAAAGATAATAAATGTCTGTAAGGTTCTGGTAAAAAAGGAATCGTGTGCACTGCGGGTGGAAATGTAAACTTTATAGTCATTATGAAAAACAGATGGAGATTAATCAAAAAATTAAAAATAGAACTACCATCTGATCCAGAAATCCCACTTCTCATGTACACCCATAGGAAATGAAATTATCTCGAAGAGGTATCTACACTTTCACATTTATTCTAACATTATTCACTATATCATCATATTGAAACAACCAAAGTAACCATTGACAGATGAATGAAAAACAAAAATGTGATATGTCTGTATCTGTATTTATCTATATTCATATCTATATCTATGTACATGGAATGTTATCCAGCCATAGAAAAGAAGGAGGTTCTGTCATATGTAACAACATAGATGAACTTGGAGGGCATTATGCTAAGTGAAATAAGCTAGACAGAGAAAGACAAATAGTGCATGGTATCACTTATATGTGGATTCTAAAAAAAATGTTAAATTCATAGGAACAGTGAGTAAAAGAGCTGGTTGCCAGGGGTTGGGAGTTAAGAGGAAATGGAAATGGGAAATACTGGTCAAAGGATACAAACTTTCAGTTATAGGATGAATAAGTTCTGGGGATCTAATGTACAGCATAGAACTACAGTAAATATTTCTATATTTTATACCTGAAATATGATGAGAGTAGATCCTGAGAGTTCTCAACAACAACAAAAAAGATTAAAAAAAATCATTCTGAACTGAAATATCATTCAAGTCTATGAATAAAAGGACTAACTTCATGAACCCAAGAAAAGCAATGAAAAAATGACCCAAAATGAAGTATTAGCACTCAAGCAGAAACAAAAAGGTTACCCATGAAAGAACAAAAGTTGAACTGTCCTCAAATTTCTCTTATGCATAACTGAATGCCAGAGGACAACACAGAATTTTAATGGAAAAATTTTGTAAACTGAATATTCCACATCAACCAATTTATTGTTTTACTATGAAAGCAACAGAAGACATTCCTATGTTAAAAGAACTTGGAAATTATTGCAGCCAAGCCCTCTTCCTGAAAAAAAAAAAAAAAAAAGGAATGGATGATACAATTCAAGCGATAAAAGTACAAATAAAAATAAAAATACTGGTGATGAGCATTGACACTATTTAAAGACATTAGATTAACATAATTGAATACAAACCCAAATAACCTCAACAAAAATTTACTGAGGACCTACTATGTACAGAAACTCTCCTAAGTATAGGGGAGATAAGAATAAACAAGGTGGACTCTACCATGCTTTGCTGGTGCGACATCCTAACGGATGAGAGAGACATTAAACACCCAGTGTCAGATAGTGATCAGCACTCTGAGAAAATAGAAGAGGGTCAGGATGTAAGACATGGCTGCAATTTTTGATACATGGGCTCAAGAAAATCTTTCTAAGGAGCAGGAACCTGACTTAAATGAGAGAACAAGCCTTTAAAAATCTTAGGAAAGAGTTTTTGAAAAGTACTGAGCCCTGGAGTTAGGAGAGAGTTTGCTGTGTTCCAACAACAGCAGGGAGGCCACTGTGAGAGAAGTGCAGTGAGAGAGACTGTAATAGAAATCTGTAGCAGTGGAATACTCAGGGTTCACACAACACTGGGCAATTTGGTCATTTTGGACTTTGGATTTTATTCCAGGGCAGCTGGGAAACCAATGTAGAAACATACGTAGGAGAGTGACATGATCTAACTTAGCTTTGAAAAAGATAGAGAGTAGAATGGTGGTTGCCAGGGGGTATGGGAATTGGGGAGATGTTAGTCAAAGGATACAAACTTCCAGTTACAAGATGAGTAAGTTCTGGGGATCTAATGTACAGCATGGTGACAACAGTTAACAATACTGATTGTATTATATACTTGAAAATAGCTAAGATAGTAGATCTAAAATGTTCTCATCACCTAAAAGAAATGGTAATTATGTGAGGTAATGGAGATGTTAACTGACCCTCTTGTGGTAATCATTTGCCAATATATAAGCATATCAAATCATCATGTGTGCACCTTAAAATTACACAATATTATATGTTAGTTATATCTCAATAAAGAAAAGGATCACTTTTCACTGCTGAAGATAATGGACTATAAATTGTCAGAGACCAATGAGAAGGCCATTGACATAACTGTCTCAAGGTTCTCATTTTAATATAGCACAGACTGAAGCACCTTGTAGGGAAGGTAAGACACAGGAATTTAAAATTCCATATTGCACCTGAGGAAGACTTAATTTACTGTATTTTGATAATTAGAGAAATATGTGTTCAAGTAGGCATTTGATAAGCTTGAAGATAAATCCTAGTTAAATTAAAACAGACTGCATAGCTTTCAAATAACTATTAAAGAGAAAAGTAAATAAAACATGAGTCCTATCTTCAAGTATCTACAGGGACTAAGTCAATTGCAAAATGGTTTAAATCAAGCCACCATAGGCTAGTTAGGGAAGAGCACAGCTTATCTTGAACTGAGCAGTGCCCTTGTCCCTCCTAAGCAGAAATTACTCAGCTTTATGCCAGGTTTTGCCAGATATCACTATTTATGAAAAGGAGATGAAACTCTGAATTTTTAATGTAAAATTTCTAAATTCTTAAAGCATAACCTAAACCTGACCCCATCAACCTTCTCTAATTAATTTTAAAAAGGAATAGATTTGACTTATTGGCTGTCATATGGCAAAAGCAGTTATAGATAGTGAAATTCGAGAACACTAAGAACATTAAAAAGCAAAAATTCAGAATACATCAAATAAGGTTGTAGAAGTAAGCCTTAAGTCTTCTACTTAACAGTCTTCTAATTTTAACATATACAAAGGATTAAATTCTCTATTTAAAAAAAAACTCATATATTGAGGTTTTTAAAAATTTTGTCTTACACCCCGCTTACTTTTTAAAAATGAGGTAACTAAATACAATTAAATGATCACTACAAGATTCACTGAAAACCAATGCTAAAAAGTTAAAAATAAAAATATGGACAAAATTAAATTCAGTGCTGACAGGGCCTTGAAATCCTACTACAAGGTGTACTTTTTTTTTTGTCAAGGTCAGTGAATATCAACAATATTATTAATAAATCAACTAGCACCAGCAAAGAAAATAATCACAGATAATCAGCCAAACAAAAGACAAATTGGTGAACTAAGGACCACTATCAAGGAACGTTTTTCTGGTAGTCTTGACAATGTCTTTGTGCATGGAAAGAAAATTTGCAGTTAACTGAATTATTAATATAAAGTTCATTGAAGTTATAAATTCATAACTTTTTTCCTTCAGGTATTTAAGGCTGTAATAGGTTAAATAACCACCCCTCCCCATCAAAAGATATCCACATCTTAATCTCCAAAAACTATGACTATTATGTTACATAGCGAATGGAACTTTGCAGATGTGATTAAATTGAGAATCTTCAAATGAAAAGAGAATCCTGTATTATCTGGTGGGCCCAATGTAATCACAGGATCCTTATAAGAGGGAGGCAGGAGTCAGAGAAGGAGATTTGAGGACAGAAACAAGGATTGTAGTCAAAGAGGGAAGTTTGAAGATGCAGCTGCTGGTTTGAAGATAGAGCCATAGGGCAAGGAATGCAGGTGGTCTCTAGAAGCTAGAAACTCAGGGAAACGGATTATCCTTAGAGGTTCCAGAAAGAACACCACTTTGCCGACACCATGCTTTTATCCTCAAATGCATTTTGGGTTTCTGACTTTGAGAACAGAAAGATAATGAGTTAGTATTCTTTTAAGCCATCAGTGTGCAGTAATTTGTTACACTAGCAATAGAAAACCAATGCAAAGGCTAATTTAAAAACCGTATTAATCTAACAAGTTTTTTTCTTAAGTTTTTTTTTGGTTTTGGTTTTGGTTTTTTTTTTTTTGAGAGAGAGTGCAAGTGAGGGAGAGGCAGAGAAACAGGGAGACACAGAATCTGAAGCAGTTTTCAGGCTCTGAGCTGTCAGCACAGAGCCCGATGTGGGGCTCAAGCCCATGAACCACAAGACCATGACCTGAGTCAAAGTCGGAGGCTCAACTGACTGAGCCAGCCAGGCGCCCCTAATATGAAAAGTTTTAAATATCACTTTCAAGAAAACATTTGATTAATCCAATGGAAACTTCTAAGTAAGCTATTTATAAAACTAGTTACTGAAACTACCATAAACAAGTGCAACCATATTTATAAATCCAAAGTATTCTATTAGCTATTCAAATTATTTAACAAATAAATACAATTTTGCTGGTAAAGATCAAAATATAATAAAATAAATTTAAAAGTATGGTTGATATTAAGCTTTCTCAAATATTACAATACTTTTTGAAACTTTGTCAAATTCTTTTATAATGCTAAATCCATAATCACACATCTAAAATCAAATACTTCATTACATATATTTAAAATAGACCCATTTGGCCAATCAGATATTCCAACTGCCAAGTTCTCTAAAGCATTACAAACACATGAAAATAGAAATCCTAAAGATTTTAATTACTTCATCCCCTATATACTTGTTTTTAATTTTCAGTGGTTACAGGTATTTATACATCAAAGAGTCAATTATTATTTTCTAAGAGATTTAGGGTTATAGTCCTAGCTGGGTAAAATGAAATTTTGGCCAAGAAAATTTGGTGAGAAAATGGGACTTAGTTCTTTTTTTTTTTAATATTTATTTATTTTTGAAGGAAAGAGAGACAGAGCATGAGCGGGGGAAGAGCAGAGAGAGAGGGAAACACAGAATCTGAAGCAGGCTTCAGGCTCTGAGCTATCTGCACAGAGCCCGACTCGGGGCTCGAACTCACAAACTGTGAGATCATGACCCAAGCTGAAGTCGCTGAAATCAGTCGCCCAACCAACTGAGCCACCCAGGTGCCCTGGGGATTTAATTCTTATTGATGAATTCCCCTGGCCTTTTTATAGCTAGTATTACAAGAACTTCATACTTTAGTGAGAGAAAGACTGATCTCACAGCTCACATCCCCTAGATTTAAGTTATAATTTAATCATTTCTTTTTTTTTAAGAATGTTCTTTTTTTTTCCTTTTTACTGATTATTTTATTTATATTTTGAGAGAGAGAGAGAGAGAGAGAGCGTGAGCAAGTAGGGGAGGGGCAGAGAGAGAGGGAGACAGAGAATCCCAAGCAGGCTCTGCACTCAGTTCAGAGACGAACTGGGGCTCAAACCCATGAACCATGAAATCATGACCTGAGCTGAAATCAAGAGTCAGACATTTAACTGACTGGGCCACCCAGGCACCCCTAAAGTAATAATTTTATCTAATTTTAATCTTCAACCCTTAAGCCCCATCTCAAGGTCTTCATTGCTTGGCTGGGTTTGTTACTTATTGCTTGGTTCTTGTCAAATTCCTTCCACCTGTCAGATCCAATATTTTCAGATATATTTAAATAACATTCAGGGTCGCCTGGGTGGCTCAACTGGTTAAGCATCTGACTTCGGCTCAGGTCATGATCTTGGGGTTTGTGGGTTCAAGCTCTTTGTCAGACTCTGTGCTGACAGCTCACAGCCTGGAGCCTGCTTCAGATTCTGTGTCTCCCGCTCTCTCTGCCCCTCCCCCACTCACACTCTTGTCTCTCTCTCTCTGTGTCAAAAATAAATAAATGTTTAAAAAACAATAAATAACATTCAATTGTATTCAGGCCCATTTCATGTCTATTTATGGCCCTAAGGTCACAGATTTTAAGGTCCTAGAAGTAATGCTGGAAAGGTCTCCTCTGATTCATTTTGGAAATTTTTAATTTTGTTATCTTTTTTCATAGGCATAAAACCAATACCCACTTATCTGCCATAAAGTGGAAAAGAGCTCCTTAAGTAGAGTACCTGAATGTAGAGCTGAAAAGAATGACAATATAATCACTGAAAAGCAGATCAAGGGCATAACCAATGAGAGCCACTCAAGGTTGGATATTTGCTTTCTGTCACTCATTCAACTTGGCAGCAAGTAGGCACACCAAGTTAACTCAAAATTGCTATGAGATTCAGTTCAAGGCAGTCAAGCAGTTTTACTGCTGACCCAAGAAATTAAGATAAGCATTCTAAAACCACTAAATAGGGGGCAGACTATCTGCCTAAGGAAATCAACACTGAGACTGAGCTACAGCCAATAAGAAGTAATAGGTTTAGCCATCAACCTACTTGAATTCTGAATTGTCATTATTAAGGTCACCCTACCTAAAGGTATTTGAACTAAAGTTGACTCTTCCCTGAGATGCCAAATCTTTTGGACCCTGTGTTGCATTTATCTTATTTTTTTCAGGTTAACAATTAAGCCTGTTGCTTTAAATTTAGAGACACTCACCTGAAAATGTGTTTGGAAATTAAATGTAAGCACATAGAGAAAAATGAAACTAAAAAACTGTTTAAAAATCAAACTTATTCTATTTCAAAACTTTTCAGACCAGGATATGTCTAGACAGAGTTAATTTATTAGCAGTTATTTTTATGAAATAACCCTACTTAAACTATTTAATGCTTTTATTTTTGGATTCCGCTAAATGAGATAGTAAGAGCACTACAGTTAATTTCTTCCTTATCTATGATAAGGATACAGATACTTCTGTCTTTATCCATATCTAACTACATGATACCTATTTAAGCAAATTCAAGCAAGAAAGTCAGGACTAAAGAGATTAACATCTGATTTAATAGAAATCAAACCTAAAGCACTAAATAGAAAAATGTTTAATATTAATAAAAATTAGATATATATAAAAGCTATAAAAGTCTTGAATCTTCATGTTGTAAACACTTATAAAATATAGAATGAAAATTAACTTTTGCAGTAGATACTTTTTAAAATTCATTATCTGTCTTAAGCCAGTAATAATAATAAACTAATAGAAGATTTTTATTAATATGGTTAAAAAATGGATAGTCCTCACACTTCCTATCCTATCCTCTCCCCCAAAATCAAAAAGAAACTAAGAAGTTTTCAAGTATTCATAGAACACATAAAAATTTATCACACAATATGCCACTGAAAAAACTTTTAAAAATTATAAAAGTGACATTATATAGTCTTCTTACACCTTAGGTAAAAACAAAACAAAACAAAACAAAGAAACAAACCTAAGTAGCTAACAGAAAAATTAAGAAGGCTCTAGAGATTAAAACTCACTCTTAAAAACTAAAGGAAAACAATACATAACTGCTTATTCCAATATCTATTAACAGGAAAATATTACCATATCAAAATCTGTGTTGCAAGGAAAGCTATACTCAGATGCAAAGAAATAGAATTAAATGAGCTAACTAGATACTCAACTCAGTCAGAAAAATCATTAAAGCATAAACTCCAAGGAAAGCAAGAATACCTGAAAAGAAGAATGAGAAAAAAGATTACACAAATTTGTAAATAAAAAGCAAAGCACAAATAAGAGCAATTTTTAAAATGGTATAGACACTCTGAAAGCATCTTGGTATTTTGCTTAAAAGTAACAGGAGAGGGAAAAGAATGATTATAACTAGGCTCTGTGATGGTTTGGAGATGCACCATCCATATCCCCCTTCAAGGAAGGACTCTGCCTAGCTATTGAAAGTACTGTAAGTGGACAGTCTTTAGCTGTTAATTCCTTCAGACTCCCCAAGGTCATGCCCTTCCTCCGAATCCAATGACCGATCAAGGCAAAAGTATAAATTCCCTATCCAATGTAGACTAACCTGAAGGACCATTTCATCTCAGGATCACTTTAGGTCAGCTGAGGCTCTCAGGCCAGTATCATAGCTTGGCATCTCCTGCCCAGGTCTGCCTTCTCCCCTTTCATTCCACAGCTATTGATCCCCAAAATCCCACTTCCTAATAAACATTTTGCACACTAACAACTATCTCCCAGAAAATCCAACCTGTTTCAGAATTCATAATATATTTGCATTAGCTTTTTAAACAAAGGAACATAATTGTTACTACTTTATGCTAATACATATGAAAATGCTGATTTTCAGGAAATATATAAATAACCAAGTTGCTTCACATAGGAACAAAGAACTAATAAAGTTATGAAATCATTACCCATATAATCCCCAAAGCTTCCAGGACCAGTATTTCAGTGTATTTGGGGAAATATATAATTTGAAAATTACACAGCTCAATTTATGAAGCTAGTAACACATATAAATAACTACAAAAATATGGTAGAAAAAAAGAGACTGGGGCTTCCAACACAAATGCCTAATCAAGACCAGGAATATACATAAATATCAGAATCAGACTAGTCATCTTACAGTGGAACCGGTGAGCAACTAGAACATGTAAGCCCCACATAATAATAATAATGAAAATAATAGTAATAGTAGGAAGAAAGAGGAAGAGAAATAACATTTATTGAGAGCTTACTATATGTGATACACTAAGCACTTCTAATAAATTAAGTAAAAAATGCTAATGATAATATTTTGAGGTACTATTACTTTTTTTTAAGTTTATTTATTTACTTTGAAGAAAGCAAGAGAGTGGGGGAAGGACAGAGAGAGAGAATCTCAAGCAGGCTCCACACTGTCAGCACAGAGCCCACGTGGGGCTAGAACTCACGAACCATGAGATCATGACCTGAGTCAAAACTGAGAGCCAGACACTGAACCAACTGAGCCACCCAGGCGCCCCAGAGGTACTCTTACTTTCCTCTTTATTTTACAGATGGTGAGTGGAGAGAGGAAATTTAAATTATTTTTGTAAAATCATATAAACAGTGGTAATGTACTCAAACTTTGATCCCAGGCAGTCTGGCTCTAGAGCCTCCTGATCTTGTTTCTTAAACATCATTGAATAACTATTTTAATAAACATATACAATGCACTCATTCATACACACACACACACACACACACACACACACACACACACACACCCTTTAAAGCAGATCTCCCTAACCATGCCCCCACTGAACAATCATGTATACAAAAATCTTAAAAATACAGGAACAATTTCAACCCCGTACAGTATTAACATAATTATCCTCCACTATATACAAAGATTTTTCCCCTGAGAATTAAGAGTTTTAAGTTTGTACTAATAATAGTAATAGTAAATCAGTTGATGTGATCATCAATAAGACAAATGAGAAAAACAGTGTTTAGAGCTACATTATATGGAAACCATCAAGTGGATAGGAAAAAGAACAAGTGAATAGAGTTTTAATCTTCCTTTCCCTCCTTTCCTTCTCCCTAGGATGGAAAAGACTTCTTAAGTAATATAACATCTCAGAATCTGTTCAAGAAAAATTGGTGTGATTCATTTATATAGTAAACTAAAAATGTACATATATAGTAAATATCACCACAAAAAAAGTTAAAGATAAAAAATGGAATACAGATATTTGTACCATACACAGCAGAGTGAAAGTAGAGAAAAATAAATAAATATCTTATAATATATTAAATATAAAAAATATATAGTTTATATTATGCTTCATGGATTATAATTCATATACATAATCTGAGTGCAAAACATAAATCCATAATGTAACACAAAGCTATAACAAAGCATCAAACAACTTATCTTAGACGAGTTATCCCAGAAAGCAAACCTGAAGCAAAATTAAAAAAAAAAAAAGTTCATGTGCCCCTAATTTATTAGGTAGTACAGGGAATTGGGTGTGAGAATAGTGTGGCTAGCATGTGTCCAAACTTCAAGGAAGCATCCCAATACAGTATTGTGACTAAGTTCAAGTATTGCCCAAACATTAAAGTCTGAATCACAGGCAAGTATCCCTAAATCAATAAAATCTTCTTTACCCACCCCTCAACTCAGCCTCCTCAATGTCCTTTGTACATGTTTTCCCCTGGTCCTTGCTGGCATATATTAAACAGGTCTTTAAACATGTTTGTGTATAGGCTATTTCTCCTGGAGTAGGGACTATACTTTCCTACTCAGACTCTGCTGAGACCTAATCCTGGTTATCAGCTTGGAGGCTTTAAGGGTTGTGAGGTACAAGCATCATCTAACAAGTACTTGCTTTCAGGGAAAGTCACTACCTGACGTCCAGGCAAGAAAGAGGCAGTTTTCTGGCAACCGGGAGGAAGACACCACTGCTGGCTTAGAATTTTCACAGGACATGCATGCTCAATATTCTCAGGTTCACTCAAATGTTCCCATCCCAGGCTTAAGGTCTCTTTATTTTAACCAGCATCTGACTTTTACATAAGAAGTTTTTTGAAGCTGCATATTAGATCTGTTTTGCATCTCTGAACTCTTACAATTAGATATTAAGGCTCATTTTCATCACAGTCTCTCTCTCTCTCTTAATTTTTATTTATTTTTTTAAATGTTTATTTATTTATTTTGAGAGAGACAGACAGAGTGCAGGGAGAGAGAGAGACAGTATGAGCGGGCAGGAGCAGAGAGAGAGGGAGGGGGAGAGAGAGACAGAGAGAGAGAGAGAGCGAGAGAGAGAGAGAGAGAGAGCGAATCTCAACCAGGCTTCATACTGTCAGTGCTAAGCCAGATGACAGACTCCATGTCATAAACCGTAAGATCATGACCTGAGCTGAAATCAAGTCAGGTGCTTAACCTACTGAGCCACCCAGGCACCCCTAGACAGCATTTTCCAGTGACAATACTATATAACAGAGAGAGAAAAATTAATTGTGTTGGTCAGGGGGCCATTTCTGCTATGGGTGTCCTTGTATTTTTTTAAAACTAAGTTCTTTATCTGGAAGAAAGGGGGAATGTCTTATTTGTCTTTTAATTATTCTCTAGTTACTTACTTTGAATAAAGCAGGAGCAGAAGTTTTAAATAAAAAAAATATATAGATTCACTTTTTTATTTACCTGAGGTCACCAGATATTAGGTAATGAATATCTGCATACATACATGAACACATGATTTTTACTCTTGGCAACATTGCATATTAGATTATATGAAGTGATATATTCCATCAAGGAGACAGTGTGTGATAGTAGACAGGGAAAGGGCTTTGGAGCAAGAAAGACAAGGTGTGAAGCCCAACTTAAACACTAAGCAAGTGTAGGACACTTAACATCTGAGCCTGTTTCCTCAGTTTTTAAATATTAGAATAATGCCCACATAGTAAATTTTCGGATTAGAAATAATATATAAAGTTTCTAAAAGTGTTTGACACATAATAGATATTCAGTAAGTGATAGTAATTATTGCCTTAGAATGTGATTTAAACCAGAAACATAGGAAAATTACACTAAAATGAAGCACAGACACTTTCTAATTAAAATGTGTGCTTACTGAAGTGGAACTGTTTCAATAGCTTACTGTGGCTTTTTAAAAATTAAACCTAAGTGATAAATGGTCTGCTTCTTGAATAACCTGGGAAACCATAAAGTTTCCATCTAGTATTTCTAAGTATATATTTAAGAGAATTCTGCATTTGCCAAGTCTAAATGTCAAAGTTTTAAGATTGCCTTGCATTAGCCAAGTTTGACTAATAAGGTAGGAAGAAACTTTCTGCAGTCACCACAGAAAAGGTTATACGTAGCCTGGAAATATGTTTCTCTAAGCAAGGAGGATGTGCCTACATTTCTCCCTAAATTAAGAAAAAAAAAGAAATGAAAGAAAACGAAAGAAAGGGAAAGAAGGAAGGAAGAATGGAAGGAAGGAAGGAAGGAAGGAAGGAAGGAAGGAAGGAAGGAAGGAAGGAAGGAAGGAAGGAAAGGGAGAAGGAAAGAAGGAGAGAAGGGGGGAAGGAGGGAAAAAAAGAAAAAGAGAAAACAGGAAAAAGAAAATCACCACTTTTGTAGCAAAGACAAATTTTTTACTAATTAAGTAGAGTTTTTCACACATACTCTACATCATTATTACATTCAATCATTAATGCAGTCAAATAAATTGATGGAATAAATTGTACAAATAGTTTTTAGTTTCACCATTTATTTATTTTTTTTTTTTGCAAAATATCAAACCTGTAGAATATTTGAAAATACAGTGCAATGAACACTTATATATACCCTTACCTAGATGCACCTTTTGGGTTTCTATTTAAATTCTAGTTCTCTTAAAAAAAATCCAGTTAGTTAAAATACAGTGTAATATAGTTTCAGGTGTACAATATAGTGATTCAACACTCCCATAAACACCCGAGTTCATCATGACAAATGCACTCTTTTACCCCCATCATCGATTTAACACAGCTCCCCATACCCTCCTCTCTGGTAATCATCAGTTTGTTTTCTATAATTAAGAGTATAGTTTCTTGGTTTGCCTCTCTCTCTCTCTCTCTCTCTCTCTCTCTCTCTCTCTCTCTCTCTCTCTCTTTTTCCCCTTTGCTCATTTGTTTTGTTTCTTAAATTCCACATATGAGTGAAATCATATGTATTTGTCTTTCTCTGACTGGCTTATTTCACTTGGCATAATACTCTCTAGCTCCATCCATGTCATGACAAATGGCAAGATTTCGTTCTTTTTTATGGATAAAGATGTGGTATATATACACAATGAAATATTACTTAGCATAGAAAGAAACAGATGCTTCACCTTTTTTGATTCATTTAAAAGTAAGATACAGACACCATTCTTCACAAATATTTTACCATGTATCTGTTAAGAATAAGAATACTTTTCTATATATTAATAACACCATTATCACATCCAAGATATTAGCATTGATTCAGATATATTACCTAATACATACTTCACATTCAAATTTGTCCATTGTCCCAAAAATGTCTTTAAGGTGTCATTTAAACATTAATCTGGGATCCAATCATGACAAGTTCTCATATTTCTTTAGTTTCCTTGTCTGTCTACTCTTTCTTTTCTTTTTTCTTCTTTCTTCTTTCTCTTCATCTTTCTCTTCCTTCTCCCTTCTCCTTTTTTAAAATTCATAACACTGACTTTTTTTTTTTTAGTCTACCCAAGTTGTTTAAAGATCATTCTACAATCTAAAATTGTTTGTTGTTTTCTTAATTATATACATATTAAAAAGCTTTGGTAAAAATATTTAATAATTGATACTTTATACTTTCCTGTGTCATATCAGGAAGTATAAATTGTTATTTTCTTATTATTGGTGATATTATGTTTGATCACTTCATCATGTCTATCAAGTTTCTCCATTGTAAAGGATCATTTTTCTTTTATAATTAACAAGTAATATCTGGAGTAAGACTTTGGCACAGTTTAAGTATTCTGTACCAAATATCTTCCATCAAAACATCATTCATGAAAATGAATGATTTTAGTATTCATTGATAACCTTTGCCTGAATTGATTACCACAATGATGTGTGCAAATAGTGATTTTTCTATTTCTAGCCTTCCTTTGATATTTATTAGTTGACATTCTTCTATGAAGAACAGCTTTAGTTGTTTCCCTCTCCCCTTTTTAGTTGTAATGATAACAATTCTTAAACTTTTTTTAAATGTTTATTATTTACTTTTGAGAGAAACAGAGTACGATTGGGGGAGGGGCAGAGAGAAAGGGGGACACAGATTCCAAAGCAAGCTCCAGGCTCTGAGCTGTCAGCACAGAGCCCAAGGCACGGCTCAAACTCACAGACTGTAAGATCATGACCTGAGCTGAAGTCGGACACCCAACCAACAGAGCCATCCAGGTGCCTCTCATATTTTCTATAGTAAAATATACATAAAATAAAAATTACCGTTTTAACCATTTTTAGTGCACAGTTCTGTGGCAATCAACACATCCACATTGCTGTGACTCACCATCACCACCATCCATCTCCAAAATTCTCTTATCTTGAAAAACTGAAACTATTCAGTTAAGAATAACAGTTAAATAATAACTCCCCATTCCTTGTCCTTCCAGTCCCTAGGGACCACCATTCTACTTTCTGTCTTTTAAATTGGATTATTCTTGGTACCCCACATAGAATTTGTGTGTGTGTGTGTGTGTGTGTGTGTGTGTGTGTGTGTGTGAGACTGGCTTAAAAACTCATAATTTTAATTGCATATAAATTAAAATCATCAGTTCAGTGAATATGCTATAAACAAAGTTAAAAAAGCAGCTACAGATGTCAGTGCTTACCATTAGGGTAACAATACAAACTAGTTTGTCCAAGATAATTCTGGTTTTCTTCCATTACTTAGATGTAATTAAAAGTGCACCTTTCCATTCTTGAAAATGGTCTGGTTTAGGTAGTCACACTAACTAAAAGTTTCAAAAATGTTATATACAAATTTATACAAAATACTTACAAATCTACAAGAAAACAATTAGTGGAGAATGGTTGAAGGTTATTGAACAAGTAATTCATTGAAGAGAAAAACTATACAGTCAATCAACAATGAAAAGATTCTCAACCTCATGACTAATCAGGGAACACAAATAAAACAACTGCTAGACATCATTTCACATGTCAAATTGGAAAAAAAAAAGTCTGACAATACAAACCATGATGAAGATGTGGAGACAAAAGCTTAACCTTACTTCTACGTGTATATACATCACTATTACCAACTTGGAGGATAATTGAGCAGCAGTTAACAAAGCTGAAATTGTGTGTAAGCTTTGATTTAAAACTTCCATTTCTAGGTATATTAGAGAAACTATCACACAGATTCATGTGATGAGTGTATAAAAAATTAATTTCAATATATAAAACAGGAAAATAATTCGAGACAACCTAAATTTTTATCAAGAGGAGAATGAATATATGCATTTTAATATAATGTTAAATACTATATTATATAGCAATTAAAATTAATTACATAGTAAATATTAGCAGATGAATATCCTATCAACATAATTATGGCAATGGGAAAAAGCTAGTTAAGAATATATATTAAATTATGGCTTCACATATATAAAGTTTGTAATCATATAAAACAATATTATACAATGTATGTGAAGCCATCCATATATTCTTATGTATATGAATTCATGAGATTTTCAAACCCCAAATTTAGGATAGTAGTCATCCGAAGGATGTGGTGAGAACGAAATGGGAGTAGTGGGTATTTTAAGAAGTTTACATTGTATCTGTAATATTTTATTTTTTAACAAGTTATGAGGAATAAATGTGGTGAAATTCCCAAGATCTGAGAGGATTTAATGTTGAATCTACAGGTATTTATTGTATTTCTGTAATTTTCTGTATATTTGGAGTATCATGCTAATTTTAAGATTAAAGCCTGCATGGAAAAAAGACAGTGTCTTCAGCAAATGGTGTAGGGAAAACTGGACAGCAACATGCAGAAGAATGAAACTGGACCACTTTCTTACACCATACACAAAAATAAACTCAAAATGGATGAAAGACCTAAACGTAGGACAGGAAGCCATCAAAATTCTTGAAGAGAAAACAGGCAACAACCTCTTTGACCTTGGCCACAGCAACTTCTTACTTGAAATGTCACTGAAGCCAAAAGCAAAAATGAACTATTGGGGCCTCATCAAGATAAAAAGCTTCTACACAGTGAAGGAAAAAAAACAGCAAAACTAAAAGGAAACAAACGGAATGGGAGAAGATATTTGCAAATGACATATCAGATAAATGGTTAGTACCCAAAACCTATAAAGAACGTATCAAACTCAACACCCAAAAAATAATCCAGTGAAGAAATGGACAAAAGACATGAATAGATCATCATCAGGGAAATACAAATCAAAACCACCATGAGATACCACCTCACACCTGTCAGAATGGCTAAAATCAACAACTCAGGCAACAACAGATGTTGGCGAGGAACAGATGTTGGAGAAAGAGGAACACTTTTGCACTACTTGTGGGAATGAAAACTGGTGCAGCCACTCTAGAAAACAGTATGGAGGTTTCTCAGAAAATTAAAAATAGAACTACCCTATGACCCAACAATTGCACTACTAGGTATTTACCTAAAGGATACAGGAGTGCTGATTCAAAGGGGCACATGCACCCCAATGTTTATAACAGCACTATCAACAATAGCCAAAGTATGGAAAAAGCCCAAATTCCCATTGGCTGATGAACGGATAAAGAAGAAGAGGTGGGGCGCCTGAGTGGCTCAGTCGGTTAAGCGTCTGACTTCGGCTCAGGTCATGATCTCATGGTTCATGAGTTCGAGCCCCGCGTCCAGCTCTAGGCTGACAGCTCAGAGCCTGGAGCCCGCTTCATATTCTGTGTCTACTTCTGTCTGCCCCTCCACTGCTTGCACTGTTTCTCGCATTGTCTCAAAAATAAATAAACATTAAAAACAATTTTTTTTAAAAATAAGAGGTATATATATACAATGGAATATTACTTGGTGATCAAAAAGGATGAAATCTTGACATTTGTAATGATGTGGGTGGAACTAGAGTGTATTATGCTAATCAAAATAAGTCAGAGAGGGATATATATATATTATTTTGCTCATATGTGGAACTTAAGGAACAAAACAGATGAACATAAGGGAAGGGAAGGAAAAACAACATAAAAACAGAGAGGGAAACTAACCATAAGAGACTCTTAAATACAGATAACAAACTGAGGGTTGCTGGAGGGGAGACGGGTAGGGGGATGGGCTAAATAGGTGATGGGTACTAAGGAGGGCACTTTTTGGGGTGAGCACTGAGTTAGTTATATGTAAGTGATAAATAACTAAATTCTATTCCTGAAATCATTATTACACTATATGTTAACTAACTTGGATAAATTTTAAAAAAATTAAAGCTTGAATAAAAACATACCTTCATGCCTAACCTAAATTTCATGAGTCTTATTAAATTCATCTTGGTTTTATAGAAGGTATAAAAATGTAAAAAAAGTAACAATTGCTTACTTCATCCCTACTAATTTTCCCTTTGTATGAGAAGTTCTTGTCTCTATTCCTGAAAATAGGCTTCTGGGTTCCAAAAACGTTTTCTAAATATTTATTAGACAGAATCTATGTGTCAGGCACTGTTCCAGATGTTGAAGATACAGCAACGAACAGACAACAAAGCACCCCTTCTGGTGCAGCTTTCATTATAGTGTGCAGAAGATAATAAAAATAAATAAATAAATTGGAAATCAGTTAGAAAATGATACTTCCTATAAAGAAAAGTTAATAAGATAAGGAATTCCAGAGAATGAGGTTGCAGTTTTAAATACAATTGATCCTTGGAGCACCTGGGTGGCTGAGCGTCTGACTTCAGCTCAGGTCATGATCTCACGTTTCTTGAGTTCAAGCCCCACATTGGGGTCTGTGCTGTTAGCTTGGAGCCTGGAGCCTACTTAGGAATCTGTGTCTCCCTCTGTCTCTGCCCCTCCCTCACTCATGCTCTGTCTCTCAATCTCTCTCTCTCCCCTCTCTCAAGAATAAATAAACATTTAAAAATACTTAAATACAATTGATCCTGAAGAATATGAGGTTAGGGAGCACTGACCCCCAAGCAGGTGAAAATCCATGTATATATTTTGACTCTCTAAAACTTGAGTAATAAATAGCCCTCTGTTGACCAGAAGCCTTATTGATAACATAGTTGATTAACATGTTTTATATGTTATATGTATTATACACCGTATTCTTATAATAAAATAAGCTAGACACGATATTTTTAAGAAAAAAATCATAAGAAAACATATTTACAGCACCGTCTGTGTTTATCAAAAATATCTTTGTATAAGTGGACCCACACAGTTCAAACCACTGTTGTTCAAGGGTCAACTATAATTTGTTCACAGAATTGCTCATTGAAAAGGTATTATTAGAGTAATGTGAACGAGATGAGTGAACAAGCCATACCCACATCTAAGGGAAGCATTTTCCTGACAGAAGGAGCAGTCACTGCAAATATTCTTAGGTGGAAGTGTGTCTGAAATGTTCAAAACCATTAAGGACGCCAGTGAGCCTAGAGCAGGTCAAGTGAAAGGAAAGAGGTAGGAGATGAAGACAGGTCCTCTGCAGAGCCCACAGACTAAGGATTTGGGCTTTTACTGAGAGTTAGATAAGAGTTCCTTTGAGAATTTTGAGACATAATCTGACAGATTTTAAAAGCTCATTCTGGTTGCTTCAAACTATAGGAGAGGAAGAATGGGAGCAGGAAGACAAGTTAGAAAGCTAATGCCACAATCCAGTGAGAGATGATGATGCCCTACAGTACTGATTAAATTAGCTTTTGAAACTACTTCTGTACATTTTTTTTTAAGTCCTTGGAATCATGAAATCTGTATTATTTTTTTGAACCAACACATGGGGTACGAAGTTAGAGTGAGCTACAGAAAGATACATAATGGCTGGTACTTTTCTGGAACAGTATGGTATGCATAGGTGTATGTTTATTATGGTTTGATCATTGAAAGACTAGGCAAAGAACAGGGAACAATCTTCTCTTTCTTTTATTATCCAAAATACTTTCAGAGAATCTGGAAGGCTGCACAGATGTGCCACAAAATGAAAACAAAATATGAAATGCTAAACTAAATGAGACCATCTTAAGGTGTGTGTGTTGGGTGTGTGTGTGTGCATGTGTGTATGTGTGTGTGTTTCTTCCATTGGATGTACTCATTTGTTTTTGACAAGATAATCAGCACTATTGTTGACTTTTATGAGGTGGTTTATGTTACTGGGAAAAATTCCTAGGGTCTCTATAAAACAGAGGAAAACTTTCCCTTGTTGGCTAAATGTCATTGTACTGACCAGTCTCGCACCTTCTGAAAAGGCCTAAGAAAAGTTTTGTAAGTGTTTGGGAGTTGCTGTTTTTGAGCCAAATATCAAGTCGCTGTGCTTGCTTCCAGTTCTCTTTGTTCTCCACTGTGGCAGTAAAGAGCTCTAATGTCTACAGGATGAGTTGGGTTCTGTGAGCCCAGAAAATGCCAATTTATATGAACCCTAAGCCAGTTGCTGGCTGCCTTTGACCAAAGCACAGAAAAATCCCTATTTTGAAGGGTGTAAATACTAATTTGTCAAATTTAAGTGTATGTACTTCTCAGTGGCATTAAGTAATTGTTGCATGTAAAACTTTAATTAATAAACTACATCCATAATCTATGATTTATTACAAATGACACTATCAATCTGTTTTATGTCATAACCATTTAGTTACAAAATAATTTCCAAATGAACCATTTAATCATTATGGCTTATTTACATCATTATAGAAGTTTTAAAATCTTATGTTCCAATGATCAATGAATATCTTTAAAATGATGTTTTAAGAAGAATGCAAATGGCTGAGATTTTATTAAGTGACTATCATATCCAGATGATGGGCTATTATTTCCATTCTAATGCCTGTAGGGCTGCCAGTAAGGCTGCCAGTCATAAAGACTCCCACACAGCAGGCAGGCAAAGATCAGGCCTCCAGATGTATTAATGAATCCCATGCAGCCTACTGTCTACATGTTGTTCAAGGCTGACAAAGACAATCTGTCAGTTGTGGGTTACATTTCTATTTAAAGTTTTAAGTGCTATCTGAAAAGTACATATTTCAATGCTTGCATTATTTTCATTCTCTTTCAAATATTGTGCTAGCATTAAAATGCAACTTTCATATGCCCTAGTTTTTGAAATGATCAATATTTTTAAAATGTAATTGAAGGTTTATGAGGATATTTAGCCAGCCAATTTGAACCTCAGGAAAGTATGTTATTCCACTTAGATGCAAGTTTTTACACTATTTTCATTATATTTTATTATGAGGTCACTGTAATTAAATAAAACCTGGGTTTGAGAAACTCATATTTACATTTAAAATGCAATTTTAGTTACTTGCATTTAACCATCCTAGTATTTTTGAAACAATTAAAAACTAATAATATATCCTATATCCTCAGTCTCAATCATTTATATGTGACATGATCATGTCTCTAGCATCCCGAAGTGTCATCCCCAAGAGAAGAATCAGCCAGCTGCAACATGTAAATAAATTACTCTGGTGTCTATTTGACATCTGGGCATATTCTCACCTCATGCCTATCACCCTTATTATCATCCAGCTGGTAAGCCTTCTGATTTTCTCTCTTACCCATATTTTCATCCTCATATTGTTGTAACTTCCTCTCTCTTTACCTATCCTCCTACTACTCCCTTGGTCCTTTATATTTTTTTCTTCTGGAATTGCACTCTACTCTAAACATTCTCCACTACATTTCCAAGTCCTTCACAGAAAGCTACTTCATCTTATTCTTTTCCACCCAAAATGCAGAGAGAGAAGTCAGAATTCTCTGATTACAAATCACTATTTAAAATTTTATTCTGGGCGCCTTGGTGGCTCAGTTGGTTAAGCATTCGACTTCAGCTCAAGTCATGATCTCATGGTTCATGAATTTGAGCCCCATGTCAGGCTCTATGCAGACATCTCAGAGCCTGAAACCTACTTCAGATTCTCTCTCTCTCTCTCTCTCTCTCTCTCTTTCTGTCTCTCTCTCTCTCAAAAATAAACATTAAAAAATTTAAAATTTTATTTCTAATTTCCCTAGAGCATAAAAATAAGGCTTCTTTTGTTCCAAGCTATCCAATGACATCATCTCTTGCAATCTTCATTACCATTTTTTATCTTTCTTCGTATGATCAATTCCTTATATTCATTGACAACTTTCATACCTGACTCTTATGTACTCTAAATCTGATAATCCCCATGTTCTTGAGCTACTTAACAGTGACAAAAGTAAAAATGATAACAACAGCAACAAAAGAATAATATAATAACATAACTCTTCCATGCTAGGTTTTTGCTAGGCTCTTTAATATATGCTTTTTCATTAATGTTTATAGTGGTACTTTAATTCTACTTATTAGGAAACTGAGGGACCTCAGAGTTAAGTAATTTTCCCAAGGTCGTGTAGCTTAAGAGATAGATATTAGAATCTGTGACCTTTTCCTCTATACTATGTGGCCTTTACCATCAGTTTGTTGACCTCAGCATTTCAGTGACCTTTATTTGTACTACATTTCAATCACTTACTCCAAAAACTTTATCTTTGAGATTCATACACCAATTTCTTACCATACTTCATTTCTCTGTGTGTCTATTATTTTCTAACTCTTTTTCTCCAATTTCACTGCTTCAGCTAGTCTTTCAGTATACAACTGTACACTCATTTCAAAACTCCAAACCCTCTATCAGTATATGCCTATCCCAGCGCATAAACATCACAACAGAAAACTGTGCATCTATTATCTGTGCCATCAAAAAAATGTCTTCAAACTGAGCTAGGACTGACTTGCTCACTCCTATTTTCATTGTAATCCAGTCCAAAATCCATTATTCTTAAATAGCACTACTCTCTTCCTTCCTTCAGCAAATGTGTACATTCTCATTTTGTAAAATAAAATAAGACCACTTAAGCAGAATTCCATCGATTTTCCCGGTATTCCATTATGGGATTTAACTGCAGCCATCCCTTCTTTAAAAAAATTTTTTTTTAATGTTTATTTATTTTAGAGACAGAGAGACCGAGCACAAGAGGGGGAGAGGCAGAGAGAGAGGGAGACAGAATCTGAAGCAGGCTCCAGGCTCTGAGCTGTCAGCACTGAGCCTGACGCAGTGCTCAAACCCACAAACCATAAGATTATGACCTGAGTCAAGGTGGGACACTTAACTGACTGAGCCACCCAGGCACCCTGGCCATGCCTTCTTTTAACTCCATTCTCAAAGGAGATTCCCCTGCTCCTGTCCAATGTCTATCTTCCTTCCCGCAGTCTCCAACATAACCTACTACCATCTTCATGTCATTAAATCTGTTTTTCTCATCTAAATCCCTCCTTACAAATGTGCTCTCTCTCCCACATTAACAAAAAACAAAATAAAACCAAATACAAACAAACAAAACCTGTTCTTTATTTCTGGTCTCCTTTACTCTCAACTTTCTTAAATCTGGTTGTAATCCACTGCTCTGGCTGTCTCCATGATCCACACCCCTAGCTGAGAAATCCAATGGGTGCTCTGCAGTCATTATATGATCTGTATGTGATATTTGACTTTTTAGCCCTTCCTTCCTTCCTTCCTTCCTTCCTTCCTTCCTTCCTTCCTTCCTCCCTCTTTTTTTCCTCTAGCTTATGTAATATCACATATTTATTCACATATTTATTCATTCAACAAAATTTAATGGAGCAGTTATTATATATTACCTCTATACTGTCAGGAAAGACACATTAATTCTTGTCTTCATACTTAGAGTCCTGACAATTTTAATCTTACCCTTCATGTAGGATTCACCTCGCTCTTTAAGCCTCTGACTACCTCAGTCTTAGGTCATCTCTTCAGCTCTGAAATGCCAAAGGCTACAGTATGAATTAATTCTTTTAGCATTTACTTACAGTTACCTTGAATAGTTCATTATAGCCTCTGGTGGCTTAAATCCTGAAGGAATTTACAATTGGGTTGCAAGTGCCTTTAGGGCAGTGACCTTGTTTTATGCCTTCTCTCTTTTCTATTGTCTTTCTTAGTAATAAAAAAGGATTCAATAAAAATGTACTGATTTCTCTGAATCTCCACATGCAAGGTCTCAATTAAAAACTCACCTATCACTTCACCTATATAAACTTCCCTTTCTCTAAACATCCATCTGTAGAAATCAACAGTGCTATAGAAAAATCACATATCCATGATATTTGTTCCTCTTCAAACTTTAAGGTCTTCAGTCTGAGCTAGAACTGAGTCAGTTTGTTCACTCCAATATTCTTTTATATTCCCATTAAAAATTTGAAAGTATGGATGAAATTAGTAACTTTCTAGAATTTTCTAAAATTTCTAAAATTTTACAAAATAAATTCCAAGAGAAAGAAACATAAAATGATAAACATAAATGAAAAGATTTTCCTTATTCTTCCAAAAAGCAAAAGATCCAATCAGTTTCAAAATTTTAAAGACTAGATACTACTATGTTTTTAATTTCAAAATATTTTTATAATTCTAAGATATTTAAATGAGAAGCATAAAAATGATATCAACATTTAACAGAAATTTCAACAACCAAAAAATACACTATATCATGAGCAGTATGCAATCATGATGCATGATGCAATACATCATGAACAGTAATGCAAAATTCCATACTAAAATACTCATAAAAAGAATCCAAACCACATTAAAATTATGATTCTATGGATTCATTCCAGGGATGTACAGGTGGATCAATATTAATCACAGTGATAACTCCAAGGAGTAAAATCATATTGTGATGTTAATGAGACATTTGACAAAAGTTAACAATCATTGTGTTTTTAAAAATAAAATGAATAAAAATAAAATAAAATAAAATAAAATGAACAATAAATTAGTAATAGATTAATGACTCCTTAAAACGAAAACTGTGCATCTCTCACCAAATTCACCATCATCCTTAATGGAACAATACCAGAATCACTGCAAATGAAGAGAAAAAAAAAAAATAGGGGAAGGGGCACCGGCGTGTCTCAGTCAGTTAAGTGCCCAACTTTAGCTCAAGTCATGATCTCAGGATTCATAAGTTCTAGCCCTGCATCAGGCTTTGTGCTGACAGCTCTGAGTCGGCTTCAGAGTGTCTCCCACTCTCTTTCTCTCTACTCCTCTTGTTCTCTCACTCAATCTCTCAAAAATAAAAAAAATAAACACTCTTAAAAAGTAGTTTAAGATGTCAGTACCAGCACCATTAGTTAATGTTGCTGCTGTGCCATTGTGAGCGTATGTATTCACAAATTTGTGTTTTGATTACAAATAGAGACCTTTAGCATAAGAAATTTCCCTTCCTCATGAACTTTAACACTTTGAAGCCTGAATTCCATGTTTGATATTAAGATCACAAGTCTTACTTTTTATTTTATTGTTTTAAAATGTTTATTTAGGTATTTTGAGAGAAAACACAGGAGTGAGGGAGGAGAGAGAAAATCCCAAGCAGGCTCCCTGCTGTCAGCCCAGAGCCTGATGCAGGGCTTGGACTTACCAACTGTGAGATCAGGACCTGAGACTGAATCAAGAGGAGGATGCTTAACCCACTCAGCCACCCAGGCGCCCCTCTTCCTTTTTCTTTAAACTTGTATTTTCCTGATTTATTCTTGTAGTCAATAAAATTACCTTGCTTAACTTACTATTTTTATCAGTCATAAACCAAACCCATTATTAGCATTACATGAGTAAGAAGTTTAATTTAGGAATTAGGGGCGCCTGGGTGGCGCAGTCGGTTAAGCGTCCGACTTCAGCCAGGTCACGATCTTGCGGTCCGTGAGTTCGAGCCCCGCGTCAGGCTCTGGGCTGATGGCTCAGAGCCTGGAGCCTGTTTCAGATTCTGTGTCTCCCTCTCTCTCTGCCCCTCCCCCGTTCATGTTCTGTCTCTCTCTGTCCCAAAAATAAATAAACGTTGAAAAAAAGAATTAAAAAAAAAAAAAAAAGAAGTTTAATTTAGGAATTAGACTTTACACCAGTGTGGAGGAACTAGGGAAGTGAAGGTCTGGAAAGAGGGAATTGGAGGATCAGAGAAACAATCAGCAATCAAAATTGCCTCAAGTACTGGCCTAAGTAAAATAGTCTGAACACATGACAAAAGTCAAGAAGCCATGCAAATCTGTCTACAAACAGTGGAGATATTTGTAGAGGTCAAAGGAAACTGCTGCCCCTGTGGTACTGCTGCCACTGTATGTGTACAAGCATAGCCCTGGTGGTGAGCCTTGGGCCAGCAGCAGTCAGGAGGCAAGGAAGTTAGAAAACACCATGACTCAGAGCACAGGAGGAGAACAAGAACAAGCTGAGGGCTACACATATGGGCACTTGATCATCATTGATGAGGGAGCACAATACAAGCCAACACCCCACAAAACACCCCTACCCGGGGTGGGATATGTGTGATAAATCTCAGGCACTCCTGGCTGCCCAAAGACAGAGGAAAGAGAAAGAAAACCAGTGGTTAACTGATAGAGATCACAGTCTAGCAGGACTTGAGTCTCTATCAGTTTACAAATATCTTAGTAACATTACAAGAAAAGGGCAATCTTATCAACAGCCTAATCTCCAGGAATTCCCTACTGTCTTAATGCTTTGCTAGAGGGAAAAACAACCTTAGTTTGACAATAGCTAGGCCTCCAGTATGAGTCTTTAGCCTATGGAAATCCCTTTAAGAAACTTCTTCTTTATCTCCCCCAAGTTCATAGTATATAACCAGTCACTCTTCACAACACCAGTGCAGCTCTTTTTGCCCACAGGCCCTGTCCTTGTGCTTTAATAAAATCACCTTTTTGCACCAAACACATCTTCAAGAATTCTTTCTTGGCCATGAGCTCTGAACTCCCATCACTCCAAAGCCCCATCAATTATCATGTCCGACCACCAGGGCCTAAATAAATGGTTTCTCCTTCCCAGCTGCACTCTAGACCTTCCAGGAGGCCCTGTTTTTGACCAATTTTTAACCAGGTACCATAGAATGAAGAGAAATCTGGGAAACAATGTCCAAGTATAGACAGTAACAGTAATGGCATTTTGACAAGAAATCATCCAGTATACATTTGTGTAACTCAATATGCTTATTTATTACTTAATTTTATAAACTAGAAATGATATTCTTTGATTCCCAGATACTTCAGATGTGGTAACAGACTTGTTCTACTTTTTATCTTCTTGCTCTTTAAGGGGTTAACATTTTCTCATTAAAGTATATAAAACATATCTAGCTTGTGTTGGTTCTAAATAAAATATATTTAAAAGTTCATGACTTTGTCATTCTTTTCCAGTCATCCTTTGTTTGAGGTTCACCTGCAAGGAGTTTCCTTAGCAAGAACGTTTGGGAAAACTAATCCCTGAGTGCTGTCTGTTCAAAACAATTTGTTGAATTTTCACTTGAAGCACAACTTGGCTGTACATATAATCTGTGAGTTACACTTCCTTGCCTATCATATAAATACTGCATATTGCCCCATTGTCTTCTGAAGCTGAATACTGCTAAGGAAAACATGAAATCTGGTTGATTTGTTCTTGCTCTTCTAAGTGACTTGGTATTTTGACTTAGCATTGCAAAGGATTTTTTCTTTAAGGGCCAATACTTTATCAAATGTATTTCATTATTGACCATTGTAGTTCAAACTGTCCTGGCATATAACATGTTTTTTTTTTTTTTTTCAAAAATGTAGATTCGAGACTTCTTAAATTTCAGGAATGTTTTCTTGAATTATATGTTTCTATATTCTGTTCCATTATTTTGGCTTTCTTCTTGGTAAACTCCAATTACACACATTTGATCTCCTTTGCCTTTCTTGTGTATCTAACTATTCCCTTTAATCCTTTTTAACTCCTCTGTATTTCTCTTTTATTTTGGTCGCTTTTCTCATTCTATACTCCAGATCTCCTCCTGTGTTATTCTCAACGTTTATGCTGCCTTGTGCTCCAATTTTGTCTTATGTTTCTGTGATTTTTTTATTATTCTTCCTACATTTTCCTGAGTTCTACTAGTGTACATTTCATTGTCTTCTATTTTCTCACCATATTGTCCCTAACATCTTGTGTTTTTACTTTGAGATCTTCTTTTATAAAAATGATTTTTCTCATTTTTTAGTTAGTGATAAAATATTTGGGCAGAACTTTCATCTGCTCTTTCTTATTTTGTGATGCATTTTTGGGTAAATCTTTTCCATTTTGTTTCTTCTATTAGCTGTGTGTCAATGCTAGGCCAGCTTGAATTTTACATCTTACTGTGAAATAAGCCACGTTTTCCTTGTCCAGCAGTTGCAGGTGTTTCCTTTAGGGAGTGTAGTTTTACTGGTATTTTTGAAGACATTTCATTACTTGTATGTTACTCTGCTCTATACATATTTCTAAGGTACTTTGACCCATTTATCTTTTCAGTTTCTGCTTTGTCTTTCCCAGACCCCACAGATTTTATTTCATTTAGTCCTTTTCTGATACCTGTTGCTTCTGGACTATCTTGCTATTCTCTTACCATGTGGTTTGTGCTGCCTTTCAATTCATTCAGTTTTGTGCCAATCTTAGTTGCTTTTAGTAGCATTTACACTTAAAAAAAAATCTGTGGGATGTATATGTTTACTGGTTTCATGTAAAAATAAATTGAAGATTTGTTTGTTTTTAATTTCCCTTGTTGCTTTTATAAGATACATTTGAGGAAGATGGAAAACAGTTTAACCCCAATTTACTAGAAATAAAGAACTCCATTTTTTACTCTTGTCTTTATATTCAGTAGCCTGTGAAAATTCTTTTCTTGCATACTATGTGTTCTTTTCATCTTCAGAAACATTTTCTCCCAATTTCTTCTTGATACATATTTTAGAAATCATTCTGTTCCATTAGTTGGGTTCTTCCTTCAGAGACACTATACTTTACTGAAGCATCTTTTCTTTAATATCTTTATCTGTTTTATAAAATGTATGCATTGTTGTATTTAATAAAATGTATTTAATCAACTCTTTCCTTCATATCAGTATTATTACTTTCATGATATTGATACTATATATTGCTATTTTTATTTCATTTGTTTAGGTGATAACAACATTCTTTGTAACCTCCATTTAATTCCTAACACATATAATGAATTCTGGGATGTACCACCCAGACTGTGCCTTCATGAAAGAGGTGCTCAGTTGGCAGAAGTGTTGACTGATAATGACTTACAACATAATTTCTCTCTGAGAATTGCTTAGACCAAAAAGGAACTCCTTAAACCAAAGTTACATGCTTGCCCATCCCAAAGATAATCTGTTATCAAGTGATTGGCCTAATGGAGCCACACATAAACTTAACCTCCTTGCCTAAATTCAAATGGGCATTCCATCTCCAGAACCCCTCATGGAAATGGCTGAGGCCTCTGTTGTAACTGTATTTCAGTTTTTCCTCTCCCTTTGCCAATTCTACTTCCCCTGTTCCCTAATATGAGTTGTTCCTATAAATATTTGTGACAGATTGAAAATGGCTACAAATTCTTTGGTACTCTTTTCCCCATAGATAAAGTCTATATTTCTTCCTCTCAAAACTGGGCTGTTCTATGACCACTTTCATTAACAGACTATAGTGGAAGGGGCACTATGACAGTTTATGCCTAGATCCTGGGAGTATATGACTAGAGAGAAGAGCCAACTAAGTATACCCTTACAGTCATCTCTTCTAAGATATCAGGCATGCGAGTGACCTGCAGACCAGTCCAGCTAACCAAAGAAATCTACTCCCAACTCACTACCGTAAAGCCTACATGAAGCAGAAGAATCACTTAACCAACCTCTGCCCACATTCCTGACTCATATAATTCGAGGTATAATAAAATGGTCATTTTTAAGACATTATATTTTTGTCATTGGGGTTACATAACAATAAATAACTCAAATCACACTCCAAAATATCTCACATTTAATATCTAATTCAGAGCCTGTATCCTGAGAAACAAAATGTAAGACAATTGATATGAAGAGTGATCCTAGGAAGTAGACTCTAAAATTTTATAACTGGATCAGTATTGGCTAACTAGCAATGAAGACACTATCACTTGCGGTAAGAGGAAAACTGATGGCTCCAGTTATGCCATCTCATTTTGCTAGTGATGAACTGGGATGGGATACCAAAGGAAGGGGATGCATTAGCAGTTTTAGTATTGTACATGTGTAAGAGGTACAGAATTAAGTATAAGGAGTATTGCTGAGTGACACTGAGGCATTAGTCAAAGACTTTTATTGTCTAAGGCTAAGGATTATTTAACCACCAGTTGAAGGTAAAGTGTGAAACGAAGGCCTTCTTAACATCACATAAAGAGTCTCTTATTTTCTGTCATAGGAATACAGAAAAATGCTGTGGATAAGGCCTAAACCTTAATTATTATAAGGGTAGAAGAGTTTAAGAGAAGTTTGCGTTGTCAAGTCCAGCCAATCTATTATACCAAGTCAGGTCTCTGATTGGAGAGACTGATGTCTAGCACTGAGATTTGTGTTGTATTCAATGTACTGTTGCAGTTGAATGCACTGAATTTCCAGATTCTTCTGAAACATCCTGCAGACTTCCCTCCACTTAAAGGCTAGCTCGCATCTTCCATGTTAAAGATGATACAGAAAACTTTGTCTTGCAAAACAACCTGTACCAACAGGGAACATCTGTTCCCACCTCTCCTTTTCCCATTGGATCAATAATATTGGTCAAGTCACCCAGCTGGGGAAGTATTGGGCTTGTTAAGGGAGGAAAGGAATAATAAGAAAATGTATGTAATGGATACTGAGGGTGCTGGATCAAGAGCAATATAAAGTTGGACAAAACATAGCTTTTTGAAATGGGAGCAATTTCCAGAAATTCAGGATAAAACACCTGGGCAAGAACCCTGGGAGACTATGCTCTTGGAAGCTTAGAAAAAGTAATGGCCTACATTCAACGATGTAGAAATGCTGGAACTACCATGGAAAATTGTGGAGGAAGGGACCAAAAGTCTCAGAGAAGCAGGCATGCTAGAGTGGAAAAACTGCATGGGACAAGAAACTAACCAATCATCTATGTTCTGTGATAAAGCTCCATTATTGAAATGGTAAAAGGTAAAAAAGCAACAACATTGTTGAGAAGCTCAGTGACAGCTATCATTTATAGGCAGGTTTAGTAGAAAGGTCTGAGTGGAAATCAGAGGTTCATAGAGACGAGATAGATGAGCAACCAAAAAGGGTATTGCTCAGTTTTCACAATCAAAAGAAAATAAGCATAAATGATCATGAGCCTGTGGAAACTTCTCCAGTAGAATATCATCCCTGTCCAATTTCTGAATATGAACCATTTCTCAGATCCAGAATCCTGGAAATGCCAGGTAACTATGAGAAATTACCCTTAACTACCATGTAAATATATTCTAATGATTCCCCCGTTCATTCCCAAAAAGATCCTATGGCCATTTATTCAAGCAAATGATGCAGGAGGAGAAAAATTAATTCAAAAGAAGCAGGAAAGGACAGTAAAAGAAAGGAAAGTTGGATAAAATAAAAAGGATAAAAGAAAATGGTAGAAATAAATTTTAAAATACTGGTGATTATAGCAAATTTAAAATGTACAAGAAATTACAATTAAGTCAACATTCATCAAAATGGATTAAAAAGTTATAAAACTAAATCCAAATATAGGCTACTTAAGAAAGTTACATCTAAAACATAGGGTCACAGAATGTTTGAAAGTAAAGAACTGATAAAAAGATATGCCACGTTCATATGCCAGATACATAAACTTCCTGGCAAAAAGCATTGTTGTGGATGTGAAGAAAAACTCCATCATGACAAAAATTGCAATTCTCCAGGGTAAAGCAAAAATTACAAACTTGAATATACCAGATCATATATCCACAATATGTATGAAGACAAAATTTGATGAAACTATAATGAGAAACAGATTAATCCAATGTCACAGTAACAGATTTTAACATATCTCTTTTCATAATTTGTATATTCAACAGGAAAAAAAGAATAAAAAAGACTCCAAAATTACAATAAACAAGTTTTAAATAGTGAATAAAAATCGTTCCCTGCAGGGGCGCCTTAATAGCTCAGTTGGTTAAGTGTCCAACTCCTGATTTTGGCTCAGGTCATGATCTCATGGTCATAAGATCAAGCCCTGCATGGGGCTCAGCTCAGTGCTGAGTGTGGAGCCTGCTTGGGATTCCCTCTCACTCTCTCTCTCTGCCCCTCTCCTTGTCATGTTTTTTTTTTCTCTCTCTCTCTCAAAATAAATAAATGATTATTAATAAAAAGAAAAAGAAAAATAGATCCCTGAATCCAACAGTTGGAGAAAACACTATTTTTTAATACTCAAGGGACAGTTACAAAACTTGATGACAATCTGACAAGAAAGTTTAGACACATTAAAAGATGCATAATCTCTTTTCACAAGGTAGTTAAGTTTGAAGTTAATAATCAAAGGGGAAAAAATCTACCGTATATATGGAGACTGATAAGCATATTTCAAAAACTTGTGTATCAATGGAAAAGTTAATAATAAATAGGCTATGTATAAAAACTTCATCAAGGTATGAGAGATGTTACAAATTAACACATTAAGAATGAGAGTGAGGACATAACCACAAATGGTATAAGAATTGAAAATATCGGGGCGCCTGGGTGGCTCAGTTGGTTAAGCGTCTGACTTCAGCTCAGGTCATGATCTCACAGTCCGTGAGTTCGAGCCCCGCGTCGGGCTCTGTGCTGACAGCTCAGAGCCCGGAGCCTGCTTCCCATTCTGTGTCTCCCTCTCTCTCTGCCCCTTCCCTGCTCATGCTCTGTTTCTCTCGGTCTCAAAAATAAATAAACATTAAAAAAAATTTTTTAAAGAATTGAAAATATAATAAAAAATGTGAATGAAAAATATTATTTAAAAAATTTGAAACATTCATTTCTATAAAATGCTCAAAAAGAAAAAGGAATCCTGAACAGTTCTTTGATCAGTATGTACACTGAATCCATAGTAAATTTGCTCACAAAGAAATGAGACATTTAGGGTTGTACCCTACCAAACATAAAAGGAACACACAAGTACAATCTTTCACAAGCAATTCCAGGCTGTACTGTTTTCTGTCTCTGCCTGGGCAAGTTACTTAACTGATTGTAGATCACTATTTTCATCTATACAATGAAATGATAATGCTACCCATTTCATAAAGTGATGATAAAGATTAAGTGAGTTAGTGCATATAAAGTATTTCCATGAGTCTGGAAGGAGCACTTTGAGGAGTCATGAGGAGCACTTTGTAAGGGTTTATCATGATCATCATTATTATTATAGAAAAATCTTAATACCAATAAATACCAATAAACAGTATGGGAAAGAAAAATCATAAGCTAATTGCATCAACAAACAGATGCAAAACTCTAAATGAAGTATAGGAAAAGTCTCTCATAACACCAATAAAACAGTCTGAAAATTTAACTTCATAAAATTGGAGGTTACATCATTACAAGGAAAAAAACCAGGGTGTGTCTGCTGGGAGTTCCTAAATTCTAACTATTCAAACCAGGTCTGTCCAGGTCCTGCCTGTAGTTTAATGCTGCCTGGTGAGAGCTGTCTGGTCTGGCCTAAATACCAGCGGGAATGGTTCTGGGTTCTGTGGCTTATATGGCAGAGATTTCCAGGACAGCAACAGCCTGAGTATTGTCTTGGACCAATATACTCAGATAGCCAATTAACTAGAAGATTCTAAAATGGTGACTTTATGCACATATAAAAAACAAGTCCAGGAATGTTAATGACCTTAAAAAAAGGCAAAATTATAAAACTTTTAAAAGACAATAAGAGAGAATATCTTCATAATATCAGGGTAGGGAAGAATTTCTTTTTTATTATTATTATCCTTTTTTTTTTTTACTATTTCAAGGTTATTTACTTATTTTAAGAGGGAGGGAGGGGCAGAGAGAGAGAGAGAGAGAGAGAGAGGGAGAGAGAGATTCCCAAGCAGGCTCCTGTGCTACTAATGCAGAGCCCTACTTGACCTAGGGCAGGGGCAAGGGAGGGGTGGTGTCAAACTCATGAAAAGTGACATCATGACCTGAGCCAAAACCAAGAGTTGGAGGCTTAACTCACTGAGCTGCCCAGGTGCCCCAGGGAAGAATTTCTTAAATGAAATTAAAAGCACTAGCCTTAAAGCAAAAAGTTGATAAAGTTGATGACATTAGGAACATCTGCTTGAACTGTTGGTGGGAATGCAAACTGGTGCAGCCACTCTGGAAAATAGTAAGGGGGTTCCTCAAAAAAATTAAAAATAAAACTACCCTACAACACAGCAACTGCACTACTAGGTATTTATCCAAAGGATACAAAAATGCTGATTTGAAGGGCCACATGCACTCCAATATTTATAGCAGCCCTATCAACACTAGCCAAATTATGGAAAGACCCCAAATGTCCATCCACTGATGAATGGATAAAGAAGATGTGGTTTATACATACAATGGAATACTACTCAGTGATAAAAAGAATGAAATCTTGCCACTTGCACCAATGAGGATGGAACTGGAGGGTATTATGTTACATGAAATAAGTCAGAGAAAGACAGGTATCGTATGATTTCACTCATATGTGGGATTTGAGAAACTCAACAGATGAATATAGAAGAAGGAAAGGAAAATAAGGTAAAAACAGAGAGGGAGACAAACTGTAAGAGACTCTTAAATACAGAGAAAAAACTGAGGTTGCTTGAGGGGGACAGGTATGGGGGTGGGTTAAATGGGTGACAGGCATTAAGGAGGGCACTTTTGGGGATGAGCACTGGGTGTCATATGTAAGAGATGAATCACTGGGTTCTACTCCTGAAGCCAAGACTACACTATATGTTAACTAACTTGAAAATATTTTTTTTAAAAAAGGACATCCGCTTGACAAAAAAGGTTTAGAAAGTAAAAATATGACAAATAGAAAAGATTTGCAACATATATATTTAACAAAGAACTAGTCTCCAGAATATATAATGAATATTTATGATAGGTAAAAGCCAATAATCTGGAAATAAAGTGAAGAGATATAAAAGTAATAATACTTATTTTCTTTGGAAGTTTTTCTCTCACAGTCTGGTCTCCTTTTTCTTTTTCTCCCTTGTGTACACACACACACACACACACACACACACACACACATGAATTTTTCTGTATTATTTCATGAAAATAGAAATCAGAAAGGTATTATTGAAATATAGAGGCTCAGTTTATGGCTAGTCTCACAAGTAAATGACTTATCTCACACATTAGCACTATAGTTTGCACTAATTAATTAAATTAGAATTTACTACAGGTAAATAATTTTTAGGACAAATTTGCTTAAAAATAAAATACAAAATATAAAAATCCATGGATGCCAACTCTGTACCTTCTTTTTTCCACTCATTTCAAAATATGCTCTAAATATACACCAAGATTCAGGAAACACAATATAATGGAGAAGCCAATGAACTAAGTACTGATCATGAAACAATATTTTCTCTCCCTCTGTGAATTTATAAAAAGCCTCAAGTCAATCAGATCTATTACTCTCATGTTGAAACCTGGGATATCTTAGAGATCACTGGCACCCCTAAAGGGCATTGCTATGGTATAACTAAACAATGCACTTCTTTCCTCATCACCTCTCAACACCTCGGTATGCACAGATTACCCACTGGGGTTCAAGATGTCCAATATCTACATAACTTAGCCATTGCTAACAGGATATATTGGACTCAAAACTGGCTATGGATTGGATTCCATCTGGGTGCTCTAAATCATATCCCATAGGTTCTGGAGAATTCAGGCAGAAATCTTCTGTAAGCCTCCAAATAACTGTCTTTTCCTCCCCAAATTTTCCTGGTCTTCCCAGTCACAAGTAGATGCTCCATATCATTGCTGTTATATGATCTTGTACATAGTTATATTAACACTCAATTCACGGGACTATCTTTATTCATAAAAATGTGTGTGTCTCTCTCTTCATGGATATGAACTCTTTGAAGGCAAGAACCATATACTCTTTTTAAAAATATATCTTAGATTTGGGGCACTTGGATTGGCTTAGTTGGTTAAGCCTCTGACTCTTGGTTTTGGCTAAGGTCATGATTTCACACTTTGTGAGTTTGAGTCCCACACCTAGCTCTGTGCTTACAGTGCAGAGCCTCCTTGGGATTCTCCCACTCCTTCACTCTGCCCCTTCCAGATTACTCTCTCTCTCTCAGAATAAATAAACTTTAAAAAGTAAAAAAAACTTAGATTTTGACATATTGCATAGCATATACCAGATGATCAATAAATGGATATTAATTCAATCTGAGTTAGTTGTATTTTTTCCTAACCCTTGTCATGTATACCTCTTTAATGTTTGGATTTTCAGTTAAGAAAAATATTAGTTAGCATTAATAAAGTGATTATAATATGCTAGGCTTAGTGTGCTAAACTTTTCAAATACAGTATCTCATCTAATCCTTATACAAACCTTTTTTATCAGTATAAGTTAAATTAGAATTAGCAATTTGGAAAAATCTTTTAGGTATACATGCTTTACTTTTTTTTGTCTTTTCAAATTTTTATTAAAATTCTAGTTAGTTAACATACAGTGCAATATTGGTTTCAATAGTTTGGCTATTGTTGATATTGCTGCTACAAATATTGGGGTGCATATACCCCTTTGAATCTGTATTTTTATATCTTTTGGGTAAATACGTAGTAGTGCAACTCCTGGATCATGGGGTAGTTTTATTTTTAACTTTTTGAGGAACTTCCATACTGTTTTCCATAACAGCTGCACCAGTTTCCATCCCCACCAACAGCTTAAGAGGGTTCCCCCTTTCCCTGCATGTTTGCCAGCATCTGTTGTTTCCTGTGGTGTTAATTTTAGCCCTTCTGACAGGTGTAAGGTGGTATCTCATTGTGGTTTTGATTGGTAGGTAAATATACTTTAAATTCTGAGGGAAGAACAAAGATGGTGGAACAGCATAGAAGTTTTTTGTGTGTCTCACGTCCATGAAGTATAGCCAGACCAACACTAAACCATCCTGCACGCCTAGAAAACTGACTGGAGGATTAACACATCAATCTGCACAACCTCAACCACAGAATTCAGCAGGTACGCAGTGCGGAGAGGTAAACTTGGGGAGAGAGAAGCTGCGAAAGGCAGGGAACCACTTTTGCAGGAGGAGAGAGAACAGAGATGGGGCAGGGGAGAATATGGGAAAAGCACCTCTCCCTAGAAGCAGCTGGAGAGAAAGTGGAAAATTGGAAACAGCCGCAGGGACTAAACTAAAAAGGGAGAAAGGAGAAAGGAGAGGGTTAAATTCCATTAAGACTGTAAACAAGGGGCACACAGAGTCTGCAACTCAGGCTCAATACCTGGTGGTGCTCTGGTGGGAAGGGCGAATCCCCAGGAACACAGTGGGGTCCGGGAGGTTCTTGGGCCACATGGGGAAAAGTGGTTCCACTGCTGGAAGGACATCTGGTAGAGACTGTTGAAGCCACCTGGTCCCAGCAGACCCCAGAAAACAGCCACATTCGCTGGTGCTAGAACAAGGTCGTTAAGGCTGAAGCCTGGTGCCAAATGTGTGTTGTGATTTTCCATAGTCCCTGAAATGCTGTTGGTACACTATCTCGCGAACTTTTTCTGGGGCAGGCTGGCACCTAGCCGCAGTCTCGGGGCACTGGCAGCAGCAGGGTCCAGCAAGCATTCCTGGGTGCAGCCGACATTCAGCCATTGCTTGGTGAAACCCACACACAGAGGGGCGGAACAGGTCAAAGCCGCAGTCCTTCAGAAGTAGGGGGCCAGAGAAAGTGGCTGCATCTGAGACAGGCCTCGGGAGGGGGGTGCTGTCTGGGGCTTGGTCACGGACAGTGAAAAAGCAGGGAGTGGACGAAAGCTGAAGACAGAGGATGGGTGCATGATTGCTGATCAGGGAGAGCAGAGTTCCAATATGGGAGACTGGGTGAGCCATTTTTACGGCTCCAGCACATGCGCACTTGTGAGCGCCACAACAATTCACCCCAGTGGGCTTGCAGCGCCATCTAGTGGAGAACAGAGCCATTGCACTGAGCCCCACCCAACTGGGCCAACCTCCCTCTTCAAGAACACAGGTCTCACCACCTGCTTAGTTTATGGACTACAGAGCACTTCTTGGTCTGACTCCTAGGGGAAAGTGAAGTAGTTTCAGTCCTATTTCAGTCTGTTGGCAGTTCCATCTATTCAAATTTATATCTTTTTTTTTCTCTTTTTCACTTCTTTCCTTTTTCTTGAATACAGAAAGAGAAAAAATTCATTTTTATTTTCAATTTTTATTAAAAATACTTTTCTGTAATTTTTATTATATTTTTTACTTTTGTGTAATTCTTTTCAAATTCTATTTTACTTCCATCATTTTATTTTAGTCTACTTCAGTATATTCATTTTTTCAAATTTTCAAATGATTTCCTTTTTTTCCTTTTTCTTTTTTCTCTTTTTCATTTCTTATATTTTTCTTGAATACAGAAAGAGAAAAACTTAATTTTTACTTTCAATTTCTATTAAAAACATTTTTCTTTAATATTTTTACTATATTTTTACTTTTATGTAAATTTTTTCAAATTCTATTTTACTTCCATCATTTTATTTTAGTCTACTACAGTATATTCATTTTTTCAAATTTTCAAATGATTTCATTTTTTTCTCTTTTTTTTGTTTCTTTTCTTTTTCTTATATACAGAAAGAGAAAAAATTCATTTTTATTTTTAATTTTTATTAAACTATTTTTCTGTAATTTTTGTCCACTACATTCTTTACTTTTGTCTAATTTTTTCAAATTCTATTTTACTCCCATCATTTCACTTTAGTCTACTTCAGTCTATTCATTTTTTCAAATTCTCCAACAATTTCTCCCCCCTCCCCTTTTTTCTCTAATCAAACCACTTTCAACATCCAGACCAAAACACACCTAGGATCTAACATCATTTATTGGATTTTTGTGTGTGTGTTTTAATACTTTAGTTTTAATATTTTTTTTAATTCTTTTACTTTTAATTTTTCTACCTCATTAATTCCTTTTCTCCCTTCAAAATGACAAAATGAAGGAATTCACCCCAAAACAAAGAGCACGAAGAAACGACACCTAGGGATTTAACCAAAACAGATATAAGCAAGATGTCTGAACCAGAATTTAGAATCATGATAATGAGAATACTAGCTGGAATTGAAAATAGATTAGGATCCCTTTCTGCAGAGATACAAGAAGTAAAACACAGAATGAAATTAAAAATGCTATAACCAAGGTGCAATCACGGATGGATGCAGTGGCGGCAAGGATGGACGTGGCAGAACAGAGAATCAGCGATTTAGAGGACAAACTTATAGAGAATAACGAAGCAGAGAAAAAGAGGGAGATTAAGGCAAAAGAGCACAATTTAAGAATTGGAGAAATCAGTGACTCATTAAAAAGGAACAACATCAGAATCATAGAGGTCCCAGAGGAGGACGAGAGAGAAAAAGTGGCAGAAGAATTATGTGAGCAAATCATAGCAGAAAAGTTTCCTAACCTGGGGAAAGACACAGACATCAAAATCCAGGAAGCACAGAGGACCCCCATTAGATTTAACAAAAACCAACCATCAACAAGGCATATCATAGTCTAATTCACAAAACACTCAGGCAAGGAGAGAGTCATGAAAGCAGCAAGGGAAAAAAAGTCCCTAACCTACAAGGGAAGACACATCAAGTTTGCAGCAGACCTATCCACAGAAACTTGGCAGGCCAGAAAGGAGTGGCAGGATATATTCATTGTGCTGAATCAGAAAAATATGCAGCCAAGAACTCTTTATCCAGAAAGGCTGTCATTCAAAATAGAAGGAGAGACTAAAAGTTTCCCAGACAAACAAAAATTAAAGGATTTTGTGACCACTAAACCAACCCTGCAAGAAATTTTAAGGGGGACTCTCTGAGGGGAGAAAAGATGAAGAAAGAAAGAAAGAAAGAAAGAAAGAAAGAAAGAAAGAAAGAAAGAAAGAAAGAAA
>NW_024412388.1:89090743-89251662 GCF_014898765.1 Herpailurus yagouaroundi
AAAGAAAGAAAGAAAGAAAGAAAGAAAGAAAGAAAGAAAGAAAGAAAAGAAAGAGAGAAAGAGAGAGAGAAAGATAAAAAGCAACAAAGATTAGAAAGGACCAGAGAACACCACCAGAAACTCCAACTCTACAAGCATCATAATGGCAAGAAATTCATATCTTTCAGTACTCACTCTAAATGTCAATGGACTCAATGCTCCAATCAAAAGACATGGGGTAACAGAATGGATAAGAAAACAAGATCCATCTATATGCTGTTTACAAGAGACCCATTTTAGACCTAAAGACACCTTCAGATTGAAAATAAGAGGATGGGGAACCATCCATCATGCTAATGGTCAACAAAAGAAAGCTGGAGTAGCCATACTTATATCAGAAAATCTACACTTTAAAATAAAGACTGTATCAAGAGATCCAGAAGGGCATTATATCATAATCAAGAGGTCTATCCACCAAGAAGACCTAACAATTGTAAACATTTATGCTCCAAATGTGAGAGCACCCAAATATATAAATCAATTAGTAACAAACATAAACTCATTGATAGTAATACCATAATAGTAGGAGACTTCGACACCCCACTCACAGCAATGGACAGATCATCTAATCAAAAATTCAACAAAGAAACAATGGCTTTGAATGACGCACTGGACCAGATGGACTTAACAGATATATTCAGAACATTTCATCCTAAAGCAGCAGAATATACATTCTTTCCAGTGCACATGGAACATTCTCCAGAACAGACCATATACTGGGACACAAATCAGCCCTAAATAAGTATAAAAAGATTGAGATCATACCATACGTATTTTCATACCACAATGCTAAGGAACTCGATATCAACCACAAGAAAAAAATTGGAAAGGTAACAAATACTTGGGAGACTGAAGAACATTACTAAAGAATGAATGGGCTAACCAAGAAGTTAAAGAGGAAATTAAAAAGTATATGGAAGTCAATGAAAATGATAACACCATAACCCAAAACCTCTGGGATGCAGTAAAGATGGTCATAAGAGGAAAGTATATAGCAATCCAGGCCTTCCTAAAGAAGGAAGAAAGGCCTCAGATACACAACCTAACCTTATGCCTTAAGGAGCTGGAAAAAGAACAGCAAGTAAAACCTAAAACCAGCAGAAGATAGGAAATAATAAAGATTAGAGCAGAAATAATGCTATTGAAACCAAAAAGACAGTAGAACAGATAAATGAAACCAGAAGCTGGTTCTTTGAAAGAATTAACAAAATTGATAAGCCACTAGCCAGTTTGATCAAAAAGAAAAAGGGAAGGACCCAAATAAATAAAATCCAGAATGAAAGAGGAGAGATCACAACCAACACAGCAGAAATACAAACAATAATAAGAGACTATTATGAGCAATTATATGCCAATAAAATGGGAAATCTGGAAGAAATGGACAAATTCCTAGAAACATATACACTACCAAAACTGAAACAGGAAGAAACAGAAAATTTGAACAGACCCAAGACCAGTAAGGAAATCTAATTAGTAATCAAAAAACTCCCAAAAAACAAGAATCCAGGGCCAGATGCCTTTCCAGGGGAATTCTACCAAACATTTAAGGAATAATTAAAACCTATTCTCTTGAATTGTTCCAAAAAATAGAAATGGAAGGCAAACTTCCAAACTCTTTCTATGAAGCCAGCATTACCTTGATTCCAAAACCAGACAGAGACCCCACTAAAAAGGAGAACTATAGACCAATTTCCCTGATGAACATGGATGCAAAAGTCCTCACCAAGATATTAGCCAACCGGCTCCAACAATACATTAAAAAAATTATTCACCACGACCAAGTGGGATTTATACCTGGGATGCAGGGCTGGTTCAATATCCACAAAACAATTAATGTGATTCATCACATCAATAAAAGATAGGACAAGAACCATATGATCCTCTCAATAGATGCACAGAAAGCATTTGACAAAACACAGCATCCTTTCTTGATAAAAACCCTCAAGAAAGGAGGGATAGAGGCACCTGGGTGGCTTTGTTGGTTAAGCGTCTGACTTCGGCTCAGGTCATGATCTCACGGTCCTTGAGTTCGAGCCCCGTGTCGGGCTCTGTGCTTGCAGCTCAGAACCTGGAGCCTGTTTCAGATTCTGTGTCTCCCTCTCTCTCTGCCCCTCCCCTGTTCATGCTCTGTCTCTCTCTGTCTCAAAAATAAGTAAACGTTAAAAAAAAATTAAAAAAAAAAAAGAAAGGAGGGATAGAAGGAGCATACCTTGAGATCATAAAAGCCATATATGAACGACCCAATGCTAATATCATCCTCAAAGGGGAAAAACTGACAGCTTTCCCCCTAAGGTCAGGAACAAGACAGGGATGCTTGCACTCTCTCTCTCAAAAATAAATAAACATTAAAAAAAAAGTTTGTACCATTAGGTGATTACTAATACCCTTTTACTTTTAAATTCTGTAATTTAAGACATTAAAAGATAGTATGTAGCATTTCCTAGTTTCTTGCTCTTTTAAGTATTTTCTACTTTTGTCTAGGTATTTTCTAAGTTTGCCCTGCTTCACTCCATACCTTCCAAAATTAAAATTAAAATAATATCTACATGTGTAGTAGAAAATTAACTTTACCTAAAGAAAGATCGAGTCTATGTCTGACTACTGGAAGGTAATTTCTAGGATCCTGGAATGTTCTGCTCTTTGACTGTCTGAGAGCTCTGGCCATAAGACAGTCTAAAAGCATGATTTATAAGGGTACTTTGGTCTATGCAGGATAAAGTCCAACCACTGGAAGAAGTGGAGACTGAAGATATAAGCTTGACCTCCAAGAGGAACCAGAAACTAAAGTACAGCTATGTAGACAATATGTGATTGAGCCCCATTAAAAATTCTGGCTGTCAAAAGACTCAGCAGACTTCCTTGGTTGATATTACTCTGCATATTTTCACACATTGTGGCCAGAAGGAGTTAATGTCATTCATGACTCCACAGAGAGAAGGAAGCTCTATGTTTAGACACCTCCCAAACTTTGTCCTATGCATCTCTTCCTTTGGCTGATTTTCTGTATCTTTTCTTTGTAATAAATGAATTTTCTTTGCAACCATGAATAAAATAGATTTTAGTGAGTTCTTTGGGTCTTTTAAGCAAATTATCAAAACTTATAGGATAGTTTTGAAAAACAAATTGCATTTGATATCAGAAATCAAACGTCATGCAGACTCTGAAGTTTGATTAATTTTGGATCCTGTGATAGTATATTGCTCTGCTCTGTATCTACATCCTTGTTAAATTAATTTACTAATAAATAAAAAGAAATGGGAGGGGCACCTGGGTGGCTCAGTCAGTTAAGCATCAGACTTCAGTTCAGGTCATGATCTCGTGGTTCATGAGTTCAAGCCCCACGTCAGGCTTTGTGCTGACAGCTCAGAGCCTGGAGCCTGACTGGATTCTGTGTCCCTCTCTCTTTCTGCCCCTCCCCCCACTCATTCTCTCTCTCTCTCTCTCGAAAATAAATAAAACATTTTATTTTATTTATTTATTTTTTTAACATTTATTTTTGAGACAGAGAGAGACAGAGCATGAATGGAGGAGGGTCAGAGAGAGAGGGAGACACAGAATCCGAAACAGGCTCCAGGCTCTGAGCGGTCAGCACAGAGCCTGACGCGGGGCTCGAACTCACGGACCACGAGATCATGACCTGAGCTGAAGTCCGACGCTTAACCGACTGAGCCACCCAGGCGCCCCAAAACATTTTAAAAAATAAAAAAAAGAAATAGAAAAAAGATACAGTATTTTAATCTATCAGAATTAAAAACCAGGTATTCCTAAAGTATTGTATCTTATGTTATTAAAAATTTCCTTCCATATTACTTATTTCTGTAAATCTAGATAAGATATTGTACGGGCTTCATGATTAGCAATTAGGTGGGGTTTTTTTCCTATCATTTTTGAAGTTAATTAATTGGCTTGAAAGCTGCTTTCAATATGATAAAAGTGAAAAACAAGGTGGGAAATGAATACTATCACTCACCAACCGATGTATAATTGTTACTTTTTAAGGAACATCATCTTGCTTTTATATACATAAGTATGAGTAAAAAACTTTGAAAAAGATGTGATCTAATAGATAAATAATAATGATTCTACATTCTAATTACTTATCAAGAACACATTCTAATTTATGAATTCAAAAAAAAAAATCTGTTACTCTACGATGCTAATAATCAATGCCTCTATAGACACTGTGATAAACTTAACAGTTGACCTTTCCAGGTTGGAATTCTTAATAGGATGTAGAATTCTCTGTGTTTTAGTTCAGACCAACAGGCTGCAGTGTAAACTTTTATGAATAAGAACATTTGAAGGTCTTCTCACAGAATGGAAAGAAAACTATGAGTGTTGACTCTGGCAGCTAATAGCATATGCTTACCCACTGATTCTTCAGTGAAGAGATGGACAGAATCACAACTGAACATGCTGTATAATCAAAACCAACCCAATGTTCTTCATAGCTCTCTACATTTAGAACCCTTCACCAGGAGGATCATTTTCTAGAGAATGAACAAAGTAATTGCTGTCTAGGTTTCAAGCTGCATAATGGCTCTCTTCACAAATGACAACCTACACTTCTTTAAAATAAGAAACTACAAGGAAAAAAACAACATAAATTTAGTGTCTCAGAAGATTAAGTGAAAAAGGCAATCATTTAACTATTACCTGTTGTTAAGCGAAAAGATAATACCTTTTACTCTACCAAATGACTCAGGCAGGTAAGAGCACATTGTGAGATCTCATCACTGGGGTAATTGATGTATGCCACAAGAACCAATACAGCACAAAACTGCAAAAATCCTTTGAGTCATATGTTGTCAGAGGCTAAGGTTCAACAAAAAACCAAGTTCATCTTAAGTTTTCAACAAAATATATCCTGTGAAGATCTAATAAACAAACAAAAGATGTCCTCAAATGGCTCTGAATGTTAAAAAATGGAAATGGTTAGAGACATTATCGTCAACTGGCTGAAGCAGGCGCCTGATTTACTCCAAGACTAGGTCAGATAAGGTGATGCTTCCTTTGAGGAGCAGTGTTACTATGCACCCTACTGCTGTCATTTAAACAATCTTCAGTCAGTGACTTTCCCTGGAGTATGCTATGAAGGGTTCAAAAGGGGATTCAGGCTTCGTGTGGTCCCCTCCCACAGATTTAGTTGTTTGTGTAAAATAATTGCCTTGCCAAAGACCTCCCTCCCAAAGATTCTGATTTCCATTTATAAACAGGTTATTCAATTTTTTCAAGAATAAAATATTCATAATATTAGGAAAAATATTTTTAATCAAAGCAGTACATAGTTCAAGTAAAAATAAGCATTTAAAATTATACCTACTACCATGCACTATAACCATTAATTAGCAATAATGATGTCTTTTCTCACTACTATAAAAATATTCCAAAGAGTAGAATATTGAAGAGTTGTTAGAAAAATAATTATGGAAGCAGAAAAATGTTGAATGAATAAATTAATTCAAAACTTAATCTCCGCATGTATAATTAATTTATGGTTATATTATAAACAGGAATCAGACATTACTTGAATAGTCATTTACTTCAGGCTAGATGAAAGCTACAGGAAGCATAGAAAAAGGAGTACATGTCTTAGTCTATAGTTCATCATTCTCAAAGAACATAGATGCTGATAAAAAGAATTTGAACACTTGTATCTTTAAATTACATGGTGTACGCATCTAATAATTTAATCAAAAAATAAATATATCATCTATAAAACAGTTTTATTTAAATGTATTGTAATTTTGCAGCTCTGTTGAATATCACTCTCATACCTTTAGATCTTACAGAAGAAATAACTCGCACAGTAATATTAACAAATATAATAGAGAAGTTCACTTAACTATATCAGAACTAAATATGTAGATACTACAAAAATATAGCTTTACCAAGAATGGAGGTGATTCCACCAAATTAACCCCTCACTTAATTAGTAAACTTTCATTTTCAGCCCCTTTTTAATGAAACATGATTCAACTAAACTAACATTTACTTGTTCTATTGGGACTCCAGAAAAAAGTAAAAATCATCAACTTTGTTCTCAATAAGTTTTCAGTACAGTTATGAAAACCAGAATATATGAAGAACTATGGAGTAACTCCAGTTATGATCATTAGAAGTATACAAAACAGAGTCATAATATTTAATAATGCTTTGGCATATCATGGACTTCAGGATAAAGCAAACATTGTATTCCTAGAAAATAGCAGAGTATCTCACAAGTGTAGTGAAATGTGTTAGGGAATATTGTTGTCTCTTCATTCATTCATTCATTTATTCATTTATTCAACAGTACATTTATTGTGCATCTATTTTGAGCCAGATACTCTTCCAAGAACTAAATATACAGCAGTAAATAAAAAAATGAAAATAAAATTTTACACTTATGGAAGTTTCATTCCAGACAAGATACAAGTTTTCTCTCTTTTTTTGTATCTAAGTCTTCAACATCTCCCTCTACCACCGCTTCTCTGAATTTGGCAAATAACCCAGTCTGGACTCATCAGAGTACCAGATACTTCTAGCAACATAAATTTGGTCAGCATGAAGCACATGATCCAAGTATAAAGTAAGAATTTTTCCCTGGAATTGACATTTCTGTTCAATTTAGTTGAAGTTTCTGTCAATTCAGTTTGAGAAATTCTAAATTCTGACAAACAAAATATACCATAAATTATCATTAAGTGGATAAATTCATTATCCTAAGAAAATTTAAGGTAAAGATAAATCACCATAGTTTGTAGCTCAGAGAAAAGCATAGAAAGAATAAGTCATAAATAAACTTTTAAAAATATAACATTTAATTTAGTAAATGAATCATTTCCTACCAAAGAAACAACAGAACTCTAATAATCAAAGAATTGTTACATAGGACTTATTCCTCAAGGTAAGTAGGAAAAAAGGGATTGATTATAATTTTTAGTAAATTATAAGAAGGAGTAAATGGTGAAGGACTGTACATTAACTTCCATGGTCCACATTGTTCTCAGTAACTCTTGGGCAAAGGTAAAAAGTATTATTGTATGCTGTTTCATATGCTACTGTTTTGGCTTTTTTTTTTTTATTTGGGAATTAAAATTAAAATTGTACACTCCATAAGGACACAAATCTATCTTACATAAACTGCTAAAAAATATTTCTTTTTCATAGCCATCATTTGGGAAGTAAATTACTACAAATAAGATATTCTCAGAGGCTATGAAGTAATCTTTTTATTTTTTTTTAAGTTCATTTATTTATTTGGAGAGAAAGAGAGTGGCATCCACAGGAGGGCAAGGGGCAAATAAAGAGAGAGAGATAGAGAATCTCAAGCAGGCTCCATGCTGCCAGCCCAGAGCCTAATGTGAGGCTCAAACTCATAACCCTGAGATCATGACCTGAGCCAAAAGCAAGAGTCTGATGCTTAACTGACAGAGCCACCCAGGCACCCCTCAAGTGATCTTTTTAAAACATCAAATTTACTAACAGTACTAATTAAGATGTAAATTGTAGGCCTTAGTTAACCTATATAATAAGCTAAAACCTTCACAGTCATAGTAATTCAAATTCATGTTAAGCTCTTTCTATATATTATGTCACATAACTTTTAAAAATCATTATTTGTAATGCTATAGATATCGTTATCTTTAGTAAAAGTGTCCCATTAGTGTATCTTGTGTCTGTTCACGGGGAGTCAAAGTAGACATAAGAAAGGCATGTAAGTCACCATGCTCCCTTTCTAGAACCACTATTTATAGATGTTATTTACTTCTATAACAGAGATACATTGGGCATGGTTTTTGGTGAATTATTGAATACCTGAAGATTAAAATCAGCATTCAGCCAGAGTCAATGTTTCAAAGACAAAAATCATCATCACAGAATGAACTTATAGAATATAAGAATAAATATGAAATTAAATCAAGTAATTTAATTTTTATTAGAAATTTATTATTAAAATATAATAGTCAAATTTTAAAAGTTTGACATCATTGTGTAACAACAGACTGCTCCTGTGGTCACTAACTTGGACATTTGCCACACTAAATAGAAACTCACTTCAGCTGAGGTCAGTAAGGAGTACCTTGTTGGGCTGGTTCCACCAAAAAGTATGTGTGTTTGTATATTAGCTTTATAAAATGATGCCAACGTTAACAAGCTATTAAGTGTTTCTTCCTCTCTAACATTAACTGATTAATGTAAAGAGTTATATACTCTACTCTGTAAGTCCTAGAGTAAAGATTTTGGTTAATGGTGATGAAGCAGTTTCAGGATGCAATCACACAAACTAAAGTTTTATAAGAGATAGCTTTTTCAGTATTTTTAGATGCAGACTTAAAACTGATTTTTTTAAAACCTATAGTTACTAATAACTAGTATTTTTTAGGAACTTTCTTGTGAGAAAGTATCTGGGGCCAATTTTGTATTCTTCTAATTCATCTTCAAGATATAAAGAATTCCCAAGTAAGATATCTGTTTTGAAAATCCTATGGCCAAGACAGAATTAAATAATTAACAATTAAATATGTCTTAAAAATTATTTTATTAGTGGGAACAGTGGATGTACCAAATAATTCTAGAAAAAATTAGAATTTTAAATGATGTTCTAGAGAACATCAGTACAGCTGAAAATCCTTTTCACTCTGGTTATTGTCATTGATGAACAGGAATGGGCTACTGTGGTCACAGTTCTGTCAGATGACCAACTCACAGTGGCCATCAACAGCAGAGCAAACTGGAGAAAATTAGTATTGCTAGTCTAGATTCTGCATCTAGGAACTTGGAATTTTGAGTTGAGAGGCAGAAAGAGACTTTGTTGGGATGGGCCTTGTTAAAACGTTAGTTGTAAAAGTAAGTCCCACCATCTCTGCTGCTATGGTTTTTGGAGCTATCCTGGTTTGAACCCTTCCTAAGAGTTGAGTCCTCTTGAACCAGGGGTCATTCTTTTGAAATTTAGTCCTAAAACATTTAAGGTTTAATTAATTTTGTTTTGTTTCCAAGTTACAGCCCCTGTATTTTGTACAATTCTCCCCATACCGCTTCCCGTTGATGGTGTGCCCTTCGTAACTCCTGTTCAGGTGACTTTGGCAAGGGATGGCTCTTGGCTCCCCTAGGGATCATGTCCTGATCCCAGCTTGAATGCTTTAGTGGCCCGGGGTGGACCACCTGCAAGTTTTAGCCTCGCTGGTCTCAAGGTAGAGTAATTAGCCCAAGAAATACTATATTAATTTTTCCGGATATGCCACAAAAGAATCCATGACAGAAACAAGCCTACGAAATAGAAAAATATTTACAACCCAATAACTACATGAAATCTAAGTGTCAGGTTGTTATCCAAGAACTGTATAAGTCTTGTGCTCAATACCTCAAGGAAATTCCTCTTGTATTGCCAAATTCAATATTGTAAATATTCACTCTTTTCAAAATGAACACATAAATTAATATAATCCAATAAAAAGGCCAACATACACTTCACTGTTCTTGTTCCGTTTTATGTTTTTCAAAACTTAAAATAAACCTAAAGTTAATTTAGAAAAATCAACATATAAAATAACAAAAAAAATTAAATTGCATGTGTGATGATGAAAAACTCTTGCAATAACATAGTAAAATATATTATAAAATTACAGTAATTAATGCAATTTAAACACTGGTACAGATAGATAAATCAATGGAGTAGAATAGATGGTCGTTAGAGAATAGGACCTTAGTGCATATGGCAATTAAGTATATGAAGTTGGTCTATGTAATTCAGAATATTTAGGGTTACAAGTAAAAGAAACACAATTCAAACTGATTTAGGTAAAAGGGGAACTTAACTGACTAATAGAATCATACCATGGAAATGCAAACTTTATAGCTGAGTCAATGGAAATCAGGGATTCTTCTTTCTTTCTATGAAAGTCCCTAGTGATTGTCACAGTGCCTGGCACGGAGAAGACAGGCAATTAATATTTGTTGACTGAATGAACAAATTAAGAAGCCTGGGATTCAATGTCAAGAATTTGGATGGGTTATGCAGTGGTAGATGAAGTAAAAATTTGATTCTCAGTCTCAATCATGAGGATAGAAGTAAAATTGTGTCCAAGAATTTTAATGCCTCAGAGAAAACACAAAACTGGGACCAGAGAAGAGAAAATACTAGAAAAGCCCTAGGTCACAGAATTTGGGGGTCAGGAATGAGGGGGAGAATGAAGTCTAAAGATGCATAGGTTCAAAACTAGTTTACTAAGTGGCAGGATCAATGTACAATTTGGAGACAAAATCACATCTATAAAAGCAAATAAAAAATACTTACAAAAATAACCTAAAAATCAAATGCATGCTACCCAGAGAGGAAATAGCTCATGTTCTCAATTAAACTTAAGTTTTAAGTTCCATATTCCAGAGAACTTGCTAAGAAATCAACAGCAACAAAATCAGGTTGGCAATGCCATCATCCCCATTTTACATATGAGGAACTAAAATTCAGAGAGGTAAGCAAGTTGATCAAGATCACATAGTTAATGTGGTAGAGCCGAGATCCAAGCCCTAGATCTCTGACTCCAGAGCCCACACAGATAAACTCTACGCTGAACCTAACGTGTATGAATATATTTGAAATAAGAACTAAACACATTAGAAAAATAAATTTATTTTAATGCATATGTTACTTGTATATGTATTTGTGTGCATTTCACCCCACAACACTAAGGTTTACCAACTTTCATATTCTATTACTGCTTTAAGTCATGTTTAGTCTGCTTTGTCCTTCTACCCACCTGGTTGGCAAGAAATTCAATTTTTGTCCTTTTGGGTTCTCCTCAATAGCTCCATGGATTCACATAAAATTTCTAGCTTTCTATGGTGACAGAAAACCAGGGAAAGTACCCAAACCATAATTCCATGAATGTTACTATCTTTACTATTGTTATTTTGGCTGCATTGTTGCTAGTTCAGAATCTGAAAACTGTTATCTATCTGGTGGGCCTTGAGGCTTCAGACTGCCAGAGTTGGCTCTTAAACTCTTGTCCATTCATCTCAAGCTCAGCCTTAGAAACTTTTTCTACTCTCTTAAGATTTTAATATTCACACATGTTAAGATCAGTCTGCATGAAATGTCCAGCTTCCTTACCAACAAAGCAAATGTCCCTTACATTTCTTTGAAATCTTAGACTGCTATCTTGAAATGTTTTTCTTCATGTCTGTAGTTGAGCAGTACCCTTTATAGTCTTGACTTAGGTTCAGGCTACTTCTCAGAATCTTCAATTCTGTACTATAGCCCAGGCTACCCCAAAATGGTGGAAAAAGGGGTTGTCCAGATATCAAAGTATTGGGACCACAAGGGGTCTGTGGAAGCACACATACAGGTTGCTTAATAGAAGACAAAGCAACATTGAGTCTTTAGTCACATATTTTTAAGTCCCATGTGTCCTAGCTGGCGGAGTACGAATTCGGGTGACTAAAATCATCTCTTATATCTGATTCTCTTCTGGAATGAACCACCACTCCCCACTCCTTCCCTTCTCCAATGAACTTTCAAAATTGAAAACAGTTTTAGGGAGGAGTTCAATTTCCACCAGGTGGAGCTCACAGTGGACAGTTTTCTCAGAGTAGCCTCTCCTTATGCCTGTTCATGCTGGGCCTGAGCCACACTTCCTGGAACCATGCCTCATCTGCCCAAGGCCAAGTCTCCAAGGTGTCTGGCCTCAGAATCAATGTTGAAACCTTTAACCAGCCCTCTGGTTGATATTTAAAAAGCTGATCTTTTTGTAAACTTGTTCTAAGCTTGTTCAAAACTACTCAGACATTCGGCCACAGCACTAAACAATTTTGAGAATCAAATGGTCTCCAACTGTGAGGTTCTAATCCCATTTTATCATTGTTAGTGTTCTATGACCTCAGATAATTTCCATTCCTCTAGCAGCTCTATATTCCATTCATATATCTTCTCAATCAACCCAAAAGTTTTATCCCCTTCAAATATTCTAGTTTGGGACTATTTATAATTTTCTTCACTGGAAGAATAGTGTTCCCAACTTTTAGTCAAAACATTTCAGCCTATGTATAAATGATATTCAAGTTTGGGGTTATATAGAAATTCCAGCACAATATGACAGAGGTCTCCAATGTATTTCATTCTAGCTTCAGCAGAAATACAGTGTCCACTGTGATCTATTATACAAATGTATATGTATTTTTAGGTATATAAAAATACAATTAATGAAAATAAATAATGCAGACTCTTACAATATGTGATGAAACCAAATCTTTCTGTTTTATTCTATCATACTTCATTTAATGTTCTAGAAAATGCTTATTTGATTCTCCAATTTGATTTCATGATTCACTAACAGGTCTCAAAAGGCAATTTGAAAAACACTCCTGTAGGATCCTAGGGACATTGGCTAGTTTGTGTTCCTCTCTCAAATGGAAATGGGTAAGTTACTTTGAAATTCATAGTATGGGATAGGGGACTTAAATTTTATCTTCTATACTCTTTATATCTCAGTAGTCTCTTAGGGATCACAAAGAAATTCATTGGAAAAGGCTTATTTTCCTCTCCTTACTGAACATTCTGCCAATTACTATATATCTGCTCACAGTTCTTAAAATTAGCTCCCTTCACACTTAATCTCATATCAGATTTCGTATTCAACAAATCCAGAGTTTTATAAGAGTGCCTACCAGACATTAATTCTCCAGTATGGTAGTAACCATTATCTCAAAATTAACTCTCCCCAATTCTAAGTACTACGATTAGTCTTCCTTATAAATATATGTTGCACAAAGCTTTCTAATAATCTCCAAGTTATTCCACACATAACTTGTATTAATTTTACCCCATAATATTCAATTCTAAGAAATTTCATACTGACTCATACTTTTGAGTTAAATATCCTCCAAGGCTCTACATAACTTGCTGGCCATAAATCCAATTCAGTCAATATTGGGATTCTTTCCCATGAAATGTAAAAGTAATCCTTAGTTTATATGATGTCTGAAAAACAGTCCATTATTTCCACCTTACCATTGCTCCTTTAGCTTCACATTGCTACAATTAAGCAGTGAGGCTGACTGCTCCAGAGACAGTGGTACTCTTTGAGTTTAAACCAAACTCAGAGATTCACATCCACTGATCTCCATCTGGCAGCACACATCAATCTCCAACCTCATCCCCAATGTGGAATACTATTATGTCACCTGGACAAGGGTTTCAGTAACATGCAGAAATGCCAATGCGCCTTTTGCAAATCTCAGGTAACTTCATACTTTTGGACTAGCCATATCTTCCGCTCCCACTGAAAACTCACTTTTATTGCCTCCTTCACTGGAATAATTCAGCCTAAAAAAATATGTTGTGCATTTCCCTCTCAAATGTGTTACTGTGGAAACTTGGACCTTTAAAAACATAATGAGAATTTCTGACTTTTAGGGAATGGAGTGAATATGGAAAGGAAAGGTGCTTTATTATTTTATTGTAAGTATCCACAACAGCAAAGAAATGTAAGATAGCAGGTGTGTGTGTGTGTGTGTGTGTGTGTGTGTGTGTGTGTGTACACCTACATGAGTGACAGAGAGAGAGAGAGAAAGAGAGAGAGAGCGAGAGATGGAGAGATGGAGAGATGGTGAGAAAGGAGGTTCTTGTTACAAATTCATTCTAAGCACTTAAGTCTACCTTCTTTTAAATACTAGAGGAAGTTTAATAAGACAGCATAGAAAAAAGGTACATAAACTCCTTACAAACACTTCCCCTTGATTCACTAGAATCAAGACGAGACTACAGATTATTTATTACCTTAATTTCTAAAGTTGAATGTCTCAGTAAATAAATACAAGATTGAAAACAATAAAATAGAGCATGTAAATTAATACCAGGAGAATTGTAAAACTATATTTTATATTACCCCAGAGAAGAAAGGCTGCCTATATTTTTTGAAGAAGCATGGCAAATAGGATTTAACTAACTCTGCATCTGTGAGACTTCAAAAGTGGATCTCATCTGAGGACAACCTCAACCATAAAAAGTAATCAATCCTATGTTCTTAGCATGGCCAGGAAAATCATACACATCCTAGGCAACCAAAAGAATTAATAATAAAAAAAAAAACCATGGGACTAGACTTTTAAAAATGGATTCTCACCCCTTCTTGACCCAGAAGAAATATCACTGGTAATATCATATATAATAGAGAAGATACCAGATACTCAATGTCAGGGATTATCATTGTTTTCCTTCTCATGCACGGCACAGAAATATAGTTGTTCTAGTTTGATTAATTGCATTACTATTCTTATTACTTTGTGCATAATAGTGATGAGAATGAAATGTAATAATTATATAAAGTTTCTCTTATTTTTTATTGACGTCTTACTTATTTTTCAGCAAACCAAAAAAATTAAGACTTTTGCTTTGCCATAGCAATTCCAATGATCTGACTCCATCTACATTTTTTCAGTTGGTTTCTTTCATTTTCTGAGGTTAACTTTGCAGTGGTTTTTCAAGTTTCTGTTTCTACTTAAGAGTGCTTAGTGTTTTTAGGCAGTTCTAAAATTCTTAAAAACACATTTGATTTACCATACATGACCAAATTTTCATCTATGTGAATGTGTACAAACACACACACATAGCATGGACAAAGAAACAAGGAGAAGAAAGGAGAAGAGAAGGAAAGATAAAACTTATCTTAGAGTTCTAATTTGAGTTAAGAGGCCCAATTATTCATATGAGTGCTTTAGTTCACTTTGAGTTTATATTAATTTTGCTAATAACTTTTGCTAAGTTATTTCGCAGTAATAACTTAGCTTAAAATCTTAGTGGCTTACAAAAACAAAGGTTTATTTCTAGCTCTTATTTCTTGTCTTTCACAGTTCACTGTGCTTTGCTTCATATTGTTTTCATTGCAGAACCCACACTGAAAGAATAGCCCTATCTTGCTTTCATGGCAGAGAGTAAGAATAATGTTGGAACCATGAAAATGTTCTTCTAGTTTCCAGCCAATAGTCTTACATATCACATTTACTCATCTTCCACTGTTCAGAGCCTCTTGCATAATCAATGGGACATGAAACAGCAGTACAATCCTCTCTCAGGGATGGATGTTGCAGGTCACATGGCAATGGGCAATAACGCATTCACACTCTCTCTCTTGGTAAACAATTAGAAATAACAAAGCATCTACTATAGAGTCTGTGTCAATATTTCTTCTTGATAGATTCTATTATAATTGTATTCTAGAGTGACTTGGAATGGGCCTAACCTGGAATTGGTTTTATTCATTGTAAGCATATTGTTGGGGCCTCCTCGCTCTCTGTCTGGTTACTTCTGACTCAACAAAAGAACATTAGAAAATGAAAGGAAGATTAGATCAATATCCAAAGTCTTAGTTAGAGAACTTGCATTTAAAAACCAGGCTGCTCCTGGTATACGTTTGTCATGAATTGTCAGAACGTACTGAATGAAATCGTCAATATTACCTGCATAGGTGGATTAACACATAGCAGGAGGATAACTCAATCAAATTGTTTTCCTCTCTTCCTACTAGCAGGATCTAATGGAGGTACTCCAGGGAACAGACTTTAAACTAAATGGGCCTCTGGACTTGAAAATCTCCTCTGTATGTAAAAAGAGGTGTTGTTGGGTATCCCTCAGATATGCCAGAGAATCACCAGTCATCATCAGTAACATCTATTGCTTGTCACCTGCACCAAACACTAGTTGGGGAAAAAGCAATTTTATCAGCACTGACTTCATTCCAGTCAAGCAGCTAACTGGAAATAAAAAAAATTTAAAAATTAAAAAAAAATTCTTACCAATCTATGCTTGAGGAGTGTGGACATTTCTTAGCTTTTAGGGAACAATCAAGGTCAGTGTTCCCTTTTGCTTCTATAAGGGTAAGACCTAAACAGAAGGTAGGAAGAGAGAAGGATGACATTTCCCCCAACATATAAAGAGAAGCAGTAAGTGTATGAGGATCAGCACTGCTGAGTCACTCTACAGACTTGAAATGCTCCCAAGCTTTTCTCCTTCTAAACTTGTACTTCTATGAACCATGCCTTCTCAGGTTTTGTACTTCTTTTTTTTTTTCTTATAATGTTTATTTATTTTTGAGAGAAAGAGAGAAAGAGAGAGTGCAAGTGGGGGAAGTTCAGAGAGAGAGAGGGAGACACAGAATCTGAAGGAGGCTTCAGGCTTTGGGATATCAACACAGACCCTGACACCGGGCTCAAACTCATGAACCATGCATGAGATCGTGACCTGACCCGAAGTTGGATGCTCAACCAACTGAGCCACCCAGGAACCCCAGGTTTTGTACTTCTTTTCCCCATGGGTTTACAAGGATGATGGCTGTGGTGGATAAAATTAATTTTATTTTCTCCTTACTCTGTCAACATAAAAGCACACAAAAAATAACATGGTATATTACTTTATGTATTTAGACTAGAAGTTTGTGAGAAAAAAAGATTAAAGTAATGGAGTATCAGACACACTACCTACAACAAAGCTCAAAAACTATTACTTTCTTGCATCTATAACATTTGCTAATATGATAGGTATTAAACCTACCTTAATTAAAATATTACAGGGGCACCTGGGTGACTCAGTTGGTTACATGTCCCACTCTGCTCGGGTCATGATCTCATGGTTTGTGAGTTGGAGCCTCGCATCAGGTTCTGTGCTGACAGCTGAGAGCCCGGAGCCTGCTTTGGATTCTGTGTCTCCCTCTCTCTCTACCCCTCCCCTGCTTGCGCTCTGTCTGTCGCTCACTCAAAAATAAAATAGACATTAAAAATATGTTTTAAATATTACGCTCCCTTTCAACACCATAACTTTTTAGAGCTCTAATTATATGGTATATCTTTAATATGGCTCAATTTTTAGATAAGTCTTAGTTAACATCAAATAGAACATAAAAATAGTCATCAATTTTCTTCTGCTTTATATAAATAGCATTCCAATGTCTTTAATTCTGCAAGCTTATTTTAAACAGTAAAATGGCGCTTAATAATGTCATAATTTTGATTAAGTACCATATCATACCTTTGGATGAAAAATGTAAAAGTTTAAGACTTTGCTGGAAGACTCTACATTATTTAATTTAATATTCATTCATTAACACTGGATAAAATCTAATTTCTCTAGGTTTCATTTTACTACAAAATAACCAAAAAGTTGTTGAAGTGATTCCCATATTTTACAGTTCCCTAAGTCGTGAGAAAGTTTACACTGAGATCTCTGGGTAATTCCAAAGAAGGTAATGCCAAGGGAATAGAAGAAGCATGGCCTAGCAGTTTAAGATTTAGATACTGCTTCTTGCAGAAAGAATACGGAAGAGCAGAAGAGAAATGCAGGCCATCTCTATTTTAACAGTGTTGTTTAAGAGCATATTTACCTAAAATATAAAATATATGATGAGCCATAAAGAAAAGTATTCTTACAAATCAAATGTTAATGATCCTTAAAATTACATAATAGATTTGCTTGTTTTGTTTGCATTCTACTTTTCTTCTAAACCACTAATTTTCAATGTTTCCTCAAGAAATTAAACTTTGTCCCATAATAGTACCATCATGGATACCACCACATTGATGTCACTAGATTCATAATTGCCCAACAGGCTTTTATAGATAAAAATGAATAGTTACCAGGACTTCCTCTTTTTTTGCCAAAAAAAAAAAAAAAACCCAAAAACTACATCTAGACATATATTTTCCAAACTACAGAAAATTGAAGATTAAAAAAAAAATCCTGAAAGAATCCGGGGGGGGGGGTGATATCTTACTTAAGGAGAAGCAAAGAAAAGATTTACATCCAACTTCTGAGAAGCCATGTGCCACAGACTTAATGTCACCCACTGAAAAATTCATATGTTGAAATCCTAACCCCTGATGTGTTATAGTATTTGGAGGTGAGGGTCTTTGAGAGGTGATTAGATCATGAGTGTGGAGCACTAATAAATAGGATTAGTGTCCTTATAAAAGAGACCCCATAGAATTCCCTCACCCTTTCCACCATGTTAGGACACAGTAAAGAGACGGCTGTCTGTGAACCAGGAGGTGGGTCATCATCACCAGACACCAAGTCTGTTGGTCCTTTCATCTTGGACTTCCCAGCCTCCAGAACTGTGAGAAAAATAGCTATTATTTATGAGCCACCCAGTTTATGATATTTTGTTATGGCAGTCTGAAGGGACCTAAACACCATGCAAGCAAGAAGAGAATGGAGTAAAATATTTAAAGTATTGACAGCGAGAAAACAAAGTGAAATTATTCCTCAAAAATGAAGGAAAACTAAAGGCTGTCAGAAACAAAAATTGAAGGAATTTGTTGTTAGTAGATCTGCCTCACAAGAAATATTTAGAAGATGTTTTTTAAAGAGAAGGAAAATGAAACCCTAGAGGAGAAAGCGGGAAAAGACCTCTCTGACCTCAGCCGTAGCAATCTCTTACTCGACACATCCCCAAAGGCAAGGGAATTAAAAGCAAAAATGAACTACTGGGACCTTATGAAGATAAAAAGCTTCTGCACAGCAAAGGAAACAACCAACAAAACTAAAAGGCAACCAATGGAATGGGAAAAGATATTTGCAAATGACATATCGGACAAAGGGCTAGTATCCAAAATCTATAAAGAGCTCACCAAACTCCACACCTGAAAAACAAATAACCCAGTGAAGAAATGGGCAGAAAACATGAATAGACACTTCTCTAAAGAAGACATCCGGATGGCCAACAGGCACATGAAAAGATGCTCAACGTCACTCCTCATCAGGGAAATACAAATCAAAACCACACTCAGATATCACCTCACGCCAGTCAGAGTGGCCAAAATGAACAAATCAGGAGACTCTAGATGCTGGAGAGGATGTGGAGAAACGGGAACCCTCTTGCACTGTTGGTGGGAATGCAAATTGGTGCAGCCGCTCTGGGAAGCAGTGTGGAGGTTCCTCAGAAAATTAAAAATAGACCTACCCTATGACCCAGCAATAGCACTGCTAGGAATTTACCCAAGGGATACAGGAGTACTGATGCATAGGGGCACTTGTACCCCAGTGTTTATAGCAGCACTCTCAACAATAGCCAAATTATGGAAAAAGCCTAAATGTCCATCAAATGATGAATGGATAAAGAAATTGTGGTTTATATACACAATGGAGTACTACATGGCAATGAGAAAGAACGAAATATGGTCCTTTGTAGCAACGTGGATGGAACTGGAGAGTGTGATGCTAAGTGAAATAAGCCATACAGAGAAATACAGATACCATATGTTTTCATTCTTATGTAGATCCTGAGAAACTTAACAGAAACCCATGGAGGAGGGGAAGGGGAAAAAAAAAAAAAAACAGGTTAGAGTGGGAGAGAGCCAAAGCATAAGAGACTCTTAAAAACTGAGAACAAACTGAGGGTTGATGGGGGTGGGAGGGAGGGGAGGGTGGGTGATGGGTATTGAGGAGGGCACCTTTTGGGATGAGCACTGGGTGTTGTATAGAAACCAATTTGACAATAAATTTCATATGTTGAAAAAAAAGAATAAAGAGAAGGAAAATGATGTATGTCAGAAACTCAGATCTATATTTAAAAAGTAAGTTGGGGCGCCTGGGTGGCGCAGTCGGTTAAGCGTCCGACTTCAGCCAGGTCACGATCTCGCGGTCCGTGAGTTCGAGCCCCGCGTCGGGCTCTGGGCTGATGGCTCAGAGCCTGGAGCCTGTTTCTGATTCTGTGTCTCCCTCTCTCTCTGCCCCTCCCCCGTTCATGCTCTGTCTCTCTCTGTCCCAAAAATAAATAAACGTTGAAAAAAAAATTTTTTTTTTAAAAATAAAAAGTAAGAGCATTAACAAATGTATAAGAAAGGGAGGAAAATTATATCTTATTATAGTTTTAATTTGTATTGCTTTGAATAGAATTAAAGGTAAATATTTCTTTTTCCAAGTTAAAAAAATATATTCACTGGTAGCTTTTTTAACCTTTTAAAATTAATCTTCCTACAGCGAAAATATATACATTTCAGCAAATGATGTTGCAGCAATTAGACAACCATGGCCAAAATAAATACACAAGCCTTGATGTAAAACCTTACACTTATAGAAAAATTAAAATGTATTATAAATTTCATTAAAAGATAAAAGATTATAAAATTTTTAGAAGAAAATAGAGGAAAAAAGTCTAGGCAAAGGGTTCCTAGACATGACAGCAAAAAGCACAATCACTAAAAGAATTAATTATTTCTACAAAAGACTCTGTCAAGTGTGTGAAAAACAATTTCAAAATTGGGTGAAAATATTTGCAAACTGCATATTTAGCAAGACTAACAAATCACAAAGGATTCAATTGGAAAATAGACAAAAGATATTAACAGACCAAAGAAAATATACAGATGGCAAAAAGCATGTCCAAAATCATTGAGCATTAAGTAAATACAAATTAAACGATAATGGAATATCACTATGTACCTTTTAAAATGGTTACAATTACAAAATAGTAATAATATCAAATGCTGATAAGGATGCAAGGAAACTAGCATCCTTTATACATTGCTGATGGGGAAATAAAATGGTACAGCCATTCTGAAAAATCCTGTGGTAGTTTCTGGTAACATTGTATTCACTTACCATATGATCCAACAATTGCACTTCTGCACGTTTATCTCAGAGAAATGAAAACTTAATTTCACATAAAAGCTTGTACATAAATCTTCATAGCAGTTTTATTGTCAATAACCAAAAACTGAAAAAAAAATCCTTCAATGGGAAAATGGTTAAAAAAATGTAGTACATTCATGCAGTGGCATACTATTCAGAAATACAAAGAAACAAACGACTTATACATGCAACAATTTGAATGTATCTTAAGGGCACTAAAAAAATTAATAAATAAATGGCCAATATCGAAAGGTTATATAATATATTATTCCATTTACATTACATTTTTCATATGGCAAAATGGAATACCTTGAAAATGATGAACTTTTAGAGAAGACAGATTAATGATTGCCATCACTATCTTCTGGCAATCACTAATGTGTTGTTGCATGTATAACTAGTTTGTTTCTTTGTATTTCTGAATAGTATGCCACTGTATGAATGTACTACAGCTAGGTAGAAGAATGTAAACGTTGGAGAAGCTAGGTATAAGGTACATGGGATTCTCTTTACCATTTTAGCAACTTCCTACGATTCTACAATTATTTCAAAATAAAGCTTTACAATGTAAAATTTAACAAATTAAATTTTCCCAAACATGTATATATTGATGTAAATGTGTTTAATCAAATTCTTACATTGATATATTTCTCATTTAATATATCAGATTATTTAAAATATTTCAGCCCTGTAAGAATTGGAACTTTCAGTGTCTGTTTAGTATGTAGTCAGGGGAAAAGAGTGTTGTGCCTCACAGTTATGAAATCAAGCCCTGGTCGTGGGGCCCCATGCTGAGCATGGAGCCTGCTTAAGATTCTCTCTCCCTCTGCCCCTTCCCTGCTTGTTCTCTCTCTCAAAACAAAACAAAACACCAACTAAAGCCCTAGGAAGAGAAGATGCATGCCCATTTCCAGGTGCCAATAATACTTATTTCAGCCACTACTTGGCTACAGCTTATGTCTTTGTATGGTAAACACACACATTAAATGGACTAATTCCTTTTTCTAGGTACATAGGATAAAGTAAGTTTAATTCAAGGGAAGTATGCTAGTATATTATGGAACAAGCTGTTCGTGAAATCCGAATACCTCCCCAAAGTCACTCTGTAATAGGTAGGAAGAGATACACCAGTCTAGAACATATATAGAGTCATAGGATGTGGTAGAAATGAGATCAATAGCTAATTAGATCCAGGGGCGCCTGGGTGGCTTAGTCACTTAAGTGTCCAACTTCGGCTCAGGTCATGATCTCACACTTCATGAGTTCGAACCCCAGGTCGGGCTCTGTGCTGACAGATTCTGTGTCTCCCTCTCTTTCCACCCCTCCCCCACCTCACTCTCCCTCCTGCTCACACTCTGTTTCTCCCTCAGAAATAAATAAATATTTTAAAAAACTATTAAAAATAATTAGATCCAACATTATGGAAGGCCTTATATACCAAATAGAAGAGTTTGAATTTGATACAGAACTAGGTTCTCCTCAAACTGTTCTGCCTAACTGTCTCTAATAAGAGAGAGGAACATAAATATATGTGTCTCAGGATTCTGGAAGTTTGTTGAAGCTACCTGACACTTGCTAAAATTACTTTGAAGTCTCATGTGTTATCTTTAAAATTCAGCAGAAATTTATATGCTAATAATGAATATAAAATATATTTATTACTTATCAAAGTATTAAAGTGCTGCACAAATATTCATGAGGTATTGACAGTGTATAAAAGTATGTTGTGCTTATCCCGTGACACTATAGCATGTCATAATGTATACCCTAAAGCATAAACACCACAGTTTCAAAAGCCTGGCAGAGGCAATAGGTAGCCTTTTCTACATTCTTAAACAGAGGTGAAAGTGCACTTTTAAAAAGATTTACCTGAAAACTAATACCACAGACTTCATTTTTGGCAAAGTACATTCATATCTGACCCTTACATTAACCTATGGCAGTATGGCAGAGAAAGTATATTCATGTCCATTTATAAATAGATGAGGAAATTGAGACATAGAGAATTTTAATTGCAGTTAGTTAGCAACAGAGCCAAGAGAACCCATTTTGTGACTCTGAATCCAATGCCAATTCTATAATTCCTGATCACCCTAGAGCAAAATATAGGATAAAATCAATTTATCTTGGATCACATTCAAGAGAATTTAGTTGTGCCAGTACTGTAAGGTAGATTTTCCCCTTATAGGTCACCCTAACATATACTCTGAGGACAGCATTATGTAAGTTCTCTGGTATAGTAAGTTTTCATTTGCTACGTGCTATCTGCTACTGACACTGACATCTTTTTCTAAGTGAAGAAATGCTATTGATTGTACTTAAAAGAATAAAATTGACCTGCTCAAATTTACTTGAAGGAAGGAAGGAAGGAAGGAAGGAAGGAAGGAAGGAAGGAAGGAAGGAAAGAAGGAAGAAAAAGAAAAATGTTCCCCCTCCCAAACCTCATCGAAAGTGGTCACTACGTCAGGGAGACTTTTTTTATAAATGATTTGGGAATTCTCACTGCTATATCCTTAATTTTTAAAACTTTAGTGGGCAATTACTCTGAATAACCCACCAGAAACAAATAAGGACTCAGTTACCTCCCTGTTCTGAGGTTGGCTATTTGTAAGATAACTAACCCACTCTACTTGCACTCACTGAATACTATGCTCATAGCTACCAACTTCTGGCTCTTTCAGAGGGTCCTCCTGCCTGGAGCCATTAAGAAAGTTTTTTATTTTTATTATTTTTTTTTTTTAAACATACTTACCCTTTTGACTAGAGCCAAAAGCTTTGAAGTTAGTTGTTGATAACGAACCTGTACCTGATGGGCAACCTGGACACTCGACTGAATTTTCCACTAGGACTACCTCAAAAGCACTATCATACTAGTCTCTGGTTCCAGTAAAGGCAGACTTCTGGAGTATTCTGAATTGGATTCTCTTGGCCTACTGGGCACAGAAAATCCTGCCAAATTAGACCTGGATTCCTAGACTCCTGATTTACGAAAAGTATAGCATGGCATATTTGATATCCATGACCTTCTTTCATATCCACTGATAGCAAAAGTTTCTTGTTTTCCTCTAATCTTATTAGCAAAATATCCTTTGAAAAAACAGAAAAGGAGTAGAGATGATAATAAGAGAATGAGATAAGTAGCTAACTTTGAAAGCAGTTTCTAAAAGAAATAAACAGGGATTTTGGCCTAGGAAAAAAAGCTTTTTCATGAATTGTATTTTTGTTTTTGTTTTTATTTTTATTGACAACTAGGTAGACCAAAATTAAGAACCTAAGAATTTAATCACTATTCTCATAGGGATTATAACTGCCAATTTATTTTTTAAATATTTCTGGCATACATGATTACACTGATAAAAAAATCTACTAATTACGTTTAATCTTAGTTTCTATGGTCAGGGATAACATTCACTACTGTAAATAAAATTAATGGTAAGAAATTAGTTATAATATGTGTTAATGGTGCCTTAGAAACTTCTTCTGAAAAGAAAGAAATGTCAGGCTAAATTGTGATTAAAAGAACTAGTAGTTTCCAGGGCTCCTGGCTGGCTCAGTCAGTTAAGCATCCAACTTCGGCTCAGGTCATGATCCCGTGGTCCGTGAGTTCGAGGCCTACGTCGGGCTCTGTGCTGACAGCTCAGAGCCCGGAGCCTGCTTCAGATTCTGTGTCTCCCTCTGTCTCTCTTTCTCTCTGCCGATCCACCACCTCTCTCTCTTCTCTCAAAAATAAATAAACATTAAAAAAAAAAAGACTAGTAGTTTCCAAACTTTGCTCAATATTGCAATCACCTGAGAATCTTTAAAAAGTACTGATGGCTGACTCCCACTCTCACATTCTTATTTAATCCCTTTGAAGTCCAATCTGAACATCAAGATTATTAAAAGTTCTCCAGTTCAACAGTTTATCTAGTGGAACCAAAAGTACACCACTGGAAGTCTGAAGTCCTTAGTTAAAATCCAGTCTCTTGCTTATTGAGACTGTAGAATCATTCAACTCAGATGACCTTTGCAAGGCTTTTTTTTCTTATCTGTAAAAGAAGGATATTGATAATTCACTTTCTATCTTTATTATAGGGATTTTGTGGAGATTAAATAAGAAACTATACAGGAAGTCACTTTATAAATTATTATCAAGTAAAAGATGAAATGGTACATAAACATGAATTATTTATATTATATTATATGTAAATATACACATATACAAATAAATTTATTATAAGGAATTGGCTTACAGGATTATGGAGGCCAGCAAATCTACTATTGACAGGGTAGGCTCGCAGGCCAGACACCCAAGAGAACCAATGTTCCAGTTCAAGTTTGAAGGCCATCTCCACAGAATTATGTTTTGCTCCTGGTAGGGGAGTGGGTAAGGAGGAATGTGGTGTTTTTGTTCTATTCAGGACTTCACATGATTGGATGAGATCCGCTCACATTATGAAAGACAATCTGCTTTACTCAAAGTCTACCAATTTAAATGTTAATCTCATCCAATAATACCCTCACAGAAACAAATAATGTTTGACCAAATATGTGGGCATTCCCTAGCCCAGCCAAATTGACACACGTAATTATTCAACACAGTATTACTGTAACCATTTTTAACAGGTAACTGAAAAAAAATCCCATCGAAGAACTAGACCAATTAAAAATGTAGGTTTATAACTACTGAGTTGTATTCTTGGCCCTCATGTTCACCTCAACTTTCTCCCAAATATGTTGACAAATATGTTGTGAGTTGAAGGACGACAAACAGAACTTCTCTCAAATCCTCAGAGGAAAATCATTTTAAGAAAAAGGTTTCCAACTATAAGTGATTTTTCCACCCTTAACCCCAGAGTTACACCTAGGGAAAAAAATGTCTCAGATTCCAGTGGCACCCAAGACTGGCCATATGAGTAGGTGGTATGATCTGAGAAATACCAAGAGGCCGCACCTGCCAAATATACCTTCCCTTAGGGACATTCCTGGAATTCTCATCATTAAAGACAAAACAGAAAGACCCTTTTAAAATGCATAGAAGTGCTAGGATACCATGGATTCATTTACCAGGTTGACTAGAACATGAATAAAAATAGCTTTTTAAGATGGAAAAAGTGCCTACTCTCTTATCTTTTCCCTGGCAAAACTATTTTTCTTTACCAGATAAAATTTAGCATCGCTAAATTAATGTACTTCTTTACCTGAACTCAAATAGAACATATACTTTATTGGCTATTATGGCTTTATTACCTGATTCCTTGCTACCTTGTCCATATATTTCTAGGTGGCCACATTGCCACATTTGGTTCTCCACAATAGGACCTACAATAAGCTTAAAAGAGATTTTTTTTTAATTTTCTTAGTAAACACTGGTGGAGTTTGGGGGTTCCTTATCTTTATTGTTTAGAGAAAGCATAAAGTTCAGATTTTTAACCTTAAAAAATGTATATGAATTGCAAATAGAGAGCCATCAAAACAGTTGGAATATAATAATATTTGCAATTAAAACTCTAACATGAATAAGAGGTTTTTTTGAGGAATACATATATGATTTTTTTAGTGTTTACTTTTTTTTTTTTTTTGAGGGAGAGAGAGAGAGCTCATAAGCAGAGGAAGGGGCAGAGATGGAGAGGGAGACAAAGAATCCCAAGCAGGCTCCAGGCTCCAAGCTGTCAGCACAGAGCCTGATTCAGGGCTTGAACTCACTAACTGTGAGATCATGACCTGTGCGGAAATCTGACGCTCAACCAACTGAACAACCCAGGCACCCCAGGAAAATTATTTCCTGTGCTTATGAATACATATCTTATATTCCATGCAATCTGGGTAATCAAGAGTAAGGTTCACTTCCATCGTTAGCTCTTGAACCTAATCCTAAGTATTAGTGTTTGAAACTCCCTGGGTAAAATCACCTGAGTCCAATTCAAAAAATAAGGATATTTTGTCTCCACCCACAGATATATGTCTCTTCCCAGAGACTGCTTTCTATACTTCTTGACCTCCTCTAAAACTACATTTCTTCTCTAACTTCACTGTGGCCTTGGCTAATGCTGCTGTGCATTTATCACTTCTTTCTACAATTCACAGCCTACCACCCTCACCTCCAAAGGTGACTCAAGAATCTAGTACTTCTCTGAGTGATAGATTTCTGCATCATGGGCATCCTAACATTATTAAATACATGAAACACATGGTGGGTTGTAAAAGTCCTGATGGTTGGACAACTCTGTAAATATACTAAAAACCACTGACTTATACCCATTAAACGGATGGATTTTGCAGCAAAATAAATAAATAAATAAATAAAATTAAAAATTAAAAAAAAAAACCTTAATGTGTGCAAATGAAAAAAATGATAGAGAGAATCTAGGGATCCCAGAATGGAAAGCAGAATGTTACAAAAGAATCTAAATATATTATAAATGTATGAGGCAACCATACTGAAGGAGGAGAGAAAAAAGCATTAATCTAAGATTTTTGAGAGTGAAGACTTAAAGGATAAAGGACTGTACATAAGCATTGTGTTCTACATTACATAGTTGTTGCTGATAAGGGTAAAAATTAACAATTCTGAAACCACACATGTATACTGCCATTGAACAACTAAGCAAATAAATGGCATATAATGGGAGCCAAATTTCTCACTATTGAAGTAGGAGATTATATAGATAGTCAAAGAAAGGAAACTACAGTGACCCATGTAATAATGGATTAAAATTGGAGACATCAATATAAACTTAATATACAGACATACAGTTATATATAGATTTATAGACATGTGACTATACAAACATATTCCTCACTCTGTCAGTTGAGAAGGTATAGAAGCATTGACACGCCAATAACAACAACCCCTCCTAGTGCCTAGATCCAGGGTTCCAATACCATTCTCCAATAAAAGTAACCTGAGATCCTTAAAGAAATGGCTACCTGGGACAGGAAATATATAAGATGGTCCTGGAGCATCTTGTAGTGACACTATACTGTAGTACAGAAAGTGTTTAAAAATCAAAACCTTACAGTGACAAGTGGTATGACAAAGAGATATAGAAGCCAACTAAAGATCTCCCAAAGGCCAAATCCTTGAAAAATTTGAGCATTAAAATTAAATAGTATTGGATTATAATCCAAAGTAAAAATAGAATGCATGAGTCCATGCTAATACAAATAAATAATTAAAGAAATTTAAAAAATGAAGAGAAACACTCTCCCATCGGGAATACTGTATACATATATTATGTAGTTTTTATATATAGTGATTATATATTACATATAAATATAAAAATACATAGTAACATATTTTATACTATATTATTACATGTTTATTTAAAAAACTTTTTGATATTCCACACTCAAAGAGGAGGTATACAACTCCCATTTTTAGGAATGGACTGTGCATAGTGACTGCTTCCAAAGAGTACAACAAAAACAATTCTAACTAAAGAAATTCCACAAAATACCAATATTTCTTAAAACTGTTAGGGTCATCAAAAATAAAGTCTGAGGGGAGCCTGGATGGCTCAGTCGGTTAAGCGTCCGACTTCACTTTGACTCAGGTCATGATCGCGCTGTTTGTAAGTTTGAGCCCTGCATCAGGCTCTGTGCTGACAGCTCAGAGCCTGGAGCCTGCTTCAGATTCTGTGTCTCCCTCTATCTCTCTGCCCCTCCCCAGCTTGTGCTCTGTCTCTCTCTGTCTCTCAAAAATGAATAAATGTAAAAAAAAATTTTTTTTAAGTGCATAAAAAATAAAAATTTAAAGAAAAAAAGTCTGAGAGGGGTGCCTGGGTGGCTCAGTCGGTTGAGCTTCCCACTTTGGCTCAGGTCCTGATCTCACAGTTCATGAGTTTGAGCCCATGTCAGGCTCTGTGCTGACAGCTCAGATCCTGGAGGCTGCTTCAAATTCTGTTTCCCTCTCTCTCTGCCCCTCTCCTGCTTGCACTCTGTCTCTCTTTCTCTCTCAAAAATAAACAAACATTAAATAAATAAATAAATAAATAAATAAATAAATAAATAAAGCTTGAGAAGCTATCATAGCCAAGAGGAGCCTATGGAGACATGGCAATTAAATGTAATGTAGTATCCCAGACAGGACTCTGGATCAGAAAAAGAACATTAGGGGAAAAGTGAGGAAATCTGAATAAAGTATGAAATTTGGATAATAATAATGTATCATTATTGATTAATTAATTATGATAAATGTACCATAGTAATATAAAATCTGAAATAGGGAAAAATGCGTTTAGGGTTGTATGGGAATTCTCTGTACTATCTTTGCAATAATTCTGTAAATCTAAAACTGTTCTAAAGTAAAAGCTTCTTGTACCTGGCTCACTCAGTTGGTAAACCATGAGACTCTTGATCCCAAGATCAAGAGAGGAGAGTTTGAGCCCCACATTTGGTGTAAATATTACTTAAAAGTAAAATCTTAAAAAAGCAAATAAAATGTATTAAATATGCATTTATATTATTACATCTTAAAATAATATTTTAAGGGGGTTAACTTATATGTAAGCATGTTGTGGTTGACATTTATTGTCACTTTAGCCCATCTATCATCATTGTTTCCTAGAATAAGACAAAAGAATATTTATAATACTTTAAATGAAAACAAACTATCCCCACAATAGCACTATAATATAAGTAGCATTATTATACTCCTTTTATAGAGACTAACATAGATAGTAAGTGGTATATATGAGTAAGACCCAAATCCAGGTACCTCTGACTCTAAATTGTGTATTTTAAACTATCCTATCATACCTCTTCCCCAAACCATACACATGTGGTTAAAAGAATGGAAGAAGAAAGAAAGAAAGAAAGAAAGAAAGAAAGAAAGAAAGAAAGAAAGAAAAGAAAAAAAGAAAAGAGAAGAAAAGAAAAGAAAAACTATCAAAGACATGTATTCAAAGAGAGTAATTTCTTCCTTGATGAATATATGCATAATATTTTACATGCCAAAAATTGATAGTATCTATTACGTTGTGTCACATTTGAGCATAATATTTATGAAGTTCAATAGCCTTTACTTACTCTTTTCAAGATTAAGAAATAAGTTTGCACTTCTTTTTTACAAAGAAATAATTTGTTTATTATATTCGAATGAAATTGTTCACTGTTTTTTGTATATACTTTATAATGCATAGATTGGTAGAAATAATTTTTTAAATTAAACATTTTTTAAAAATATGTATTATATAGAAGCTCAAGAATAATCTGTAATATTATTTTACTGATTTTACTGATATAAAGAGCTATTTAGCTTTTAGCTAATATTTGGAGTAGATAGGCTAGATATTTAATATTTTTTCCCTGAACTGTATAGAATACAGTGTACCTTGTATTTTATGTTTTCTAAATTTCTGTACTTATTTAAATAAAACGCTACCAAGCCAAGTAAAACATTAGTTTGGTAAAGTTGAGTTCCAGCAAATGAACAAGAACCAGTTCTACAAATGAAAGGGGTCTGGTAAGATTCTAAGCCTTATTTTTCTCTTTATACAACTACTAATTAGGGGCAGAGGCTGTAAAACAAAACCTAAAACTGTTCAGTAGAGAAATTTAATTAAGATTTCAACTTTATTCTTCTAAGAATAAATATGCTCAAAATACCTTATTTGATTCTTAATAAGCATGAAAAATCTGACTGACCCATTAACCCAGACTGACCCACTTTACAAATACAGTTGCAAATTTCAAATTTCTCCTGCTCACTTTATTATACTATGTTAAAATAAATGTTAAAATAAAATAAAATAAAATGTAATCTCTCTTTTTAGATTATAATCCATGTGAAGACACATCTATTAAACTTGCTGGAACTCAAAATCTGCACTAATGTAATAACCAGAAACGACAATGAAAATCCGTTCCTGAACTGTGGTGGTCATTCTCTAAATGGCCCCAGTTGTGTTCAAAATAACCTAATCAAATAACTGGGGACCAACTACTTCCTCTTTCTTTCAGAAAACAATTTGACCCAAGGTTAAATGAGGTTTTAATATGCTGTCATCCACAGAGAGAGGCTAAGATAATTTCTCTTTCAGTTATCAACAGTTCTAATCTCTCTATATTTCTCTAGAGTCATTGCCATGCCCCTAAAAAATAAGAAAAATAATTTGTAAATGGATCAAACTTTCAAAACTATTTCACAATTACCTATCAGGACCAATGGGATAGTAGGAAAAATCAGTACAAATAACAAGCACCGATGATCCACAGGGTCTCAGGGTCTTTCTAAGGCACATATAAGTACAAATTCCATGTGGCTATTTTTATCTGAGCTGTTACCTTCAAATATTTTTAACAAGGTCCAAACCTATTTTAGTGTCCCTATTAATTGTTTGTATAATGTTGAAAAGAAATATTTATTGTCATTTGTCAAATGAAGGCATTGAAACAACGTAAATCCAACTTTGTGTTTAAAGTTACATAGATCTACATCTTTCCTTATTCTTCGCCAAAACAGAATTTGTCATAATGGCAGAGAAGCAATATGATATTGCATGGTACATCGAATAACAAGGGTTGGTCTGGGTAATGACAGAATTTGACTCCAGCCATGGCTTTTTTACCTGTGCTTGCTAATTACTTAATCTCTGTGTTCCTCAGTATACTTATATTTAAAATAAAGGTACTGTGCTAAATGACTTCTAAAATGTCCAATAGGGTCACCTTGGTGGTTCAGGTCACGATCTCACAGTTTGTTAGTTCAAACCCTGCATTCTGGCTCACTGCTGTTAGTGCTGAGCCTGCTTGGGATCCTCTGTTGCCCTCTATGACCCTCCCCCGCGTGTGCATTCATTCTCTCTCTCTCTCTCTCTCTCTCTCTCTCTCTGTCTCTCAAAAATGAATAAACAAACGGGGTGCCTGTTTGTTAAGCTCAGTCGGTTAACCTTCTGACTTTGGACCAGGTCATGATCTTTTTGTGAGTTCAAGCCCCGTGGTCTCCATGCTGACAGCGCAGAGCCTGGAGCCGGCCCCCTCTTTCTGCCCCTCCCCTGCTCACACTCTGTCTCTTTCTCCCTCAAAAATAAATAAACATTATTTTTTAAATGAATAAACATTAAAACTTTCTATACCAGTGGGGTTTTTAAAAAAAAAATAAAAATAAAAGTAAATGTCCAATAGTTCTGGAGTTTTCAATGGAGTAGAAAGATCATAGTAAATGTAACTCCTAAGTAGGCTAAAAGAATTCCTAAAAAAAAGTCATCAAAGGCAAGATAAGAAAAAATGCTGTACTTCTTTTGTAAATATTATAAGGAAAAAAATCAATAAATAGAAAAGAATAAATCAGCAAATTTCAAAAACTTGAAATTTTTACTAATAAGGCAGTTTTTCTAGGATAGTGTATATTTAGTTAAGAAAATTCTTGTTTACAGGTGCCTGGATGCCTCACTCAGTTGTGTCCAACTTGGCTCAGGTCATGCTCTCATGGTTCATGAGTTCGAGCCCCATATGGGGCTCTGTGCTGACAGCTCAGAGCCTGGAACCTGCTTCAGATTCTGTGTCTCCCTCTCTCTCGCTGGCCCTCCTCCCTCTCTCTCTGGACCTCAAGCTTGGTCTCTCTCTCTCTCTCTCTCTCTCTCTCTCTCTCAATAAATAAAAACATTAAAATTTTTTTTAAAGAAAATTCTTGTTTCTCTAGTCTAAACTATAAGTTCCTAGAGGACAGGTACATTTTCTCTTCTTTTCATTTTTATCATTCAAGTCAACTTCATGGTATAAGGTTGTCCTCAGTCTGTTTCTCACCATTTACTCTGAAATATTGGCACAAGCACAAAGCCACCATGTCATTCTCCCCTGAAACCTAAAAAAGTGTAACAAGTTCCCTGCTTGATAACTCCTGTTGAATGTCTAATAGGCATTTTGAATCTAATATGCCCCAATTGGAAACCTTGCTTGCCAACTTCATTAGTTTTTTGTTGCTGTATAACAAATCACAATAAACTTAGTTACTTAAAACAACACCCATTTGGGGCTCCTGAGTTGCTCAGTTGGTTAAGCATCTGATTCTTGATTCTGGCTCAAGTCATGATTCCAGGGTTGTGAGATGGAGCCCAGGGCAGGGCTCCATGCTGAGTGTGAAGCCTGTTTGAAATTCAATCTCTCTCTCCCCCCCTGCCCGCCCTTCTTCCCTACCTGCATGACTCTCTCTCTAAAGTAAATAAAAAAATAAAATTAAAATAAAATAAAAAAACAATACCCATTTACCATCTCACAGTTTCTATAGGCTAGAAGCTTAAACTTCTCAGGAGTAGCTGAATTCTCTGTTCAGGATCATGTAGGGCCAAAATCAAGGTGTTGGCTGGAGCTATGGTCTCACATAAATCTTGGGGTACCCATCCAAGCTCATTTATATTGTTGACAGATTCAGTTCCTTGTAGATGTATTATTACTGAGGTCCCTATTTTCTTGGTGACTATCATCCAGGAACAACTATCAGCTAGTTGTTCAGCCTAGAGGCTCCCTCAGGTCTTTGCTATGAGATCTTTTCCTCTCTCAGTTATCTCAGTTTGCTGCTTCTTTGAGGTCAGCAGAAAAGCATCTCTCTGACATTCACTTTCCTTTAAAGGGCTCACCTGGTTAAGTTAGGCCCACATGCAATAATATCCCTTTTTATTAGTGGAATATGAACTGATTTGTAACTTAGTTATGGGAGGGATATTCTATCATATTTATGATCCCTGCTCACTCTCAAGGAAAAGAGTTTACACAAGACATGTATACAAGAAAGCAGGGATCTTGGGAGCCATCTTAGTATTCTGCTCACCATACCAACTTACATCCAAACTTCTCTTATGCAGGTCTTCTTCCAATGACTAAACTGTTCTAGCCAAAAGTCTAATAGTCTTATTTAATCCTTCTTTCCCTAACACCTATAATCAAGATATCATGAAATTCTGTGAGCTCTACCTCCAAAGCATATGTTTGACTCCTTCTCTCTATTAATTTCCTCTATAATCTTTTCTCCATGAAAAGTGGAATGACTTTTAAATTTTACTTTTTAAATTTTTAAAATGTTATTTATTTTTAAACATTTTTTAAACTTTAAATATTTTTTAAACTTTATTTTTTATTTTTTTTTTTAATGTTTACTTATTTTTGATAGAGAGAGACAGACAGATCAAGCGGATGAGGGGCAGAGAAAGAGGGAGACACAGAATCCAAGGCAGGCTCCAGGCTCTAAGATGTTCGCATAGAGCCTGATGTGGGGCTTGAACTCACGAACTGTGAGATCATGACCTGAGCCGAAGTTGGACACCTAACTGACTGAGCCACTCAGGAGCCCCTATTTTTTTTTTTCAACGTTTATTTATTTTTGGGACAGAGAGAGACAGAGCATGAACGGGGGAGGAGCAGAGAGAGAGGAAGACACAGAATCGGAAACAGGCTCCAGGCTCTGAGCCATCAGCCCAGAGCCTGACGCGGGCTCGAACTCACGGACCGCGAGATCGTGACCTGGCTGAAGTCGGACGCTTAACCGACTGCGCCACCCAGGCGCCCCCCTATTTTTTAAATTAAATGTTTATTTAGTTTTGAGAGAGAGGGACAGAGTATGAGTGGGGGAGAGACAGACAGAGACAGAAACACAGAATCTGAAGCAGGTTCCAGGCTCCCAGCTGTCAGCACGGAGCCTGACACCGGGGCTCATTGTCATGAAGCCTGAGACCATGACCTGAGCTGAAGTCAGTCACTCAACCAACTGGGCCATCCAGGAGCCCTGGAGTGACTTTTATTAAAAAATACTCCTCCTCTCTCTGTGCTGATGTTGCCTTCAAGCCCTCTCCCAGCCTGATCCTTCTCCAGAAGAGTGTATCTTAACTCTCCTATTGTGTCCTCCTAACCTTTAACCCCCTCCTCCATTTTGTGGGCTAAATTACCTATATTTTATAGAGAAAACTCTAAATTTATAGAGATGAAAGGCCCAGGATGGGTCTGTGTCTGTGTATAAATTGTGCAGACTGTGAAAGAAAAAGAATTAATCACACCATGTTATCCTTCTTTGACTTCATTTCCCATTTTGACTAAAAGTCAGAATCCTAAACAAGGCCTACTAGGCCCTATGTGAAGGCTTGTTTGAGGGGATTCTATTTAACATTTAAATGACTGACTAATGGAGAGAGCCTTGTGATCATCACAGGAAAGAATATGTCTGGCAGAGAAGGTGGTTAATCCAGAAATCCTGAGGCAGAGATAAACTTGACATGTTTGAGGAACTGAAAGAAGGGTAGTAGGACAGACCACTTGCAGTGGGAAGGAAGTAAGGTAACCATAGTTTCTGACTCTTCTGGGAAAAATAAGTGTCAGGAAAGATAATATGTAACTTGTACCAATGTAATTTAGCATTGGTTTCCTCTGTCCGTGTTTAAACTGCTGGTTACACGGGGGTGCTTTGTGGGTTCTTTGGAAATCTTTGATCACTGCGGTCTTACACCAATATCTCCCTTGATGAGAGTAAATACATTCCCATTGGGTGGTTGATTTTGATACCTCTCCTTATTATCTTTTTCTCTTACAGTAGTTCCCTTTTAGCCAGGACTCTTATAGTGAGTCTAAGGCAGCTCCAAGGCTCTTTATAAATGTCCCACATCTGGAGCAGAGGAAACATGCAATCCTAATACACTCTTGGTAGGAATGGAGTTACTTCCTACCTGCATCCTTTAATATGTTGCCTCAAGCTGCTTAAACCAGATTTTGTTGTTTAAATTTCTTGTGTCTCTGTCCCAAGTTGCAAAGGGCATTTATGCAGTTCTACTTGTATTCTATTCTTCTTAATGCCCCTCTCACTTGACTTGAGGTAAGTGAGAAGCAATCCACTACCATTCATGAGAGACTAACACTCTTACAATTATTTTCAATTTCCTACTTTCCGCTTAATTACTGATCTTCACTTATATAAACACTGACCTTTCCAAAGCTGATTTTTAATGATGTGCTTTGTAATTCTAACATGGGTTGTTCTGTAGTTCTCTTTAGATGCTGGCAATAGGAATATACTTAACAGAACATACACTGGTACTATTATGCTGGGGTGTAGCTCCTGGCTTTATTATTCACCATAAATGTGACCCTGGTTAAGTTATTTAAACTTTCTGTGCCTTAGTTCCTTCATCTGAAAAATACAGAAAATAATAGCATAAATCTCACAGGGTTATTAAGAAAATTAAAGTAACTATATACACAGGCTTATATACAGTCATATATATATCCAGCTATGTAAACACATTTACACACAAATATACACACAGCTGAGCATGTATATGCTTGTGTGTGTATATATATATGTATATATACACACACACATATATACATATATATTTATATACACATAGATACATATATATACATATATATACACATAGATACATATATATACATATATATATACACATAGATACATATATATATGTTTGTATATATTATTTATCAGCATATACTTGTATATATTTTATACCAGTATTTATGTACAAGTATATATATGTATTTATATTCACTAATAAATATTAGACGTGCTTGTCACCTATTATTTTATTGTCAATCTTTGTAAGCCTTAAAATTGAGACAAAAAATCTCATTTTGAGATTCTTTCAAAAAACAGGAAGAAATAAAATGATAAATTTTCATGATAAATCACAAGTAAAGGATGTGTGTCTACTACACACATTGTTTCAAAGTGTTTCACAGTGTTGCAAAAATGTCTGAAATGCATATGAACATAAACATTCAAATTTATTTATTTTTTTATTTTTATTTTTTTTTTACATTTATTTTTGAGAAACAGAGTGAGACAAAGTGTGAGTGGGGGAGGGGCAGAGAGAGAAGGAGACACAGAATCTGAAGCAGGCTCCAGGCTCTGAGCAAGCGGCAGCACAGAGCCTGATGCGGGGCTCGAGCCCACAAACTGTGAGATCATGACCTGAGCCGAAGTCAGATGCTCAACCGACTGAGCCACCCAGGTGCTCCAAACATTCAAATAAAAAAAAAAAAAAAAACTAAAAAACCAAAAAATCTTTCCTTTAACAAAATAGTTTGAGTTCATAAAATGCCCTAAGAGAGTGGCCATTATTATTTTTAACAATATAATACTATATATGTATTGCACTTAAGTGTTCAAAATGTATTGATTACATTATCACATTTGATTTATATTAGCTCATTTGAAGCAAAAGCCATTTTACGTAGCATTATTACATTTTTATTTATTCTTACATGAAAAAAACTGAAATTAAGAAACATTGTGATGTAAGGTGACCCAGTAAATAAAGGTAATAGAGCTAAATATAAAACAACGCTCCAGCAAGTCCTTGTTTATACTGCCGGACAATGCTCCCTATCCAAGTACAGGAGTAATTTACCCACTATTTCTGATTGCACAGTATTTTGTGCATTATTTGTAAGATATATAATTAGTTTACTGAAGATAAGACTTATAGAATAAATTAAAGTAACAATTCTGTTTTATCTTCAATACTTCCTTAAAATTTATTCAATGTGGGAAATCTTCCCCGCCCTTGGATGTAAAATTGGCTAGGTCTCATTACTTTCCAGCTTACTCTTAGGTAGTAAGCAGTCCTATGATCCCTTAAGACCCAAAACATTGTCTCACTTCAAAAATCATAATATATACAATCCAGATTATTAATCAATGTTTCAATAGCTATTCAAACTGAGACTTCTTCTCCTTCCCAAGGCCAAGGTCTATAGTTGGCTGCCTCAAAATAATTAGAATGCTTGATTGCCCTTTGCTCTTTTTCCTCATATGCCTTCCTCCTTCCTCACTAGCTAGCAGCTTTTTCAGATTCTTCCAGGGTCAAATAAAGCAGGAAATATAGAAGAACAAATGTTTTTTCCTTGGCTAATTGTGCCATATTCTCTGTGCTTGATATGTAGTTAAAGCCCTAATTTCTGATGGGATGATTGCATGGATACTTTGGAGGTTTCCATAGCTGTGGTGTTTCATTCTCCTGGCTGAATACTCTTTATCCAGTCTCTAATTTCCCTGGAGACTCCCTCCCACAATCTCACACTATTGGAGACCTTTCAACAATCCAGGCTGGTCCTCTTCAGCAGCCCTTAAATGGCTTCGACCCAGCTCTCTTTCCTAAGGGCCCATGTCTGGTCCATTCACATATCCTTTGTCATAGCAGGTTCTAGGAGAATATGCTAGTCTCAAAGCAATAGCAATAATCTCCTGCCTCTACACCAAGCAGCTAGTCAGCCTTTTTTCATCCTCTAGATAGATGAGGTGAGCATCTGCCTCCAGGCTTGGGGCACCACTAGATAGCTGGACGTTCTAATGTGAGTTCAAATAAGGTTGTAGGACAATAAGGATAAATGAAGCAATGAAAAATAAAAGCAGTGAACTTAGATGTCCTTCTTTGAATTTTGTTCTTTATAATAAGTACAAAGGGTCTGACTTCTAATCCTTAAAATTCAAGTGTGCAAAAGTACTAACTTTATTTTTCTATACATAAACAATTTCTATTCTGTGCCCCCCTCCCCCCTGTTTTGCTGGGTGGTAAAAATAATCTTGGTCAATTTAGAGTAATCTCAATCATTTTAGTTACTTGCCTTTGTACCTACAAACCCTTCACTGAGGTTATATCTAAGTTGCAAAGCTCTTAGTATCACATAATTAGAAAGTTTTATATGGTTCTTAATGGTCACTTCACACTAATTTCCATCATGGGGTACTTTTTTCCTCTTCTATATTTTCTGTCATTTGCCCTTGTGTATGACAGCTGCATCTTCCTCTTCCTCAAAATAACCCCTCCTACCATCTGTTGGTTCCTTGCTCCCTCCCTGTGCTGCTCTCAACTTAATGGAAAAACATACTTTTGCTCTCTAGGCTATATTAAAGGAGCAAGAGATTCTAAGAGGCTATCTTAGAGCTGTGTCTTGAATACCCCATCCATCTGTACTCTTTTGTTCCTATCCATGCAAGGGGGAGAGTGTATAGATGAGGGTAGAGGAAGAGTAGGGTAGATACAAAGTATACAGCTTGACACGTCTCTAAACTCCACTTGAGAAATATCAGGTCTCTTAGAATCCCAAATTTTTGAGATTGATCTATTGTTAATTCCCATTAACCCAATAGTTGGGGAAACAAGGTACATAGACTCTCTTATCAAGTGATCCACCAATATCAAAATGCTCTTTATCCTCTGCTTCTTGTCCTCTTCTCCAACAAAAAATTTTTCTTGGTGGGTTGGGAAAACTAGTTTTGATTGGTATAGTTAGTTTATTTTTGCACCTTGGCTTTTTTCTCCTATTATTTGCTTTGTGTGTGTGTTTTAAAAATTCCTTTTTATTTTTGCATTTGAAAGTCAAACACCAATACTTTCATTTTATTGTTGTTATTCTATTGTTTCATCCCTTTTCTAGGATATAAGCTCAGAACACCCTGGTTGCTGCTAGAATTGGGGCCAGGGTTGAGAGGGGAGCGTAGGGTGGGGGAGAATACACCATATAATAACCAAAATATCAGGAAAAATGTTTCAAAATATTATATTGTTACATAATGACCAGGTTAATTGGGTTTATTAGAAAAGAACTATATAATTTAGAGTGACAATTTCATAAAATGTTCTATTATTTATTCTTAAGTAAAAATCAATTATTTTCTGAGTCTTAAGTAATTTATGTCTAAAATAAGTCTTCTGTTAAATACTGGGTGCATTATCAATCTTGAGGCAGTTATTAAGGATTATTAAAACAAATACAAATGGAAAAATTCAGTTTCTTGCATAAAGGAGTGCCTAATAAAATGTATTTTATTAATGATAAATATCACAATCTGAACTTTTATTATTTTCTCACCCATGTAACTGAATACTAAAACCCTCAGTTTGGGGCGCCTGGGTGGCTCAGTCAGTTAAGCGTTGGACTTCAGCTCAGGTCATGATCCCATGGTTCATGGGTTCCAGCCCCATGTTGTGCTCTGTGCTGACAGCTCAGAGCCTGGAGCCTGCTTCTGATGGTGTCTCCTTCTCTCTCTGCCCCTTGCACACTTGCACTCGCTCTCTCTCTCACAAATAAATAAACATTAAAAAAAGATTTTTTTTAACCCTCAGTTTATCTCACGCAATCACTGAAAGGTCTAGTCAAATAAGTTTCCATAAAACCTATGAAATACATCTGATATTAATTGTACTTGTTAAGTGTGGTGATCAATATGCCCAAATTCTTTCAAATTGGATGTTGTATATACTTTCATATGGGATTCCAAAATTATCTGAACATTTCTGAATTTTTAAATTATTCAATTATAATATAATTAGGCCTAATTGAAAACCATTTTGGAAAGGATACAAGGTAAAATTATTACATATATACGTAATTATATATATTTCTGTAACTCTATGTAATATTTTTACCCTGCATGTTTTCCAAAATCACACAGACGCCCCAGCAATTTAATCTTTTTTTTTAAATAAATTCTAATGTTAGTTCCTAATTAAGGAAAAACTTGAATACTGCTCTTCCTTAACACATGCTACAAAATAAAACCCCATTTCAGTGATTCTGTAGTCTGCTCTTAAGAAAATCTAGAAAAAGAGTTGCAATGTGAGTCAAAGACAGAACACTGAAATTGATTCATATTTCACAGAGATCTGCAAAACTGTGGATCTAGATTGCAGCTCTTAGCCACTAGCCAGCTTTGCCTGCATTTCCATGATAGGCTCTGTCTTCACTTTTTAAAATACTAACAGGCTTCTTGTGGGTGGGATCAAATGACTGCCCCTCTCCCTTCACCTGTGAAATTTCAGAGCCTATTTGAAAAGGGCCATTGTTTCCCAGGAATGCCAGGCCTAGTCCAGGAAAGAAAGTCTTCATTTCAACAGGAATTTGGAGCCTGCCTGAGAAGGCCAGCCAGTTTACTTGGTGAAAACCAGCAACTCATTCAAGTTCTGAACAGTTACTATCCTGGCCTTACTCTCTTACTCTTAACTCCTAAGCTTTATGACAAATGTGGGTTTTTCCCCCTAAATTATAGGTGCGTGCGTGTGTGTGTGTGTGTGTGTGTGTGTGTGTGTGTGACAGCAGAAAGAAATAAGTGTGTACGCAGTGTAGCATGCGCATAGGCAGTGAGCTGATGAAGGAAACCTCTCTCATCAGTGAGCTGCAGCCATGAGTATGAGACATAGGTTCCTCTGTTCCAATTTCTGCCCCTACAGTTACAGCACTTGACTACATTAATGTGACTAAGCTCATATGTTTAACAAGCATTTTGAAATAGGTTCCCAATAAAATATATTTGCACAAGAATACAAAACAAAGATATAATACTTGCATTCAAGACCTGGACAGAAAGCTCCTGTCTGAAGCATATCAAAAATAATTTCTAAAGTAAAATTAGGACCAGAAGCCAAAATAATACATTGTTTTAAAACAAACAAACAAACAACAACAAAAACAAAACATCTCGTACAGAGATACAGAGTCACATCTTTCTTATTACAGTCTACAGGGGCTGACTATGAATTTACTACCTAAAATTCCTACTGTTTAGAGTTCTCTGACATTTTCTACAAAATGACTTGGACATTTTCCAAGATTTGTTCATTCTACTAATCAGATATTTAAGTTCACAGAATCCTTATTAATAAAATCTACTGCTGCCCCTCAATAATTTCAAAACATCACCCAAGCATTCAAATAGACTAAAATGTAAAAAAAAAAATTAAAAACAATAATAATGTCAATGAACTTGAAAGCAAAACACTCACCCTTATGTGTGTTTATTAGCAGAGAAGGAAGTAGTGATGCCAATACAGCCTCAGGATAGGATTTTGGAAATATTTTTTCAACGCGAGGGCAAGCAGTGTTAAATATGAACTTACATTAATTTCTTCATTCACAACCTTCATTATGGAAAGCTTTTTATTTTATTTTTATTTTATGATTCTTGACACAACCCAGGTTTAATCTCTCATTTAACAATAAAGTACCATTAGTTTGTGATAAATTACCATGTAATTATTTCCAAAAAGAATGTTCTAATATTAGAAAACAGAGTTAAACAAAGGCTAATCAAGTCAAACAATGACATTTTTTTCTTTGCTTCTCCTTCGTCAGATGTTTCCTGTGATCTTGTGAAAAACCTGATGTTGTAACATTATTAGTCATTGGACTTTAGGAAAGATGGGGCACAAAAGGAAGCTTGTCCTTTTGAGACCTGGTTTTGAATCGGTTACAGACGACAGAAAAATACTCTTTTGTGGCTGCTAAAGTTCAGGAATGAATTCTGGCAGTCTTACCCAATTCCCTAAAGCAGAGTCCACATTACCAACATCTAATTGGCAGGCTTCGCTTGTAACTCCCACTAGGGGCCAGGGTAATGAATGGATTTAGCGAAGGTGTCCTGAGTCATCTGTAGAGTGGCTGGTCTGGACACTGAGGCTCTTCCTTATAAACTCCCCAGACATGTCACTCAAGGAAAAGAGAGAGGCCTAGGAGTTTGTATAACAGTGACAGACTCGGCAGTTTTATTGAATTGTATTCCTAAAATGCTTATTTTCTTTATTTGATCTAGAAAAGCAAAGGAAATCTTAGGAAAGAAAACATTCTTGTTGGATCACTTCATTCCTATATTTCCATTCCAAAATCTTTTATATTTGACTTGAATATGACTATAGTTGAATGTGACTTCCCCTAGGCCTATGACAGGTTATTTTTTAGGTAGTCAGGGAAGAAATTTGGCCCATTTTTGCCTAGAAAGCAAAAGATTAAGGGTGACCCAAAAGTCAGATTCCTACTCTGACAAGGTGAGGTTCTAAGAATAACATTATGTAATTTCTTTTTTAGTCCTTAGGCTTGCTCTATGAGGATTTACTTTCATGCATTAAGTAACTTTTATTACTATATTATTTGTTTACTCCCTCTAGTTCTATATATATCAATAGCATTAAATATTTAATATTAATTCATTTTTATCTTGTTAAGTCTTTAAATCATTTATGCCAAATTCTATCTGAAATATTTTTATATCTGCCTCTTTAGCAAAGTTGCAACAGTCTCCCAAATCTGGCAATCAAGACTAAATACTGACTACACTTCAGTGGTAATACTACTGTCTAGTTGAAATTAGAGAAGTAGGGAGAGTTGAGAACAAAAACAAAATGGCAGTCATGCCAAAAATAATGACTGAATGTTGAAGAAAGCACTCTCACTTTCTATCAACAGACTTATGAAGAAGTAATATTATTTATTTTCTTAGCAAACATTTTCAACATTGATTCCTCTTGAACTAATTCATAAGGCATTGTAATCTAATAGTTGCACAGAATTATGTCATGAGATCATTTTCATCCTTTGTTATGTTAAGTCCCTTCTCTTTCTTGAAATAACCAATGAACATATACACTACATATACCACATTTTTTTAAATGAATAAAAATATAAAGAGAAGTTTCAATAACAAAATCCACATTGCAAAGTTAGGTGCTTTGAACTTTCTCATCACCTTACCAGGGTTTCCGCATGGGCAGCCTAAAAGACAACTCAGCAACTGAATGGAACTGCAAACAATGGCTCCTTCACAAGTGGGTCTTTAATTGATTACGGCTGTGTTTATGGAAGCAGAAGAGAATTTACACAAGATGACAGATTCCCTTCATTTTAAGGGGGTTTTACTGGCATTCGCGTGGTAAGGGTGGTTTCTCTATTGACTAGTCCTGCTCTTTCCCCACATATACCCACCTGATAACTACCCATATGAATGAACATTAAAAATGATTACTTTATACCACTTTTTATTAGAAATACCTCCTCAGGTTTTTGTTTTTAATAAAGTAAAATTTACACTTTATAAGATATAGCTTGTGTTTAGAGAATCCAAACAAGGTCCTGCTTTCATCTATCTTTTTGCTGTATATTCTTATAAATATTATACAAAATATTAGACAAAATAAACAACAGAAAATTCTTAAAACTAAATTTAAGGGGTCTTTCTTCTTTCAATTTGTTTAAGAAACTGCAGAGATGGGAAATTTTAAATCATATGATGTGACTCTCTCACCCAAGTAGTAATATTTACTTTCATCATTTAATTATCTAAAAATTTCTGATTTAAATTTTGGTTACATTTTTATAATGTCTTTATGCAAGGGAGTACTATGGTCTTTCTAGTAATTTGGGGCACACACAATTTCAGATTTAGCTATATTAACCTGTAATTCCAGTATGCTTTTCATTTGTCTGTTAATAGTGACCTCTACAGGTCTACTATAACAACAACATAGTATCTGTAGGTAGCTGCTCTGAGTCAAAGGTTTATCCAATGAAGAACAGTGGTATAATTGTAATATTAAGTTTAAAATATTAGACGCACTGTGCCAGTTTATATTTTAAATCTTTAAACCCCACACAAATCAATGGGTTCCATAAATATCTGTGTATTCCAATTTAAAAACAAAGTGATATCTGACAAGGTCTTAGCTGATTTATTCAAAAACATTAATAAATTTTGATAACTCCAAAGAAGATAAACCTAAAATGTATGTTAATGGCAATATTTTTGTTATGTAAAATTAAGGAAAAAAACATTATATTATGGGTATGACTTCTTTTTCTAAAAAACGTGTGAACATGAGTTGATATAAAAGAATAAATCTGTCTTATCTTAGAGCATTAACAGCATATTCTTCCTCATTCACCATGGACTTCTTTCCAAGCTAAAAGCACAAATGAGTACTTGTAAAACTTTCTTATTTTTAATAGATTGTATACATTTATTTTATTAATACAGTATTAATCCATTGATTTTAAATGACAATATACTTTGATAAATCCATAAAAGATAAAATTTCATTGTTTGCAGTATTAAATTTTGTAATTATATACAAGTAAACTGGGAAATATTTCAATATTGATTAAGTTACAGTTACCATTATGGATATTCAAGGTAAAACTTTCTGACTCAAGTCAGCCAAAAAAATTAATCAATCCAATGACTAGTTTTCAATCCAACTTCTTAGTTTTAGTTATTTTCCTCTATTTAAACTAGACATTCTAATGAACACTTGAAAAGTATAAATTAATATATTGTAATTTTCTGACTCCAACCTCTTATCTTTCCATTTATTCACTTATCTTTTACTTCACTGAGTGCTCAAGATTATTGATATATCTTTATTTTCCCCTTGCTATGGCCTAATACTTCAAACACTTTCTTGTCAACATCTTACACTCCTTGGCACTTTTCCATTACATGCCAGTAGGCTAACATAATCCTAACTTCAATGACACCTTTCTGTCTGATTTACGTAGGCCTATTCTCAGAGGAGCTTGGCAATTATAGAATATGTTTGAGCTATAATGTCCCCAGTAACAAACCTGCAGGTGGCAGTAGTGCAGGGAGACCCTCCCCCAGGGGATCAGTGAAGGACCAAACCCTTGGATCCCTAAAATTTGGAGTTATGGAGCCTAGCCACAGACTTGACATAAAGCACAGGAGTGCTGTGCTGCCTGGCAGGCGGGCAGTTCAGACGCAGGCAGGGTGAAGGCAGGGTGAGGCCAGGGACACACGGAAAAGTGAAAGTCTGCTCTTACGTGAAGGCTTCCTGAAGGGTGGTGGGCATGAGCTCCCCAATCAGGGGTCAAGCAAGCAGGGCAACGCCATTTTCACCCTGTCCATAGCACTGATCAAAGTCAGGGACAAAACAATGCCGCCTACTGGAGGCAGGAGCTACCTACACCAATCCCACTGCACCCTGCAGGCGTGTCTACACTGGGGCAAGTCCCTCTGAGAATCAGTGCAACAGGCTCTTCCCCGGAAGACCAACACAAACCCTCTGTATGCACCAAGTCTTCGGATCATAGAGTACTGCAAAAGCTTTAGCTCTAGGGGAAATAGTATACAGCTTCCTTTTTATTTTTATTTTACTATTATCATTTTTTAAAATTTTATTCTCAAACTATTCCAAAAAACAGAAAAGGAAGAAAAACTTCCAAATTTATTCTTTGAGGCCAGGAATACCCTGACACCAAAATGAGATACAGAATCCACTAAAAAAGAGAACCACAATATCACTGAACAAGGATGCAAAAATTCTCAATAAAATATTAGCAAATTGAATCTAATATTAAAAAACTCATTCACATGAGCACCATGATCAAGTGGGATATATTCCTGGGTTTTAAGAATGGTTCAATAATTCAAATCAATCAATGTACACACCACATTAATAAAGGAAAAGAACCATATGATCCTTCCAATAGATGCAGAAAAAGCATTTAACAAAGTTCATAATCCATTCATGATAAAAACTCTCAAAAAAGTAGGTTTAGCTAGAATATACCTCAACATAATAAAGACAATATACAAAAACCCACAGCTAACATCGTCCCCAATAGGGAAAAGCAGAGCTTTTTCTCTACCATCATAAAATTGATAAAGACAACTTATCAATTTATCAAGAAATCATAAAATTGATAAGACATGGATGTCCACTCTCATCTCAGGGATGTCTTATTTTACATAGTACCAGAAGTCCTAGCCACAGCAATCAGGCAACAAAAAGAAACAAAAGGTAGCCAAATGAGCAAGAAGAAGTCGAACTTCCAGTATTTGCAGATAACATGATACTCTATATAGAAAACCTGAAAAACTCCACAAAAAAACTGCTAGAACTGATAACACAAATTCAGTAAGTCGAGGGATACAAAATCAATGTAGAGAAATCTTGCATTTCTATAACCAATAATGAAGCAGCAGAAAGAGAACTCAAGGCACCAAATTGTGCCAAAAACTAAAAGAGATCTAGGAATAAACCTAACCGAAGAGGTAAAAGATCTGTACTCTGAAAAATATAAAACACTGATGAAAGAAAATGAAGATCACACAAAGAAATGGAAAGACATTCCATGCTCATGGATTGGAATAATAAACATTGTTAAAATGTCTATACTACCCAAAGCAATATACACATTTAATGTAATCTCTGTCAAAATACCACAAACATTTTTCAAAGAGGTAGAACAAACAACCCTACAATTTCTATGGAACCACAAAAGACCTCAAATAGCCAAAGTAACCTTGAAAAAGACAAGCAAAGCTGGAGGCATCATGATTCCAGACTTCAAGCTATATTACAAAGCTGTAGTCATCAAGAGAGTATGGTACTGGCACAAACACAGACACACAGATCAATGGAGCAGAACGGAAAACCCAGAAATGGGCCCACAACTATATGGTCAACTCATCTTTGGTAAAGCAGAAAAGGATATCCAATGGAAAAAAGACCATCTCTTCAACAAATGGTGTTGGGAAAACTGGACAAGTCATGCAAGAGAATAAAACTGGATCACTTTCTTACCTCATACACAAAGAAATAAATTCAAAATGGATGAAAAACCTAAATGTGAGATAGGTAACTGTTAAAATCCTAGAAGAGAACATAGGTAGTAAACTCTCTGACATCGGCCATAGCAGCTTCTTTCTAGATATGTTTCCTGAGGCAAGGGAAACAAAAGCAAAAATAAACTATTGGGATTTCAATAAAATAAAAAGCTTGTTCACAAAAAAAGGAATCAATCAGCAAAACTAAAAGGCAACTGACAGAATGGGAGAAGATCTTCACAGATGACATATCTGATAAAGGTTTAGTATTTAAAATATATAAAGAACTTATAAAACTCAACACTCAAAAAATGGATAATTCAATTTAAAAATGGGCAGAAGACATGAATATAGATTTTCCCAGAGAAGACATACAGATGGCCAACAGACACATGAAAAGATGCTCAACATCACTCATCATCAGTTAAATACCCATCAAAACTACAATGAGATATTACCTCACGCCTGTCATAATGTCTAAAATCAACAACACAGTTGTGCCTGGGTGGCTCAGTCAGTTAAGCATCCAACTCTTGATTTTGGCTCAGGTCATGATCTCACAGTTGGTAAGATCAAGCCCCACATCAGGCTCTGTGCTGAAAGTGTAGAGCCTGTTTGGGATTCTCTCCCTACACCTCTCTCTGCTCCTCCCCTGCTCACACATGCACATGCATGTACATGTATTCTCTCTCTCGAAATAAATAAATAAACTTAATAAAAAAACACACACAAGAAACAACAGATGTAGGCAAGGATGTGGGGAAAGGGGAATGCTCTTGCTCTGTTGCTGGGAATGCAAACTGGTACAGCCACTCTGGAAAACAGTATGGAGATTCCTCAAAAAGTTAAAAATAGAACTACCCTATGATCCAGCAATTGCACTACTAGGTAATTTCCCAAAGAATACAAAAATACTAATTCAAAGGGATACAAGCATCCTGATGTTTATAGCAGCATAATCAACAATGGCCAAATTATGAAATAGCCCAAGTTTTCACCAACTGATAAATGAATAAGAAGTGACATATATATTATAATATATATATAATGGAATATTACTTAACCACAAAGAAGACACACATTTGAGCTCATTTTAGAACTCTGTGTGTGTGTGCATGTGTGTGATAATCACCAGGTGTAGTACTGAAGGGATGAATAACTATATTGTACACGTGAAACTAATATTACACTGTTAACTAACTGGAATTTAAATAATAAAAACAAATAAAATGAACCATGTGACTAAAAAAAGATAAAATATTATAGTTCAATAATTATCATGTACTTTTCATATCAAGTTTGGGTCATATTAAAATTTTTGTGAAAGTTCAAAAACAAAGTGTCTTGTAGTCACTATTAAAAAAATAAAAATAAAAAAATGAAAAAACAAAATAAAAAAGGGATTCTGTCACAAAAAGAAAGGAAATAATAAGATTAAAAACAAAAACATGATGTTCAATAAAAAAAAAGTTGGTCTTGCAAAAATTTATAAAATCAAGAAAAGTCATAAAATTGATCAAGTAAAAAGAGGGAAGGCCCAAATAAAGAGGATTGGAAATGAAATGGGGACATAACTAATTGCACTTGCTGCTGGCATTAAAATTATAATAAAAGATATAACAATTATTTTTACAACAACTTTGAAAATAGGTGGACTAGAAAAATTCCTAGAAACATCCTACTGAATCCGAATCAAAAAAGTGAATGAAAATAGAAAAGTGCTACGTTTATTTTAAAAATTGGATCACAATTAAATCTTTCAATAAAGAAAACTTTAAGCACAAATAATTAGGCCAGCAAGTTCTATCAAACATTTAAGAAACAAATAATTATAGGGGCGCCTGGATGGCTCAATCAGTTAAGCATCTGACTTTGGCTCAAGTCATGATCTCACGGTCCGTGAATCTGGGCTCCGCATGGGGCTCTGCACTGACAGCTCAGAGCCTGGAGCCTGCTTCCCATTCTGTGTCTCTCTTTTTCTCTGCCCCTCCCCAGCTTGTGTTCTCTCTCTCTCTCTCTTTCTCAAAAATAAATAAATGTTTAAAAAAAGAATAAATAGGGGTGCCTGGGTGGCTCAGCCAGTTAAGCATCCGACTTCAGCTCAGGTCATGATTTCACAGTCTGTGGGTTTGAGCCCTGCATCAGGCATTGTGCTGACAGCTCAGAGCCTGGAGCCTGCTTCAGATTCTGTGTCTCCCTCTCCCTGCCCCTCCCCTGCTCATGCTCTGTCTCTCTCTGTCTCAAAATAAATAAAAAGCATTTAAATTTTTTTTTAAAAAATAATAAATAATTATAGTCTTTCACAAATATAATTTTAGGTATATAGAAAAGAAGCACACCCATTTTCCTTTATGAAGCTAATAAAAACTTGATAACAAACATTACAAAGACAGTTCTAGGAAGTAAACTGTGGCTTATTGAACTCACAAACATGCATTCCAAAATTATAAATAAAATATATCCAAACTGACTCCTACAATGAATTTTAAAAATAAAATATTGTAGGGTGCTTGGGTGGCTCAGTCAGTTGAATGTCTGATTTTGATTTTGGTTCAGTTCATGATCCCAGGGTAGTGGGATTGAGCCCCACAATAGACTCTGCACTGAGCGTGGAGCATGCTTGAGATTCTCCCTCTCCTCTCTCTGACCCTCTGCATCTTTTCCCTGATCATGTTCTCTCTATATAAAAAACAATTTAAATTAAATTATATTAAGTTAAATTAAAATAATTGTGATCGGTTAAGTTTATTCTAGAAGCACAGGGTAGTTTTAAAATTAGGACTAAAAGTTTCAGAAAGATCGTCACACTCAAGTTTTTAAGCTGGAAAACAATTTTCTGAAAATATAATGGTACTAGCAACAAATGTTTATCACGATAATAAAGATTATTACTGGCTAGGTCGGAAGATGGCAGCGTAGGAGGACACTGGGCTCACCCTGTCTTGCGGATCACTTAGATTCCACCCACACCTGCCTGAATAACCCAGAAAACCACCAGAAGACTAGCAGAACCGATTCTCCGGAGCTGGCGGGAGAGAGCCGGGGTGGAGGGGCAGCCCACCGGCAAAGCAGAGCCCCCATCTGGATTGCAAAAGCGGAGGGGCCAGACAGAGTGTGTTCTGAGAGCAAACAGGACTTAACATCTGGAAGGTTATTGGTTAACAGCTCTGCTTGGAGAGCAGGAGGGCTGGAGGACAACGGGAGGGAGAGTTGTTGAGCCCGGGACGACAGAGCTCAGCTTGGCAGGGAACAAAGGCGCTCACCAGCACCATCTCCCTCACTCATCCCCCAGCCAAATCCCGAAGGGAACAGTTCGTGTCGGAATTTGCTTGCACTGCGCAAACAGCCAACACCGTGCTTCTTCGGATCTATCCCTCCAGCGGCAGGTCTCACTCCCTCCCAGTGCCGCAGGGCCCTTCCTGAAGCAGATCACCAACGGAAAAGCGAGCAGAGCCTGCCGCTCCCGCCCCCTTGCACCTTGCTGATCCACCTCAGCTAATACGCCAGATCCCAAGCACCACAACTCTGGCAGTGTGCAAGTAGCCCAGATGGGCCACACCACCCCACAGTGAATCCTGTCCCTAGGAGACAGGAAGAGAAGGTACCCACCAGTCTGACTGTTGCCCCAGCAGTGGGCTGGGGGCAGACATCAGGTCTGACTGTGGCCCCACCCACCAATGCAAGCTATTCAAGACAGCACAGGTGAAGTGCCCTGCAGTTCCGCACCACTCCAGGGACTATCCAAAATGACGAAACGGAAGAATTCCCCTCAAAAAAACCTCCAGGAGGGGCGCCTGGGTGGCTCAGTCGGTTGAGCGGCCGACTTCGGCTCAGGTTATGATCTCGCGGTCCGTGAGTTCGAGCCCCGCGTTGGGCTCTGTGCTGACAGCTCAGAGACTGGAGCCCATTTCAGATTCTGTGTCTCCCTCTCTCTGACCCTCCCCCATTCATGCTCTGTCTCTCTCTGTCTCAAAAATAAACAAACATTAAAAAAAAAAAAACCCTCCAGGAAATAACGACAGCTAACGAACTGATCAAAAAGGATTTAAACAATATAGCAGAAAGTGAATTTAGAATAATAGTCATAAAATTACTCACTGGGGTTGAAAACAGTATAGAGGACAGCAGAGAATCTATTGCCAGAGATCAAGGGACTAAGGAACAGCCAGGAGGAGCTAAAAAATGCTATCAATGAGCTGCAAAATAAAATGGAGACGACCATGGCTCGGATTGAAGGGGCAGAGGAGAGAATAGGTGAACTAGAAGATAAAATTATGGAAAAAGAAGAAGCTGAGAAAAAGAGAGATAAAAAAATCCAGGAGTATGAGGGGAAAATTAGAGAACTAAGTGATGCACTAAAGAGAAATAATCTATGCATAATTGGTATTACAGAGGAGGAAGAGAGAGGGAAAGGTGCTGAAGTTGTACTTGAAGAAATAATAGCTGAGACCTTCCCCAATCTGGGGAAGGAAAAAGGCATTGAAAACCAAGAGGCACAGAGAACTCCCTTCAGACGTAACTTGAATTGATCTTCTGCACGACATATCATAGTGAAACTGGCAAAATACAAGGATAAAGAGAAAATTCTGAAAGCAGCTAGGGATAAACGTGCTCTAACATATAAAGGGAGACCTATAAGACTCGTGACCGATCTCTCTACTGAAACTTGGCAGGCCAGAAAGGAATGGTAGGAAATCTTCAATGTGATGAACAGAAAAAATATGCAGCCAAGAATCCTCTATCCAGCAAATCTGTCATTTAGAATAGAAGGAGAGATAAAGGTCTTCCCAAACAAACAAAACTAAAGGAATTCATCACCACTGAACCAGCCCTACAAGAGATCCTAAGGGGGAATCCTGGGAGACCAAGTACCAGAGACATCGCTACAAACACGAAACCTACAGACATCACAATTACTCTAAACCCATATCTTTCTATAATAACACTGAATGTAAATGGACTAAATGCACCAACCAAAAGACATAGGGTATCAGAATGGATAAAAAAACAAGACCCATCTATTTGCTGTCTACAAGAGACTCATTTTAGACCTGAGGACACTTTCAGATTGAAAGTGAGGGGATGGAGAACTACTTATCATGCTACTGGAAGTCACAAGAAAGCTGGGGTAGCCATACTTATATCAGACAAACTAGACTTTAAATTAAAAGCTGTAACAAGAGATGAAGAAGGGCATTATATAATAATCACAGGGTCTATCCATCAAGAAGAACTAACAATTCCAAATGTCTATGTGCTGAATACAGGAGCCCCCAAATATATAAAACAATTACTCACAAACATAAGCAACCTTATTGACAAGAATGTGGTAATTGCAGGGGACTTTAATACCCCACTTACAACAATGCATAGATCATCTAGACACACGGTCAATAAAGAAACAAGGGCCCTGAATGATACATTGGATCAGATGGACTTGACAGATATATTTAGAACTCTGCATCCCAAAGCAACAGAATATACTTTCTTCTCAAGTGCACATGGAACATTCTCCAAGATAGATCACATACTGGGTCACAAAACAGCCCTTCATAAGTAGAGAAGAATTGAGATCCTACCATGCATACTTTCAGACCACAACGCTATGAAGCTTGAAATCAACCACAGAAAAAAGTCTGGAAAACCTCCAAAAGCATGGACGTTAAAGAACACCCTATTAAAGAATGAATGGGTTAACCAGGCAATTAGAGAAGAAATTTAAAAATATAGGCAAACAAACGAAAATGAAAATACAACAATCCAAACACTTTGGGATGCAGCGAAGGCAGTCCTGAGAGGAAAATACATTGCAATCCAAGGCCTATCTCAAGAAACAAGAAAAACCCCAAATACAAAATCTAACAGCACACCTAAAGGAAATAGAAGCAGAGCAGCAAAGACACCCCAACCCAGCAGAAGAAGAGAAATAATAAAGATCAGAGCAGAAATAAACAATATACAATCTAAAAAAAAACTGTAGAGCAGATCAATGAAGCCAAGAGTTGGTTTTTTGAAAAAATAAACAAAATTGATAAACCTCTAGCCAGGCTTCTCAAAAAGAAAAGGGAGATGACACAAATAGATAAAATCATGAATGAAAATGGAATGATTACAACCAATCCCTCAGAGATACAAGCAATTATCAGGGAATACTATGAAAAATTATATACCAACAAACTGGACAACCTGGAAGAAATGGACAAATTCCTAAACACCCACACACCTCCAAAACTCAAACTGGAGGAAATAGAAAGCTTGAACAGACCCATAACCAGGGGAGAAATTGATCAGTTATCAAAAATCTCCCAACAAATGAGTCCAGGACCAGATGGCTTCCCAGGGGAATTCTACCAGACATTTAAAGCAGAGATAATACCTATCCTTCTCAAGCTATCCCAAAAAATAGAAAGGGAAAGAAAACTTCCAGACTCATTCTATGAAGACAGTATTACTTTGATTCCTAAACCAGACAGAGACCCAGTAAAAAAAGAGAACTACAGGCCAATATCCCTGATGAATATGGATGCAAAAATTCTCAATAAGATACTAGCAAATAGAATTCAACAGCTTATAAAAAGAATTATTCACCATGATCAAGTGGGATTCATTCCTGGGATGCAGGGCTGGTTCAACATTCCTAAATCATTCAACGTGATACATCACATTAATAAAAGAAAAGACAAGAACCATATGATCCTGTCGATCAATGCAGAAAAAGCATTTGACAAAATTCAACATCCTTTCTTAATAAAAACCCTCGAGAAAGTCAGGATAGAAGGAACATACTTAAACATCATAAAAGCCATTTTTGAAAAGCCCACAGCTATCATCATCCTCAAGGGGGGAAAAAATGAGAGCTTTTTCCCTGAGATCAGGAACACGACAAGGATGTCCACTCTCACCGCTGTTGTTTAACATAGTGTTGGAAATTCTAGTAGCATCAGCAATCAGACAACAAAAGGAAATCAAAGGCATCAAAATTGGCAAAGATGAAGTCAAGCTTTCGCTTTTTGCAGATGACATGATATTATACATGGAAAATCCGATAGACTCCACCAAAAGTCTGCTAGAACTGATACATGAATTCAGCAAAGTTGCTGAACACAAAATCCATGTACAGAAATCAGTTGCATTCTTATACACTAATAATGAAGCAACAGAAAGACAAATAAAGAAACTGATCCCATTCACAATTGCACCAAGAAGCATAAAATACCTAGGAATAAATCTAACCAAAGATGTAAAAGATTTGTATGCTGAAAACTATAGAAAGCTTATGAAGGAAATTGAAGAAAATATAAAGAAATGGAAAAACATTCCATGCTCATGGGTTGGAAGAATAAATATTGTTAAAATGTCAATACTACCCAAAGCTATCTACACATTCAATGCAATCCCAATCAAAATTGCACCAGCATTCTTCTCGAAACTAGAACAAGCAATCCTAAAATTCATATGGAACCACAAAAGGCCCCGAATAGCCAAAGTAATTTTGAAGAAGATGACCAAAGCAGGAGGCATCACAATCCCAGACTTTAGCCTCTACTACAAAGCTGTCATCATCAAGACAGCATGATATTGGCACAAAAACAGACACATAGACCAATGGAATAGAATAGAAACCCCAGAACTAGACCCACAAAAGTATGGCCAACTCATGTTTGACAAAGCAGGAAAGAATATCCAATGGAAAAAAGACAGTCTCTTTAACAAATGGTGCTGGGAGAACTGGACAGCAACATGCAGAAGATTGAAACTAGACCACTTTCTTACACCATTCAAAAAAATAAACTCAAAATGGATAAAGGACCTGAATGTGAGATAGGAAACCATCAAAACCCTAGAGGAGAAAACAGGAAAAGACCTCTCTGAGCTCAGCCGTAGCAATTTATTACTTGACACATCCCCAAAGGCAAGCGAATTAAAAGCAAAAATGAACTATTGGGACCTCATGAAGATAAAATGTTTCTGCATAGCAAAGGAAACAATAAACAAAACTAAAAGGCAACCAACGGAATGGGAAAAGATGTTTGCAAATGACATATCTGACAAAGGGCTAGTATCCAAAATCTATAAAGAGCTCACCAAACTCCACACCCAAAAAACAAATAACCCAGTGAAGAAATGGGCAAAAAACATGAATAGACACTTCTCTAAAGAAGACATCCGGATGGCCAACAGGCACATGAAAAGATGCTCAACGTCGCTCATCAGGGAAATACAAATCAAAACCACACTCAGATATCACCTCATGCCAGTCAGAGTGGCCAAAATGAACAAATCAGGAGACTATAGATGCTGGCGAGGATGTGAAGAAACGGGAACCCTCTTGCACTGTTTGTGGGAATGCAAATTGGTGCAGCTGCTCTGGAAAACAGTGTGGAAGTTCCTCAAAATATTAAAAATAGACCTACCCTATGACCCAGCAATAGCACTGCTAGGAATTTACCCAAGGGATACAGGAGTACTGATGCATAGGGGCACTTGTACCCCAATGTTTATAGCAGCACTCTCAACAATAGCCAAATTGTGGAAAAAGCCTAAATGTCCATCAACTGATGAATGGATAAAGAAATTGTGGTTTATATACACAATGGAGTACTACGTGGCAATGAGAAATAATGAAATATGGCCCTTTGTAACAACGTGGATGGGACTGGAGAGTGTGATGCTAAGTGAAATAAGCCATACAGAGAAAGACAGATACCATATGGTTTCACTCTTACGTGGATCCTGAGAAACTTAACAGAAAACCATGGGGGAGGGGAAGGAAAAAAAAAAAAAAGAGGTTAGAGTGGGAGAGAGCCAAAGCATAAGAGACTCTTAAAAACTGAGAGCAAACTGAGGGTTGATGGGGAGTGGGAGGGAGGGGAGGGTAGGTGATGGGTATTGAAGAGGGCATCTTTTGGGATGAACACTGGGTGCTGTATGGAAACCAATTTGACAATAAATTTCATATATTGAAAAAAAAGATTACTATTACTAAGATCATTTCACTTTTTGTGAGGTGACAAAATATTAACTTGAAATATGCTGTGATAAATTAAAGATGCATATTGTAATCTGTAGGGTGAGCACTTAAGAAAAACAAACAGGTACAAAGAGGAATATCTAAAAGCTATGGGAGGAATTAAAACAAAAGTCTGAAAAGTAGCTAACATGGTTAGTTACTGAGGGTTTAAAGGTGGGGATCATGAAACAGAATTGGAAGAACTATAGTGTATACTCAACTTAATTAGAGGTGAGTAATCAGCAAATGCATTGGATACTATATTGTCACTCTTCAATATATTGTATTATGTTTATTTTTAAAATCTTTGATTCTTTCAGTTCTCATTTAGAATTTATTGTAGTGACATGATGAATGAGATAAGGCTTGATATGTAATATTTACATTTGTCTAACATCAGAGACGCTATCCTTGGTGACAAGATGTTTGTCGAGAGCCAAGAATATATCTGTTAACAATTGTGTGCTGTAGGTCATAAAATGCTAAAAATATATTAGAAAGAAAAAAAAGATCAGTTGATAAAACCCTTAGGAAAAACACCTTTGAATATAGGGCAAAGCTTCCATTTGTAGGCCCACTCTTTCAAGTCTTCTGAGTACACTGATACTATTATGATTAATGGGGGAAGGCTAAAATTGGATGGGATCTGGGAAACATGCTAGATATAGACAGGATTTTAAATTTTTAAGAAAATTGACTTGTAACTTGGCATAAGATATCCTTTAATGACTAATTTGATTATGTCTTAGGGAATGGCTTATGTCAATAAGTTTACAGAAGATTCAGAAGTCAGACTAAGTAGTGATCCCTGCTATACAACTCAAGGATCTCAGAGAGACTAAAAGTCTTGTGAAGAATCAGTCCCATACATGGGATAGTAGGGCCATTGTTTGAGTCCCCACAACTGAAGCACTCCATAATTTAGAGTATCTTATTTGTCAAGGCCATTTGGGCAGGGCCTCTCAAGCCCAGCCCAGCACCCACAAAGAAGTTGATCCCTACTTTTCCCCTTTGGAGAACTCTCCAACTCTCTATCCTTGTTTTTGTTTTGTTTTGTTTTAAGTTTATTTATTTACTGAGAGAGAGAAAGAGAGGAGGAGGAGGAGGAGGAGGAGGAGGAGGAGGAGGAGGAGGAGAGATAGAGAGAGAAGAGATAGAATCTTAAGCAGGCTCTGTAGTGTCAGCACAGAGCCTGACATAGGGCTTGAACCCATGAACTGTGAGATCATGACCTGAACCTAAATCAAGAGTTGTACACTCAACTGGCTGAACCACCCAGGCACCCCTCCAACTCTCTACCCTAAGTGTGGTCTTGACTAGATGGCATGAGTAGTTTTGGGTTTATACTTATAGGAACCATAGTTGGTCTCTGTTTCCTGGAAGGTGGCTTAGCAAACCAATCATTTCTACTGGCTGGGGTAGTATTTCTTTAATGTAAGATTGGCCTCCAGAATCCTATTGATATAATTTTTGAGGGGATTTCAAATACAGGCCAAGTTCAAGGCTATGAGATATATTAGTCTTTCACAGAACATTGGTCTTGAGCTTTATGTATGGCCTTGTGCATGGATATCAATTGTATATAGTTTAACTGCTGTGCCAACTTTGGTCAACAACATCCAAGGGAGGTGGGACTGGCAGCAGACATTTTTTACTCTGAATATCCTGCCCCCGACATCCTGGGTGTTTACTCTCTTTGCCGACTCCACCCACGTGTTAAGCCATCTTATCCTCCAGGGGTGGCTATGCATATCTTCTTTGAGGGCTTTCAACACTATTGTTCTGTAATACCAATAGGTTCTTTCTTCTTCTTCTTCTTTTTTTTTTTTTTAATGTTTATTTATTTTTGAGAGAGAGACAGAGAGAGATAGCACAGAAGCTGAGGAGGGGTAGAGAGAGGGAGACACAGAATCTAAAACAGGCTCCAGGCTCTCAGCTGTCAGCACAGAGCCTGACGCAGGGCTCACACTCAAACTGGGAGATCATGATCTGAGCTGAAGGCGGATGATTAACTGACTGACTCACCGAGGCGCCCCCAATGGGTTCTTTCAATCAACGTCCTCTCTTGCCTTTAATTGATGTGATTTCATGCTCTTCCAGATAAGTTTTAAGCCTTTCTAGGTGAAGAACAGACAATCAATCATTGTACAACTAGGACCACTTTTCTTGCACTGCTCCTAATGTTCCTCATCCTTCCTCTCATCACTGCCAGTATATGTAGGTACAGGTGCAGTCTACATTAAATGAGATCACATTTTTAGGACTGCAATTATTGTGTCCTAGAGTTTAAGAGAAGACATTGTTATAAATGGGTTGCTCTATATTTATGCTATAAAATTCCACATGGTAAGCTTAACAAAACCAAAAAATAAATTATCATTATATTTCCTGCATGCTCTGAATAAGACTTGCATGAATGTCATCAAATAAAACACAGTTTGAGAGAAGAATTGGAAGTCACTATATAGAGCAACATTATGGATGAGAGAGCAACATCATTAAGTAGTGACAAATAAATGGCATTGGAAATAGAAAGGCAAAAAGACCTGGATTGTTTCAATAAAAATATGTTCCAAAGACCATAGCATTGTAAAAAATAAGTTGCTATCTTTGTCTTGTAGTGGAAATATGACACTGGACAGGAATCACACCTTTGACAATAAAGAATGAAAAGAAATAGCTCCTGAATTAAAAAGGAATGCATAATGCTTGAGCACCATAAAGAATTTTTATTCATACTATTGACAACAAACAAATATGATTGTGTATTTTTTCTATACACTGTTTTCAATCTTCATCAAAAAATCATAATACCTCCTATGGGCCCAGAAATTTTCTAGTTCTTAAAATCAGATTACTTATTTCTATAGTAAGTTATACCAAAAATATTTTCTTGGTGTCTCATTTATCCTAGGAGTGATCCTATTTTTTGAAAAAGGCTGGGGCAGAGGATGGGTGTAAAGGAGTAGGAGAATAGTAGAGTCAACTAATTTTAGTCTTTGTATTAGATGTTTTACATTAATTAGACATTTAATCTTCACAATTGGCCTATAAAATAGATATTTATGAAGTGCTTTCTAAAAGTTTACTTATTTTGAGAGAGAGAGAGGGCACAAGCAGAGAGAGGTGTAGCAAGAGAGTCCCAAGCAGGCTCCATGCTATTAGCATGAAGGTCGAGATCTCAGGCTGGATCTCACAAACTTTGAGATCATGACCTGAACCAAAACCAAGAGTCAGATGTAACTGACTGAACCACACAGCTGCCCCTATATTGGGTAATTTTTTTTTAAGAATACATCTCTTTTTTTTTTTAAGTTTATTTATTTATTTATTTATTTATTTATTTATTTTGAGAGAGAGAGAGCGCGCAAGCACAAACACGCACAAGGGAGGAGCAGAGAGAGACAGAGAGAGAGAATCCCAAGCAGGCTCAGTGCTGTCAGCACAGACCCCAATGCAGGGCTAAATCTCACAAACGGTTAAGATCATGACCTGAGCCAAAATCAAGAGTTGGATGCTCAACTGACTGAGCCACCCAGGTGCCCCTATATTGGGTAATTTTTAGAACCAAAACAAATAACTTAGTTCTATTAACAAGAGTTTATTTCATTGTGATATTTCTTCGAAAAATAATACAACATAAATACATTTTAACAATCTATATGACTACATTAAATCTGTCCTTGTGATTTTTCAGGTGTCCTTTAAAATTTTTTTTATATTTTATTTATTTTTTATAGACACAGAGAGACAGAGCACAAGTGGGGGAGGGGCAGAGAGAGAAGGAGACACAGAATCCGAAGCAGGCTCCAGGCTCCAAGCTGTCAGCACAGAGCCCGACGTGGGGCTCCGAATCACAAATTGAGAGATCATGACCTGAGCCCAAGTCGAACGCTCAACCAACTGAGCCACCTAGGCACCCCTCAGGTGTCCTTTTAAATGTTCTTTGAATTTTCATCTTTAGGGAAAACAAGTCTTTAACAACATGAAGCGAACTTTAGAGTATCCATTTCTAGTCCTGTAATAAGGGAATATAACAATGACTTTAAATTTGAATTTGCTATCATCAACAAGAAATTCAAAAGATCCACCAAACACCCAATTTAAAGAGAAGAGTTAATGTGGCTGTAGGAAAACTCATTAAAGATAATGCTGATCTTTAATCATAATTGTTCAATTAAATAGAACAATTGGAAAGGAGCCATCATACTTTGTTTTCTGGTAAAAAATAAATGTATGCAGCAGAGAAATAAAAAAATGCCTGATGGAATTTTCTGTGATCACCAGGTTGTTTCTTTCAGGGCAGATAATCCTCTTTCTGGTCAGTCATAATACAAAGGAGATGGTATAACAAAAGTCTAACATTTATATAATGTTAATCATACACTTGACACTATTCTAATGTTCTACATATATTAACTCATTTAATCCTTATAATGTCCTAATGGAGAAGATACTATCTCTATTATTCCTATCACCATTTTGCAGAGGGGACCATTGAGACAGAGAAATTAAATCACTTCTCTAGGTCCACACAACTGGTTAATGGCAGAGTGGAATTTGAACCCAACTGATCAGGCTTCTGTGTCTATGTTTTAATCACTATGCAGCATAGCTTTTCTATAGAGTACAGTGGTGGAGCATAAATGCTGCGGCCAGATTGCCTAAAATAAAATTACAGCTCCATTACATACTGAATATGTGACTCTCAGCATAATTTCTCTCAGCCTCAGTTTCCTCATTTGCACACTGGAATACCTGATGTAAATCTTTGTCAGGATTGTATGAGGTAGTCCACAAATAGCACTCGGTCTAGTGCTCAATAATTGGAGGCATTCAATCTTTATGAGCCAATTATGATAATGAAGCCATTCTTCCTTTTCCTATTATATAAGTAGAGTGATGTAGATTCATTGAGGAATAGCCTCAAACTTTGGCCTGATGGGCAAAAGGGATCAACCAATATATGGGTAGTTTAACATATAAATATTACATATCCTTAACTTTGTGCTTATATTTTTAATATGCTTGAAAATAATATTAGGTCATGGAACATATAATAAATTATGATATTTTATTTAATCTAAGATGCTATTGATTATGTCCCACAATCTTTTATGACACAATATTAGCAAAATGCTCCCAGTTACATGGAGATAAATTGTTTTTCACCTATAATTTTATTGAACATATTTTATATTTATTCAAACATAGATTTTTAAATATTTTTAAATTTTATTTTAAAGAGAGAGAAAGAGAGTGCAAGCAGGGGAGAGGGGCAAAGAGAAAGAGAGAATTCCAAGTAGGTTCCATGCTAGCATGAAACTTGACACAGGGCTCAATCCCATGACCCTATGATCATGACCTGAGCCAAAATCAAAAATCAGACACTCAACTGACTGAGCCACCCAGGCACCCCTAAACATATATTTTTAACATATATCACAGGAAGAAAAATGCTGGAAAAAGAAATTTGTTTGTTCCTAGAAACTTCATCATAAAACCTGACTCTACTATATCTGTTTTTAACTTGGAGTCATTTCTTTCCTTATTTTTTCAACACAGTATTGTTCTCTGTGCCATCAAAATTGCTGGTGATGCAGCATTTCTTAAAAGATTCTTGTCTACATGATTTTTCTTTTAAGTTGCTGATATACACTCTGAAAGTTGTGATGCTAGTGCTATTCTATCTGAATAAGCTCATAGTTTTACTTTTTTCCTCATTCAAATTACATTTTTCTGAAACTTAGGCACCTTTTGTTCAAACAGAAAGCTTTTAAACAAACATGTGTTTCAACACTCTAACAATAATCTTGCATGATTTGTGAAGTTGGTCATTCCATCCTCTGTAAGATTTGTTTTATCTATTTCAAGACTTCGTAATCTCTACAGTTACACTATGTAGTGTGTAGTAACAATACATGTAGTTCCAACAACACACATAACTCAAGGAGGTGAGTAAAATATGAATAGCTATGCCAAATTTGCATATGTGCAGGCATTAACTAGTACATCATGATCGACACTTAGTTGATAGCAGTTGTAAAATGCATCCCAATTTTAAATATGTTAGTTATTTGGAAAAAAATATACGTCTTCAATTTGGTGAAATGCCATGATTTACTACATTGTTCATCTGATTACATAAATGTATCTGTCATGCCTCCAGTGTCACGAATTCCACTATGCATAGCTTTTTCATCCTCTCTTTCTTTGCATATCCAAACAGGAAAATTTTTAACTTCTCCCAAACTTCAGTTTAGAATAGCGATAACAAGCCCTCTGGCACAGGGCTACCAGGAGAAATATTGTCTACTAACTAGTCTATGAAAACCAAGATAAAAGCTTGTAAGTTGTAGTTAATCAAAAGTCAACCTATTCTTCCAAATGTTTGTGTTCACACTTCCTCCCTACAACTTACACCCATTGTAAGACTTAATTACCTTACGTTTTGAAGGAATAGAATGTACTACAAGAATGTGCTCAGCTCTTTTTAGACCTGTAAGGCCCAGTTAGACTCATTGCAGAGGTTCAAGAGTATATTACAAATCTACAGAGCTGTGATAATTTTTTCACCAATTATTTGCTCTTTTCTGTCCAAAGCTTCTGAAAAAACTTACACAAAGTTTAGAATTAGAATGTAAACAAACCTTTGCATCTCCAGTGTAAAAGGCATTAACCCTATTCTTCTGGAGAGTGACCATTAAGATCTTGACATTTATCCTTTTTAAATATATACCTTTATATTTTTTCTGCTCCAAGTTTTAAAGTTCTACTTTAATACTATTTGTTCTCTGAAATAACCAAAAGGAAATATAATTTTTTAAGCAGAGAAACAACTTACAGATAATAGAGGCTAGAGATTAAAGAACAAACCATTCTGATTAAAACTTAAATCTCAAATTGAAATTTAACAATCTTTCATAACAACCTAAGTAATTCACTATTCTTAAATAAATTAGAAGAGAAAAATCTCTTAGGATTTGATATATAATTATATTTATAAATATAATTTTTTTAGTGAAGCTTTGTTTTCTCAGACATAAGACTCTTCCAAGTTTTTTATAAATCAGAGGAAATGTATGCAGCAAATTCCAGTTTATTTATTGACATATCCAAACATATTTCTGTGCAGAGCATTCTGCTATAGAATATGAGATTGAAAATATACATAATTCTAAAAATATGCAACAAGAAAAGACGAAAAAATGGAAAGTTGAATCATATGGGTACAAAATGTGATTAGGTGTCATTTTAGGAACACTGTATTCCTTTAAGAACTAAAAGACCTTATACATCTATTGAGTTATAACTATTCATAACTAGTTATAATTAGGTTTGACTTATATAAGAGAGATTTAATTTCAGTGATCCAAGACAGAAATGTTCTATTTTTAACATGCATCTGCTGAGGACATCGTAGGAAAACGTCTTTATTCCTATTAACAGAAAAAAACAAAAAGAACATGGAGGATCACCCGTGGGAATTTTGTGGGTCAGCCCTGGAAGGACTACAGATCACTTTTGTATTCCACTGGTTAGAACTCAACCACATGACCACTTCTAACTACAAAAGAAACTGGGAAAGAACTCCCAGCTGAAAAAGAAGAGGAGGCTATGGTTTGGGTGAGCACTTAGAAGTTGTGTCACTTCTCCTCAGAGGCTTTTTTTTTGGTATGTGTGTGACCATTAAATGAATTAATACATATGGATTACTTTAACAATTCCTAATTCGTGGTAAGTGCTCAATAAATGTCCACTTATTATTTTCAATTCTTTTCCCACAAATTTTTGTCCTTTAACTCAGAATAACTAAGTCTTACCAAAAGCATCTTTAAAAAAAAAAGAATATTTATTCTATTTCTTTATGTTTCTGCCAAATAGAGTCTAGTACTGTTGACCTATAGTGGTTAATTTAAAAGATTTAGTTGACCTAAATATAAATTTAATTTTGTATGAAACTTCCACACTTTCATTGAACATATTATTGTCCATATAAACTACTACTTATTTTAAACATAAAATAGATTGCCTCATATTGATGTTACATATAAATTTTACAACAAAGTAGGAGATAAACATAAACTGATCTTTGGTAGATTAAACAGTGCATTTGTAACAAGTGTGATAGGAGTAACACTTTTTCTTCTGCTCCCCGACATTCAATATAAGAATTTAGAAAAAAATTCCCTATACTAGTTTAATTAGTGTAGGTAAAATGGTGAAAAAGGAATTAATGAGAAACTTTTCCCTAGTAAATTAAATTTATAACTGATAAAGAGCACTAGAAGACTCCATTTACTTAAATGTGTATCCTGTTAAATATTAATTGTGATTAAACAATTATTCCAGGCAGTGGTTCAATATGGAAATTAGTGTAACTAACTACATCTTACTTTATCCTACTAAAAAGTACAGCATTATAAAGTTTTCACATTGTACTCTGAAATCACAAGTCATTAACTGTCTCAGCATGCTACTAAATGGTGCATTCCAATTCAGAATGTGGTTCTAATGAGCTTCTTAATTAGCTTATCTTAAATAAAGTAAATAGTATCTAACAGTATTTGTTTGAAAAACACATTATTTGAGAGATATTATTAAATAAAAAAAAGAACATGTGTAGCAATCATTAAGTGAAGAAACAGACTGAATTTAAAAACTTTTTTGTATTAAAATATAACTGACATTTAACATTAGTTTCAGGTGCACAACATAATGATTTATGTATGTAGTGTGAAAAAGTCACACAAGTCTAATTAACACACATTGCTACACATAGTTATTTTTCTTGTAATGAGAAATTTTAAAATCTATTCTCTTAGCAACTTTGAAATATACAATACAGTGTTTTAACTATAGTCACCATGTTATACATTACAATCCAGAACTTATTTATTTTATAACTTTTTACCAGTTTATTCCTTTTCACTTATGCCCACTCCCTCCTCTGGCAACCATCAATCTGCAGAACTGATTTTTGAAGGTATACAACTATATATAACTATATAAAATTTAGAAGATTTTAATATTAAAAGCCCATCTGTGACAATTTAAAAGTAACCTCAATATTCAACAAAATGGGTAACTGATGTTGAGTAAAAGTAAAGAATTTCTGGGTAGGTTAACAACTTTATATTCTGTCAATGCCTTCCAGTTAAAGACCACCAGGAACATACCTAGAATTAAATTAAGTTTATTACTTGCTACCATTAAGAGAAAATGCATACTAAGAAGAACTGTGGGACTTTTCAGGTAGGAGCAGTTAGAAAAGACTTATTGTAGGATTTGGGTTATGATTGATTTGGGTGAGGGTACGACAAATAATGCCCTGAATTGAGTTCTTTCAGAAAGCAGGACAATTTTATAATTGGGTTTCTCAATAAATCTCATTTATATAGGAAAGGTATACTAGAGTGAGGCTAAAGCAATAATTGGTTAAGAAGCAACAGCCGTTCATATTAACTAGGAAAGGGAGGTGTTTGCTTTCTTGTGGCTTCCATAATTATTCATGTTTTGTGTTCAGACAGGATTATAAGGTAAGCTTGTGTTTGTCTTGTTCTCTTATGGTCTCTCATGACCTTTGCCATCTACAAAATTATTCCATGCTCAAGAACACCAACACTTAGCTGTAAAAGGCTGGCTGACAGGACCACCAAAGTCTGATTGATAGTATCAGGCCACCCACAAATTTTTCCTTTCTCTTTCTTAGTATCAATTGATTGATTGATTGATTTTATTTTTAGGTTATCCCTACACCCAATGTGGGGCTCGAACTTAAACATCAAAATCAAGAGTCACGTGCTCTACTGACTGAGCCAGAGAGGAACCTCCTTAGCACTCTTTTATATAAACAAGTAATTGCTTTGAACTCAATAAATATGTGGCTTTGTTTTTACTAAATTCTGCTGCACTATACCATCATGTGTATTGACATAGATGTGCTGCTGAATAAGTGATATGGCTGGAGTGAATTCAGCATTAATTTTCCTAAGTTTAATTTTTTATTATAACTATGATGTGATCTTCAAAAAATATAAGTTTTAATAATATTTGATGGGCTTCCAATTTACATTATGGGTCACATAGAGAAAATTTTTCCATCAAAACTAATAATCCAGTAGGATTTGAAAAAATATATATGGAGAAGCCAGTTCTGTGGCATGTAGTGGAGTATATATAGAGAAAATAAAGCTGAAATAGGAACTGGGTTTTTAATTTATTTTAGAGAATCAAATTTAGATAAAGTAAAAATAATAAAGTAAATAGAGTACAAATAGCTAATGGTTAACATTTATTAACTTATTAAATCGATAATATTAACTGACATTTTGAGTGTTTACTATGGACTAAGTAACTGACATGCATTAACTCATTTACTCCTTGCAACAATGACATGAAACAAATTCTAGCATTATCCCTATTTCACAGATGAGGAAAATGTATTATACAACTTGCCTAACTTAGGCTAATATGTAATAGACATATATATGAAATCATGTCTGTCTGAATTTAGAGCCATGTCCTCAATTTTTATGCTATTACTTTACCTTCTAAGGAGGTTCTTCTAGGAAAATCATTAGTTATAGGGGTTAAGATTATGAGACATCAGAGTGCCCATTCAGTATGACAGGATAATATGATGCCAATTATTGACGATGAAATTAGTTTAGCCACATAATACAACAAAATATTAGTATAAAGTATGGGAAAGCTCATAAATAGTTTTCTACTGTGAAAAACACAAGAACATATCAATAGAGTCACGAATTTGAAATGATTTATCACATTATGTTCAGGCTATGTTGAGGCAATGAAATGAAGATAATTGTTCAAAACAAATGTAATTTCTAATGAATTTTTTTTTTTTTGGAATTTACTTTTTAAGCAATCTCTACACCCAACATGGGGCTTGAAATCACAACTTCGAGTTCATGCTCCACCGACTGAGTCAGCCAGGTGCCCTGAAACAAATGTAATTTTTAAATTATGGCTTTAACCCCAAAATAGATAATCCAGTAAAGAAATGGGCAAAAGAAATGAACAGACACTTTTCCAAAGAAGACATCCAGATGGCTAGCAGACATATGAAAAGATGCTCAATATCACTCATCATAAGGGAAATACCAATCAAAACCACAATGAGATATCACTACACATCTGTCAGAATGGCTAAAATTAACAACTCAGGAAATAACAGATGTTGGTGAGGATGCAGAGAAAGTGGAACACTTTTGAACTGCTGGTGGGAATGCAACATGATGCAGTCACTCTGGAAAATAGCATGGAGGTTCCTCAAAAAGTTAAAAACAGAGCTACCCTATGACCCAGTAATTGCACTTCTAGGTATTTGTCCAAAGGATACAGAAATGCTGATTTGAAGAGGCACATGCACCCCAATGTTTAGAGCAGCACTATCAACAATAGCCAAAGTATAGAAAGAGACCAAAATGTCCATCAACTGATGAATGGATAAAGAAGATTAACACAGGAGCATACCTGTGTTAATATATAGCATATATATTACTATTATGCTAAGCAATATATATATATATACATATATATATATTATGCTAAGCAAAATAAGTCAGAAAAGATAAATATCATATGATTTCACTCATATGTGGATTTAAAGAAACAAAACAGATGAACATAGGGGAAGGGAAGCAAAAATAAGATAAAAACAAGGAGGGAGGCAAACCATAAGAGACTCTTAAAGAGAGAACAAACTGAGGGTTTCTGGAGGGGTGTTGGGTGGGTGGATGGGATACATGGGTGATGGGCATTAAGGAGGGCACTTGTTGGAATGAGCACTGGGTGTTATATGTAAGTGCTGAATCACTAAATTCTACACCTGAAACCATTATTACACTACATGTTAACTAACTTGGATTTCAATAAAATAAAAAAAATAAAAATAAAAATATGGCTTCAATTAATAGATCTTTCAGAATAAAAGGGGGGTGAGTACTTTTCATAATGTGCCTCTATTTTGCTAAATAAAACTTTTTAGTTACAATGAAAGCACAAATCTAGATTTCTCTCTTTACATTTGGAATTAAATTTTAATTTAAGACTCATATTCTCAGGACTGCTATCTTCCCCTAGATCATCAATAGATGATAAGTAAAAAGGATTAACAAAAGCAATGTTGTAAAATGATATGATCCTTCCAGAAATTTGCCAATAACTTGGCAATTGAAAAATCTTAAAATTTTCATACCCTGCTTCCTTATTACTCACCAGAAATCTACCTCCAAAATGCAGACAAAAATTTACGAACAAAGAATTTAATCAACCTAAGTTTTATAATGTTGGAAACAAGCCAAATTTGCAATATTAGGGGAATAGCTAAGTGAGTTATACACTCAAATAATTTAACGTGAGGTGGCCATTTATAACTTGTCTTTTAGCATTTTTAATGATGTAAGGAAACTATGCTGTATCAAGAAATAACAAGAAAGCAAAATAAAAGTATATAAATGCATACATGATCATAACTATAAAAATGCATATTAAAAGACTGAAGAGAAATATAGTGTACTTTTAATATTGAATATTTAAGAGCAGTAATGATATATTATTTAAATATTCCTTAAAACTTGACTTTTAAAATTTTTAACAAGTATAGTAGACATGCCTGTCATTTCCTCTCCTAGACACTCATTTTCTAGAATCTACTATAACCACAGACCCTAGAGAGACAGATTTTTATGACCCTTTCACCCATCTCCTCATGTTCAATCATGAATAATCATCTAGCCCAAAGCCCGTCAAGATACTGGCAGTCCAATGATAAATCTGAGTCTTTCAAGAATTGAAATGAGACAGAGAGATAGTAATCAATTACTAATAAGAACAGATACCAAGTATTCATAATTTATAGCTGTTACTGGTGATTCTAATTGGCATCATACTAAATAGGTTACAAGGTGGTAACAGAGAAAGACACAGAATAGTTCAGCATCAAAGAGAAAGCTAGAAAAGCAGGATTTAGAGTCCATAGGGCTCCTGAGAATGTAACAAAGACTGGTCTCTGTTCCTGACATCCCAAATCCAGATCCCATGAGGTCCAACATTATTCATTTCCATTCTTTAAAATTATGAGACATCCATGGCTTTATAATAAACAACTTTTTACTTGACCCAGTTTAAGTTGGTTCCCATCCCTGAAAACAAAAGAATTTTACAGAATAAATGAAAGGAAATATGCCAGAACAACTTAATATACTCCCATTCTTATGAAAAAAAAATGGAATAGGAATCTGAGCTAGAAAAGCACAAGTTTCAATTGTGTCCCTACAATTTTTTTCATTTTGAGTTCTGAAGTTAACATGTTTTCTTTTATGTGACTAGTCGAAGTTTTACTTAAAAGCAGAAGAATGAGTCAGAGAGATTGGCAAAAGGAGAAGTCTGACAGAATCCAAGCATAAAAAGCACTCAACACACTGACACTGGCTCTGAGATGAAGAAGAAAGATTTCTTTCGAAGCCAGGGGCAATCCCTAGCTGAGAGCCAACAAGGAAGGAGGACCTCTGCCCTACAACCATAAGGAACTAGACTCTGCCAACAACCCAAATAAGCATGGAAGTGGATTCTTCCTAGAGCCTTCTCATAAGTGCTCAATTAGCCAACACTTTGATATTGGCCTTGTGAAATCTGGATCATAGAAACCAGCTAAACCAATACAGCCTTCTGACTTATGGAGTTATGAGATAATAAATTTGCACTGTTTTAAGCCACTAAGTCTGTGGTAATTTATTATGGCAGCAACAGGAAACTAATACACCACTTTAGACCATCAACCCCTTGTTGAGTGTTGAGATGACTACAGTCACATATGATACCAGCTGAGTCTAGACCAAATGCTGATCCAGAGAGCTGTTTGATGTCTTAAGCCACCAAATTTTGGGGTGATTTGTTAGGCAGTAATAAATAACCAATACAGAAATATGTACTGAGAACTAGAGTCTGCTGTATTCAAATTTGAAAGCCAACAGGTCAAAGGTAGAGCCTTGTAAAGTAGAGAGGAAATGATTAGTGAGGCAGAAAAAAAATGGTGATGAAATTGCCATAGGAAGCTAACCTAGAAACCATGTGCCTAGATATTATATTCCAGTAAGATATGTATAGTGAGAAGAGCACAGTCAAATCCTTGGGAAGCAGAAACATGTTAGGGGTCCAGAAAGAAAGAAGCTATCAGTAAAGGAGATTGACAAGCAGTGTTTGAGAAGATAGGCTGAGTCAGGAAAGAGCAATTCAAGTAAATCAACAATCAAGGTTGGCAGGGGTGTTCAGAAAGGTGTGTGTGAGAAATTTTACCATCTGTCTTCTGGACTTTAAAAATATGTGTATATTTTGATTTAGAGTTATGCTTTTGGCCAATTATCCTAAAGAAAATCACAGCATTATTTTAATAGCTAAGGAAAAATTCAAAAACAACTGAAACATCTGACAATAAATTATTGGTTAAATAAATGATATGGCCATTTTGTGCAACCATTAAACCATTAAAAATTATTTTGTTAGAAAGTGTTTATTGACATATAAGATAGTAACCTTTCACTGACCAGTGAAAAAAAGATTACAAAATTTCATAGACTTTGCATTTAAAAAATATGTATGAATATCTATGAATATTCATAAATATGAAAGTATGTGAATCAGAGTTATTCTGAAAGTATATACAGTGAAATAGTAATGTTAATCACCTCTGAATGGTAGGATTACTCTTGATTTTTTTCTTTATTAGTGTTTTCCAATTTTCTTATTACAAACATGTGTAAGTCAGGATTTTTTTCACTAACATTAAAGAAGACATCTTTCTCTAAAAAGAGTGCTCAGAAATACTAAATGCCACAAATAATTAAAAAGGAAAAAAATGCTAACTTAATCTGACATTCAATAGATTATTCACAATTTGAGAAAAGACATTTCATTTGAATTTGGAAGCTCCATGGAGGTTGAGGAATGAATGGGGGCATCCACTTCACAGAGATGTCATGAGAACAAACCAACAGGATGTGGCTTAAGATCTTAACCAATGCCTGATACATATTAACAGAGTAGGCAATCATTCAGTGAACAGCAGTTAATTTTAGGGAGGATGAAAATATCTATATTCTAGTGTACAGACTTTGGGTTTAGATTATGTTCAGCAAGTGCTTTAACCTGTCTCAACCTCAGTTTCCTCATCAGTAAATAGGGAGTAGGAGATATCTACATATATTTTGTCAGACAGTTAAGAATTAAATTTGACAGTCTGTGTAACACTCGAGCTTTACATGCTGGCTTAGAAATGTCTCTAATTACTAAATAAAGGAGTGGAAAGAGGAATCTTTTAAAAAGCCTTTGCAAGAAGCTTGGCTGTGAAATAAAGGAATAAGTGTGACTGGAGTACACAGGAGTAAGGGAGAGTATTTTGAGGACAAGAGAAATCAATTATACACATGTATTTTCTGGAGAAAAGGAAATAGTTAAAGAGAGATAAAAATGAAGCTTTGAAGAAGGAAATGGATTAATCTGTGAAAAAATATCCTTGAAGAAATGCAGGTAGGTGGGGTCTACAGCATAGGAGAGGCATTTATTTTAGTCATCTTTCCTGTGAGCCAGAAGGTAAGAACAGGTATCAATATCTTTAGGAAATCTTTAGGAAATTATTTTCTTGGTATGTCCCACCTTGAGTGGGCTTCTCCCTGAAGCTTGGGGAATATTCTTTTTTTTTTTTAAACGTTTATTTATTTTTGAGACAGAGAGACAGAGCATGAATGGGGGAGGGTCAGAGAGAGGGAGACACAGAATCTGAAACAGGCTCCAGGCTCTGAGCTGTCAGCACAGAGCCCGACGCGGGGCTCAAACTCACGGACCGCGAGATCATGACCTGAGCCGAAGTCGGCCGCTTAACCGACTGAGCCACCCAGGGGCCCCTGATTTTTGACCCACAAGTTTGAAAGCAGCTATTATTATTATTACTATTATTATCATAATTTTTTGTCTTCCTTCATGTATTAAAAAAGCATCCCTTCCCTCACAAAAAAAAAAAAAGGAGGGGGAGAAACTTTGAAAGGTATTTTACTGAATTAAGATAAAAAACACTGAGAGAAAGACACTTACTTACTTGAGTAGTGCCTTATCCAAACACCTTACCCAAAAATTATTGCTAGTCCCTAGATATCTTTATACAATTAAGCCTCAGTAATGTGAATTCCCACTCCATATAAACACTGGTTAACACAAGGTATGCGTTTGTTCCCTTAGTACTTTGAATTAACATTTTGAACACTTTTCACTTTTTGGGCTCTGGAAAAGGAACATTTTTAAGGTATTTTTGGCAGGTGCTTTGGCTAGCTTCACTGAATCTATTCATTAGTACAAGAGAGCATTTTCCACTGGTTGCAGACCAAACCTAAGGTAAAACTTACTGGGTAAACATTCCTGTTTACCTGTCATGGTAAATTATTTGATTTATGGTTGAATTAGTTCACTATACACAATAGTTTTGTTTGACAAAGAAATTAAGAAATAACATATGGGGCCAATATAGATGGTTGGTAATATGTTGAGGACCATATAACACTGAGGTTTAAATAAAGTGGATCATAATATAATCTGTATAGCTATATTCCAATTATCATCATCATTTTATTTTCATTTGAAATAGAAGTTTCCCCTGCAAAATGAATACGAACATACTTCATATTTAGTAACTGTTTTGGTTGTGCCCTTGAATTAGGATTATCCAGAAAAATAGAACCAATAGTATGTATGTATATAAAGATATTTATTTTGAGAAACTGGCTTACTGGATTATGGAGGCTGGCAAATTCAAAATCCACAAGGTAGGCTGGCAGGTTGGAGATCCACTGCTATAGTTCAAGTCTGAAAGCCTTTTCCTGTGAATTCTCTCTTACTCAGAGGAACTCAATCTTTTGTTCTATTCAGGTCTTCAACTGATTGGATGAGGCACAACCACCTTGCAGAAGGTAATCCACTTTACTGAAAGTTTACCTGTTTAAACATTAATCTCACCCCCCCCCCCCCAAAAAAAAGTCTCGGAAACATGGAGAATAATGTTTGACCACATATCTGGGCACCATAGCCCAGCCAAGTTAATGCATAAAATTAGCCATCATACGCTTCCTTAATTGTAATCAAGTTTAATGCAACTTTTAAAATTAGGCTAGAAGGATACATACCTGTGAGAGATAGAGTTGGTACAATAAGTCAATACCAGAGAGAAAACTGTCAGTGTCTTTCCTCACCTCAGTCACTTCTGTTATGCTGGTAAATAGGCTGCGTGCAATACATGCCACCCTGCCTGTCTTGGATCCCACTCCCACTCTCTAATCGTTACCCCTATCTGGAGGAGCCACCAATATTTGTCTGCCTTTGGCCTTACTCAAAAATATAGGCAGACAGTATCCCGTACTGTATTTCTCTTCTCTCATTCTACTTCTCTCCTCTGCTTCCCTCCTTTCCCCCTTTCTCTTTGGAGGTCTCCAAACCCAGGGACTCCCCTCATTTAGCCTATGCCTGAGTGGGTAATACACCTTTAAATTACTTTTAATCATTGGCTCTGGCGAGGACTGTTTGTCATCTAATATTTTGCACAGGAGGTAATGCAGACATGACAACTGGCCCAGTCGTGCAAAAGCAATAACACCAAACTGTTAAAATGATCATTCCTAGACAGAAGTGCAGAGGTTAAAATTTCTAGTTTCTAATCAATGTATATGTGTATTAACAAATAAATATTTCATATTAAAAAAATTCATTTTAAAAGTAGGCCATCTAATTAGAGTAGCTCTGATGAATACTATATAGACCATGCATTTTTATTGTATACATTTCAAATATAGTATTACCAACTGCATAAACAAGAATGAAGTCTATTTGCACACAAGTTAAAGGCCCTTGCAGGTATGGCAGTTGTACTATACGAAGTAATCAGAAGGTTAACTTCCTTCTGTCTTGTGGTTTGTCCATCTCTGGAGTCTCAGACGGCTCATTACCACTTGTACAAATTCTAGCTAGCAGTAAAAAGGAAAGAAGGAAGGAAAGGTATTTTCCTTTCTTTTAAGGGTATTACTTGTGGGTGGCAGAGATTATGTCTGCTCATATGCCATTGTCCAGTACACAAGCACATCTAGCTTGAAGGGAGACTGGGAATATTTAGTCTGCATGATCTAGTGCCTAGTATTATAAGAAGAGGGAAAATGGATGACAGGGAATAAATAACCAGCAGAGTTGACCACATATGTAAGCTTTAGCTTAATAATTAGATGGATATGTAATTTGTATGTACGTGTGTGTGTGTGTGTGTGTGCGTGTGTGTGTGTGTGTGTGTGTGTGTAGGGAGAGGGGAAGAGAGAGAAGTGGGGAAGGAAGTGAATAGTGTGACTCATAGCTTGAAATTAACTAAAATTGTAACTATCCATCTGCTATGATGGTAATATAATTCAACTCTGTCAATAGGATTTGCTTTATGTCATAAGGCATACTAGATTCATTTTGATTGATTATGAAAATATGTATGCACTAGAAAATTTTTCTGTGGATATAAAATAAACTGTGTGGTTTATTCATGAATTAGTCATATGAAAAAAAATCTCTTCGTAGATAAGTTTCAGCTATTGCCACAACTGTGCTTGTAACAAACTACCCTATGACTCTGAGGCATAAAACATTTATTCTTGCTTACACATTTGTGTCCCATAGAGGTCGGATGATTTAGGCTGACCTTGGTTCCAAACTATAGGTTAGGTTCAGGTCTGCTCTATCTTTCTTGGATCAGTGCAACTAGTGGGTTACCCAGGACATGTTCTTCACATGACAATAACAGAAGCACAACAGGGCAGACTCAACTACTTTATATAAGTTCTGTCATGGCTGCTAACAGTTCATACCCCACTGCTAGTCAAATGTGCAAGCCTTGAATTAAAGGCTGATGAAGTACTTCGTGCCTACCTGGAGACATGGCAATGGTGTGGATATATATTACTATTATAAGGAAGTGAAAATTGGGATGACTACATGTAATTTCACATGGCATATCAGACTTATTCCTTTAAATTACTTTATTGATCCGATACTTACTTGGCTCCAATTATGTGCAAGGTACATTTTTTTTTGAAAAAAAAATACACTTCCTACTCTAAAGAAAATTAGCCTGGTGGAAGATTACAACAAACTAAAAAACAATTATAGTATAATGTGGTAAATTCAGTGATAAAGATATGGAGAGGGCAATTTACAGACACAAAGGCATCTGTTCCAGCCTAAGAAAAAGGAAGAATATTGGGAAGATTTCCTGGAAGAAATGTCTTGAAAAGCTATGTAAAAGAGAATTAAATTCTATCAGTTATCTTTTGATGCATTAAAACTGCCCAGAAAACCTCTCAGAAGTTTTATTCACATGTATACTCTTTCATGTTTGGGAAGGAGGGTAAAGTTGTAAAGTTACAGGGCAAATGATTACAGGGAGCAGGCAAAAGAACTGAAGCAAATAACTCAGTCTACCATAGAAGTAAAACAAACCTCCAAAAACCCCATTTCCTACAAACACTGATCTGTCTACATTAATATATATTCATATATGTCTAATATTATAATAAAAACAAATACATAATATGAATAAATGCAATTAAAAATACATACTCAGTTTATATTGTGATTAGTTCATATTAGATGTGATTTGGTCCATATCAAATGTTGGGCACTATGGTATGTGTTTGGATATGTTAATAAATATACAACATACTAATTCCTACAGCATTGGGAATGCTCCCTGATACCATGGTCCACAATGATAACATTTATATAGTATTTAGTTATCCACTCTTTACATAAATGTTTATTTATTTATTTTTAGAGAGAGAGAGAAATCATGAAAGCGGAAGGGGCAGAGAGAGAGGGAGAGAGAATCCCAAGCTGGCTCCACGTTCGGCACAGAGCCTGGTGTGGGGCTTGGCTCCATCTCACAACTGTGAGGTCAGGACCTGAGCCAAAATCAAGAGTTGGATGCTTAACCAATTGAGCCACTCAGATGCCCCTTATACTTTTTATGCCACTTTTCTATATTTTCACAGAATTAATTTGTGATATAACTATATAGATACATTAATTAAGCCCTTTATTAAATTCTCAGTACCAATTTTGGTGTTTTTTTGTTGTTGTTATTAAACATAATAATATTAGGCCATTAATAGGACATTAACAGTAACTAACAGGTTTATGTATGTGTGTTTTAAGTTCCATGGAAAACAGGACTTTGCCTCTGCATTACAAGGGGAGTTTAACAAAGTAGTTTCTCAGGTGTCATTCAAGAGAGTCTGGTGGTGTAGGCTTTTTTATGGATTCAAAAACACCTAATAGAAATTGATTAAATCATTTAATACATGTTATAAAAAAGCAGTCAGTTGATACAGGTAGTCCTAGAATCCCCTTTGGGAACAGGTTTTGGGTTTAGGAACTCTGGAGAAAAGATACGAAGACAGATAATAATGGACAAAAATAGTTCTCAATTCTTGGCTATTTATTTTTTCTGATATGTACTTTGAACATAAAATAAGAAATGCAGTAACTCCTGGAATCATTATTGCACCATAGCCTAACTAACTTGGATGTAAATTTAACAATAAATAAATAAATAAATAAATAAATAAAAAGACATGCACTAGGTGAGTGTGTTTAAAGCACACTGGAACTGGTAAATGAAGATGCATGCTATTTTGTATATCATTAGTATTTGCAATGAATCTGTGGATATTTAGTAGAATTGCCTAACTGTAAAAGTCATAATAAGATGCTTTTCAGACTCTCCTTGATTATTAATTAGAAGTAAAGACTTTGAATAATTTGCTTTTTTGCTCTGTTATTAAGATGTCCTCAAGTCTCATGACTGATAGCCCTAACTCATATTATTTTCTAATATATCTAATCTGCTATAAGAATAGTATAGTTGGATAAGCCAGGCAGGATTTTCAGCTTCCTTGCTGTCAACATTCTATACAAATGAATGCCACCAATATTCTTAAATTGAGACATCTGATGTGAGAATCTGGTAAGTGATTACTTAATGGAATATATAAATCCAACCTTGACTGGATACGCTTAGTGTCAAATTTAACTACAAAATTTAGCTTTCAACAAAATTTGAAAGTTATAACAATGCAGTAAAAACCAAACATTATTAAATTATGCCAAAGTTCATCATTCATTCATTACAATAAGAGTAGCTAACAGTTATTGAGCTCTTATAGGCACTTTACATACTTTATTTCATTAAATCCTCAAAGAAATTCTTAAGCTTGATATTATAATTATTTTACAGATGAGGCTCAGAAAAGTACTTTCTCATGATTATACAATTAATAATATGAGTTTTTCCTTACCTATTTATGTCTATCTATGGCTTAATAGCATAAACATAAATATGCTTTTCTTCAATCATCTAATATTTCAGGAAAAATAACCCAGATTTTTTTTTATACTAAGTTATAGTGCTCTTAATTATTTTGTTCATTTTTACCTTAGGTAATAATTGAACAATTACAATGTGTAAGAAGTTGCCCTAGAAATTGTTGACAGAGACTTAAAAAGGAAGATATGGTCCACTACCTTCATGAGTTTCTTAGTCTGATGATGGTTTAATAAATATTCACTGACTGATTGAATGGCTGACTGATGGCAGTGAGCCTATCCATTTTTTTCCTTCAAATTTTTGTCAACTGTTTGCTTGAAAACCACAAAATGGAGGTTTTTAGAATCATTCATAAACTAAAGATATGTATCTGAATAAGAAACTAAAGACATAGCCCAAATAAACTAAATCAATAAGTTAGAATTCTTTTGGTTGCAAGTGACAGAATATGCAACAAAGCTAGATGTTACAAAAAAGGAGGGATACTGGCTAACATAAAGGAACACTGTAGGGGTAAATCTATCTCTAGTTCAGAAACAAAACTGCACCAGGATCAATTTTCAGTCTCTACTCCCCTTGAGGCTCTGATCTCAAGCCATGGTCCTCCAATTAACAGAATCCAAGCCACTCACATCAAGTCCAGTGTTGAAGAGAAGATCTGCCCTGGTATTCATAGCAACAGTCCTGAAGTTTACTTCAGTTGGACTGGCTCTTCTACTCATGTATGAAATAAACTCAGTGGCCAGATGGCTTCAAGTCAATGAGTCTAGCCCTGAAGTACCTAGGGGTAACTCAATTCAAACATGAAGTCTGAGGAATGGCTGAGCGGAGAGCAAGTTCCCCAGATAACTATCAAGAGACTCTTGCAAGTATTTTTCTGATGGGGGCTATGCTTTATTTTACATAGAATAGGTTGCCAGGCTGCTTAATTCTAGAAAATTAGAGTATTTTCTAGAATTACTGAGCAATTCTCACCAAAATCATTTATTTAGCAACTATTGACTTCCACGCTTTGATTGGTTAGCTATACTATAAAAATTATCCAGAAGAGAATAAGATATCATTTTTAATCTTAAGAAATAGCTATTTTCTCTGACTTTATAAACTTGGTTTATCTAAAATTATCTAAAAATAGTTAAAACTGTTTAAAACATGATAGAAGCAAAAAAACCCTTTAAGCAAAAAAAAAAAAAATCCTTTTTTCTAGAAGTAGAGAAAATTTACTTTAAATGAGGCTTTTGATTAAGAAAAGGTAAAGCAAAGATCCTATTCTGGAATGAAAAGTTTAAAAAGATACAAGTTAGGGATGCCTGGGTGGCTCATTAGGTTAAGCATTGGATTCTTGGTTTCAGCTCAGAGAGCCCCGTGTGTGTTGAGCTCTGTGCCGACAGCATGAGTTTGGGATTTTCTCTGTCCCTCTCTGCTTTGCCCCTGCTCATGCTTTTTCTCTCTCAAAATAAATAAATTTTTAAATATATAACAAGGTAGTTGTTTCATATAATATTGTAAGTGCTTTCTTTACTGTGAAAGGAGCTGCATTGATATAGGTGGTCTCCGTTATGAAAATGAATCTTTGCTAAATTTGGATGAAGATGATGTTTTTGAAAACTATTTATTTGGGGGAGATGTGATACCTACATGCCTGCCTATCCTTATCCAAATTGTTACTCATAAGTGTTACAGATCAAAACAAGACACTAGATAAAGGCAAAAAGGAAAAAACTGACCTCAGGTAGATGGAAAAAATTCTACACAGGCAGAACTGTGAGTGCTGGAACCCAACCTACATTGTTCCGCTGTACTTGCTCACATGGTATTATATACACTGAGGAATTTGTCAATATATAGTAATCGTTGTTAGGCAATGTTTTAATTTAGAAGTGAGGTAGCAGATTCATGGATGTCCTTTTTATTATTATTAGGCTCTATAACATTTATATTAGATATGTTATTTTATATCTAATAGTATATTCGATATATATTAAGGGAAAATAATAAAGGGATTGGTTGAATTCATGCATTGGGATACTATAAAACATGATTTGAAGAACAGTATATAATTATATAAGATGTTTGTAATACACTACTAAGAATTACAAAGTAATATGAATGATAAAATTCAATTTTTACAAATACATGTATATAAAATAGGTAAACAAGTAAAAGGAATATACAAACTGTTAACAGACTTTATCAATAGTTGATGGGGTTATATTTTATCATTCTTTCATTTGCTAATCAGCACAGTTCAATATAAATATATATTACTTTTAGAAAATATTAACTTATTAATTTCCAGGATGGTATAGTTGTTTCTTAAATATGTGAGTTGTTAAGGTGACTTAATCTGGGATATTTGTGGGACAGTCATATATTTGAAAAATTTACTTGGGGGAAGCCTTCTTAGTATAATAGCTCAACTCATAAATCCTCTCTCAAGTTGAATATAAAATAATTTTATGAGTCAGGTTTGAAAGACAATAGAGTAGAGAGATTAGAGAGAGGCAGAAATCAATGCAAGACTCAGAATTCATGCTACAAGTCTTCCCATGATGTAAGAAATCACTGTACTGAATGTGTTTTTCCACTTTGAATCGTTTAAACTGAGACTTTTAATATGTCTGAATTCCTTCCAGCATTGCTAATGGTAGCAAGGTGTAAAAAATTAATATTAATAATTAAGTAATTTATATTCCTTTCATTCTAAGCCACTGTAATTGAGACAGTTGAGTAATAATCACCCTTCTTACTAAGCATAGAAAAGGAAGAAAAAAAATCATTTCTTCAGCAGTTGAAAGAAAGTTAATCAAGTTTCTTTCTTATAGCCAACAACATTTCACATCACATTACAAAGGGAAAAATAATAAGACCACTCTCTTAAAGTACTATTATTCATGTTACATGTCCACATTTTGAATATATTTTAGTAAATTTATTTTACCAGAGCATCTGCATATATTTAACCAATTTTAATTAATGGATATTTATAAAATTAATTTTCAGAATCAAAAAATTTGATCATTTATTTGTAGGCTCTTCAACACTTTCTTTTCTTTCTTTTATACCAGGTGCCTGTTAATAATTTTGTTAAACAAAAGTAAAGTTGAACAAACACAATGGCATTGAACCCCACAATTTCTTTTCCCAAGATGATACATTAGTAGCTAGAAGAAAACAAAAATTACACATGGTTCACATCAGTGTGAGTGACCAATAATCAAAATAAAAGTTAAAGTTCTTGTATAAGAATGAGAAATGGAGGGTATAAGATATAGAGTAACTCATGTCTCAGCCAAAATCATAATGGATTTTTAGAACCAGCAGGCATAGGTTTGAAAGAAAACTTTTGTTAACAATAAATATTATAATAAAACTTTCTAAACACTGTTTTTTAATAGAAAATTATGAATAATGCAACAAGGAGCTAGTAGAATGACAGAAATGCTAAAAATCATCACTGCAAAAGAAGCTGGTCAGAAGGGTAGAACATACAATGGAATAAAGCAGAATAAAATATAGGCGACTATTCTTATTTTATTATTAAACTTTCATCTTCCTATCATCCTGCCAACCTAAAAAACATACATATGACATTTCCCCCTCTCTTGCACTTTCACTCGGTTTCATGAGGCCTGATGCCAGCAACATTTGCCTTGCCTAAAACAAGTTTGCCATCTGCTGTCAATTACTAGTAACTACAGAATATGAGAATGCATTCAGTGCATACAAATATGCATTCATTACCTCAAAACTTATACCATTGCTTTTTCTTTTTTCAACAGAATTTATAGAGTTTCTATTATGAACTGGAATCTTGGGATACGGCGGTGAGAAAAAAAAAGACAATATGGTTCCTAAAAGTCTCATGAGGAAGACAGATGTTACTCAATCACCAATTAACGTAAAAAAAATGCATCAAATATAACAATGAAGCACTGACTCTGTGCCAGATTAATTCATATAATACTCATAAAAAGCCTATGGGGAAGATATTTTCTACATTTTACTGATCAGAAAACTGAGGCAGAAAGTCACATTACTTCCCCTAGGTCACACAGAACAGGAATATAAACCCAGACTGTTTCACTCTCAAATCTGTGTGTTTAAACACTTCTGAACGTGGTGGTTAAAACTGAAACTTTGATATATGCAAGAAAGACAAATATATGATTGGAAAGCACTCCTTAATTCACTATTTTGGGGGCATCTGGGGGCTCAGTCGGTTAAGTGTCTGGCTTTGGCTCAGGTCATGATCTCACAGTATACATGAGTTTGAGCCCCACATTGGGCTCTCTGCTCTAAGCACAAAACCTGCTTTGGATCCTCTGTCCCCCTCTCTCTCTGCTCCTGCCCTGGATGCTCTTTCTTTCTCAAAAATAAGTAAACATTTTTAAAGATTCATTATTTTTGGCCTGTGAAGAAGCAAATATAAAAAAGACAAGACAAACACACAACTTCTTAAAACTTATATCATAAACACACACACGCATGAACACACTCATATACATAAGCACTAATGTATAATGCGTAGGCTGTTATATGCCCAAAATATAATACATCAGGATAAGTGATTAGTGATGGGAAGGTGAGGAGGTACACTATTTCCAGGAAAATCCTCTCTGAGGAAAGGACATCTGAATAGACATTGAATCAATGTGAGGGATATGAGCATCTAGAAGAATGCTAGAGAGGTAGAAAACACAAACGCCATTAGGAAGGATTCTATTTTTCATTCTTTGTCTCCACCCTCCCACTCCCCTCCCCATATGAAACAAGGATGACTAAAGGGGAGTGCATAAGAAACATACTAGGATTATATGAGATTACAGAAGTACCTTAAAAAGCTTTAGAGGACATGGTAAGGACTTTATATTCCAAGTGTGATGGGAAACCAATTGAAAGGTTCCAACAGGGAAATAACATAATCAAATTTATGTCTTTTTTTTAACGTTTATTTATTTTTGAGAGAGAGGCAGAGAGAGAGAGAGAGAGAGAGTAGGGGAGGGTCAGAAAGACAGGGAAACAGAATCCAAAGTAGGCTCCGGGTTCTGTACTGTTAGCACAGAGCCTGACACGGGGCTCGAACTCAGGAACCGGAAGATAATGGCCTGAGCTGAAGTCAGATGCTTAACTGACTGAGCCACCCAGGTGCCCCTCAAATTTATGTCTTTTAAAGATCACACTAATTACTGTGAACAGAGTAGCTTGTATGATGTATAGAGTGAAAACAAAAGAAATTGATCAGAAGGTTATTGCAACTTTCCAGGTAAGTCACAATTATGAATCTAAAAATCAGGTGTGCTGGCTGGCTCAGAAGGGAAAGGATGCAACTCTTGGTCTCAGGGTTCTGAGTTCAAGCCCTACGTTGGGTGTAGAGATTACTTAAAAATAAAAATCTTTAAAAAAATTTTTTTAATCTAATAATCAAACTTACAAATAACTGTAATACAAAGGAAACTATAGGTGTCATAGTAGAAGTTACAAAGTATATAGGGCATCAAAGTTTGTATTTGTATGAAGACCAAGAAACTCATCACTAGGGGCCAGCATACACAAGCATACTTAAGTACACAGAGAATACGTGAATGTGTTCAAGAAAGAGTAAATACACTTTACTATGTAATAAGGTGCATGGAAGGGTGAAACATAAATTAGAGTCAAATAATGGAGCAACTAAAAGGACTAGGGACATTAAAATTAGTCTATTTTTTTCTTCTCTGCTTTCTTACACAGCTTCCTGTAACAACTCAGTTACATGCTAGTTTCCATCTGTCATTGTGGTTGGTCTATGTCTTTTTAAATGTCCTTGAGACTGTTGGGGAGAGAAAATGTTGTTCAAAAATGGTTAATAAATCTGTTCAAAGACCACCAAACTGTACCACATCTCTAGTCTGACAAACGTAGGGGTATTTGCTGCCAAGAAATTATACATTAGCAAGAAATGCGAGGATTTCACCAAAACAAAGGTAGAGCCAGTGGTCTTATCAATTTGGGGTTAAGGTAGAGTTTAACTAAAATTTACTTTTTCATTTATTTTAATTCCAGTGTAATTAACACACACTGTTATATTAGTTTCAGGTGTACAATGTAGTGGCTTCAACAATTCTGTATATTACTCTGTGCTCATCACCATAAGTATACTCTTAATCGTCTTCATCTATTTTACCCATCCCCCTACTTACCTTCCCTTTGGTAACCATCAGTTTGTTCTCTATACTTAAGAATCTGTTTTTTTGTGTCTTTTTTCCTTTCTTCATTTGTTTTGTTTCTTAAATTCTAAGTATGAATGAAATCATATGGTATTTGTCTTTCTCTGACGTTTCACTTATCATTATACCTTATAGATCCACCCACACTGTTACAAATGGAAGATTTCATTTTTAATGATTAATAGTCCATTGCATATATATAAAACACCTCATCTTTATCCATTAATCTACTGATGGAAACTTGGATTCCTCCCATATTTTTGACCATTATAAATAATGCTGCAATAAACATATGGGTGCCTATATCTTTTCACCTTAGTGTTTTTATATTCTTTGGGTAAATGCCCAGTAGTGTGATTACTGAATTGTAGGGCAGTTTTATTTTTAATTTTTTGAGGAACCTCCATACCATTTTCCAGAGTGGTTGCACCAGTTTGCATTCCCACCAACAGTGTACAGGGGTTCCTTTTTTGTCATATTCTTGTTGATACCTGTTGTTTCTTGTGTTTTTTATTTTAGCCATTTGGACCGGTGTGGGGTAATATCTCACTGTGGTTTTGATTTGCATTCCCTGATGATTAGTGATATTGAGCATCTTTTCATGTGTCTGTTGGCCATGTGGATGTCTTCTTTGGAAAAATATCTGTTCTTCTCTTCTGCCTATTTTTAAATTGGATTATTTGTGCTTTTTGGGTGTTGAGTTATGGAAGTTTTTTTATATATTTTGGATTAGCCATTATCAGATAGGTCATTTGCAAATATCTTCTCCCATTCAGTAGGTTGTCTTTTAGTTTTGTTGATTGTTTCCTTCACTGTGCAGAAGCTTTTTATTTTGATGCAGTCCCAATAGTTTATTTTTGCTTTGTTTCCATTGTCTCAGGAGACATTATCTGGAAACATGTTTCTATGGCCAGTGTCAGGGAAATTACCACCTCTCTTCTAGGATTTTTATGGTTTCACCTCTCACATTTATGTCTTTCTTCCATTTTGAATTTATTTTTGTTCACAGTGTAAGAAAGTGGTCCAGTTTCAGTCTTTTGCATGTACTTGTTCAGTTTTCCTAACACCATTTGTTGAAGAGACTTTTTCCCATTGCATATTCTTGCCTGCTTTGTTGAAAACTAATTGACCATTGGTTCATGGGTTGATTTCTAGGTTCACTATTCTGTTCCATTGATCTATGTATCTTTTTTTTTTTTGTGCCAGTACCATAATATTTTGATCACTTTATAATATAATGAGAAGTCTGGAATTGTGATGCCTCCAGTTTTGCTTGTCTTTCTCAAGATTTCTTGGGCTATTTGGGGTCTTTTGTGGTTCCATACAAACTTTAGGATTGTTTGTTCTAGTTCTGTGAAAAATGCTGGTGGTATTTTGATAGGGATTGGATTAAGTGTGTAGATTGCTTTGGGCAGTATAGACATTTTAACAATATTTGTTCTTCTAATCCATGAGCATGAACTCTTTCCATTTCTTTATGCTGCCTTCAATTTTTTTCTTCAGTATTTTATAGTTTTCAGACTGTAGGTCTTTTACCTCTTTGGTTAGGTTTATTACTAGGTATCTTATTGTTTTTGGTGCAATTGTAAATGGGATGGATTCCTTAATTTCTCTTTCTGCTGCTTCATTATTGATGTATAGAAATGTGACAGATTTCTATAGATTGATTTTATATCCTGTGACTTTACTAAATTCATGTATTAGTTCTAGTAGTTGTGTGTGTGTGTGTGTGTGTGTGTGTGTGTGTGTGTGTGTGGAGTCTTTTGGGTTTTCTATATAGAGTATCATGTCATCTGCAAATAATAAAAGTTTGATTTCACTATTCCTTACTATTGGATACTATTGGATACTATTCACTACTTCCTTACCTATTTGGATACCTTTCATTTCTTTTTGTTGTCTGATTGCTATGGCTAGGACCTTTAGTATCACATTGAATAAAAGTGGTAAGAGTGGACATCCTTGTCTTGCTCCTGGCCTAAGGGGAAAGGCTCTCTGTTTTTCCCCATTGAGGATGATGTTAGCTAGGGGGTTTTCATATATGGATTTTATTATATTGAGGTATGTTCCCTTTAAACCTACTTTGTTGAAAATTTTTATCATGAATGGCTGCTGTACTTTGTCAAATGCTTTTATGCTTCTTTTGAAATTATCATATCATTCTTATATTTTCTCTTATTGATATGATGTATCACATTGATTGATTTACAAATATTAAAACACTCTCACAACACAGAAATAAATCCCACTTGATCATGGTGAATGTTTTTGTTAATGTATTGTTGGATTTGGTTTGCTATTATTTTGTTGAGGATTTTTGCATGCATGTTCATCAGAGATGTTGCCCTGTAGTTCTCTCTCTCTCTCTCTCTCTTTCTCTCTCTCTCTCTCTCTCTCTGTGTGTGTGTGTGTGTGTGTGTGTGTGTGTGTGTGTGTGTGGTATCATTATCTGGTTTTGGCATCAGGACAATGCTGGCATCATAGAATGAATTTGGAAGTTTTCCTTCCGTGTCTATTTTTTGGAGTAGTTGAGAAGAATAGGTATCGACTCTTCAAATATGTGGTAAAATTCGCCTGTGAAGACATTTGATCCTGGACTTTTGTTTGTTGGGAGTTTTTTGATTACTGATTCAATTTCTTTGCTGGGAAATAGTCTGTTAAAAATTTATATTTGAAAATCTCTTGTTTCAGGTTTGGTAGTTTATATGTTTCTAGAAATTTATCCATTTCTTCCAGGTTGTCCAATTTGTTGGCATATATTTTTTCATAATATTCTCTTAATATTGTTAGTATTTCAATGGTGTTTGTTGTTATTTATCCTTTTTCATTTGTGATTTTATTTATTTTGGTTATTCCTCATTTTTTTTCTTGATGAGTCTGGCAAGATGTTTACCAATTTTCTTGATTTTTTTCAAAGAACCAGCTCCTAGTTTCATTGATCTGTTCTATTTTTTTTAGTTTCTGTATCACTTATTTCTGCTGTAATCTTCATTATTTCCTTCCTTCTGTTGTTTTTAGGTTTTATTTATTGTTCTTTTTCTGGCTCCTGTAGGTATAAGGTTAGGTTGTTTGAGACTTTTCCTGCTGATTGAAGTAGAACTGTAATACTATAAACTTCCCTCTTAGAGCCTCCCAAAGATTTTGAAACACTGTGTTTTCATTTTCATTTTTTTCCAGGTACTTTTTTATTTCTTCTTTTACTTCCTGGTTAATCCATTCATTGTTTAATAGCATGTTATTTAACCTCCATATATTTGTGGTCTTTTCAGATTTTTTCTTGTATTCGACTTTTGGTTTCATACTGTGGTGGTCAGAAAAGATGCATGTATGACTTTCATCTTTTAAAATTTGTTGAGGCATCTTTTGAGGCCTAATATGTAATCTATTCTGGAGAATATTACATGTGCACTTGAAAAGAATGTGTATTCCACTGTTTTAGGATGGAAAGTTCTGAATATACCTGTTAAATTTATATGGTCCAGTGTGTTATATAAAGCCATTATTTCCTTGTTGATTTTCGGTTTAGAGAATCTGTCCATTGATATGAGTGGGGTTAAGGTCCCCTACTATTATATTATTGTTGATTAATTCCTTTATCTTAATTCCCCTGTTAGGTGTATAAATATTTACAATTGTTATCTTCTTGTTGGATTGTCCCTTTTATTATATAGTATCCTCTGTATCTCTACAGTCTTTGTTTTAAAGTTTATTTTGTTCAATATATGTATTGCTACTTTTTCTTTTGACATCCATTTACATGATAAATGTTTTTCCATCCCCTATCTTTTTTTATTATTTTAATTTTTTTAACATTTATTCATTTTTGAAAGACAGAGAGAGACAGAGCATGAATGGGGGAGGGACAGAGAGAGAGGGAGACACAGAAACAGAAGCAGGCTCTAGGCTCCGAGCTATGAGCACAAAGCCCGATGCAGGGCTTGAACTCACAGACCGTGAGATCATGCCCTGAGCCCAAGTCAGCCACTTAACTGACTGAGCCACACAGGTGCCCCTATATCCCCTTACTTTCAATCTGCATGTGTGTTTAGGTAGAAAATGAGTTTCTCGTAGGGAGCAATAGATGGGTGTTGTTATTTTATCCATTCTGTCACCCCTATGTCTTTGATTGAAACATTTAGTCTTTAGTCCATTTACATTCAAAGTAACTATTGATAAATATATATTTATTGCCTGCCATTTTATTACTTGTTTGTGGTTGTTTCCAAAGATTTTCTCTGGTCCTTTCTTGTCCTTTTCTCTTTCATAGTTTGTTGGTTCCCTTCAGTAATATATTTGAATATTTTTTCTCTTTATTTTTGTGTATTTGTTAGTGGTTTTTGACTTGTGGTTACAATTAGGTTTGTAATAACATCTTCCACATATAGCAGTCTATACATTTTTTAAATTTTCTTAATGTTTATTCATTTTGGGGAGCATGAGTCACGTAGGGGCAGAGAGAGAGGGAGACACAAAACCCAAAGTAGGCTCCAAGCTCCCAGCTGTCAGCACAGAGCCTGATGCAAAGCCTGCACCCAAAACCCAGAGAACATGACCTGAGCCAAAGTCAGACACTTGACCAACTCAGCCACCCAGGTGCCCCATAGTAGTCTATATTATGTTGATAGTTGCTTAAGTTTGAACCCATTCTTTACTCCTCTCCTCCCCATATTTTAGGTATATGGTGTCAGATTTGCATCCTTTTGTGAGTTCCATGATGGAGTTTTTAACCGAAATACTCATTTTTCACTCCTTTGTGTTTCCTACCTTCATACTGTCATTTTTGTTCTTTCCTTTCCACTCTAACAGTCCTCTTTAATATTTCTTGCAGGGCTGGTTTAATGATCAAGAATTCTTTTAACTTTTGTTTGAGAAACTCTTTATCTCTCCTTCTCTTCTGAATGATAGCCTTGCTGCATAAAGTACTCTTGGCTGCAGGTTTTTCCCATTCAGTACTTTGAATACATCTTGTTGCTCCTTTCTGGCTTCCAAAGTTTCTGCTGAAAAATCTGCTGATAGCCTTATGGGATTTCCTTTGTGTGTAACTGTCTTCTTTTGTCTTCTTCTTTTTTTTAATGTTTTTTTTTTTTGGGGGGGGGGGAGGGCAGAGAGAGGGAGACAGAGGTCTAAAGTGGGCTTTGTGCTGATAGCAGAAAGCCTGATGTAGGGCTCAAATTCATGAACTGTGAAGTTGGACGCTTAACCAACTGAACCACCCAGGTGCCCGTGTCTTGCTTCTTTTAATATTTCTTTCTTTATCACTATATTTTTCCAATTTACTCACAATATGTCTTGGTGTGGGTCTGCTTTTGTTGGGAGTTCTCTGTGTCACTTGGATCTGGATATCTGTTTCCTTCCTCAGATTAGGGACGTTTTATTTCTTCAAATAAACTCTCTGGTCCTCTTTTCTTTCTCTTCTTCTTCTGGACATTCGATTGAGTCATTGAATTCCCTAACTATTCTCATTTTGCAAAATTATTTTTCTCTCTTTTGTTCAGCTTGATTACTTTCTATTACTGTCTTCCAATCATTAATTCATTCCTCTGCTTCTTCCAGTCTGCTGTTCCCTCCATCAAGTGTGTTTCTCATTTAGTTTATTGAGTCCTTTATTTCTATTTCCTTCCTTATCTTTGTGTTAATGGTCTCACTGATGTCCTCCACTGTTTTTTAAAGTCCAGTGAGGACATTTAGGATCATGTACTTTAAATTCCCCATCAGGCATGTTACTAATATCGATATCCTTTGGTTAGATCTCCAGCCATGGCCTTATTTTGTTATTTCATTTGGGACAAATTCCTCTGTCTTCTCATTTTGTCTAAGTCACTGTGCCTGTTTCTGTGTGTTAGAGAAGTCAGCTATACCTCCTGTTCTTGAGGGTAATGGATTTATGAAGAAGAGGTCTTAGAGTGCCCTGCAGTATAGTGTTCCTTGTTCCCCAAGGACTGGTGCTTCCAGAAGTATATCCAGTTGTGCTGTGTGCACTCTGCTGTTGTGTCATGGCTGCTTTATCCTTCAGGTCAGTCACCAACAGAGGTTCTTTGACTGTTGTGGGCAGTATTTGGTCCCTGGCCTAAATGTGGCATATTTTAACTAGGTGGGCCCTGGTCTGCTTGTGAAATGAGACCTGCTGCTGGAACCAAGATCTGAAAAACTCTAAGGTCAGGATATGCAGTGTTGGCAGGGGTATGGGCCAATCTTCTGGGGATGGGGGTCCGCAGTAAAGGGACTGAGGCATGCATGACTAAGAAGGGTGTTTCTTACAGAACATGGTGTGGGGTGGGGGTGTATGCAAGTTAGGTAGGGAGAGCCAGCACTGCACTGGTTCCTGCAGGTGATTCTGTGTTTATGCTGAAGGGCAGATAGAGGGAAAAGGCCTGTCAATTCCTTTATTCCTGGAGTGTTCTCTCTGTGAATGCTGCCTCTCTGGGAAACACTCCAAGATGAGCAAGATGGGCCACTCTGTGCCCCAAGCATAGAACATAGAACAGATGACTGTTTCTATGTTGTATGTCTATGTGCTGTTTGCCTGCCTTCTTTCTAAGAGCAGTCCCAATGTCCTCCAAGCTCTCTTAGAGCCAAGCACACTGACCTTTAAAACTCCAGGCTTTAAGCCCTGCAGGTTGCAGGAACTTACAAAATTCAAGGTCTCTCACTTTCCAAGCCAATTTGCTATGGAGATTCATTTTCCCCATGCACTCTCTTGTGTGTTAGTCTATCTCTCAAGCTTCTCCATAACCATGGATTCCTCCTCACCACAGTGACCACAATCCATTTCTCTCCCAAGCCCATCTCTGCACTTCCTACCTTCTTCAATGTGGCCTCTTTTCTACCTGTGATTGTGGTGTTTGTTCTTCCAGTCTTCAGATCAATTTCTGGGATAGATAGTATGCTTTGATAGTTACATAATTGCATTTGTGGGATGAGGCCAACCTAGGGTCCTCCTATTCCTCTGCTATCTTCCCCTCCCCAAATATACTCTTATTATGAAACTAATATATAATATAACATATATTCTTCAATATGCATATAAAGCAAATTTAAAATCTTATAAATAAAAGCTATATATTCACATAGAGAAAAATACTTATTTTGAGGAATTGGCTCAGGTGAGTATGGAGGCTGTAAAGTCCCATGATTTTCCTCTGTCAGCTAGAGATCCAGGAACGCTGGGTATATAAATCACTCCAAATTTGAGTGTCTGAGAACCAGAGAGGTAATGGTATAATTCTCAGTAAAGGCCAGAGGTGAGATATTCCAGCTCAATAGTAAGGCAGGAAAAAAAGGGACAGACTCTTTCACCATATACTTCATGTTCCATTCAAGCTCTCAAGGGATTGTATGATGCTCACCAATATTAGACTAGGCAAACCACTTTACTGAGTCCACCACATCTAATACTAATCACATCTAAAACCACCCTCAGAGACAAACCAAGAAATAATGTTTAACCTGGGCATCCTGTGGCCAGTCAAGTTGACTCATAAAATCAACCATCAGAGTGTATTTTTATTCATAATAGAATTTGCTTTGCTATGGTTAAAAAAAATAATAACCCTAAACTATCAGTGCATTAACATAATAAAAGATATTTCTTAATTATGGAAAGTTTGGTGGGAGTCAAGTAATTTTGTAAGGCAGTTGTCATTTAAATGGTGACTGTGTATTCTGTTATGTTTACCTGTCTACTTATGTTTACCTTATCTCTATAATCTCAATGTGTGGTCCCCATGATCACTGCTTTCACATCTACTCTTCCATGCTATGGTCTGGAATTGACACATGTTGCTTTCACTAACAGCCCATTGACCAGAATGAACTGCATAGTCATACCTAAGAACAAGGGAGTTGGGAAATGAAGAACACATGGAATAATTGTTGAGCCTTTTTGTATCTGCTGAAGGGGCAAGGACAAAAGTAGAATGGCCATAAGGCCACTGCAATTTCAGAAAGTTCATGGTGGCTTTAACAAGGGTGGTAACAGTGGGGATGGAGAAAAATGGTCCAATTTTTGATACATTTTGAAGGTACAATAAGGGTTTGTTGAATGGAAAGTCATGGGGTATAAAAGATAAAGAGAAATCAAAAGTAACTGAGATGGAAAAAACTTGAGAGTTTTAAAGAATATCAAGAGCTCAGTTTTATTTATTTATTTATTTTACTTATTTTTGAGAGAGAGAGAGAGAGAGAGAGAGGGAGGGAGCAAGTATGGGAGGGGCAGAGAGAGGGAGAGAGAGAATCCCAAGCAGGCTCAGTGCTCTCAACATGGAGCCCGATGTGGAGCTTGAACCCATGAACTGTGAGATCATGACCTAAGCTGGAATCAAGAGTCAGACATTTAACCGACTGAGTCACCCAGGAGCCCCAAGAGCTCAGTTTTAAACAAGTTATGTTTTTGATGATTATTATATAACATGGAGGAGGTATCAAAGCAAGCGGTTAGATATAGGAAAGAGGTATAGGCTGGAGATATTAAATTAGGAGGCATCAATAAATGGATGGTTTTAAAAGCCATGAAACTTGATAAATTACCTGTAGGATGGGTAGAGTAAAAAGAAACTCCAACATTTGGAGGTCAGGGAGATAAGGAGGAAGCAGCAAAAGAAACAAAGAGAGTGATCAGAATGACTGAGGGAAAAAATTGCAAGTGTGGTACCCAGTAAGTCAAATGAAGGGAGCTTAGTTTGGGAGTTGTGCTTTGTTTTGGTTGTTTTTACAGCAGAGAGTAAATAATTGTGTTTAGTGATATTGATAGATCAAGTAGCATAAGATCTGAGAAATTACCATTGGATTTAGCAATGTGTTGGTCATTAGTGACCTTGAAAAGGGCAATTTCAGTAGAATAGTGGGGTTGCTCACTTGATTAGAATAAACTGCTAATGAAAAAATTCAACTGAGTAAATTTGAAGATCTAATTGGCTTTATTAAGTGATTCATGAATCACTTAATAATTAGGCAGCATCGGATCTAACAAGCAGGTTTTTATAGGTAGGGGGCTGGAGCAAGAAGTTATTAGCAAAAGAAAAGAAAGGATTGTTCCAGACAAGTTTACCTTCCCTTAAGGGAGCTTAGGCAGATTACCTCATCTTCTTTTCCGGGGCTGAGAGGGTGCATGTGACAGACTACCTAATTGATGCTTAAGAGAAAACTCTTGATTACTTAAGACTAAATTTCTGGGGGAGGTTAAAACTCCAAGTAGGTTATACATTAAGCTTTGATTTGGTGACAGCCTAAGTGAAACTATTTTGGGCCTGTGGTTTTCTTTTTAACAATTCCCCCCCTCCCCCCACCATTGATCAGACTCAGTTTAACTAAGAGATGTGATAAAAATGTAAGGCATCAGCACCGCTCTTAGCTACTGCTCTAAAAGTCTTGCAATTTGTGTTTTTCCTTCAGTGTGGTAGCCATATGTCATGCGTAACCTCCATGATATTCACAAGTCATGGTTTCATTTAAGTCAGTCATTTTCTTGGCTTCTCCTCCAAGGTTTCACTCTCAGGAAGATCATCTGCTTGGTAGTTAGCAGTTACAAACATGCATTTCAAGTTTTTGAGAGGATACAATATGCCAAGGAGATTATAAGAATAGTTCCCAATGTTCAGAGTGCACTTCAAAGCCATAGTCCCCAAGACATAAATATAATCATGAATTCATAAACCTAAATCAAAAGTAAAAGAAAGACTTCCTTGAAGAAGTGAACTTTTTAAGCCAAGTGGCTTGCTCCATGATTTAATATAATGAAGTTTTAACTTCCCCAGAAGTGTTAATCCAGATACAGCAAGTGGTGTTGGCCACAGCTCAAACACCTCCTTGCTCAGCGGAAAGATAATTATGGGCTATCCTATTATCAAGAACCTTGGCCAGAGAGTCTAAAGACCTTTTTTGGGGCCACCATTACTTCAGCAGATGATTCTGCAATAATTAAGAATTAAGGAGAGGTTGTTGGTCATAGCCTCCTTTACATTTAGCCCTAACCAGGGAAATAGAGACCTGACAAACAGAAAGAATCCTAAATCATGAAAACCTCCTTAAGAGGTCCTTTCTAACTCAACAATGTAAATTCAGGGGAGTCAACCAATGAGAGATCTTATTTTGCTTGTGAAAAGTTAGGGCACAATTAGATTTTCTCCTAGCCTGAAATAAATTCTAGATTACCCCCTCTTAGCAATGGACTGGGAGATATAGATGATGGCATTATCTTTCCAGGCAAATGCCAAAGTACAGGAAAAGAAAACAAGGGGAAAGGGTTTCATCTTTAAAGTCTGCAGTTGATCCATTGTCATGGGCAGAATCAGTTTACCTTGATGTCACCTACTTCTCCTCCCTGTCAATGTGATTCAGAGGTCTCCACTGTCTTATAGTTTCACAACAGTATCAGTGGTTAGGAGAACTTGGTAAGGTCCCTTTTAGCTGAGCTCAAGAACTGTCTTCCTTTGATAATGTTTCCAGAATACCCAGTCACCAGGCTTTAGACTGTGCCCAACAGGTTCCTCTGAGTTGGGATCCAGAAAGTCTTCTATAACCTGTTGACAGGTTTCAGCATAAGACATGGAAGATTTACTGTAGTTGGTCATACTAGCATGAGAAAACAAGGGATCTACAGAAGGCTGTATGCCAACAGACATTGGTCTGCCTGTGACTATATAATGTGGTATGAGTTTATGCTTCCCAAAGGAAAGCTTCTAATAGTAAGACCAAGGGCAATCAATACCTTAGGACAGAGAAGTCCAGTAGTTTTGGCAAGTTTAGAAATGTTCAGTTTGAGGATCCCATTAGTTCTCTCAACCTTGTCTGATGATGGAAATGATATGAACAGTGATAATTCCAAAAAGTTTTCAAGATTTCCATTAAGGCTCATGTGATTTTTCTCCGTGAAGTAGGTGCCTTGGTCATCAGAGATCATGGAAGGTATATTAAGTAGGAAACACATTTTCTAGCAGTTTTTTTTAGCTACCATGAGGATATCAGCCTTATAGGAAAAGAAAGCTTCAATCTATGTGGAAAACACACAAAAAAGAACAGGAGCATATTGGTAAACTATACTAAGAGACAGCTGAATGAAGTCCAGCTTCAGGTATCCTAAGTGTCCAAAGGGAGGAAGTGTGAATCTTCTTGGAAAAAAAACAGTTTCTCCAGGATTATGAACATGACAGGTCAGACATCATTGGTAGACTATTTTTGCAATTTTATAAAAGTCTTCCCTTCAATGTCTATTAATAATTTGAGACATCTTGAATGCATGAGAGTGGTTAAAAAAATGTAAACACAAAAAAAAATGGGGCATGCCAGGGAGCCAGAAAGAACTGTGCAGTCATCTTGGGTTTCCCATAGCCTTAATTTAATTTTGCTATGTTTATTTTTGAGAGAGAGAGAGAGAGACAATGTGAGCAGTGGAGGGGCAGTGAGAGAGAGGGAGACACAAGATCTGAAGCAAGCTCCAGGCTCTGAGCTGTCAGCATACAGCCTGACACAGGGTTCAAACTCATGGACCGCAAGATCATGACCTGAGCTGAAGTCAGACTCCCAACCAACTGAGCCACCCAGGCACCCCAACCCCCCATAGCCTTAATTGTTCATTTAATTTACAACTATTGTTTACCCATCTTAATTTCTTTGTTTTAGAAGTAGGCTGTTGCCATGGGCAAGGACATCAGCATGGTAAAAGTCTGGCATCAAAGGGTCATTTTCTGCAGAGGCAGAATAGACTTCATCCACATATGCCACAATCTTTATAGATTCTGTTGCTGCTGCCTCTGCATGAAAGTCAGCTAAAGCATTTCCTTGATACTCAAGTTTAGTCCTTTTAATATGAGTCTCATTTTTGATGACACACTTCAGAAGGTAAAAGAATATTTTCAAGTGGTAACATACCAGGACACGTATTTCTAGGAATTTCACATAATTTCTAGAACTCTTATATATTTATACAAAAACAACATAAAAAAAGAATAGTATTAGTTCTTATTTGACAATGCTTCCCATATAGTTTAAAATATGAAATAAGCCTAGTTTATTAACAAATCCCTTGGAATGTTCCAGGGAAATTTCTAGAAAAATTCCAGTTTCTTCTAGGACTAAAAGACTTCACTTAGAATTTGATTTGGGGAAGTTTGTAAAAATAGCACACAAAAAACTTTTTTAGGTGCTGACCTGAGTAGTATCACAGATCATTATAAAACTTAATTACCTATTAGCAAAATTTAGTTTTTTTTTTTTAATATCCATTTATTTTTAAAAGAGAGAGAGAGAGACAGAGCACAAGTGGGAGAGGGGCAAAGAGAGAGGGAGACACAGAATCCCAAGCAGGCTCCAGGCTCTGAGCCATCAGCACAGAGCCCGACACAGGGCATGAACTCATGAACTGTGAGATCATGACCTGAGGTGAAGTTGGATGCTCAACCAACTGAGCCACCCAAGATCCCCCAAATTTAGCTCTTTTAATATTAAGAAGACTCAGGGGTACCTGGCTGTATCAGTTGGTAGTGCATGCAACTATTGATCTTGGGGTCATGAGTTTTAGCCTCATATTGGGGACAGAGATTACTTTAAAAAGAAAAAAGATATATACATACATACACACACACACACACACACACACACACACACACACACGGAAAACTCAGTTTTCCTAGGTAATCAAAGACCTGATAAAGACAGTAGACACAGGAAATTATTTTTTATAAAACACAGAATATTTGTTTTCTAGGCAAATCACTCAAAAGGTAAAGAAATGTTCATAATCTATTAACAAAAGCAGACCAAAAATCCAGCAACTTTGTCCTTTTAATGGAGAAAACCAAATTCCAATTTTGTAAGTTTACTTTTGATATTAAAACTTACTCATTCCAACCTCCTGACTGATGGGGTTTTAGAATGGTGGGGGTCTGTAGCCCATGGCCAGGAACGAATTCTTGAGACATCTTTGGTACAAAAAAGGTGATTTTATTAAAGCACAAGGACAGAGGACAGGCTCCTGGGCAGAAAGAGCTGCACTGGGGTTATGAAGAGTGACTGGTTATATACTATGTAATTTGGGGAAAGTAAAGGCAAGAGGGAGGCCTCCAGAAGGACTTTCATATGTTAAAGAGAAAAAAAATATATGCTAAAGAGGACTCCTAAGATACCTGAGTCCTTGCTTTTGTGAGGCTAAGGTTGTTTTCCCCCTAATAAGGGATTAACATTATGACAGTAGGGGGTTCCTGGAGAAATGTTATACTCTATTTGCCTCAAGTATTTATTTGTCAATGGGCTGCAGGTTATAAAGAAATTTAACTTTACCTGCCATTTCCTTCTTGCCTTTGTTCCCCACATCACTATGGAGGGGAGGGTGATATTGGGGGTACACATTTCTAGACATTAGGCTATTGATAAGATTGCCTTTTTCTTGTAATTTCTAAGATATTTGAAAATTGTCCTGTATGACTGTGATCTCTATCAGTTAACTGTTTGTTTTCTTTCCTTTCCTTTGTTCTTGGGCAGCCAGGAGTACCTGAGGAATATCACACATATACCATGGGTGGGGGTGGCTATAGGGTGTCAGCTTGCCTTATGGTCCCTTATCACTGACCACATATAAAATTATTTTCCAAAGTTTCCTTTTTCACAAACTTTCTACAATTTTCTTTTTTATATTCAGATTTTGTCTATTTTCTCTTTAAACAACCAGTCTCATTTTAGGACAAAATTACTTTCTTTTTCCTCAACAAAAATTGCATCTCAATTTCTCATATCTTTTAATATCAAAAATACATCCTACTTTCTTGGTATGATAGGAAAAGATAGGATAAAATAAGCAGAGAGGGAAACTTCCTGAGGTCCCTTGGTGGGGAAAAACACGTATTTTGGAATAATGCTGGGAGTATCTGACCACAGTATGCCCTGGGGCATAAGGTTCCTCTTAAGAATGTAACAGACACCACCCCCATAGGTTTTTCTCAGGAATTTGACAAAAGACCTCACTAAAAATAAGTAGATCATAAAACCTATGATTCACAAGGAACAGGTATGGCCTTAGACCACCCCTTATACAATGGAAATGAGTCAATCAGGAATGGACAACCCAACACCTAGCTATCCAGTCAATAAGAGTAGAACCTGAGAAGGAATAAGGAGGAAGGGTGTGGGGGTGGGGGGTGGTGGTGACCAGAACCTTATAAAACAAGGACCCCTGCCTATTGTCCATAGGTATGATGACTGAGCATGAGGCAGGCTGAGGGCAAAACACAAGCCAGAACCAACCTTCCCTCAAGGTGGGACATGTGTGATACTCCTTGGACACTCCTGGCTACCCAAGAACAAAGGAAAGGGGTTTAAGTGCTTGCCATGATAATGTGGGAAACTAAGGCAAATGAGAAATTAAATTCCCTTACTGCCTACAGCCCATTAACAAGTTCTTGAAACCAGCAGAGTGACCTCCCTCTAGAAGCTCAGTGATGACACTTGCTGGGGGCAAAAGAGAACCTTGGCTTAACATTGTCCCAACCTCACAGATCCTGTAAGTCTACCTCCTTTATCTCAACTGCCCCAAGATATATGCTGGCAATCATACTCCAAATTTATAGCCCCCCAATATGCATCTGAAGGGTCTTACGACTGAGGTTTTATTAAAATGGTGATGAATGGTGTTTTGCTAGCAACAGCTAGCCCCTCAAGGTCCTGGAAACCTTGTTTCCAAAATTCTTTAGAGACTTACTCTATCTCTGATCTCCTCCCAACTTGAGGGTATATAATGAGTTTCCCATCATGACTCCAGTGCAGCTCTTCCTGCTCATGGATCCTGTCCCCATGCTTTAATAAAATCACTCTTTTGCACCAAAGACATCTTAAAGAATTCTTTCTTGGCCATCGGCTCCAGACCCCACAAACCCCCCATCATCCCAAAACTTCATCAAGTATTCACCTTCGAATGCCCCTCTCTGTAAAGAGAGCTTTCCTACTATTCTTCCTTTCTAATCTTATATTCTAATAAACCTCTGCCTGCTGCTCATTCTGTGCCCACCTCTTCAGTTTTCAAAGCAGTGAAACAACGAATCCCAGGTAATGAGGTAAAAAATCCTACAACATAAGGAGATATTTCCCTTATTATTTCTAGTTGTTTTAATCACATATTAATTAGAATTCTTAACTCTTAGAAACCTTAATTTCTAGTGAAAACTAGAAGTAGGCAATTGTGAACCTTTATACCAGCATTCTTTACATTGGCAAATTTATGAATACATTTCATAATTTCCAGAAGCATGTGCCTTTTCCAATGTAGCATTAACACATCTGAATATCTTAGTTTCTCTGTTATAAAAAGCCAAAAGTAGAGAAATCTATGTTTAGTAATTAACACTTTATTATTTTATTAGAAAATGATCCCAATATTCAACAAATTTAATTCATCCCGTAGCAAAACTTTAACGTTTTGAGTTACCAAGAAGATTTGGGGAAATAATTTTTAAAGTCTACCCAAAACGTTATCTGTTCAATCTACTCGTTTTTAACAATTATGTTTAGATTATGTATAAAAACTTTATAAGACACCAGATAAAATCAACTACAATTCTAAATTATTTTTGCTAACAAATTGCAAATGATATTACATGAATTGAACTAGTAAATAAATTTAACTAGTAGAATAAAATTTGTTTATCAGAATTATATTCAATGTTGATAACTCTAAAGACATGCCTCTTTTAATTAAACCAGTGAATTTATTGAGCTAACTTTAATTTACTGAAGATTATCCCAGAATACAATGATGTAGAGAATAAAGGTAAAAGAAATATAGATAAAATTAAATCTCCTTAGGACTTATAGCCCATTGACAAGTACTTGGGACAGCCAGAGTGACCTTCCTCAAGGAGCTTAGCTGCCTCAATAATGATAAAACTTTGCTAGAGGCAAAAGACAACCTAATCTTAATATTAACCAGACCGCCAAGATCCTGTAAGTCTTCTTTAACAAATGAAAATCCTTTTGGAAACTTCCTTTGTCTGTACTTCCCCCAACTCCAAAGTATAAAATCAGCCATTTCTCACAAGTCCAGTGCAGCTCTTTCTGCCCAGGGGTCTTGTCCCAGTGTTACAATAAAAACACCCTTTTGCACTTTTCAAGAATTCTTTCTTGGCCATTGACTCATGGACCCTAGTTCAAACCATACCAACAAGAACCTGAAAAACATTTGGGTTAGTTTCTATTACATTTCTGAGAACTTTTATGTACACTAATTTACGTAAGTGCTAGTTTGTTTAAGCCAGTTAAACAGAGCTTTAGCAAATTAATTTTGGCAATACCATCTGGAGGTAGAAAATATCACACATCTACAAGACAGATATAGACACATATGAACTGTATGTTCAGATATACAGAGACCTTATAGCTTCCGTTTTAAAATTACTGCCATGAGGTGTGCCTGGTGGCTCAGTCCATTAAGCATCCAACTCTTGATTTAGACTCAGGTCATGATTTCATGGTTTGTGGGTTCAAGCCCCATGTTAGACTCTGAGCAAACAGCATGGGATCACCTTGGGATTTTCTCTTTCTCTTTCTCTCTTTCTTTCTCTCTCTCTCTCTCTCCCCCCCTTCCCTGTTCACATTCTCTCTCAAAATAAATAAATAAACTTTTAAAAAAGAGATAGCTGTTTAATAGCCTCTTCAGAGTAGATATAAGTCTTATAATCTTTGTTTTAGGTACATTTTCTCTATTTTTTTATTAGACATTTGCAATGAATCTTCCATTGAAACTACTTTAGAAGTTTGAAAACTTTTGGAGACTTCTGCATGCAAATTAAAATAAGTATCCCATTCTATTTAATTTGGGGACTATTAATTTCAAGTATTCTTCTTAAGTGATCTTATCTAATTATAATGTTTCCCATAATGGCCATTGTAATTTTAGGTTGTTTTTAGTAAAAGTGTTCATCTTGCTAGATATCTGCAACTTTCAGGACTATAGCTCTTAGATATAGAATAAGCAGGTGTGTGCTCAACTCTCTAATCTAAAGAATCCTATTTCTTTAAGCTAGGCCTTTTAGTTAGGATTCTTGGAGGCAAATGCACACCTAAGAGGGATGTGCCATGGGGTTGGTTTTGGGGAGGTATTTTACAGTGTACCTCATTGTACAGATATTTTCTTGAAGCTGGCAAGTAACCGAGTGTCAGTCTAACTTATTCCATAACCAAGTTATCCTACCATGGGAGTCTTCTTGAGATGGCAAATACTCCAAAAGCCTTTAAATGCTCAACCCATGTCTATCAATGTTTGCAGCTTTATTTTTGGCTTCCAATATTCCCATTAGCTACTAATTTCTATTTAAAACACCAAGTCTCACACTAAATGCAATCCAGCTTAAATCAGACCCAGTCCAATCCCAGACTCATTCTAGTTCTTAAATCAGACCCTGATTCTGAACTCAGTCTGGTTCTTAAGTCCAACCCAGTCCAACTCTAGCTGGTAACTACCAATAATTCCAATACAGACCAAACTAGAAAACTCCAGTAAACAGGGACTACAGACTGGAACTGGGGAATGGATTCATATATCGCATTGTGGACTGAACCAAGGGTTGACTGACGATCTGTTACAGCTACTTTTAAGTCTAGAATGACTTATTAACTCTGGACAAAAAAAAAAGGCCAATTAGGTCAGAGTTCAAACGTAAAGAGAGCAGAGCTCAAACTGAGAGGAACTCACCAACGGCATTTGGAAACAGCGAGAAAGACAGTGAATTCAACAAGGTTCATAGAGCACCATGCTTCTGTTTCTCATTATCCCTGAATTTTGATGGAGGTTTGCTTCGGATCCCACTGCTGCCACCAAATCTGTTAAAGAACAAAATTCAACTGAATAAATTTGAAGATCTAATTGGCTTTAGTAATTCATGAATCAGACAGCATCCCATCTAGAAGGTGGAGGGGAGCTCCAAGGAATTGCACAAAATAAAAGGTTTTTATAGGAAGGAGGATGGAACAAGAAATTATTAGCAAAAGAAAAGAAAGAACTGTTCCAGGAAAGGTTGCTTTCCCTTATAGGGAATGGTAGAAAGTCTTTACTAAGTAGACCACCTCATCTTCCTTTGGGGGCTGGAGAGGGCCCATTTGACAGATGCTTAACAGAAAACTCCTGATGGACCAGTTAAGATTATATTTCTTGGGGAGGTTGAAACTATAATTACGTTATATATTAATCCTTATTTCAATGACTTGGCCTAAGTGATGCCATTTTGGGCCTGCAGTTTTCTTTGTTAACAAAACTGAAGAAAATATAGGAGAAAAAAAGTGGAGACAACAAATATAAATCCTATTTCTAGAAGTTTTGCTATAAACAGAAAGAGATGGCAGCTGGAGAGGGAAGTGGAAAAAAAAATTGTTTTTTTTTTTTTAATTTGTATATTTGCTGATATGAAATGTTGGGGTTCAGTAGTGAATGTTCAAGAAAGAATTCTTGAAATGTCTTTGGTACAAAAATAAAGATGGTTTTATTAAAGCACAGGGACAGATTCCTGAAAGAGTTGCACTACAATTGTGAGGAGTGACTAATTATACACTTTCAAGTTGGGAGGGGGTTAGGGATAGCATAAGTCTCCGAGGAATTTGCAAGCAAGGTTTCTAGGACCTTGAGGGGTCATTTACTACTGTCTAGTAAAACCTTAGTCATGAGATCCTTCAGATGTATTTCAGTGAGCCATATGTTTGGAGGGCTATTCTAACATATATCCTCTGCAGGAGGAGGAGGTGAGGGTAAGAGATAAAGGAAGTTTCCAAAGGGATTTTTATATGTTAAAGAAGACTTATAGGATCCTGGAGGTCAAGCTAATGTCAAGCTAAGGTTGCTTTTGCTTTTTGCCTCTAGCAAAGTATTAAAGGTAAGGCACTTGAGTTAATAAAGAAAGATCACCCTACCTGTCCCAAGTACTTGTTAATGGGCTGTAAGTTGTAAGAAATTTTAATTTTTTTTCTATATTTCTTTAGCCTTTGTTCTCCAAATCATTTACTTTGCTTTTTTTTTAATTTTTTTTTATTTTATTTTTTGAGAGACAAAGAGAAACAGAGCATGAGCACAAGAGGGGCAGAGAAAGAGGGAGACACAGAATCCAAAGCAGGCTACAGGCTCTGAGATATAAGCACAGAGCCTGATGTGGGGCTTGAACCCATGAACCATGTGATCACAACCTGAGTTGAAGTTGGATGCTCAACTGACTCAACCACCCAGGTGCCCCTGCTTTGCTTTTTCAAAAAGCAAAATGATAATAGCATACATACTGAATGAGACTGGTTCAGAGTACCCAAGAAGGCAGGGGATCCACTTCTGAGGTGAGAGTTTGGCTTAACCAAAGAGAACAAATATAAGTATGATTGATGGGTATGGGAGTCCTCAATTTTTTTCAATGAGATTAACAAACAAGGTTGTAATATAACACTAAAAGTGGAAAGAAAGTTCAAAGTTAGGTGACAGAGGGAAAAATAAGGAATTGAAAATTTATTAGAATCAGGTTAGAGAAAAAGTGAGCTAGAACAATAAGAGAAATGGTATGTTTTAAAAACCAAGGGAGGCTGATGCTTCAAAAAGAAAGTTGTCAAATGTTTCAAGTGCTGTGAAAAGTTAAAATGACACTGAAAAAGTCCACTAGATTTAGAGATTTGGAGGTATCTGTTGACCCTAGTGAGAATTACTCTAAGGACTAATGGAATCAGAAGTCAGATAGAAATGCATTTTTGAGTGAGTAGAAGGTAAATGAATAAGGATAATTTATGTTTCTCTCTAGATGTTTGGCTATGAAGGAAGAGGAGACTGTTTTTAACAAAAAATTTGGGAAAGAATTCATGAAACTCAATAGCAAAAGAATATACAATAATTCAATTAAACATGAGCAGAAAATCTAAGTAGACGTATCTCCAAAGAAGACATACTGATGGCTAATGGATACACAAATGGATGCTCAACATCAGTAATCCTCAGGGAAATGCAAATCAAAACCACAATGAAATACCAACTCATGCCTATTAGAATGGCTATTATCAAAAGAAAGAAAGAAAGAAAGAAAGAAAGAAAGAAAGAAAGAAAGAAAGGAAGGAAGAAAGGAAGAAAGAAAGAAAGAAAGAAAGAAAGAAAGAAAGAAAGAAAGAAAGAAATAACAAATGTTGGCAAGGATGTGGAGAAAAAGGGAATCCCTGTGCACTATAGGCAGAAATGTAAACTGGTATAGCCATTATGTAAAACAGTATGGGGCCTCCTCAAAAAATAAAAGTAGAACTACCATATGATCCAGCAATTCCACTTGTGGATCTTAGCTGAATAAAACTAACTCAAAAAGATATATGTATCCCCACATTTACCACAGCATTATTTACAATAGTCAAGATATAGGCTAAACAACCTACACATCCCTTAATGAGTGAATGAAGAAAATGTGACATGTAATGAAATATTATATTTTTCAGAAATAAAAATGAAGGAAATCTTGACTTTTGTGGCGAAGTAGATGGATCTCAAGGTCATTTTGCTAAGTGAAATAAGTCAGACAAAAATGACATCTGATCTCACTTACATGGGACTCAAAAACAAGACAAAACAAAACCAAGCTCAGAGATACAAAAAGTGGTTGTCATAGGCCGGGGGGCAGCGGGGGGGGGGGGAGATAGGAGAAATGGGTGAAGGATGTCAAAAGATATAAAGTTCTAGTTATAAAATAAATACTGGAGATGTAATGTACAGCATGGTAACTAGAGTTAATAATATTGTATTGTATATTTGAAAGTTGCTAAGAGTAGATCTCAAAAGTTCTTGATCATAAGAAAAAATATTTGTAACTATGTAAGATGATGGATGTAAACTAGACTTACTGTGGTGACCATTTTGTAATGTATACAGACATCATATCATTATGTTGTATACCTAAAACTAATATAATATTCTATGTCAATTATATTTTAATTTTAAAAAAAAGTCTGAAAAAAAAGAGTAAATTCCTTTCTCAGGTTAGTTCTCCACAGCCTTCCAAAAATAGCAGAAATAGGCCCCAGCAGTGCTCCTAGCTTCATGGGAAAAAATAGGGAGCTTGAAAATGGAAAGGAATGCAGATAAACTAGGGACGGAATCCAAAGTAATGGCCAAGGAGCAGGGAAAGCTATTCTTATCTCAGAAGGTACTCAGTGATAGAGGGGGAATTGATGAATATGAGCCCCTAAAAACCACATTAGCAGAGGCTTCCATCCACAGAAAGATAGAACCAGAGAGAATCAGAGTGAGATAAAGAACCAACATTTGGTCAATGAGGTAAGATACTCCCAACCTCTAACATTCCCTCCTTCCTTGCAATGAGGAAAATCAAAACCAAAAAGAAGTTAGAGCCACAATTCTCAAACTGTATGCTGAGGTGCCCCAGGTGCCCCAGTCACCTCACAGGAGTGCTATGGAATAATTTATTTTGATTTTTAATTAATTAATTAATTATTGTTTTAAGCAATCTCCACATGCAACGTGGGGTTTGAACTAATGACCCCAAATCAAGACTGAGCCAGCCAGATGCCCCTGCTATGGAATATTTTAAATATTTGAGGGAAACAGCAACACTCAATATCTGCCAGACACTACATGAATCACCAGCTTGAAATATTTTTGAATTTAAAAATGTTTGGTGGGGTGCCCATTGTCTCAGTCAGTCAATTCAAGCCCCATGTTGGGTGTGGAGCCTACTTAAAAATAAATAAAAAAATAAATAAATAAATAAATAAACGAATAAATGAATAAAAAATCTTTGCAAAGCTGGGTTTTTGGGTTTTTTTTACCCCTGTTGCTTTGAGAAAAAACAAGTGCCTCTTGAAAGTCAAGGTGGAACAGGAAGCAAGGAGGCACCAAAGGATGTTATGAAAAAATTATTGAGACAATAAAAGCAACATGAGTTGAGAAAATTTGGGAACCTCTGCAGTATAACAAGAAAAGAAAATGAGAAATGTGCAACTCAGAACAGAGCACATCCACTTCTACTCAAACATGGGAGAAATAAAAGCAAATTATATCTTCCTCCTATCTCTCAGGTTAAGGCTAATATGAAAAGAGGGTAAAAAGTGAGGCCTGAATGTAATTTAGAGTTGACATTTCAAGACCACTGGGACTATTAACTGAAAGTGACTAAGAAATTATGAAATCTGTCTGAGCTATTGGCAAGAGAAGGGTAAGACAGATTTAAGTGAGTGCAGATAAAAGTAATTAAATTAAATGGTAAACTATCCCAATGAGTTGTGATAATTATAATATATAAGGACCATTAAATTTATGCTGATGGCCGATGGAGCAATTTTTGACCATAAGAAACAGTTATAAATATTAAGGTTAATCCATTCCTGAATTCATTCCTTGAACAGATATTAATACATTATATGCTCATCATTTAACTAATGGTAAGAGACACAGCAAAAGTTTGCAAAAGACAGTGTTTAAAGCAGCATGCCTTCTCTAATAAGTTTATCCCTCTACCCTGTCTCTATTTTTTTTTTTTTTCCTCCAAAGCACATATAACTCTCCAAAGGAACTTATTTACTTACCTACATGTTGTGGTCTATCTTTACTACTAGAATATAAGTGCCAAAAGAAAAAGAATTATCTTGTTCTTTCTCCTCTCCTCCATTTCCCAACATTAGCATGCTCCATAGATCAATACTGGGCCCCCTTCCCCTGGCCTACACTATCTCTCATCCCTTGGATAGAAATATTATGTGTGTTGATGCTATATGTGCATCCCCAGTTGATATTTCTCTAGAATACCATATTTACACATCCAATTTCCTACTTGAAACATGGATACTGAATAGGTACTTGAAATTTAACATGTATTCCTCCACTTCCCACCCTTCCCTGCAGTCCCTAATCTAGTTAACATTTTAGTCGCTCTTCTCATGTTCAGTAAATGGCACCATCATCCACCTAGATGGTGAACAGTTTAGCGCTCAAGCTGAAAACTCAGAACTATCCTTAATCACTCTTCTTCATCTAAAAGTCTATCAATTCTACTTCCAAAATATGTCTCAATTCCAATTTCTTCTCTCTATATCTACTGTTACCAAACTATTTCAAGCAATGTCTTGTGCCTGGGCTACTATAGTAGCTTCTACTGGCTTCTACTATATTTTTCACACTGCAACCAAAGAGAAATTTTTATATCCAAAATTTAATCATTATACATAGACACACACACCCATACTAGAAAAATCAGTCAGTTTACAATTAGTCTCCATATAATCAAGACTCCAAAGAAACATACTGGAGCATCAAGGTCTGACTCTACATAACTGACATTTGGGGGTTTTCCCATGTTTTTCTAGTTTTTATTAAAATCTGTCCCTTCCTGGGAAAAAATATTTACAAACAGAGAGGGATGGAGACAAACCACAAGAAACTCTTAAATACAGAGAACAAACTGAGGGTGGATCGGGGGGGGGGGGGCCGGCGCGCCCCACCGGTCTGGGGCGCCCTGCGGGCGGCCCCTTTGTTGGGATGAGCACTGGGTGTTGTATGTAAGCCAGTTTGACAATAAATTATGTTTAAAAAAATCAGAAAATCGTCGAGTACTACCAAATACTAATACTAAATTAGAGCCTCCTGAATTGCTCATAGTGCTTAATACAACTATAGAATTTAGACGTCCAAGCTTTCTTATGATAATAAACATCAGGGATTTCATGTTAAAAAAAAAAAAAAGGTCCCTTCCCTGCTTCTCCAACAATGCTCCATGAAAGCAGAAGTTTAGTATATTGCTTGCTGTTATATCTTTAATACCTAATTAAGTAGGAAATAAAAAGTAGGCTCCATAGGCCCCTAGACTATAGCAGCACCTGTACAGAATGTAGCCGACTGTAACCAATACCTCTCTCTAGAATCCTCAAGGGATTCTAGAAATTTTCATATCCAAAATTTAATCATTATACACACACACACACACACACACACACACACACACACACACACACACACACATGCCCCTACTAGAAAAATCAGTGAGGAAGATTTCTGATTGACTTCTTGGGATGATCTTTCCCTCACTACATTCAGAAACTAGGCAGGATAGTGGATCAAAGTGTAACGCCAGTCACGCTAACAGGGTCGAATCTCAGCTTTGCCATTTACTAGCTGTGCAACTTAAACATCAATGCTCTCATTGTATATCAATGCCCCCTGTACATCAACGTCCTCACTTATAAAATCGAAATGAGTACCTACCCCCTTAGGGTTGTTATGAGGATTAAACGTGAAGATATATCGCTTTATCTATATAATCATTTATTTACATTTATTAGAGTATATCTCCCTAGAGGCCACTAATTCCGTGAAATAAACAGTGGCCAGAGCCTATGAATGCACGATGATTCAAGAAAACAAAACACATTTCTTTGTTAACTTTTTGTTCCTTAAACTGAGTTCTAAATGCACTTACTGAAGGAAGAGCATGCTATCTTTAGGTTTTACTCTTCCAAGACTGTAAGCAACCCCCACCCCCACCCCCCCACCCCCGCCGCCAGCCAGTCAATACGCTTTCGCGATTGGCCAGGAAACAGGAATCCAGTGAGCTCAGCTCCCGCCCAGGCCAGCGCCGCGTCCCGTCTTGCTCCCCGCCTGCTCTGTCGCGGCGGTGGCTCTTTCATTCCCTGGGTTTACGTTCTTTCCCCTTCACGCGACTGGGGCCCCTCATTCCTTATTTGATACATTTTTAAATCCTCACGCTTCTCTAGGGCAAAGGTTTTTTTTTTTTTTTTAATACCTTCAGCAGCTACCTGTAATTTAAAACCACTTTGCTTTCCCTTCGTTTGGAACCTAGTTCTTCATTTTTAGAAACCGGTTTCCGAAGAGACATCCGTCGCGGATGCAAGTCTCGCGAGAAAGTGACCCTCTATCGCGGTATTTCTCTGTTTCCAGAATCCTTAGCGCGAGGCGGAAAAATACTCATTTATCCCCAGCTTCTGTTGATTAGCTCATTTACACTGCGGCCTCTTCGCTTTCCGTGTTGCAGTTTCTCTGTGGGAAATGGCGGCTCCCGAGCAGCCTCTACCGCCGATGGCAAGAGGATGTCAGAGCTCTGCTTCACTCTCTCCGTCACGGGGCGACCGAACCCTTCTTGTGAGGCACCTGCCAGCCGAGCTGACTGCTGAGGAGAAAGAGGATTTGCTGAAATATTTCGGGGCGCAGTCGGTGCGCGTCCTGTCAGATAAGGGACGACTGGTAAGGGCGCTCCTGTCCCAAGCCGCCGGGGAAGGCCCTTGACTCGGGGAGGGGGAAGCTTTGACAGAAGGAAGACAGAAAAGAGTGGGAAAATGCGCTTGTGTAGTGAGGGCGCGTCTATCTTTCCTCTTTAATGTCCAGACGTCTTGCGTACCATGTGAAGTTTTAATTGGCTTCAGCCTGCATTAGTCACAGCGCCGCCGAGAAGGGCAAGGCAGAAGAGTGGCTTATGTTCCCTTTTCTGATCCATCCGGGAAATCTCAAAACTCCTCTGAATTTGAGAGCATTTCTTTTAGACTCAGTACTCAAATATAAAGTACAAAGGACTTTGCAAAAATGTTGGTTCACGTATATGCCACTGTGAAGATATTCATTAAAATAGAGGAGAAACTACAATAGTAACTTCAGTAAGCCAGTTATAGAATTTCTACTAGATTTTTTACGAAGAAATTATTCATAAAATCTTTTTCTAAAGTAAAGTGAAAAAAATAAAAAGGGGCACCTGGGTGGGTCAGTGGTTGAGGCTTCATTTCTTGATTTCGGTCAGATCGTGTTCCGTGGGAGGTGAGATGGAGTTCCTCTCCGGCTACCCGCAGAGCTTGGACCCCGCTTAGGATTCTCTCTCTCTCCCTCGCCCCTCTGCCCCGCTCATGCTCGCTTGCTCGCTCTCTCTCTCTCTCTCTCAAATAAAATGAAAATAAAATAAAAATTTATTTCTGACGGAATCTTTGGGGAACAATATTTTGAGACTGCAGGAATTTACTCAATAACTTAATTTGCTTTTATGCCTGAAGATGTTTTAGATGGGTTTCTCTCCATTAAAATAGTACGGCGATGTTAAGTTTCGGCAAGATGGTCTATGATGCAGCGAAATCAGTGGTTTTAGTCTCCTCTGGTGATTCTAATATGCAGCCAGGGTTAAGAAGTACTGAGAAGAACGACCAGTTTTGATCAAAGTGTCATGTATACCAGCAAGTACAAGTATTCTGTGTTACTCAGTTTAAATACACTCTGATTAGGTCATGTTGGATCAGATCTGACAAAATTAGAATGTGTGATATAATATAAGCAACTCTTGACAACAACTCTTTCACAGCATAAGGATTCATTTACTTTTGACTTATGTTTTTTTCTGATGGTTTTTAAACTATTTACAGTTTATATTGAAAAATAGACTTCTCCCATTGAACCCTTATTACAAGGATAAATTACAAAGGAAACATGCACTTAATGATTTTTCTGTTGGTAAACATTTTTAAACTTCGCATTTATCTTATAGAGGAAAGTTTTTAAGATCTTCATATATATTATAAATTGCAGATATTTGTATATTGAGATAGTTTAAGAGTTGTCCTGTGTATAGTAGGGGTTTTTAAACTTCTGGTCTATTGAACTATTTAAAAGCATGTGTAAAACATACTGTATATGTGTGTACACCTTCATATTTAAAAGGCTACATAGCTGTCATCTCAAGGAACTCTGAAGCAAAAAAGATTCAGAACCACTGTACTGAAATTAATTATCAGTTAAAACAATCTCGATTTTCCATCCTTTTCCATGACTTTATTAATTTTTGAAATCACTGTCAACTGGTGAAGTATCAGACTTCCTTATGGAAGACTGAAATTATGTTACAAATAATTTGTACCTTAATTATTTTTCAGAAACATACAGCTTTTGCTACTTTTCCTAGTGAAAAAGCAGCTATAAAGGTATGACTTTTTTATTTATTTATTTTTTACTATTAAAGTTGTCAGCAATTTCCTATTAATTTATCTTTGTTCAAAAATGAAATGTGATGTTAAACCACAGTTTTCAAAAGCAAAAGGGTCTGTATTTCAAGAGTTTTCCTCATAGACTGCATTTGGTTTATCAGTTGGCAAATCTTCTCCAATGTTTAGGTATTTGGAAATTAGAATAGATTGACTGGAGGGGCGCCTGAGTAGCTCAGTCAGTTAAGCATTGGACTCAGGTCATGATCTTGCAGTTCGGGGGTTTGAGCCCTGTCAGGCTGACAGCTTGGAGCCGGGAGTCTGCTTCAGATTTTGTGTCTCCCTCTCTCTCTCACAATAAATAAACAAACAAACAAACAAACATAGATTAACTGGAAAGCAAATTAAGATTGAATTGTAATTTCATATGTAATTAAAAATAAATTCTAAAGGATGCAAAGATTGATAACTCTTTAACTGCAAGGTAAGATGTTTTAAGTATTAAAGGGAAAATACATGTATTTTAAAAATCCTAGGGATTCATTCACAAAGAAGTTGACCTTTGAGGTAGACCTTTAAATGATTAGTTGGATTTTGAGAAGAAAACAAAGGGGAGATGGGCCCTTTCAGGTTGGGTGAACACTAAGTGAAGCTGTCAAACATGGAAAGTTGTAAGTAGAGCAAGAATTAAGGGTTGAAATGGAAATAGGACTTGGAAAATAGGTTGAGATCTAAATTTGGGTGGGAGGGAGGGACTGAATTTTGTTTAGTAGATATTAAGGCACTGATAGTTTTGAGCTGGCCAATAATATAGTCAGATCTGTGAAAATATCTGGTAGAGTTCATGTAATGGATTAGATGGGGAAAAACTAAAGGTAGGAAGACCAAATGGAAAGCCAAGACAAGAGAAGTGTTATAATGGGCAAGGCAAGATAAAAGGTCTGAGTAAATCAATAAGAAGACAAAGGAAGAAGTAGGTATACACTTGGTAGAGATTGAGTTTGTAGGTCTTGTGATTCCTATACATAATTAGGTTTGAGATTTTTGGGCTGAGGTATTAGGTTATTACATTAGCTGACATTAAGGGCAGGATTTAAAAGATACTTGCAAAGGTAGATAATGAGTTCAAATGCTATCTGTTAACTTTGAGGAGTCAGTGAGCTACTTCTGTGGAAATATTTTTAATACAGTTAAAAATACGGCTTTAGAGCTGAGACAAGCTCGAAATGGAGTTTTTTGAATCAGGTGAATGGGTATGGTTGCCCAAGGAAGACAGACCAGCAAAGGAGAATGAGAAGAAGAAGTTGAAAAGGAAGTAGAACTACAAAGTAAGTAGCTGAGAGAGGTGGGGGAAATTAGCTAACATTAAAAATGAAAAACCATATATCCTTAAAGAGAATATGTATGACATCCATTTTGCGAGGAAGAAAATAATAATGAAGATTTATGTTCTCATTGAGGCTCACATTCTCTAAAGGGGAGGCAGATTATAAATAATAAACATAATTGTTTAATATTTTAGAAAAAGATAAATGCTATGGAATACAAAGGAAAAGGAAATAGGATCAAGAGTGCTAGATGGGAATGGTTAAGTTGCTGTTGAGGTGATAAGGGTCATATTTGAGTAACGATTTGAAGGAGGTGAAGGACGTTAGCTAAGAGAGTACCTGGGGAAAGTACATTCCAGTCAGAATAATGGCTGGAACGAGGGCTGTAGTATGGGAGAATGTCATGTTTAAGTAAGCCAAAGTGGCTGAAGCAGACAAAATGAGGGAGAACTAATTGGATTTGAGGTTAGAGAAGTAATAGAGGCCATATCATGTAGGTATTCTTTTTTTTTTTTTTTTTTTTTATTAAGTTTATTTAGAGAGTGAGCAAGAATAAGCAGGGAGGTACAGGGTGAGAGGGAGACAGAATCCCAAGCAGACTCTGTGCTGACAAAACTCACGAACCCTGAGATCATGACCTGAGCTGAAATCAAGAGTTGGACACCTAACCAACTAAACCACCCAGGCGACCCTCATTTAGGTATTCTACGGATCCTAGATTTTACTCTGAGTAAATGGGGAGCAATTGGAATATTTTGAGCAAAGCAGTAACATAATCTAACATATCTTTAAAAGGATCACCTTGGGTGTTGTGTTGAGAAGAGATGTAAAGCAGGGAAGAGTAGAAACAAGGAAATCTGCAAAAAGGTTATGGTGGCAATTTAGTTCAGAGATGATAGCTGTTTGGAATGAGGTGATAGAAGTGGTTAGATGCTGGATATATTTTGAAGATAGAAACAAACAATTTCTTGATGTGGGAAGAAGTCTTACAGATGATTCCAATATTTTTGACATAAGTGAGTAGAAGAATGGAGTTATACCAGCAACTGAAATGTGAAAAGTTCCAGATAGAAAATATTTGAGGGGATGAGGAGAGAGCATTAGTGGCTCAGTTTCTGAAGTGTGAGAAGTTTGAGATGTTTGTTTGACACCTAACAGGAGCCATCCTGTAGTTTGGATATGTTTTCTTGGACTTCAGGACAGGTTTGCGCTGAGGTTATGAATTGGGGAATTATAAGTATAGTGATGGAACTTAAATTTAGGATGCTGATTAGATCACCAAGATAGTAGCTGGAAAGAGGGCCCATAATAGAATTCTGGCGTATGCCAACATTTAGAATTTGAGAAGGCACAAGCCAAGAGATTAAGCAGTAGAAACCAGTGAGCTAGGAAGCAAACAGCAGGAAAGTATGATGTTTTGACACCAAGTGAAGAACATGTATCAAGGAGGGAGTGATCAACTGTGTTAAATGCAATAAGATGATGATTGAAAGTAGACCATTGGCTTGGCAGTACAGAATTTGTTGTCTTTGCTAAGCAGTGCCAGTGGACTGAGTTGGCGACTGGATGGGAGCAAAGGAATTCTAGGTAAAGGGCTTAGGTAATTCTTAAGGAGTTTTACTGCAACAGCAATTAAAGGAGGGGAGAAGAGCAAAGTGGGATCAATGGATGAAGAAAAACAAATTAGGATGGGAGAAATAGAAGCATATTTGTGTGCTAATATGGACGATTTAGTAGAGGACAGAAAATTAAAGAAGACTTCCCATACAGTTTCAGGGAGCAGAAGAGAGACTCTTGAGTAGATGAGAGGGTGGGATTTAGTATACAAGTCCAGCAACTGGATTGAGATTAAAAACATGACTAGTTAATACATTATAGCAGAAGGTAGAATATGTAGATGCATATGCTGGTAGATGGGAGTTATAGTGGGAATCTGAAGTTCTCATATAGTTGTTTCAGTTTTCCCAAAGTAGGAAGCAAAGTCCTAGGGTAAAGAATGGGAAAGGAATGTTGTGAGGGTTGAGGAGCCAGGAGAAAGTACAAAATAGTCTTAGAAATTAGTAGAAAAAATGAACTAAAAATGAGATATGGCATCATTAAGTTCCACTCCAGATTTGTGGTTGTGGTCATGAATTTAAAGTGAGTCCAGGCTGATTGTGTTTGTTTTTTAACCTTTTCAGTTGCCTAGGTATAGGCAGATTTGGATTTCAGCAGATTTTAGTTTTGGTAAGTGATAGGAAGCAGTCCCTTAATAAACAACAAAGGCTAACCAGCCTGACATTAGAAATGGGTAAGAAATAGCCAAGGAAATATTAACAGCATTAACAAAGAACATGTGTAAGTTATCATATAGATGTTCTCTAACAAATAATTTTTGGTGGAATTATAAAATATTTTACTCTTGCTTTTCCAACTGAAGGCATTGACAAGACTTCATCAGCTGAAACTTTTGGGTCATACTTTAGTTGTTGAATTTGCAAAAGAACAAGATCGAGTTCATTCCCCATGTCCCTCTTCAGACACTGAAAAAAAGAAAAGGTATGTAGATAGGTTTTCCTAAAATTTTAAAGTGTTTTTAATCAATTGTGTTTCTATCGGGTTGTCTTCAGACCAGCAAGTAAATGATTTCAGATAATAAATGATACATCTCTTGAATCTAGTGTATTATATTTATGTTTGTTCTTAATTGTGCATTAGGAATCTTGAGTGTTGATTTAATATTAAGAATTTAATCAGTGTGAAGTGAGAAGAGGGCAGGGTGAAAAGTAATCAATTTTAAGTGGAGGAAAAGTAATCAATTTTAAGTGGAGGAATATAACTAGACTTCAATTTTAAGTGGAGGAATAAAACTAGTATAAGTCCTTGTATTACAGATAGCAGGGTGTCATGAAAAGGCATGGCCTTTGAAATCAAAGACTTGTATTTAGTTCCCAAATGTAACTCTTTGTAGTTATAAAACTTATAAATTTGCTTTGCACTAGTGGTTCTCAGAGTACTCCCTGGACCGGCTGCATCATCTGCACCCCAGATTCTTGGGGTACCTGGGTGGCTCAATTGGTTAAGCATCCATCCAGCTCTTGATTTCAGATCAGGTCATGATCTCACTATTCCTGAAATTGAGCCCTGTGTTTATTATCTGTCAACACAGAGCCTGGCTGTGATTCTCTGTCTCCCTCTCTCTGCCACTCCTCTGCTCACTCTCGCTCTCTCTCTCCCTCTCTCAAAATAAATAAATAAACATTAATGAAAAAAGAAATACAGATTCTTGGGCCTTACCCTAGTCCTACTGAATTTGAAATTTGGTGGGGAGAAGGGTAGGAAGGGGAAGATAAAGCCCAGCAGTCTGAATTGTAACAAACTCTTTAAGTGATATTGATACATGTTAAGAAATTTGAGTACCACTATTGTATACCGTGTGAACTCCAGGGGTATTTTTTTTGCTTTTTGTTGTTTTTTTGTCTGTTTTGTCAATGAGATTTGTCATACCATCTTCATAGGGTTTCATTGAAGAGTAAAAAGACTAAATGAAAATGTGTGCCTTGTATAATGTCTAGGATAGAGAAGGACGTTTACTAATGTTGATTACTATTTACCTTTCTTTTGCTATTTGTTTGAGAAATGTTTGGAAGTTTTATTTATTATGGAACTATTTTCGTAATACAGTACCATGTTTGAAAAGGTAATATGTCTTTTCTGTATGCAGTTTTTTTTACTCTATTTCTAAAGATAAGATCAACTTTGATTCTGTATTTTTTAGATCTGATGATCCTGTGGAAGATGATAAAGAAAAGAAAGAACTTGGTTGTTTAACCATAGAAAATGGGATTGCACCAAACCATGGGTTAGTATTTTTTGTTAGTGTCTTGTTGTTTTTTCAGTTTTGTCATTCAGAGTGTGTGTGTGTGTGTGTGTGTGTGTGTGTGTGTGCACGTGTGCATGCCTGTATTGCAAATAAGATGTTCTACAGGATATTTTATTATCTGTCATGTATATTTTTAACATGTTGATTGAACATTTTCAGCAGCTAGAGTTTGTCACTGAATTTGGGACCATTAAAATGTTAAGAGCTATAAGGGCACCTGGGTGGCTCAGTTAAGCCTCCGACTTTGGCTTAGGTCATGATCTCACAGCTCGTGAGTTAGAGCCTCGCGTCAGCTCTGTGCTGATAGCTCAGAGCCTGGAGCCTTCTTCAGATTCTGTGTCTCCCTCTCTTTCTCTCTGCCCATCCCCTTCTCACACTCTTTCTCTCTCTCTTAAAAATAAATGAACATAAAAAAAAATGTTCAAAGCTATAAGATAAGCTCTGGTAAGAAATACCTTTTTTTAGTGCAGTCAGAAAGCAAGTTTCTTTTTAAATGTACTTATTTGGAATTATTAGGAACAAGGTAAATCTAAAAGTACTGAATTATGTGAGCAATTTTGTATGTTACCTAAAAGTGAGTTATTGATAAGAAATTTACTAAAACATGATAAACATTTTAAATATTTTTTTAGGCTGACTTTTCCTCTGAATTCATGTCTCAAGTATATGTACCCACCACCTTCAAGCACAATCCTAGCAAACATAGTAAATGCTTTGGCAAGTGTGCCTAAGTTCTATGTACAGGTAAGTAGAATGAAACATAACTTTCCTCAAAGTAAATGCTTAAATGACTTGATAAGTTATTCTCCATGCTAATTTTTATACTTTTCATAATAGTGTTAATCAGACTAATTCCAACATGCAATGATATTATAGTAATTAAAGGTGTCTTAGTTTGGGTTGCTATAACTAAGTACTGTAGACTCACTGGCTTATGAACAGAAAATTATTTCTCACAGTGCTGGGGATTGGAACTCTGAGATTAGGGTGCCCGCAAGGTTGAGTTCTGGTAAGGGCCCTTTCCTGGGATGCAGGTGGCTGTTTTCTCTTTGGATCCTCACCTTGCTGAAAAAAGGTGAGAGAGCTCTCTTGGGTCCGTTTTATAAGGGATACTAATCCCATTCATGGGAGTCTACCCTTATGACCTAATTACTTCCCAAAGGCCCTACCTTCTAAGACCATCCATCACACTGAGTGTTAGGATTCAGTATATGTATATGGGTGGAGGTTCAGTCTGTTGCAAAAGGTAATGAAGTGTTACTGGATTCAAGTAGAAGTTTTTCTAAACTGTGGTATAAACATAGTAATATGCTTACTATTAATAATACTAATAAACACAATGTAATTTGGCAAATATAATTTCTGGTAATTTTTGTTACTTAAGCATACACCTTTAACATAGAGATTCTTTCTTAAAGAAAAAGGCATAGTAGACCCTTAAGCAAATGCTTGAAAGTATTGATAGTAGTAAGATACTTTGAGGTACAAAATGTACATGATATTTATTTTCTTTATTGTACCTTCCGTTTCATAATTCTACAGTAATTAAGGGGAAAGACATAACATTTTGATAGCATTCACATTGCAAGAACATGACATTTTTAATAATGAGAATAATAGTATTTGTAGAATTGACAAACATTTCAGGAAGGCTAATCTTCTGAGATATACCAGCACCTGGTATTATCCCTGTTCTGGGATAAGGCAAGAGGTGGCCAGCCTTTGCACTAAATCAGGAGTGTTATTGCACAGTTTTAAATTACATAAAATATAAGATGTGAGTTGAATTGGGTGCCTAGGTGGCCCAGTTGGTTAAGCATCCAACTTCGGCTCAGGTCATGATCTCACGGTTTGTGGGTTCGAGCCCCGCGTCGGGCTCTGTGCTGACAGCTCAGAGCCTGGAACCTGCTTTGGATTCTGTGTCTGCTTCTCTCTCTGCCTCTCCCCCACTTGTGCTCTGTCTCTCTCTATCAAAAATAAATAAATGTAAAAAAAAAAAAGATGTGAGTTGAATCGTCATTTTATTATATGATTTTAAATGTGTTTCTGCTTTAAGGTTCTTCATCTTATGAATAAAATGAATTTGCCCACACCTTTTGGACCAATTACTGCGCGACCTCCCATGGTAAGAAATCTCTTAGAATTTTAAAGATTTACAACATCTCTTCTGAGGTGGGATTATTTAGGATAAAGTTCACAAATATTGTGCCAGTAACCTCTAATGTGCATTGAAAATAAGGGACAAATACAAAGTTAATAGAACATTAGTCAAATGAACAATTAAAAGTGGAAAAAAGCCGGAACATGAAAGAGATGCATTTGGTAATAGAGGCCATCATTTCTGTGATATCTTTTTTTTTTTTTTTTTTTAACATTTTTTTAAATTAAGTAAGCTCTACATCGTGGGGCTTGGACTCATGCCCTTGAGATCTAGTTGCATGCTTGGGTGCTTGGGTGTCTTAGTTAAGTGTCTGACTCTTCATCTCAGCTCAGGTCTTGATCTCTAAGACCATGAGTGTAAGCCCTGTGTTGGGCCCCATGCTAGGAGTGAAGCCTACTAACGAAAAAAAACAAAAAAACAAAAAGAGTGGCATGCCTTACCTACTGAGCCAGCCATTGGCTTCCTAGAGGCCATCGTCTGCTGCCAGTGTGGTTGTTCAGTCCTCTGATCCAGAACGTTCTGCCATTTTATAAAATAATTACATTCAACAATTATGGAAATTTCTATTGTTTCTGGTTTTACTGCATATAGAACTTCATTTGCAAAAGACAAGAAATGTTGCTAATAATTTTTATTAGAATTTACTGTGCAAACCTATCAGTAATTTAGATCATCTGTGTCTGCTGTTGAATAATTCTAGTTTCTATTTTGGTGTTGTACTCTTAGTATTTGTTTAGACAGTAGCATAGAGAAATTATTTTGAGTCCTAACATTTAAGTAGAACATTTGCTTTTCTACTATGTATTGCATATTGGCTACTTTTCTAATGTCTATACTATTAACCTTGATAATATTTTGTAATCCCAACATCTCAATGCCTGGCACATTACAGGATTATTAGTTAAGATTAGGCTAACTGTTGGGTGCATGGGGGCTCAGCTCAGTTGGTTAGTTGTCCAACTCTTGATTTTGGCTCAGGTCATGATCTCATTGTTTGTGGGATTGAGCCCTGTATCAGGCTCTGTGCTGAGAGCGTGGAGCCTGCTTGGGATTCTCTCTCTCCCTCTGCCTCTCAGCCCCACAAGCTCACATGCACACTCTTTCTCTCTCTCAAAATAAAAAACAAACAAAAAAAGATTAGGCTAACTACTGTTAACATAAAACTCAAATCTTAGTCACTTAACACAGTATAATTTATTTCTTATGCATGTTAAGTCCATCCCAAAATGGACAGAATGGTGTTGTACTCTACTGAATCATTCAAAAGACATAACTTCATTACGTGCATTCCCATATCAGTGAGGGTATTACCATACATCTTGCAGATCAAGAAGGAAGAGAGGATTATGGGTGGATTTTTTTTTTTTTTTTTTTTATGCTAGCATTTTGTTGGCTAAAACTGTTGTATGGTGAAATCTAACTGTAGGAGGTTTGGAAATTTAGTCCAGCTAGGTGCGAAGGAGGAAGAAACAAGTTTTGTGATCAATTAGCCATCTTCTGTAGCAGGTGTTACTCAATGTTGCATGTGTAAAAGAATATCGTGAGGGAAAGAGATCTGAGAATAATGTGTCTGGATGGAAATAGTTTTTCTGTTCTATAAATATCATAGATTGCTGTAGTCTTTTTGTTTTTTCTTTTAATTAGTATGAAGACTATATGCCATTACATGCACCTCTTCCACCTGCATCTCCTCAGCCACCAGAGGAACCTCCTTTGCCAGATGAGGAGGAGGAATTATCAAGTAAAGAATCAGAATATGAAAGCAGTGATGATGAAGACCGACAGAGGTTTGTAATATCAAGTAAGATTTGTTTAGATTTGAAGAAACAGAATGATTCACTTGCTCTTATTAAATTTTGCCTGTAATTGTTCGTAATTTGGGGTGATTAGAATTTGTCCCCAACCCTCCAACTCTTGACCATGCATATTAGGTACAGATTAAGACCTGGGACTATATATTAAGACCTAAGGAAAAATTTTTGGATTATGAGTGATTTTTTAGATTGACGATTATGATACTATAAAGTACAATTGATCCTCATTATTTGTGGATTGCTTATTTGTGAATGTGCCTACCTGCTAAAATTTATTTGTAACCCCAAAATCATTACTTATAGATAGGGCTTTTATGGTCTTTTGCCAATGTGGGCATGGTGCAATGATGAAAAATTTGAGTTGCTTGACATGTGTATTCCCAGATGAGGTATAACAGGGTGACATTCTGCTCCCATACTGTTAACAGGTATCCTTTTCGTGGTCTATTTAATACTAATCTTTTCACATTTTTATGCTGTTTGTTGGTGATTTTGCTGTTTAAAGCGGTTTCCAACCATAGTGTTGTAGTTCTGTCTAATGTTTACAAGATCAAGGAGGCTGTGATGTGCCTGATGGAGAAAACACATTAGATAAACCTTGTTCAGGTTGGAGCTGTAGTGCTGTTGACTGTGAGTTCAGTGTTAATGAATCAACCATATTTAAAATAAGGTGCCCTTAAACCAGGAACACATAAAACAAGGTGTTTATAGATCAGTTGGTGAAATGTTAGAGAATAGGCATGCAGGAAACTAATCCTGACTTTCCCCTAGGGGCATTGATTCATTCATTATTCACTAATTCTTTGTGGACACTTTTTTTGGCGGAGGGGACACTTTATAAAACATAACTCTCTCGAATAACAAGAATAAGAATAGATTGTATTCATATTTTTTCAGCTTATTCTGTGAATTTTATTCACCTCTGACTATTTCCAGAGCATTTCTGAGGGATTTTATGCAAAGCCATTCATAGTTACTAATGCAGGTGAATTTATTGGTTGTTCTTGACAGCCTACATATATTTTATTTAAAGATTCTGGTGAAAAGCAGTAAGTTGTTAATAATGTCCAGGTGTATAACCCATAGCATAGCCTAGAATAGGAATTGCTAAACATTTTCTGTATAGGGCTAGAGAGTTCTGTTATAGTAGGAAAGTAGCCGTAGACAAACCTAAATGAGCAGATTTGGTTGTGTTCCAGCACAACTTTCTGTTTACAAAAACAGGTAGCTGGCTGAATTTGGTCCTAAGGCTGTTAATTGGCCAATCCCTCCTCCAGCAGACTAGTATGTGCACATGATGGGAATCTTTTTTTTTTTTTCTTGTTTTTTAAGATTATTTATTTTTAAGATTATTTATTTATTTTTAAAGTTTAATTGTTTTGAGAGAGAAAGACCAAGTGTGGGAGGGGCAGAGAGAGAGAGAGAGAGGGAAAGAGAGAATCCCAGGCATGCTCCACACTTGAATGTGGATCCTGACACGGGGCTTGAACTCAGGAACCGTGAGATCATGACTTGAGCCAAAATCAAGAGTTGGATGGTCAATCAACTGAACCATCCAGGCGCCCCTAAGATTTTTTATATTTAGGTAATCTCTACACCAAACGTGGAGCACACCAACTGAGCCAGCCAGGTACCCCATAGGTTGGGAATCTTAGGTAACTGTACAGAAGTCAGATACAGGAATGGTTGACAGGAGTCAAAACCCAAGCAGAGAATCTAGGCAATAGTTACAAATAATCAGTAAGAATTTCACTATTAATTGAGTCAGTGTTCACTTAAGTAGTGGCTCAATATATATATTCTTTCAAGAGCAATAGTTAAAATCAAAGTGTAGGTGGAGCCAAAACTACATAAATGGGGTGACCAGAGTGTCTTCAATAGAGACATTTTAGGAAAGCTGACAGCTCTTGATAGACTATAACTTTAACTTGTTACTGAATAAAGAACAGCATAGAGTGTTGCCTTGTGTTAATTCCATAACCTCTGTAAATTTTACTTTCTTTGTAAAAATTATGCAAACTGGTGAAAACTCTGTTGTTTTATTTAGGTTTTCATTTAGGGATATAGTGAGGAATTCTCTAAGTAATTCATCTTGAGTATTGAGAATAAAGTCTTTGCATGAAACAGTCTCTGGTTTCTACTTTTCCAGTATCTTCTGGAAATTAAAAAAAAAAAAAAAGGAAAAACAAAAACCTGTACTGTTCATTCAGCAAATATTTGTTGATTACCTACCTAACTTATGCCTGGCAGTGTTGTAGAGGCTTAGTGTACTTTGAGCAGTTTGTGAACAGAGGCATATTTTTGTATTACTAGATTTATTCATAAAATTTTGGGTAAACTATGATTGTTAAGAGGCTTTATGTTTACATAGCATAAGCTTACATTTTTCCTCACTTAGATTTAAAGCTTATGTTAACGACTTAATTCTCTTTTCTTGAATTTTGTGTGCATGTTTATTTTGCTTCCAAATTTCACAAATGTAACTATAGATATAGAGCTATCTATGACTAGTGGTTTTTGAGCTTGTGCTCTGTGGAAACACCATGTCCGATCCTGTGGAAGATACAAAAAAGCCTAGACAAGATCTTTTCTAAATATTATTCACACTCACAATGAAGATAAACTACATACAATGTATCAATTGTTACACCTTGATAGTTATTTATAAACTACTTCAGAGTATAGTACTGTATTTGAAAACATTGTTCTCAAGTAACTTATCTTGTTTGTGTAATGATTCATGTGCAACAATTATACACAAAATGCTTTAAAATAAAAATACTTCAGTTTAGGCTATCTTTAATTAGAAGAAAAGTCAGTCAATGAAAGAGAAAAGTTACATAAGTTGTATTACTGTATCCTGTTTTAACTTTTTGGCATCAGGTGTAGTCATTTTATTTGAATAACTAATAATTTTTATACTAAAACGTATCTTTTAGAGATAAATTGAAACTAAGTAAATTTCCAATTCCTTTAAAGTAAGATGAAAGTTGACCAAGGAAATTTAGAATATGAGCTTATTTTAAATTATTATCTTAATTGATGGCTTAGAAACTATACTTAATGGAGCCCTGGGTGGCTCAGTTTGTTGAGCGTCCGACTTCAGCTCAGGTCACGATCTCGCGGTTCATGAGTTTGAGCCCCACATTGAGTTCTGTGCTGACAGCATGGAGCCTGGAGCCTGCTTCAGATTCTGTGTCGCTCTCTCTCTGCCCTTCCCCCACTCGCACTCTGTCTCTTTCAAAAATAAACATTAAAAAAATTTAAAAAAACAGACTATACTTATGCTACATAAATCCTAATTTACTAGAATATGTCATTTATACTTATAGCTTAATTTATATTATATGCGCCTGCATGAGGAATTTTTTGTTTTTATTTTTCTTTCCCTAATGTAGAATGACCAAACTAATGGAACTAGCAAATCTTCAGCCCAAAAGACCAAAAACAATAAAGCAGCACCATGTTAGAAAAAAGCAAAAAATAAAGGATATGTTGAAAACACCATCTACTGCACACAGGTAATTTTGTTTTGGGTTATGAAATAAGCATTTTCTGTGTACTTTGTCTACTTGCTTAACTCATGTCACTTAAAAACAATTATGGCAGATATTTTACTTGCCTGTTTGCCATGGAATTCTATGCATTTTAATATCTTAGATAAAATTATCATTAATTGCAATTTTAGTTTTTGGTTTTTTTTAGCTATTCTACAATATAATTTCCCTTGAACTTGTAAGTAACTTCATAGAGAGTTTGCTAAAAATCTTTTTTCCATTTGAAAGGAATGAGTCTTATTTTTTTAAAGTTTCATATTAAGTATAAATATGATGTGTTTCTTACCTATGTATGTCTTGATACCACAGTCCCATGCTTTTAATCTCTATAGCAGCACAAATAACTAAAGATCAGTCATGTGAACCAAATTCAGTTTTCCAATAGCCACATTAAAGGAGTAAAAAGATGCAGATGAAATTAATTTTGATAGTATATTTTATTTATCCCATAATATCCAAAATATTATTTTAGCTTATAATTAATATAAACAATTATTGACATTCAACATTTTTTTGTACAAAGTTGTTATATTCTTGTGTGTATTTTATATGCTTATATTTTAATTTGGAAAGCAATATTTCAAGTGCTCATTAGCCACATGTTTGGCTAGTGGCAATTCTGTTGGACAGTACAGCTTTATTATACAGCATATAGAATACAGTACATAAACATACATATATTAAACATAGAATGAACTTCTTTGTGTATTGGTAAATATCCTCAAGTTTGGAATCAGTAGTCCCCAAGTACTGTCTCTGTCATCTAATGAGTGATATCCCTTAATCTCAATCTCCTTGTCTAACTAGGAATTTAATAATACTCATATTAGAAAATTTGTTAGGATTTATTGAAGTATTAAATGGAAGTTACTTTGTGTAATGCTTATAGTATTATGAGCACTTTATCATTGTTATGGTAAATATGAAATGAAGTTTTACTCAGGATTTTATTTGCAATTACAAAGTAATGCTGTCACTGTTTATAAACAGCAGTTTACATCCAGTGCTGTTACCTTCGGATGTATTTGACCAACCACAACCTGTAGGTAATAAGAAAATTGAATTTCATATATCTACTGACATGCCATCTGCATTTAAGAAAGATCTAGAAAAAGAACAAAATTGTGAAGAACAAAATTATGGTAAGCATATTCTAGTTCTTTATTTAATATGCTATGTAAAAGTTCTTAATCTGCTTTTTGTGTTAGAATTAAATATTTGAAATATGCAGACTTCCTTAATATCATGAAATACTATCCATTTTGAACTTTTTCCTGTAATCAAAATTAGTGCTTACTGATGAGACCATCACTGTTGCCTTTTGCTAGTAATGAACTATGGGGTGAAATTTAGTCTGGTTTTTGCTGATGTTTACACTAAAAATACAATAGAAAAGTTTCTTCTGTTGACTTATGTTTTCATTGTTAGATGTGATGTTGTATTATTGATTAGGACACAAGCTATGTGACTCTTGTGTCTGTTGTAGATTTCATGTAAATTTTTTTTTTTTTTATCCAAAAGACATGGAAGATTGTTTACTAAGATGGTATTAAGTGTAAAGATTATTAACATTATAGATACTTTTTCTGCTTACTTTAGGCATTAATTTGATATTATAATAACATTCCTTTTTTTTAATCTTGTTTTTTAATTTTGGAAATAATACGAGCTTATAGAAAATAAACATATAAAGTAACATTTTAAGAGTTAACACCTCAAACCCCACTGTGCCCTATCTTACTCCATAGAGACAGCCATTGTTAATAATGTAGAATATAGTTATTCTTCAGACCTTATCCTACACATGTGTAAACACGTTTTCTTTTTTTTTTAAATGGGCATCATGTTTTATGTATTTGCCATTCACTTAATATTGACTTATTGAAAGTGTAGAGCATAGCAGACTTTGTGCTCGGCACTAAAAGACAAGTTAAGCATCGTCTCTGACCTCTTGGAGTTTAAAATCTAGTGGGAGTGGCTTACTGTATTAGAACATAAAATATATACCTTATTTTGTTTTATGGCTGCATAATACTACATAGTCTAGTTGCATTAATCTTTATTTTTATTTTTTTTTAATGTTTATATATTTTTGAGACAGGGAGAGAGAGAGAGATAGCATTGAGTGAGGGAGGGGCAGAGAGAGACACACACAGAATCCAAAGCAGGCTCCAGGCTCTGAGCTGTCAGCACAGAGCCTGATGCAGGGCTTGAGCCCACGAACTGTGAGATCATGACCTGAGCCAAAGTTGGATGCTCAACTGACCGAGCCACCCAAGTGCCCTTCATCAATCTTTATTTAACCATGCTCTGTTGGGAGAAGTTGAGGTTGTTTCTGTTTACTATTTGAGAAACCACTGGAACATAAATTTTTGCACATGTGTTTTTGAGCACTTATGTGAATATATGATCAGAGTTCCAATAACTGTTAGAAAGTGAGTGGAAAAACTGCTTTTAAGTCCTTTCTCATGGTTAGTGAGAAGGCATTACCTTTTTTTTCGTCATCTTTTTTTTTTTTTTTTTAAGAGAATGGTATGATGCCTCCATCTGTACTCTTTTCCTGGCCCTGCTGGCATTAGGGTTGGGCTTGTGTCAGCCATCTGACCATAATCTCCACCAGAGAGGCAGCATGTGCAGTACCCTGGCCCCAGAGCACAGTGCCCATCACAGAAGAGGAGATAATAAATATTGTGAGAAACAACCAAGATGATCCAAGTAAACTGCTTGGCCTGGTCTAAATGTCTAAATATTAGCTATTGTTGTTTAATAAATGAACAGTAGGTAGAGCACAGATAGCGCCTTTTTTGTTTATATATATATATATATATATACACACATATATATACAGATATATATACACACATATATACATATATGTATATACATATATATGTTTATTTATTTATTTAGAGAGAGTGAGCCCAACCAGGGGAGGGACACAGAGAGAGAGGGAGAAAGAGAATCCCAAGCAGGTTCTTATGCCATCAGCGTAGAGCCCGATTCAAGACTCAAACCCACAAACTGAGATCATGATCTGAACCAAGATCAAGAGCCCAATGCTTAACTGACTGAGCCACCCAGACACCCCTATATTTTTCTTTTTGTATATTTTTCTTTCTTGTTTCATGTTAGTCACCCTTACATGCAATATTTTTAGTTTTTAAGTTTAATTTTCTCAAAGGTTTAGACCTGTATGAGAGGGTAATAGTCTTCCCATTCTACATCAGTGCAAGTAGTAATGTTGAAGTAATAGTAGAAGCAGTCTTAAAGTTTTTTTTCTTATTGATGCTTTCAGGCCACAGGAGATCTGTTTGTACAATTTTTCAACATTACATACAAACTTTTGTAATTCTAAATATGGCATATTCTTTGCACTATTTTCATAGCTTTTTAGTTTTTTGGTAGTATGACTAGAATTTTTCTAGTGAATGTTTAACCCTAACCCTATCCTTCCCATACCAGTTTAATTTTTGCTGAAGGTAAAATTCATGTTTTGTAAATGAAATCTTTAATGTTGCTATATAAAATTTAAAATTTGCCATGTTGGGGCACCTGGATAGGTCAGTTTGTTAAGTGTTAGACTTCAACAGTTGAGGTCATGACCTTGCAGTTTGTGAGTCCAAGCCCCACATTGGGCTTTGTGCTGATAGCTTAGAGCCTGGAGCCTGCTTCAGATTTCGTGTCTCCCTCTCTCTCTGCCCCTCCCTGCTTGTTTGTTCTTTCTGTCTCAAAAATAAATAAACATTCAAAAAATTTTTAAATATTGCAGTGTTTTTGAATTTTCCTAGTCAGTAATCTCTTAAGTATGAGTACTTGTTTTTCTGTACTTCTTGCAGGATCCAAGAGTAGGATTGACTTTTTTTTTGGTGGGAGAGTGGGGAGAGGTTTAATGAAGTTTTTTTGGTAACTTCGAATGAAAGTGTCTTATGATTTCAGCAAATGTTCTGATCTTAATCTTTTAATAATCTTTGATGGTTGTTTTCTAATATTCTGATGTAGCATTATGAAGTCATCAAATGCATTGTATAATCTTGAATGACCACATGCCATTACAAAATGCCTTTGATAGTTATGTAATTTATTTAATGAGTTGCAGATTTCTTTCATGTAATTATTCATAGTTCAGAGTGGGTAGGTTAAACAAAATACTGTTGACACCCCCTCCCCTCCAACACACATTTCTGCTTATCTTGCTCACCACATTTAATCAGATATCCCCTCTGGCACCTCGAACTAAATTCCTTGAAAATAAATTCATTTTCTTTCCACTTTGCAGGCTCTTACAGGTAGCAACACAAAGCATCCATTTGGCTGTTTAGCTTTTGTCTGTCTGTTTCATGTTATAGTGACAGAGTTTAATAGCCATGATAAAAACCATATGGTCTGCAAAGCCTAAAATATTTGCTATTTGAACATTTACAGAAAAAGTTTGCCTACAGAAAAGTTCTAAAGCATTGAGAAAAACACTACAGAGTTTTAGTGCCAGAAGATACCTTAAAATGGAAAACAAAACCTGTTTTGAAGAGAGGGAATTTTTAATTGCTGATGTTAATTAACTTTTAGATTTACCTGCTACTGAAGGTGATGCACCCAATGTAGGATTTGGAAAAATCTTCCCCAAACCTAATTTGAACATCACAGAGGAGATTAAAGAAGACTGTGATGAAATGCCATCAGAGTGTATTTCTAGAAGGGAGTTGGAAAAAGGCAGAATTTCTAGAGAAGGTAATTTTGTGAAATAAACCAGTGCTGATTCCATTTCTTTGATGCTTCAGAAACAACAAAACTTTTCATGTTCTTTACCATATTTAAGGCATATCCTTCAAAACATCTTTCCAGTTAATGTTTTTAATCACTTTTTTTTATTTTTAATACCCATATTCGGTAGGGAGGAAAGTGTCTCTCAATACAGTGTTTTCAGTCTATATATAATTGGAAAAAATTTTTGTTTTCATTCCTAAAACTTTCATATGACATTTAAAAAAATCAAGTGGCCCATAATTTGTAGTTCTATATTCCAAATGCAGTAGATATATCATCACAATATTGTGTCTGAGATGCATGCAAAGCAGTTGTTTGTTTTAAAAAAAAAGTTTCAATTTTGTAGTGATTAAAGTCTGTGTTTATGGATTTTATTTCCTAACATGATAGTTTTTTATTTCTAAAGAATTTTTCCTGTTTTACTACATTTTAGGAAATTAGGGGTTTTAATTGACGTGTAGCATGTTATAATTTTTTCCATAATAATGGGAAATAACCCTCCAACTAGCATTTTTGCATAGAACGTCAGTTGTTAGGAACTGATAATTGACACTTAATAGGAGTAACTGTATAGGGATTCAGAAGCCACAGTTTGTATGAAATACTTGATTATCAGGTTTGACTAAATTAATACTTACATTTGACTGTGTTTGTGCCTGGTGGTTTGGGAAATTGACTTTAAGCAAAACAGTGACACAAATGGTTGATAACATTAAATTGCTTCAGTCTTTTTAATGAAGTAACATCATAAAGGAGCCTCAATAATAGATATTTTATTGGATAAGTTTTGGTTATTCTAGATGCCTAGAATAAATTTAAAAAAAAATTTTTTTTTTTTTAATGTTGATTTATTTTTGAGAGACAGAGAGAGATAGAGCATAAGTGGGGGAGCATAAGAGAGGGAGGAAGACCCAGAATCTGAAGCAGGCTCCAGGCTCAAAACTGTCAGCACAGAGCCCCACGTGGGGCTCGAACTCACAAACTGTGAGATCATGACCTGAGCCAAAGTCACATGCTTAACTGACTGAGCCACCCAGTGCCCCTAGATGCCTTAAGTCCTTAAATTTATTTTCATATTATCAACTCACATTTTTAGTGGGTATTTTTGTTAATAATACTGCTATTAATGGCTGTAGTTTTGACAATTTCATATGCTTTTTTCATCTATTTAACATTTGTATTTGTTATTATGGTTTTTCTTTGAAAAAAATTAATGAAAAAATACTAATTTTATATTGTTTTGTTTTCCTTTTAAATAAGAAATGGAAACACTTTCAGTTTTCAGAAGTTATGAACCTGGTGAACCAAACTGTAGAATTTACGTAAAGAATTTAGCTAAACATGTTCAAGAAAAGGTAAGTTGAAATTTATAAATTGGCTTTTATTTTACCTTTTTTTTCCCCTGAACCTTCTTATTTTTCTTTTTCTTATTAAAATTCTAGGACCTTAAGTTTATTTTTGGGAGATACGTTGACTTTTCTTCAGAAACACAACGGATAATGTAAGTGGAAGCATATTCTTAAATTTTTTTATTTTATCTGTTACAGATTAACCCCTTTTTATCCCAGCATTTTCCCTGTTGCATAAGTTTTAGATATCTAAAGCAGTAGTCAGCAAACTTCTTTGTAATGGGCAGGTAGCAGACATTTTCTATTTTTAATTTATTACAGGCCATAAAGTGTCTGTTGGAGCTACTCAGTTCTACTTTTGTAGTATGAAAGCAGGCATAAACAATACATAAACTATTATTTATGGCTGAGTTCCAATAAAACTTTTATACAAGTAGCATAAATTCCAGTGTTAGTCCCCAGTTGTAAAGCAGTGGTTCTCAAACTTTACCCTGAGTAAAAATCACCTGGAGAGCTTGGTAAAAACAGTTTCTTCAGTCCATCTGGGTTGAGGTAAGACCCATGAATTTGTATTTCTAAAAAGCTCATGGATGATGCCAAAGCTGCTGGTCCAAAGACTACACTTTGGAAACTACTGCTTTAATAACTCATGCAGGAATATATAGCAGTCAGGCCTAATTTTCAGATTCTTAACATTGGTAGTAACTTCCCTTCTTTTAATTAGTCTGCATTAAGCAAGTCTCCCACTTTTTGTGAGAGCAAAAGAAATGGATGTGATTTGTAAATGAGTTAAAAGCTAATGTTTAGAGTTAGAATATCATTCTTTAAAATGCCATCATTAGTTAACTCAAGTATTTAAGACCCTCAACCATATAAATTAGAAGTAGGGAAAAGTAGAAAAGGAAAAGAAAGAGACTTGAGTAGAGGTAAAAGAGTGGAGATAAAAGAGTAACTGGAACTAGTTAGTCTTGTTTTAATCTTTTAAAGTCTGTCTGGCTTGTTTATACTTGTCAGTGGCAAATATCTCTTCTTATACTATACCAATAGTTTCTGTTGCTAGGCATGCAAAATACTGGTCCTTTTTCTTGTTTCTACTTTTGAATCATTATAAGAAACAGAAGAATATATGTATGAAATGTCTAGTGTACATAAATACATATGTGTGTGTGTGTCTATCCATTTCCTCTGTTTTTTTTTGTATTGCTGCATTTAGAATTTGAGAGGAAAGATAATTCTATATGGAGAAAGCTGTATACGTCAAAATGATCAATTAATTGTTTTCCATGGGACTCGTCATGTGAATTAAAAAAAAATTACTGCATTTTTAAAATGCTTTGTATGGACTATCACAGTTGTAGGCAGTACTTTAGTTGTAAATTACAGTTTGGTTTTTCCGATTTTCTAATATAGTTTTCCAAAAAATGTTGAAAAATGAATATGCTATAAAATAATAGGACACTATACTTAGAATAAAAAAAATCTGGTATCTGTTTCACTCTAACTTTATCTGTATGACCTTGAAGAAGTCACTCATTCTCTGTAGGCGTCACTTGTAAAAATGATTTTGACTAGATAATAAAGTCCGTTTCTACTTTGAAATTCTATGTTACTTTTCTGTGGTACCTCTCAGCCTTTCTGTTCTTGATTATGTAGTTGTTTTTTGTCACTTGGGTAGATAGTATTGAGTTGGCTATATGAAATTTTTTAAAAATAGAGCTACAAAATAAAAATTTAAATTTGTTTTCATAGTTTCTAGCAATATAATTTTTAAACTATGTAAATACAGCATGGCAGAGTATCTCTTTGACAAGCACATGTTGGGAAACAGTGATAATGAGAGCTAAGCCTTAGGCTGTCTTCCCATCGCCACATGGGTGACTTCCCTGGTCACTGAGGCAGTGCATGTATGTTGGGGTGACATTTTCCCTTTTCTATAAGTTGTACCAAAACATCTACTTAACTTCCTTCATTTGTAACATTCCTTCAAACAAAGTAATTTGGTACCCCCCCAAAAATAAATAAAAATAAACTACCTAAATACATTTAACATAGCTTTAAAAAGCTAGATATAAGCACATTATCAAACTTATATTACGTAGAATCAATTTTAGAACAGAATACAAAACATAATTTTAAGAAGTCTTGAGTAATGTTCTAATCAGACACTGTAGTCATTTATACACTGAAATAGAAAAAATTTTAGATGTTTGACACGTTTCTATTCCCCTCATCAAAATTGTTTGACATTCTTTAAATCAAAACCTCTTTTTCTTCCTTGACTTCTAGGTTTGATATACGTTTGATGAAAGAAGGTCGCATGAAAGGACAAGCTTTCATTGGACTTCCAAATGAAAAAGCAGCAGCAAAAGCCTTAAAGGAAGCTAATGGATATGTTCTTTTTGGAAAACCTATGGTGGTTGTATCCTTTAAACAGTCTTTTCCAAAGACAATGTGTCTTTTAAGCAGAAGGGTATACTTGCAACTAATTTTTATGTTATTGTTATGAAGTCTCAACACTTGGCATTCTAGCTCCAGATGCTCAGTTACAAACATACTTAGCTGAATCAGGTGGTTGTTTAGATTTTTATTGGAGAATAGAGGAACCTCAGCAGCATGGGGTTATTAAAATTTAGCCATGTTTAAACATTTCATTTCTACAGCTCAGTAGTACATTTTTATGCTAAGCCTAAAAGACTAGAGTATTCACAAATCCACTAGGAGTCATTTAAAAAAGATATGATTCACTGCAGTTTTACTGTTTTATTTTGTAATTCATATTTCTATTTGAAAATTTACCAAAATATATTATTGATTAAACATTCTGCTTTTAGTAGTTAATGCAGTTTGCAAGATAGAAATCAGAGGGATATATGTAGTAAAGGTCCAGGTGTAAAAAAAATGACTATAAAGAAAAGGTAAATTTTTTACTTTTGCAAATCATGAGCAGTAGGTAGGCACTCAAAAAAACATTTGACAAATGTCTGAGAGTAGGAGGACAAGTATAAGAGATACATTTTAAAAACTGTACTTCTGGAGCGCCTGGGTGGCTCAGTCGGTTGAACATCCGACTTCGGCTCAGATCATGGTCTTAAGGTTCATGGGTTCAAGCCCCACATCAGGCTCTGTGCTGACAGCTCAGAGCCTGGAACGTGCTTCGGATTCTGTGTCTCCTATCTCTGCTCCTCCCCTGCTCACGCTCTGCGTCTCTCAAAAATAAACAAACATTAAAAAAATTTAAAAACTGTACTTCTACCCTATATTAGAATGTTCTTAATAATTATTTAGAGAGGATTACTGTCATGTTTGTGAAGGAAACCTTAATTTTTAAATATTAGCAATTTGCTCGATCTGCTAGACCAAAACAAGATTCTAAAGAAGGAAAAAGAAAGTGTTAAAAATTAATAAAGGTAAGTGTGGACATAACATAATAAAAGAACAAACTGTCTTGAGATAAAATTAAGGAAAGATAAAAGCCTGATAGTGATAAATTCAGGTATCTCCTAAGGTTTTTAAAGGATGTGAATCAATTGATCGATTCACCCATGTCTCTATCTCTCTGTGTCACTGTGCAGTTAATTCTCAGTGAATTTCAAAATTATAACTACCTTATGAATAAAGCCCATACGTATGTAAAAATTTAGTTTGGAGAATGAATTTATGAGAGGAATGAGTCTTTGTCTTAAATCTTTTTCTAGCTAGAGGAAAGCAGTGCTTCTTAAACTTTAATATGTACTATGGTATTCTGAAGGTCTGATAAAACAGTTTTCTAGGCTTCCCCTCACCCTCACCCATTTTCTAACTCAGTAGGTCTGGAGTAGGGGTCTTGGGTAGTCAGTCATCCCAGTTTTCCTGTGCTGAGACTGGGAAAGTGTCTACCAAGCCAAGACAAATTGGTCACTCTTAATGGGCCTAAGAATTTGCATTACTAATTATATATGTCACAGAACTATTTACATATTTTTTGAGGCAAGAAATTTTTTGCCTTTCCAATAAGTAATTTTAATGCGTACTTAAGTAATTTAATGATTAGAAGTGGTAGAATTAACCATTTTAAGCTTCAAAGTTTGTGTTACATTGTTTGATTTTAGGAAATCAAATGAGTAGAAATACATTCATTTTGTTTTATTTTAAATCTTCCTGCCTTTATAAACTGGAGGAACATGAACTAACTTGGTCAACTTCACTGGTGTTAAGCTGAAAAAAATATAATTAGGGAAAATTTTGCAAAATGTTTATTTTTTTTGTGAAATGCCATGATAATTTGAATTTTGTGAAGTATATATCCTGATGTAGTCAGAATTCTTACAAATACCTTAATGGACCAGTTAAAAATAAACAGTTTTCAAGTGTGTGTTTAAAAAAGTAATTTATTTGTAAATATAATGTGAAAACTGAGAAAAAAATTAAACTGCATTCTGCTGTTCTTCTTTAGAAGCATTCCTGCGTAAATACTGCTGTAATACTGTCATACAAAGTGTATCCTTTCTTGTTGTATCCTTTTTGGGGCAGTGTTTTTTGTTCTTCCTAGAAATGTTTTGTCACTTTCCCACTCATGGATTCAGAATAAGCAATAGTTTTTTATAATTTTATTCAAATGAGTTATTTTTAAAATTATCAACATTGATTGGACAAATCATTTATGTGGTTTTTTTTTGTTTTTTGGGGAGTTTTTTTATTGTTTGTTTTTTGTTTTGTTTTTTTTTGTTGTTTCTGTTTTTTTGGTTTTTTTGCTTTGTTGCTGAATTTTGTATGCCGTTCTTGAGGTTATGTAATTTTTCCAGGGAAAGTTAGTGAATCAGGTCAACGTATTTACTTGGAGAATGTATGCATTTGCTTTAACACAGAAATTAGTCTTGTTTCTTATATTTATGTATTTCCTAAACCTAATTCAGTAACATGCCTTCTGTTTTATGATGTATCTGGTTTAGGTGTTCTATATAATGTGTTGTAAATTTTGTTTGGGGAAAGGATTTTTTTCATTTAAAAAAGTACACATAATGAAAATTAAAATAACTGGATTTCCTTGTCAGTTCCAAATAAGAGGAGCAGACCTCACATCTCAGGTTTTAATATTGATATGTCTTTTGAGATAGATAGCAAGCAGAAGTATCTTTTTTCCTCTTTCTTTTTCTAAACAAAACAAAAGGAATAAGAAAAGAGGAACAGAGAGGAGAAGACATAATGTTGACTCAGGGTAGCACATTAAGTGAAAAGAAACAATACTGGTAGGTATACATAATAACAATGGTTTCCAGACTAGTTGATGACTGGTATTACCCAAAACAGTGGTTTTTAATCCTGGCCACATTTTGGAATCACCTGAGAAACTTTTCAAAAATACTGATAAAGAAAAAAGAAAAAAAACCCTGAAAAATAACACTATTGCTTAGGTTTCTCTCCATTTTGATTTAATTGGTCTGGCGTACAACATAGATACTGGAATTTTTCAACCCTCCTAATGTGTGACCAAGGTGGAGAACCACTGAGGAAGGATTTTTACATATAAAGATTCCTGGGCTTTCTCCTAAAACTAATAAATCAGAATTTCTGTGAATGAGACCAAGAATCTAATTCGAAAAGGTTCCTTCAGTAGTTACAAGGGCTGACCAGTTTAGATACTACTTAGATTAAAATAGTTAGATGCCTAGCCATCCAACCTTCTACAAGTAGGAAAATCAAGAATTAGAGCCTCTACATTTGTTGCAAATTCTATTACTAGTACTATGAAAATAATTCAAAATTCTGTTAATAAATTATCACTCTAAGAGTACGAAAATTTGCAGGCGTTGAAATTGCTATTTTTTAATAGAGACAGTTAAAATGTTTTATTTTCTAATGTTATAAATCCGTTTCCATATAAGCTGTTTATGTTGACAATGAAAAATTTGTAGTACTGACATGATTCACTAATTTTCTAAATATAAATGTTTTAGCTTTTAGTTATTTTAAAACAATTGAAATGTTTTATAATCATTATTTTTAATGAATTCTTACGGTGTTTTAGGTTCCTTTTGCTTCCATGTCTTCCAACTGCTTTCCAACTTTGAGGAGAAGAAATTGACACCTGGACTATGGAACTGTGCGTAACAGCTTTTAAAGTATATTTAAAAATTAAATCTATATGCATTTAAATCTGTTTATTGGGGATATATTACATGTATTTTAATCATCTTCATATATAATAAATTATTTTCTTTCCAATAAATGTTCTTAATTTTTCTTTATGTTTAATACATTTGGAAAGTGTAACTTGATAATCACATAAAAAATTTTCCAGGTAAAAAAACATTTTTTTCAGGTAATTTTACAATACTAAATAGAAATTTTCTTTTATGATTATGGATACAGCTCTTTTTTCATTCTTACCTGGATACCACTGCACTCACATACTTTTTTTTTTTTTTTTTAATAATGTTACTGCTTATTTCTTGTAATTAATTTAGGAGTGGTTTGTTTGGCTATGAGTTTTGCTGTTTTTTGTTGTTGCTTGTTTTGTTTTAGTAGTGGGAGATTTTTCCCACTTCAGGGGATTTGTATTCTTGTTCTTAATTGTCTTTTATTTTGGTGCCCCCAAACCTTAAAGGTGTAAATGTTTCCCATACAAAAGTATCCTGTTGTCTTAGTGAAATTAGTTTCCGCTATGTGTTAATATAAAACTTTGATATATTTAATTTGTTTATTAAAAGTGTCCTGTGAATATGTAATAGTAGCTTCATCTTAGAATCACTGCCCAAAGACTTGGGTCTTTGTTAGAAAGCTGTTGTGAATCACAGTTTATTCTTTTTTTTTTTTTTTAATTTTTTTTTTGAACGTTTATTTATTTTTGGGACAGAGAGAGACAGAGCATGAACGGGGGAGGGGCAGAGAGAGAGGGAGACACAGAATCGGAAACAGGCTCCAGGCTCCGAGCCATCAGCCCAGAGCCCGACGCGGGGCTCGAACTCGCGGACCGCGAGATCGTGACCTGGCTGAAGTCGGACGCTTAACCGACTGCGCCACCCAGGCGCCCCGACAGTTTATTCTTCATAGCATTGTGAAATAAAGAAAATAGAAATTTTAAAGGTAAGCATTAGAAGTATGGTGAAGTGAATCCGGGAACATGCTCGTGTTTAGATGTCAAATATGTAAAGAAGACTAAGGAATAGGCAGAAGCCAAATGAAGAAGGTATCTCAAGTAGGAAGGGGTGGTCAACTACATCAGATCTGTTCTTAACACACCTCTCTCCTGACAAACTGATTTGATGGATGGAAGAAATGAGAGGAGGTAAATTTAATATAGTGAGAAATGAAGATGACTGTTAGAAGAGTCTTGCTCTCAAGGGGAATAGAAAAATGTACTCTTAATCTAGGGAGATACAGTATTAAAAAGGTTTTTGATTTTGTTTTGTTTTATAAAGATAGAGGATATAGCATGTTTGTATGGATTAATCCAGTAGAGGAAAAAGCAAAACCAAGTATGATATAGGAGGGAAAGGGATATTGCTGGAGGTACAGATATGGTGTACAAATAGAAGAGTTAGTTTTAAAGATGGGCATGAAACATCTCATTAATAGCAACAGAAGGGACAGATTGTGTAAATCTAAATGGTTATAGTTTGGTAGATACGTAGTAGGAGCAAGTAGAAGTTGTGTTCTATTTTTTTCAGTGAAATAGGAAGGAAGCAAGATCATGAAGAGGAAAAGAGTGTTGGATCCAGGGGCAAAAAGGAAGGTGTAAAATAGACACTTGAATGGCAGAGTGAATAGACTTAGAAGGATGGCTAGAAGGTACTTAAGTGGTGTTTTGAAGTCTGTTGTTAATTTAAGTGACACTAGTCAAATAGTTCTGTGTTCATTTCCAAGTATTCTAGAATTGGTGCTATCACTAAGTAGACAGAATTGAATTTAATTAGAATTGAAATATTACTAGGTGAATACAGCCAAGTGGGAGAAATGAAAAAGTGTTGATACACTCAAGGGAATGAGTATAAAGAGGTAGTGTAGAAAGAGATCTGGGTAAAGAGCAAAGTGAGAAAATGAAGGTTAAGACACAATGGAGAAATGGTATGATCAATTACAGATTGCAGTATGATTAAAGATATGTTGGAGTTATATACTAGAGTAAGAAGTACAAATTTGGGAGGTTGAAATAAGAGAATAAGGTGACGGCAATTGACAATAGTAGAGAGAATACGGTAATTAGTGACTGCAAGTTCCAGGATGTGGACATGGTAGTTGAGTGAAAGCAGAGTCATGGAAAGAGATTAATTAAAGATATTGATCTCCCTCTCTCTCTGCCCCTCCCCCGTTCATGCTCTGTCTCTCTCTGTCCGAAAAATAAATAAATGTTGAAAAAAAAAAAAATGGGGCGCCTGGGTGGCACAGTCGGTTAAGCGTCCGACTTCAGCCAGGTCACGATCTCGCGGTCCGGGAGTTCGAGCCCCGCGTCAGGCTCTGGGCTGATGGCTCAGAGCCTGGAGCCTGTTTCCGATTCTGTGTCTCCCTCTCTCTCTGCCCCTCCCCCGTTCATGCTCTGTCTCTCTCTCTGTCCGAAAAATAAATAAACGTTGGAAAAAAAAAAATTTAAAAAAATAAAAGATATTGAGAAACTTGGGTATTAAAAGAAATATCTAAGTGGATTTTGAGATTATTAAGATTTATGACAGGAGCAGTGAGCTAAGAGCTAAATAAAATTATTCCTTAGAACATGTAATTGTATTAGGTATGCAAAAAACAGTTTTTAAAAATTAATCCTAAAACTTTTCTACAGTGACAGGAAGTTCAGGTTAATTTACTGAAAAGTGGTATACTGCAGTGGTTTTATAGATGTATATTCTAACATCACATCTTGTTTCTAAGGCTTAATTGCTTTATGGCCTTGGTCAAATTATTACCTTCTCTATCAGTTTCCCTGGGCATAATCATAATACTTAGGGTTGTTGTAAAGATGTGTGATGAATATAAAATACTGAATGAGTCTGATATATGTATATCTATATAATATTCAAATTCTCCATAAATATTAACTCTTGTAGTAGTAGTTGTGGTGGTTCTCAAAGGTGACATAAATATTCTGAGATCTTAGACAGACAGTCATTTCTCCACTGTTATGACCAGAACTTCTATTGCCTCTGTTCAGCAGGAAAATTTCCTCTATTATTCAGGTTTCTTCTAGCTGATCTAAGAATTAAATTGACATGAGACATAATTCATAATTTCAAGAAATGTGCTTCTTCAAAATATAATCTTTCAGTAAAACATAAGAAAATGTTCAGTATCAGACTCAAGCTTATCTTTTCTCTGTAATAAGGAAGCCAAAAGTAGATAAATCTGTGTTCAGTAATTGTTTCATTATTTTATCATATTTGGAAATGATTTATTAGATATTCCTTAAATTTACCTTAACTCCTCAGTTAGCAAAACTTTTAGGTTTCAGATTACCAAAAAGATTTGGGGACAATATTTTAAAAGTTTACCTAAAACCTTTTTATCTTACCTATATCTGTCTAACTTACTTGTTCTTAACAATTATGTGTAGGTTGCCCACAAATCAACTCTGTCTGCAGAATCTGACATTATTCTCAGTTTATATTGCTTTGGGCTGACAAGTTTTGCAGTAGAGATTACATGAACTTATTTGACTTTCAGTAAACCCAGGTGGAATAAAAGTATTATTCTAATGCTTATAACTCTAAAGACATGTCTATTTTAATTAAACCAAAACCTTCAGTTAGTTTTAATACCAAATACTTTCCCAGATCACGTGAAGTTGAAATTCATTTGGATTTTCTTTTTTATTTTGAGAAATTTTAGGAATTCAAAATTATTATGTGCTTAATTTTCTTTAAGCAAATTAAACAGAGGTCTTTTACAAATTAATTTTAGCAATACCAACTGGAGGTAGAAAAAGCCATATTTCTACAATAGATACATATACTGACAAAGGCAGAAGCCTTACAGTTAGCAATATTTGAAGAGAAAAAGGGGCAAGAGAGCCCTTTTGCAGTGTACTTTTTAAAAAGAGCTGCTTTCAGGGGGTGCCCAGGTGGCTCATTTGGTTAAGCGTCCAACTTTGACTCAGGTCATGATCTCCTGATTCATGAGTTCGAGTTCCACATAGGGCTCTGTACTGACAGCTCAGAGCCTGGAGCCTGCTTCGGATTCTTTGTCTCCCTCTCTGCATCTCCCCAACTTGTGCTCTGTTTCTCTCTCGAAAATAAATAAGAATTAAAAAAAAAAAAAAAAAGACCTGCTTCCTTCTTTTTTTCCTTTGCCTTGGTAGTTGTGGGCTGTATTTACACTTCAGAGATACAAGATTTATGACTTTAAGGGACGGAAAAAGAATGTAAATTGTGTGTGTGTGTGTTTTCTAGGAGTTACAGGATAATTGCTGTTTAGAATTTACCTTTTTTAAAATACAGCACAATTTTGCTTCAATATCCTGATCTTTATAGTATCTATAAACGTGTCAAGAGGAATAGGTGAGGTTTTGGAATTGGTAGAGACTGCGGTGGGGGGGGGGGGGGTTGATTTGCTTCTAGAGTTGCATTTTTCGTTTTGTAGAAATTTGGCAGGCAAACTTGTTTCTAATTCCCACAAAGAACTGAATTACAGCTAGAATATCAGGATTGATCAGCCATCTAAAACTTGCCTCTTTAGATCAGGGAGATTTCAACTAAAGTGGGAATCAGAAGATTTATATCTTTGTAAAAAATTCTGTAAAAATTATTTTAACAGAAGCCTTCACAATTCAATGTTGGCTTCTGTTAGCCCCTGAATATCAGCCTTCTGCTGTTCATTTGTAGGAAGGCCAGAAGAAATTATGGTCATCTGTTTATTCTGTAGTGGGGAGGTTGTGAGTGGCTACTAATCTTCTAATTTCTTTCTAAATTTGGTGGGATCTTCTGAAAGTGGAGGTAAAAACGGGCTTTGTAATTTTTAAGATTTACTGCTCTCCTAGGGACATGAAATTTTTTTCCCCCTGGGTGGGGTGGTTCAGGATATATCTACAAATGATATTGCATAGGAATGCCTACAGCTGGCAGAGCCTGATTACAGAGCTCTGGAAAGTAGGAGTTGTTATGAAACAGGAAAGTGAGCTGTATCACTTGCTTCAGTGCTTTTGTTAAATTCCACTTCATGGGTTTTATTTAGCATTGACATAAGTAACCTATATACTTTGAATCTAGAGTTTAGGCTGGAGTACTTTTTGTAGGGAAAGGGAAGTTAAAATAGGCAGATGGGGCCAGATTTTAAGAAGGGGAATTTACTTTGAATGTAGACATCAGTATTTGTCTTAGGTCTAATTTCTCTTTCATTTTGTCAAGGGAATCCCTAAGGCTCGCAATTATTATACTATTAAGACAATTGAGAGCTCTACATAAAGAAATTTTTTTTTAAACAGCCAATGTGAAGGATTTATTGTCTCACCATTGATGAGTAAGATTTTATTAATTTTATTTATTTATTTAAAAAAACTTATTTTTTAATGTTTATTTTTTGAGAGAGAGACAGAGCATGAGTGGGTGAGGGGCAGAAAGGGCAGGAGACGTAGAATCTGAAGCAAGCTCCAGGCTCCAAACTGTCGGCACTGAGCCCAATGCAGGACTCGAACTCATGAACTGCAAAATGATGACCTGAGCCAAAGTCAGATGCAAAACCGCTGAGCCACCCAGGCACCCCAAGATCTTACTGATTTTAATAGCAACTCAAACCGATAAGCCTTTTTATGGAAAGACTCCTAGGTGACTTTCTAGGCTTAGGCCATGAATGTGAGAGGCATATTTGGAGGGCATAGATGATAGATACAGTTCTCATGATCCCAAAGTTAACTCCCAGAAATAGTCTAAGGAAGCAAAAACCTTTGTTACATAGGCAGTGTGGATGAGTTTAGTGAAAACAGTGTCTTTGATAGCACACAGAAACCCGAGATACCTCCAGTCATAGACCCACTAATCTGTGATACCAGGCAGATGCTACTGGAATGGGACTTTTCGGCAGTAATCAGCAAACCACAAAAGTCCCTTCTGGACTGGGACCTTTTATGACTTACCTTTCTGAGAGCTGGCTTGGCTGGACAAAGAGAGTGCTGCTTTCAACTTCGTATCTCACAACCCCACTCTCTGTGGCTACCAAGGTGCACCCCAGTAAGAACACCCTCCAGAGTGGTGGAGACCAGAGAGAATATATTCACAGATCACAAATCCAAGTTCTCAAGACATAAAGCAAGACAAAAGGAAAAACCTCATCCAGTTTTTACGTGGGAGACCCACACAGCAAAGTTTGTCAAAACATATGCCAGCCTGATGAGAATTGTGAACTCAGAAGTCTGTAATACTAGTTTGAACAGCAGACTTGTAAGGGCCTTTGCTGATATTCTTAACCTGTAGTAATTCCTTTTTATAACAATGGAGCGACGATCTCTGGGAGGAAATCAGTCAGTAAAAACCAAGAGTACTCTCTACCAAATTAATTCGAATTGCTAAGCCCAAGCAACTATTTCCAAAAATATTTTCTCTCGCTCCTCTAAATTTAGAAAGAAAAAGGACTCATGCTGCTTGTTCCACCGGACCTTGCAGACAGATTGCAGGAGGTTGACATGGTAAGAAATCTTACCTTTTGCCAGCTGTCTCAGATGTGCCAGGATTTCTCAACTACAACAATCTCAGGGTGAGCAATATTTAGCCAGTTAAAGTTTATCCTGCCAACTAGCCAACTGTTGGGGAGGAAAAAATTTCCTTCAAGATTCTTCTAACGGGTCTAAGAATTAAGCTGACATGAAACAAATTCATAGTAGGAAAAAAACAAATTTTAATTAATGGAGGCCCAATAATAACATGAAGTCTTAAATATTCAAGTTATATGCTTCTGTACATTTTATGCAGATGTTGCCAGGTGAACTGGGGAGACTCAGGGAGGTTCCAGGCCAGGGGGCCTCGACCTAGCTGAAGGAGTTGTCAAGAGCTCTCTGTCTTGTCTTGAAAAAACTCAAGGACAGGCACACAACACAGTGGATGAGCGACATAAGCAGGAAAGTTTATTAAACTGAAGAGTATATTCTGGAGATATGAGAGCAAGTGAGCTCAAGAGAGAGCTGTGTGCCTTAGGGGTTGGGTTTCTAACTTTTATTGACAGTTGTTAACTAGGGGGTGGAATATTTATTACTTGGGGCAGGAAGCAGGCTTTCATACTTTTTCTTACTAATTTGGTCAGGGGTTTCCTGTCATGGCATCTGCCATCTTGGGCCTGTCTGGTTTGATCCAGATTCTTGTGGACTGCTACCAGGACAGGCCTCTCTCTGACGTTTCTGATAGCTGGCCATGACTTCCTTGCTGCTGGCCTCCAGGTATCCTGTTAGAACCTAACTGCTTACTCCAACACAGACATAAATCAATGAGGAATTGACAAGATAAAGAAAACTTAATTTGGGAGCTTCAAATAGTGAAGGATTCTAAACAGAATTTAGGCAATGGTTGTAAATTACTAAAACTAACAAGACATGTTCACACAACCTTCATAGCTCTGAATTTCCTATCTCTGGTGATAAAGATACCTCAGGGAGAGTGCCTTTCATTTATTTCCTGCTTTCTGGAGACAAGGTGGGGAGGGGGAGAGCATTCTTAATAATTAGTATGCCAAGGTGGCACATTTTGGGGACAGCCTGTCCTTGGCCTTCACACTTCCTTGCCACACTTGGACGATGAGACTTCTTGGCAAGTTTAAGAACTTTGGTGTCCAGGAATTATTAACCTGTTTATGGATAATGCACAACCATCCCACCACTGTGTCTATTTCATAAATTGAGCATATGACCCGAATAGGTCCAATTAGAAGGATTTCCAGGGCTTGTACAGACCTTCCTTCCTTCCTTCCTTCCTTCCTTCCTTCCTTTCCTTCTTTCTTTTCTTTCTTTCTTTCCTTCTTGCTTGCTTGCTATCTTTTTCTTTCTTTCTTTTCTTTCTTTTCTTTCTTTTTTTCTTTTCTTTCTTTCCTTCCTTCCTTCCTTCCTTCCTTCCTTCCTTCCTTCCTTCCTTCTTTTCTTTCTTTTCTTTCTTTTCTTTCTTTTCTTTCTTTTCTTTCTTTTCTTTCAACTGGATAGAGCTATACCTGGAGCTGCTAAGCATTATCCTGGTAATTGTGATAATTGTTTGTTATCAGTGAGTTTTTAAAAAAAATCATCATGGAGATGTACTAATAATTTAAGCCTATACTAAAAACCCTAACAGCTAGTCTGTCATTGAATTTTTTACTATAAACAAAGCAAACTTTAAATAAGTACTTTTTCCTTTTGCTGGAGGGATTTGGTACCCTTATGGGCTGACTATGGGTCATATATGTTACCCTTAAAGCATAAGGAGTGAAGTTTCATATAAACCACATAAAGTGAGAGTTAGAAAGGGTTTGTTCTTCAGAGGAAAAGCACAGTGCTGTGAAGTTAAGAAAGTAGGTACTTGACAGCCAAAATCAAATGTTTTACTACAATATACAATATATACTTTTATTTCCATGTGATTTTCCATTTATGCCTTCTACAAAGGCTGGGATTAGTATGAGGGAAGTGAGACCTATAGGGTATAAAACTTAAGTAGTCAGGCACAGAATAATGCAGGTGCTCCTCATCCCAACCTAGCATGGCTCTGCCTCCTACTATAGTAACATAAATGGAATCAGCATAATCCTGATTAGGTAAATCAAAAGGCAGTAGCATTCAGGTTTCTGCTTTAGATGATTTGGAAAGTATATGCTATACAAATAAGACTCCTTTCAAATCAATATCAAGATATATCAAGGCTTTTAAAAGAAGTAAGGGAAAATAATATTTATTGAGCACCTGTACTTACAGTAATTATTTGATCTTCATCACCCTATAAGAAGAGAACATTTCCCATTGTGAGCAATGGAGGAGTTTTTTTTTTTTTTTTTAATAAACTTTAGCTGTAAGTTAATAAGATATTTGCTTTATTTATACCTCACTAATACATATAAAACAAAGAATATTGACCTCAGTATGATTGCTCAGGAGAGGTGATAGCCAACCACATATGTTAGGTACATAAGAGAACTGATGATCTCAGGAGGAATAGTGTTCTCACTCTATTCAGTTCTTTCCAAGAACTGAAGTTACTATATATCCTACTCTGACATTTTCTGAAAGGAAGCTGTTATAGAGGTATTGGATTCACATAAAGGCCAGTAAGAAATCTAAAGTAAATGGCTCAAACTCACTAAATATTGAAAAAATACTGGGAAAGGGAGAACCTGTATGCAACAAGCATAAGGTCTAATGCCTTGGGGTGAAATTAGGAGATGAATCAACATGTTAGAACATCTGTGATTAAAAGGGGTTACATCTATTAGAAATACATCAACTGAAAATGAGAAAAGGGGTATTTGACTATACAAGAAATGTTAATTTTTTTAAATTATGATATAGTACTGATACACTAGGATATTTGAAAATCTTAAGAATTCAAGAAGCAAGTCTGAGCAAGAGGTAATTTATTGTATGAAACTTCAGAGCTTAGAAAAAGATGCATAAAATACCATTAAATAATATTTATGGAGGCATTTAATATCTTGCTGTGGGAGAAAAGGGTGGAAGGAAAGATTGAGGTTTGGATAGCTCTATATATTGTACATTTCTTTTAAAAAGTTATTTGAAGAATATTTTGGTAAAATATTAACATCTGTTAAATCTGGGTCTTGGGACATGGGGTCTAATTTTTTGTTGTTGTTGTTTTGCATCTTTCTGTATGACCTATATCACAACTTAAAATAAAATAGTGGAACACCTCTAATCCAGTGTTTTGCAGCTATGTTTTCATATGCCCTCCCCAAAGGAACATTTTTAGAATTTTTTTCACTAATCACTCTACATGAAATTTTAATATCACAGTATACTTTTTGTTTTTGAACTGTATGTTTATCTGTTATGGATAAATAGTAAGATTTTTCTTCCTTTCCATCCCAAGAACTAAACAACAGTGATTGATTTGGAAGACACATGATTTGGTACTGATAAAACAATAAGTTCAAAACCTTAACAGATCATATAAAGTATATTGTCTGACCTTAGTTGAACTAAATTAGGTATCAGTAACAGAAAAAAATGTGAAAAATGTTCAAATTTCTGGATATTAATATTTCTAAATAACGTGGATCAAGACAATTCTTGATGGAAATTAAAAACTATTTGAACTGAATGAAAGTGAAAATTCATAAAAAATTTGTGGAATATACCAAAAGAGTGTTTAGTGAGAATTTGCTTATATTAGAAAAGAAGAAAAATCAGATTTATGATTCAGTTTTCCACCTTAAGTAACTAGAAAAAGAAGAGCAAGTAAAACCCAGAACAATCAGAAAGAGGAAATAATAAATCAGTGAAATTGTAAGCAGAACAGTGGAAAGTATTGTAAACAAAACTAATGCCTAAAAGATCAATAACACTGAGAACAAGTTCTAGCCAAATTGCAAAGAAAAAATACCCCCAAAGTTGTAAGAAAATATTTAGAATATTTTGAAAATGTGTTTCCATAAATTTACAACTTTGATGAAATAGGCCAATGTCATAAAAGTGACAAAATATCAAAGCTTGTTCAAGAAGTAGGTAACCTGAACAATCCTATAGCTACTTAATAAATTTACTTTGTAGTTAAAAATCTTTCTGCAAAGAAAACTAAAGGCCTAGATAGGTAGCTTCACTGGTGAAATTTGCTAAATATTAATGAGGAAACCAACAATTCTATACAAGAGAATACTTCCAAATTCGTTTTATGAGTCCTGTATAACACTGATGCTAAAACAAGACAGGATACAAGAAAACTACATATCAATATTTCACATGAGTGTAGATGGAAAATATTAAGTTGAATCAAGCAATGTGTAAAGAGTTTTATAAATCATGACCAAATGCAGTTTTTCTTGGGAAATACAGGCTAGCCCAACCTTTGAAAATCAGTAAAAGTAATCCATATCAAGAGGCTAAGGGGGAAAAAAACCAAAACATGATTATCTTAATAAATGAAAGGAAAGCATTTGATAGACATTCATTCTTAATAAAATCTCAGTAATAATTGGACTAGAAAAGAGCTTCCTAAATCTGGTAAATAGTGTTTACAAAACCTACAGATGTCCTAATGGTAGTTAAAAACTAGTTTTTCCCCCCAAGATTGAGAACAAAATGAGAAAGTGCACACTAATCTCCCCACTTCAATATCTACTGATAGCCAGTGCATAAAACAAAAACCATACAAATTGGAAATATATAAAGTCCCCATTCAGAGATGACTTGATTGTAGAAAATCCCAAAGACTTAAAAAGCCTACAACTAAGTGAGGTAAGCAAGGTTGCAAGGTTAAAAGTCAATGAACAACTGGATATTGAATTTTTTTTCTAAAAATACCATTTGCAATAGTATCAAATAATCAGTCTACATAATATGTACTAAACCTACAACCCTTCACCAACTTTGATATTGAAAAGTGACTATCTAAATAAATGGGGAGAGATAGATACTGTGTACATGAGTGAAAAGACTCATGATTCTTAAGATTATCAACTCTTCCCCAGTTGATTCATTACTACTCAAATCCTAGCAGTATATTTTGTGATATTTCCAACCTGATTTAAATTTCTTTAGAAAAGGAATAGAACTAGAATAGCCAGTGCAATTTTGAAAAAAAAAAATCTTTTAAATTGCATAACTTAGACTACCTAATTCTAAGACTTATTACAAACAAATTAGTGTGGTATTGGCAAAAAGATGGACACACATATCATTGGAACAGAAAAGTCCAGAAATAGACTCACATGTACAGTAATTTTTTACAAAGGTGAGAAAACAATTCAGTGGAGAAAGTATGGTCATTTCAACATGATGCTAGAATAATTGCACATCCATAAGCTAAAAAATAACCTCTGTATGTTGCTTTCACTTTACACAAAAATCTCTTCAAAAATGAATCATAGCCCTAAACATAAAGTGTAAAACTATAGAACTCCTAGGGGGAAAACAATAGGATGAAGTCTGTATGACCTTGCTTAGACAAGTTCTTAAGTACAACACGCTAAGAAGGAAGGAAGGAAAGGAAGAAAGAATTGGTTTTTGTTAAATAAAAATCTTGTATTTTTCAGAAGACACTGCTAAGAAAATGAAAAGGCAAGCCACAGACTGAAAAAGTTTTGCAAAACATATATTTGAGTTTTATCCAGAATATATAAAGGACTTTCAAAACTAAGAAAAAAATAGCCCCCCCCAAAGGATAATAAATCTGAAGATCCTTTACCAAAGATAGATGGCAAATAAGCACGTGAAAAGATGCACATCATTAGTCCTTAGATAAATGTAAAACAGCCACAGTAATACAGCACTGTACACCTCTTAGAATGGCTTAAAACGAATTCCAACAGTAGCAACAATTGCCAAAAATGGAGCACTATAGCTTTCATACATTGCTGATGGAAGTACAAGATGGTACAGCTGCTTTGCCACAGTTTGAAGAAGTTTGTTATAAAGTTAAATGTACACTTATATGTGATCTAGCTTTCACACTTCAGAGTATTTAAAAGGAACAAAAAACTGCGTTCTCACACAAAAAAACTTGTATGTGAAAGGATTCTGGAAACATGGTAGAGTAGGAAGCACCAGGAATCCATCTCCCCAACTAGATGACAATTGCACTGGTAGTATTTATTTGATGTAACTATTTTGGAACTAGAGTCTATTGAAGCCTTGCAAGGGAAAGCTCTCACGTAAATAACAAGTTAATTTCATTCAAATTTAGCTCTTAACAGAGTAGCAGTTACCTATTAACCAACCCCAGCCATACAGCCGGCAGCTCTGCATGTATTCCTGGAGCAGCTTGTGCACAGCTAGTGGGAGCCAGAGTAGACAAAAAGAACCTTCACCTCCAAATATTGGGTATCAGTGCTGATGGCTGATTTCTGTTTTTGATCATGGAGGTAAAGAATTGAGAAACCATGTTTGTTCTACCTCTGTCCATTGTAAGCAACCCCCCAATCCCTTATGAAGTGACTTCCAAGGGTATAAAAGGACTGATCCTCCTATATTCCCCCTGTTTTTCTTTGTTTTCCTTTCTGTTTCTTTTCCTTTCTTTTTTCTTTTTCTTTCTGTTTGTCTTTTTTTTTTTTCCCTTTAGAGAGCTAGACATTAAAGACTAGATATTCAAAAACCGCGTATATCGGGGCGCCTGAATGGCTCAGTTGGTTAAGTGTCTGACTTCAGGTCATGATCTTGTGGTTTGTGAGTTTGAGCCCGCCTCAGGCTCTGTGCTAACAGCTCAGAGCCTGGAGCCTGTTTTGGATTCTGTGTCTCCCACTCTCTCTGCCCCTCCCCTGCTGACACTCTGTCTCTGTCTCTCAAAAATGAATAAATGTTAAAAAAAAATTAAGAAAAAAAATGCATATATGGGAAAAATTAGAAATTGACCACAAATACCCAAGGGAAGACTCAAACAAGATCTGAGAAGACCTTAGGTTTTATACCTCAGGCTGATCCTTAGCACAGAGACAGCAAAAAACAATAAAAAACTAAAACAGTAACAACAACAACAACCAAAAAACCCCTCAGTAAATCCTAGGGAAAGAAAAGAATCTGATTTTCAGAATTAAGATATTGTTAGGTTAAAATGTCATTTTCAACAGAAAACCAGAAGACAGAATAAAAATCAGGAAAGTATGACCTATTCAAAAGGGAAACAAAAAACAGAAACGGTCCCTGAAGTAGACCTGATGGCATTTACAAGAGAAAGACTTTAAAACAACCTATAACGATGCTCAAAAGATTAAAGGAAGATGCACAGAGCTAGGAAAAAAACAAACAAACCTGACTGAAAAGGACAATAAATGAAATGAAAAAGTCTCTAGAGGAATTCCAAGGAAGATGTGAGTAGGCAGAAGGAAGAATCAACAACCCAGATGAGAGCACAATGATTAAGTCTGAAGAACAGAAGCAAAAAAGATTGAAGAAAAATGAACGGAGCATAAGGGATCTGTGGAACAGCAGCAAACAGATGTATATACACTATGGGAGTCCCAGAAAAGGAGAGAAAATGACAGAATATTTGAAAAATAATGGCTGAAAACTTCCTAAATCCGATGAAAATTATGAATATAGAGATCCAAGAGCTCAACAAATTTCCAGTAAGATGAACTCAGAGACCCATATCAAGACACACCATAATCAGACTTTCAAGACAAAGACAGAGTGTTGAAAACAGCAAGAAAGAAGTGAATTGTTAAATGCAGGGGATCCTCAATGAGATTATCAGATTTTTTTCTCTCAGAAACTTTGGAAAACAGAAGGCAATAGGCTGATAGATACAAAGTGCTAAAAAAAGAAAAAAAAAAACTCTCAACCAGATATCCTATATCTAGCAACACCATTCTTCAAAAGTGAGGGAGAGGTCTCCTGGGTCGCTCGGTTGGTTAAGCATCCCAACTTCGGCTCAGATCATGCATGATCTTGTGGTTTGTGGTTCATGTCCGTGCTGACAGCTCAGAACCTGCTATGGATTCTGTGTCTGTCTCTCTCTGCCACTCCTGTCTACTCATGCTCTGTCTCTCAAGAATAAATACATGTTTAACAAATTTGAAAAAGAGAAATTAAGACAATCCCAAATAAACAAAGTTGAGAGAATTTGTTACCATTGGACCTGTCCTGCAAGAAATACTCAAGGGAGTCTTGCAGAGTCAACTTAAAAGACACTAGACAGTAATTCAAAGCTGTTTGGAGAAATACAGATCTCAATAAAGGAAAATATATGGGCAATTATAAAAGCCAATATTATAATAGTGGTCTATAACTACACCTGTTTTCTACATAATTTAAGAGACGAATACATTTTTTAAACAATTATTAATTTATAAACCAGCATTGTAACTGTGGTTAGTAACCACAGTTTGTTTTCTACATACTTTGAAACGAATGATATTTAAAATAATTATGTTTTGGGGTACACATGTATGAAAATGTAATTTGGAGGACTTCAACAATGAAAAGTGATGACAGAACTGTAAAGGCAGAGGTTTTGTATGTTATTGAATTTAGTAAGTGTTAAAACTTTAGAATGTTAAATGTAAACTCCATGGTAATTACAAAAGCTACAGAATAAACTCAAAAGGAAATAAGAAAGTAAACATGTCACTACAAAAAGTCAACGTAAGACATTGATAAGGCAGGAAATGACACCAAAAAAGCCATAGCGCATATAGAAAATAGGCAAAATGACAGAAGTCCCTCTTTTTAGTAAGTACCTTAAGTATAAATGAATTCAACTCTTCAAAACTCAACAGTTGCAAGAATATGTGAAAACACAATTCAACTATATTATGTCTACAAGAGACACACTTTAGATCCAAAGACACAAAAATATTTAAAATGAAAGGATGGGAAAAGATACTGCATGCAAATAGTAATCAAAAGAGCAGGGCTGGCTTTACTAAATCAGACAAGATAGACTTTAAATCAGAAAGATTGCAAGAGACAAGAACATTAAATTTTAATAAAAGAGCAAAAGGATATAGCAACTGTAAACTTTTATGCACCTAATGACAATCAAAAAATATATGAAGTAAAACTGACAGAATTGAAGGGTAAAATATTCAATTTTACACTAATAGTTCAAAACTTTAGTACTCCCCTTATGACAATGGATAGAATGTGACAGAAGATAAGGATATAGAGGACTCACACAATAAACTAACTAGAACTAACATACGGAACACTCTACCTAACAACAACAGCATACACATTCTTCTCAAATGCACATGGGACATTTTCTAGGGTAGACCATGTATCAAGCTACAAATTAAGTTTCAATAGATTTATAAAAAGAGACGTACAAAGTATGTTGTCTGACTACAGCAGGATTAAGTTAGAAATCAATAATGGAAGAAAAGTTGGAAAATTCACTTTACCACTGACATTAAATGAAATTCTTGAACAACCAGTGGGTCAAAGAAGAAGTCACATGGGAAATTAGAAACTAGTTGAGACAATTGAAAACCCAAATAATGTACCAAAACTAGGAGATGCAGCAAAAGTGGTGCTAAAGGAAGAATTTATTGTTATAAATCACACTAAAAAAGAAATATCTCAAATCAACAAGCTAACTTTACAACTTAAGGAACTAGAAAAAAAATCCAAAGCTAGTAGAAGGAAGGAAATAATAGAGATAAATGAAATAGAGGATAAAAAAGTAATAGAAATCAATGAAACCAAAGTTAATTGTTGAAAAACATCAACAAACTTGACACACTTACAATGGGTAGACTAATAAAGACTTACTAAAATCAGAAATGAAAGTGGGTACATCACTCCAGATTCTACAAAAATAAAAAGGATTATAAGAGTATGATGAACAATTCTACTCAAACTGGATAACTAGACAAAATTGACAAACTCCTAGAAATACAAAACTTACTAAGACTAAATTGTGCACAAAAATAGACCTATAGCTAGTAAGGAGATTGCACTGGTAACCAAAATCTGACAATGAAACACTGTGGAACTGATGGCTTTACTTTTGAGTTCTAGCAAACATGAAGGAGAGAGAATGCCAGTCCTTCCTGACCTTTTCCCAAAAATTGAAGAGGAGAGAACACTTCTTGCCTCATGCTATGAGACTAAATTACCCTAATAGCAAAGCTTACTCACTACAAGAGAAAAAACACAAACCACTATCCCTTATGTACATTGATGTGAAAAAAAAATTTTTTTCATCAAAATACTAGCAAACTAAATTCAGCAGCATATTAAAAGAATTACACATCATGACCAAGTGGGATCTATTCCTGGAGTGCAAGGATGGTTCCACATATGAAAATGTATCAATGTTCATTAAATACAGCTCATTAAAAAAATGAAGGACTAGGGTGCCTGAGTGGTTCGCTAGTCTAAGCATTTAACTCTTGATTTCTGCTCAGGCCATTATCTCGTAGTTCATGAGTTCAAGCCCCACGTCAGGCTCCATGCAGTCAGGGTGGAGCCTTTTTGGGATTTTCTCTCACCCTTTCTTTCTGCCCCTCCCCTGCTTGCAGGCATGTGTGTACTCTCCCAATCAATCAATCAATCAATCAATCAAGGACAGAAACCACATGGTCATCTCAAATTATATAGAAAAAGCATTTCACAAACTTTAATACTTTCTCATGATAAAAACATTCAACAAACTGGGAATAGAAGGAAACTGCCTCAGCATAATGAAAGCCATATATGAAAAACCCACAGTGAACATCATACTCCATGCTGAAAAGCAGGGAAAAATTTTCCTCTACAATCAGGAACAAGTTAAGGATTCTCACTTTCACCATTTCTCTTCAACATAGTGCTGGAAATTCTAGCCAGGGGTGTGGGGATGGAGGCGGGGAAAGCATTCAAATTGAAAAGGAAGAAGAGAAATTATCTCTGTTCACAGATGATATGGTCTTCAGCATGATTGAGTTATAATTGAGAAATAAATTTTTAAGATAGTTAAAGTATACAGTGTGATGATTTAATATACATATACATTGTGGAAAGAATCTGCCCCCCCCCCCCCATTGAGTTAATTAATACATCCATCATCTGACGTATTTACCTTTAAGTTCTGTCCACAAATTTCAATTACAGAGTGTGTTACCAAGTATAGTCACCATGTTATACATTAGGTCCTCAGACTTTATTTATTCATTTTATAACTGCAAGTTTATACTCTACCAACCATTTTTGTATTTCTCCCATCCTCCAGTTCCTGTTAACCACTTTTCTACACTCTGACTATAGTTTTGACTTTTTTTTTTCCCCTTTTTTTTAGATTCCACTTACAAGTGATACTGTGCCGTATTTTTCTTTCTGTGTCTGGCTTATTTCACTTAGCATAATGCCCTTCACGTTCATCCATGTTGTCACAAATTACTGGGATTGGTGGATCATATAGTAATTCTATTTTTAGTTTTTTGAGGAACCTCCACACTGTTTTCCATAGTGGTTGTACTCCTTTACACTGTCATCTACAATGTAGAGGGGTTCTCTTTTTTTCACATCCTTGCCAGTATTTATTATCTCTTATCTTTTTTATGATAATAATTCTAACAGGTGTGAGGTATTAGTTCTCTGTGGTTTTGATTTGCATTTTCCTGATGATTAATGATGTTGAGCATCTTTTCATGTACCAGTTTCCTTTTTGTATGTCTTCTTCGGAAAAATGTCTATTTAGGCCCTATTTCTACTTTTTGTTTTATTGAGTTTTATTTTATCAAGTTGTAAATATCTTATATTAGAAAATCATAAAGATTCCATTACAAAACTTGTCAGAATTAATAAATTCAGTAAAGTAGTAGGATACAAAATCAACATGCAAAAAGCAGTTGCATTTTGGGGTGCCTGGATGGCTCAGTCAAACATCTGACTCTTAATTTTAACTCATGTCATGATCCCACAGTTCATTAGTTTGAGCCCTGTATTGGGATTTTTTCCAAGCCCAATCCAAGCCCTGCTTGGGATATTTTCTCTCGGGGGGGGGGGGGGCGCGCGCCCCCCCCCCCCCCCCCAGGGGCCCGCAAAGAGAAAAGAAATAAATAAATAATAGGTAAACAAATAAATAGGCAAATAAACAACTAAACTTAAAAAAAAATCAGTTGCATTTCTGTATACTAATGAACAATCTGAAAAGGAAATTATGGAAAAAATTACATTTGTAATAGCATGAAAAAGAATAAAATACTTAGGAATTAACCAAAGAGGTGAAAACTCATATGATGGAAACTATAAAACATTGCTGAAAAAAGTTAAAGAAGACATAAATTGAAACACTTCCTATTTTCATGGAATGGAATACTTAATAGTATTAAAATGTCAATACACCCAAATGTGATCTACAGATTCAATACAATCTCTATAAAAATCCCACTGGCTTTTCATTTTTCATAGAAAATCCTATCCTAAAATTCATATCTTAAGGGACCCTGAGTAGCCAAAACAATCTTGAGAAAGTAGAACAAAACTGGAGGACTCACTTCTGGTTTCAAAACCTACAACAAGGAGTACCTGAGTGGCTCCGTCAGTTAAGTTTCCAACTCTTGATTTCGGCTCAGGTCATGATCTTACAGTTCATGGGATTGAGCCCACATCAGGCTCTGTGCTGACAGCACGGGGCCTCCTTGGGATTCTGTCTGTCTCTCTGTGCCTCCTCACTTGTGTGTTCATGCTCTCTCTCTCTCAAAATAAATAAACATTTTTTAAAAAGCTACTACAAGCCTATAGTAATCAAAACATTGTGGTATTGGCATAAAGGCAGACGTATAAACCCATGGAATAGAATAAAATCCAGAAATGTATCCTTACATACATGTTCAAATGGTTTTGACAAGGGTGATGCCAAGACCATTCAGTGGGAAAGGTCTGTCTTTTCAACAAATGGTGGTGAGAGAACTGGGTACCCACATGCGAAAGATTGAATATGGACCTTTACCTAAGACTGTATATAAAAATTAAATCAAAATCGATCAAAATACATAAATTTAAGAACTAAAAAACCTCCTAAAATAAAGCAAAAGCTCACAACATTTGATGTGACAGTGATGCATTAGATACAATGCCAAAGGCATAGGTAACAAGAAAAAATAGACAAATTGGACTTCACAAAATTTTTAAAAATGTGTATATCAAAAGATGTACACACAATGAGAAAATATTTGCAAATCATAAATCTGATATAGGATTCATATCCAGAAAACATAGAGAACACCTAAAATTCAACAACAAAAAAGTCAACCTAATTTTTAAATGGGCAAAGAATTTGGGGTGCCTGGGTGGCTCAGTCGGTTAAGCATCTGACTACAGCTCAGGTCATGATCTTGTGGTTCATGACTTAGAGCCCCACGTCAGGCTCTGTGCTGACAGCTCAGAGCCTGGAGCCTACTTCAGATTCTGTGTCTCCCTCTCTCTGTGTTCTTCCCCTACTCATGCTCTGTCTCTCTCTCAAAAATTAAATAAACACATTTAAAAAATTATTTAAAAAATGGACAAATAATTTGAATAGAGTTTTCTCCAAAGAATATGTATAAATGTTTAATATGCACATAGGTACCACCTCACATTCAGGATGTCTATCAAAACAAAAACAGGAAACAAATGTTTATGAGGATGTGGCAAAATTGAACCATGTGCATTGTTGGTGGGAATGTAAAATGGTATAGCTGCTGTGGAAAATAGTGTGGCAGTTTTTAGTAAATTTAAAATAGAATTACCATATGATTCAGCCGTTCCACTTCTGGAATATATACCCAAGAGAATTGAAAGCAAGTTCTCAAAGTGATATTTGTGCACCCATGTTCATAACAGCATTATTTATAATAGCCAAAAAGGTGGAAGCAACACAACAGTACATCAGTAGATGAATGGATAAGTTGCATGTGGTCTATCCATACAAGGGAATATTATTCAGTCTTTAATAAGAATGAAATTTTGCCATATGCTATAGTGGAGATAAACTTTGGTGAAATTATAATAAATAAACTAAGCCACTCACAAAAAGACAAATGTTGTATGATTTCACAATATGGGGTACTTGGAGTAGTCAAAATCACAGAGAGAAAGCTGAATAGAAGTTGCCAGGGGCCGGAGAGAAGGAGCAATGGAGAGTTTCTAGCAGCTTGTTTGTTTGTTTGTTTGTGTGTTTCTTTTTTTTTTTCAACATTTTTTTTTTATTTATTTATTTTTTTTTTTTTTTATTTTTGGGACAGAGAGAGACAGAGCATGAACGGGGGAGGGGCAGAGAGAGAGGGAGACACAGAATCGGAAACAGGCTCCAGGCTCTGAGCCATCAGCCCAGAGCCTGATGCGGGGCTCGAACTCACGGACAGCGAGATCGTGACCTGGCTGAAGTCGGACGCTTAACCGACTGCGCCACCCAGGCGCCCCTGTTTGTGTGTTTCAAGTGTTTATTTATTTTGAGAGAGCATGAGCCAAGGAGGGGCAGAGAAAGAGAATCCCAAGCAGGCTCTGCACTGACAATGCAGGGCTTGATCTCACAAAGCATGAGATCATGACCTGAGCTAAAATCAAGAGGTGGACCCTTAACAGCCTGAGCCACCCAAGTGCCCCTCAAGTTTCTGTTTAATGGGTAAAGGGTTTCAGTTCTTCAAAATGAAAAGAGCTATAGAGATTGATGGTGGTGATGGTTGCACAACATTGTGAATATACTACACTGAACTGTACATTTAACAAAAATTAAGATGGTAAACTTTTTATGTGTATTTTACCACAATACAAAAATTTTAATAAAAAAAAAAATAACCTGTATGTGAACATTTAGAGTGGCCTTATTCATCATTCTCCAAAGTGAAAACAACCCAAAATGTTCTTCAAGTATCGTACCTCTATATGAAATACTAATGACTGATACATGTGACGGTATGGATATATCTCAAGTGCATCATGTTCAGTAAAAGAAGCCAGACTCAGAAAGTCACACAGTGCGTGGCTCCATTTTCATGAAATCATATAAAGATAAAACTATAGTACAGAGACCTGATGAGCCAGAGGCTAGGTGTGGGTGGATGAATTGACTACAAAGGGATGAAGGTATTTTGGGGTATGATGGAATATTGCATATTGTGGTTGAGATGGGTATATGTACACATTTATTAAAACTCAGATTTATACATTAGAAAAAAAAGAACTTTACTGGATTACTTATAGGTTGCTAGTGGGAGTATAAAGTGATACAATCATTTTGGAATAATTTGACTATCTTTATAAACTTTACATATACTTAGTTTTTAAATTTTTTTAGATGTTTTTATTTTTGAAGGAGACAGAGAGAGAGACAGAGCATGAGTGGGGGAGGAGCAGGGAGAGAGGGAGACACAGAATTCGAAGCAGGCTCCAGGCTCTGAGCTGTCAGCACAGAGCCCAATGTGGGGCTCGAACCCACAAACTGAGATCATGACCTGAACTGAAGCCGGATGCTCAACTGACTGAGCCACCCAGGTGCCCCCACTTTACATATACTTATAATAAGAATGAATACTTTTACATCTAGGTATTAATCCATGTGATATGAAAATACATGTCTATATAAAGTCTTGTTTATCCTTGTTCACAGCAGCTTTATACATCATTGCCAAAACATGTAAATCTAAATGGCCATCAACACATTAGATAAACAAATGATGGTACATGTATATAATAGACTACCACCCAGCAATATAAAGAAACGGACTACTGTAATATATTTTTTATAAATGCTGTCTGATCCAATTTTGAGGCCCTGACTACAGGTCAATCAGACTTTCTTGGGCATCTGATTAAGTCCACATCCCAAACAACTTCCCTTATCAGACTTTCACACTCTGGGTCACGTCACTGTATACATTCCCTAATCACCCAAGGGCCAGGTACTAGACAACCAGGAGTATCTTTCTACCCTGGAACCCACTGAAATTATTAAAAGTAGACATCCTAAGCTTGCCTACCCTCCTTCACCCATTTCTTTCTGTAGAAACCATAAAAAAGGAACTTGCTCATAGTTTCCTGTCCTTCTTCTGCTTGGTGACCAACTCTGGTGCTTCCCCTGAGTGGCCCTGTGTGATGTCCTGTTTCTCCTCAGGGTACTGTAAGCATAACAAACTGTAAAACCTCCTGGTTTCTCTCTCTTGATCTGAGTCGGACCTCACTATACCAAATCTACAATAATATGATATAAACAACTACTGATACACAAAAGAGCACATACTTGTATTCATTTCCTATGGCTATTATAACAAATTACCATAATCTTCATGGCTTAAAACAACAGAAATTTACACTTTTACAGTTCTGGCGGCCAGAAATCCAAAATCTTTTCACTGATCAAGGTGTTGGCAGGGCCATGCAACCTCTAGAGGCTCTAAGGAAAAAGCGAGCCTTCTTTCTTCCAGCTTTGGTGGCTGCCAGCATTCCCTGACTTGTGACTGCATCACTGCAATCTGTGCCTCCGGAGTATTGACTCTCTTTCTTCCTCTTTCTTTTTTTTAAATTTTTGTTTTTTCAACGTTTATTTATTTTTGGGACAGAGAGAGACAGAGCATGAACGGGCGAGGGGCAGAGAGAGAGGGAGACAAGAATCGGAAACAGGCTCCAGGCTCTGAGCCATCAGCCCAGAGCCTGACGCGGGGCTCGAGCTCACGGACCGCGAGATTGTGACCCGGCTGAAGTCGGACGCTTAACCGACTGTGCCACCCAGGCGCCCCTCTTTCTTCCTCTTTCTTATAAGATACATATGGTTTTCAGAACCCACTGGGATAATTCAGGTTACTCTATTCATCTCAAGATCCTTAACTTAATTACATCTGCAAAGACTTTTTCCAAACAAGGAAACATTTATAGGTTCTAGGGAATAGGGCCTGGTACCTTTTTTAAAAAGTGTTTATTTATTTAAAAAGTTTTAATAGTCTTTATTTTTTTAAAAGCAGTTTTAGCTTCAAAGCAAAATTGAGAGAAACTACAGAGTTCACATATAATCCCTGCCCTCACACATGTAAAACTTCCCCTACTATCAACATCCTGCATTAGAATGGTACATTAATTATAATTAATGTACCTACATTGACACATTATTATCACTCAAAGTTTACATTAAGGGTTATTCTTGGCATTGTACATTTTATGTGGTTTTACAAATGCATAATCTATATCCGCCATTATACAGAATAAATCCACTGCTCTGAAAATTCTCTGAGTTCCACCTATTTATTCTTCCTTCCCCCTAACTTCTGACAACTACTAATCTTTTTACTGTTTCCAAACTGTTGCCTTTTCCAGAATGTCAAGTTATATTTGTCAAATGTAGTTTTTTCATATTGTTTTTTTTTTTTTCACTTTGTGATATGCATACAGGCTCCTCCATATCTTTTCATGGCTTGATAGCTCATTTCTTTTTAGCACAGAATAAATTTGCCTTGTCTGGATGTAACATGGTTTATTTATCCACTCACCTACTGAAGGACATGTTGTTGCTTTGAAGTTTTGGCAATTATAAATAAAGCTGCTATAAGCATCTGTATGGATGTTTTTTTGTGGATATAAGTTTTCCACTCATTTGGGTAAATACCAAGGAGCATGATTGCTGGATTATATGGTGAGAGTGTGTTTAGTTTTGTTAGAAACTGCCAAATTGCCTCCCAAGGTGTTTATACCATTTTGCATTTGCTCCAGCAATGAATGAGAATTCCTGTTGCTGTACATCCTCCTTCACATTTGTTGTTGTAGGTGTTCTGGATTTTTGTCACTCTAATCAGTGTGTAATGATATCTTATTGTTTTAATATGCAATTCCCTAATGACATGATATTGAGCATCTTTTCATATGCTTGCCTGCCATCTGTATATCTTCTTTAGTGTTTGTTTAGATATTTTGCTCATTCTTTAATTGCATTGTTCATTTTTTTGTTGATTTTTGAAAGTTCTTTGTATATTTTGTGTAATAATCCTCATCAGATATGTCTCATGTATATATTTTCTCCCAGTCTGTGGCTTTTCTTCTGATCCTCTTGACATAGAAGTTTTAAATTTTAATGAAATCAAGCTTATCAATTATTTCATCCATGCATTGTGCCTTTGGTGTTGTATCTAAAAAGTGATCATCAAATCCAAGACTATCTAGATTTTCTCCTATATTATCTTCTGGAAGTTTTATAGTATGCATTTTAAATGTATGTCTATAGTTAATTTTGAGTTAATTTTTGTAGAAGTATGTAAAGTCTGTGTCCAGAAACCCGCCCCTGCCCCCTTTATTGTTGAAAAGATGGTCTTTTATCCATTGTATTGCCTTTCCTATTTTGTTAAAGATCAGTTGACTATAGCTGTGGCTCTATTTTTAGGATCTTTATTCTGTTCCATTGATTTGTCTTTTTTTTTTTTTTGCCAATACCGTTCTCCTGAATACTATAGATTTATAGTGTCTTAAAGTCAGGTAATGTCAATCTTCTGACTGTTGTTCTTAAATATTGTGTTTTTCTGTCTCTTTAATCTCCATATAAGTGTTAGAATCTGTAGATATCCACAAAATAACTTGTTAGTATTTTTAGTGGGATTGTATTGAATCTATAATCAAATTGGGAAGAACTAGTATCTTGACAATATTGAGTCTTTTTACCTATGGATATGGAATATCTCTTCATTTATGTAGTTCTTCCTTGATTTTGTTCATCAGAGTTTTGTAATTTTCTTCATATAGATATTGCATATATCTTGTTAGATTTTTACCTAAGTATTTCATTTTGGGGGGCTGCTAATTATAAGATATGAACAATATAGGAGACTAAGAGACAGAATGGATAGAGTGAAAACTATCATATATTCACTTGTAGTCCAAAAGAAGCAAAATAAATAAATGGATTGTGGAGAGCATGGCTATATAAAGTATGCCCTTAGAATTTTCTAGATCTGGTAAGATACACACACACACACACACACACACACACACACACACACACACATTTCCAAGAATACAGGATAAATTTTTTAAAACCCATATTTAGACATAACACAGAGACAATATTTTTAAAGCAGAAAAATTTTTAAGAAGGAGAAAAAAAGGATTTCCTCCATGGAATATCAATTAGAC
>NW_024412388.1:89252062-89413821 GCF_014898765.1 Herpailurus yagouaroundi
GGGGGGGGTGGTTTGCAGAGAGTGAGGTAGAGAGAATGAACCCCAAGCAGGCTCCACACTTTCAGCGCAGAGCCCAATGCAGGGCTTGAATTCATGAACCATGAGATCATTACCTGAACTGAAGTCAGAAGCTTAACCAGCTGAGCCACCCAGGTGCCCCTATTGTATTTTTAAATAACTCTTTGCCCCTTCCCTTTCTCTTTTTCTGGTAAATTAAATATTCTATTTGCTTTTCTGATAGAATCTTATAGTACTCATAGGGTTTTTTCACTGTTTAAATGTTCATTTATTTTGAGAGAGCAAGAGACACAGTGCAAGGAGGGGATGGCAGAGAGAGAGGGAGACACAGAATCCAAAGCAGGCTCCAGGCTCTTATCTGTCAGCACAGAGTCTGACATGGGGCTCCAGCTTGTAAACCATGAGATCATGATCTGAGCTGAAGTTGGATGCTTAACCAACCGAGCCACCCAGGCACCCCTCTTTGCTTTTAATATAAAATCTTAATTTTCTCTCCCTTCTCACTGATTCATTTCTAAATTCCTGTCCTTCAAGTCACTACTCCTTTCTTCCATTCTATCTGCCCTGTTATCTGTGCTTTTTTTTAAGTATGAAATTTATTGTCAAATTAGTTTCCATACAACACCCAATGCTTATCCCAACAGGTGCCCTCCTCAATGCCCATCACCCACCTCCCCTCCCTCCCACCCCTCATCAACCCTCAGTTTATTCTCAGTTTTCAAGACTCTCTTATGGTTTGGCTCCCTCCCTCTCTGTTTTTTTCCTTCCCCTCCCCCATGGTCTTCTGTTAAGTTTTTTAATGCATTCTTCATTTCATTGTTTTACGTCTTCAGCTCTAGAATTTGTTTATTTTTACTTTTTTCACTTTATTTATTTTAGAGAGAGAGAGAGCACAAGCTAGAGAGAGGGGCAGAGGGAGAGAGAAAGAGAATCTTAAGCAGGCTGTGTGTTCTGCATGGAGCCTGATGCAGGGCTCGATTCTGTGACCCTGGGATAATGACCTGAGCAGAAAGCAAGAGTCTACTGACTGAGCCACCCAGGTGCTTGTTTGGTTCTTTTTTAAAAATTTCAGTCTCTTTGGTAGGGAACTCCTTCTGTTCATTAATTTTTTTCCCAGGTTCATTGAATTGCCTTTCTCAGTTTTCTTGTAGCTCACTGAATTTCTTCATAAAAATTATTTTGAATTCTTTAACAGTTGTGTCTCAATATTTTGTGCCTTTGAGTTCAGTATATGGAGAATTATCTTATTTCCATTATATAATATTATCTTGATTTTCATTGTGTTTAACAATATATGCCTCTGATTTTACATTTGAAGCAGCAAACACTTTTCCTACTTAAGGATTTGTGTAATTTGGCTTGTTACAGTTCAACAGGTTAGCAGTTAGAAAATTTTCTTTTGTAGTCCAGAAGATGGCACTATACCTCAAGTTTTTGGTTTTTCCTGTGGGAGATGGCTGTTAGGATGAAGTGTGCAAAAAGAGCTGGCAGCAGATTTGGGAGAGATGTGGGTTTAGCACCTGGGACTTTGGGCGTGCCTACAGCCCATTAGGTGAATCTTAGTGTAGGGAACTTCAAAAGGTCCATGAGTGGATCTACAGCTGAAACCCTGAAGCATACAGAAGGAAATGAGTTCCTTAAACGCCATTTGATATTCCTTGTCTGCCTCCTTCCATTTCCCTTCCCTCCTCCAAGTCAGGGAGGTCATTCCTTAGAACTCTGGTGCTGCAGGAGAGAAACAAGCTCTCCAGCTGCAGCCCACGTGCAGCTGGGCAATCTGTCACTTCTTGTGCTTTTCACATCCTCTGCCAGAGAGGTAACTCCTTCTGTTGCCAAAAGCCCAGAGTGTTGCACTGATGTCCTGGAGAGGGAGCCTGCCTCAGTGGGTTCCTCTCTTACCTCTGCCTCCAAACTCACCTCTGTACCAGTCTGATGGTGTGCCAGGCTCTCCTATCAGGCTGATGCTTCCATGTGTATCTGTCCAGTGGTATACCCTCCAGCTTCCCCTTATCTAATCATGGCAATGTGGGTGGAGCAGGTTCACCAATTCCGCTGAATCCACAGTTCACTCTGAGATCTATCCACTTTCTCTTGGGTGCACAAGTAGATAGAAATTTCACAGGTGTCCTCTTGTAATGTACAGAGGCACTTTTATTCATGTATAGGTGACTAATTAATTGTAATCAAAGAGGAGATGAAAGAGGAATGACTCATACCACCATGATGCTGACATCACATGTCAATTTTTTAAAATTGTTATTGGTTTAATATAAATGCTACTTGTCTTAATCCTAGGTCTTGTTTTTTATATCAATAAAATAATATTAGATTTATATAAGTGGTTTCAAATTTAAGAAGAGAAAGATAAGAACAATATATTAATGGTAGATATTTTTGTAAAACTGAATTTCATGACTTTTGTCTGAAAATATATTTTTTATACAATTTCTTTTAAAATTCTATTATTTAGAGCTCAAAATCTGGAAACCATTGAACTATTCCAGTAGTCTCTTTCAATATAAATATTCTCTGATCTTATTTATTTTTTCTTCCTACATCCCAAGAAAACTGAAATGGCATATAGAATGTCTTAGGAATCAAAGAGCTTACAGGAACTTAATGGTTGTGTCAATCAGGATAGACTAGGTTATGCTGCAGTAACAAAAAGCTGAATACTCAGTAGCTTATGTAGCCAAATTTATTTCTTGTGTTTATCTTAGATCAACAAGGGGACTCTTCATATTAGTCACTTTACAATCTGCCACTGAAACTTTATTTTAATACAGAGGCCCCAGAACAAAACATATTACTTCTGCTTGTATTTTATTGCCAAAGCAAATGACATGAAAATTCCCAAATTCAACAGGACAAGGTATATGTAACCTGCAGGGAGGAGCACTGAATATTTATGAATAGTAATACCTTCTGTGGGTATGAAATCAGGTATAAAAACTGTAACAGAGAAAGATTAATTTTGTTCAGTGTGAAAATTTGAAAAACAAGAAATATGAGACTAATAACCCTTACTACTTTTGCAATTTTATAAACTTATTAATGTTAGCTAAACAGAAATTTCCAGATTCTAAAATATCTTCACATAAAGTATTTTACTTGACTTTTATCACTTGACTCAGTGATGGGGACTGATAAGACTGAGTAATGGCTAAGAGCTCACTATGGAGTTAAACTGCTTGGTTTGAATTTCAGTTGCAGTGTTTACGGAAATTTGACCATGGAATAGTTGTCTTACTTAATATTAGTGCTTCAGTTTCCTTTTTTAAAACTGGGTATAATCATAGTTCTAGCTTGCATTTATGTTTGTGTAAGGAATCAAAGTGGTAATAGTAACATTCAATGCATATTGTTAGTTGGTTTTACTTATTTTTGTATTTTTATCATATTTATCAACAATACTATTATCCCCATTTTCCAACTAAGAGCTAAATGCAATCTATAGGCTTCTCTTTTCCCTAAGGTTCACATACTAGGTCGCAAAGCTCAGATGCAAAATTAGATTTTGGTTTAGAGACTTTGTTTACATCCTACTCACACTTTTTTATATAATGTAACACAATCATTTTAATCTGTGTCTTTAAAGGTTATTTTATTAAAAAAAATTCATAGATTGATATAAATGATTTAGGAAATAAAAAGACTAATTGAGATTGGGAGATAATACTGAGAAAGAGAAAGGAAGACCAAAAGAGAAAGCAAACAACTGAAAAGGTACAGTGTAATTAGAAGTGTCAGGGAGGCAAATTGAGCCGAGGGAAGACAGTTGGTTTTCCTGGGAATTGGGAGTGATAGTAGCTAATCAAGTATCACTGTGGAGCTCACATTAGACTTTTTTTCACAGATTTGGTTTGGAGAGTTGGAACAGCATTGTAAGAGCACCTATGGAGAAGAAGAGGATTATAGAAAATCTATAAAGCTTTAAATTCAGCATTTTTTTCCTCATTGAAGAAAAAGCAAAACAAGAACTATATGATTTTTGTTATTGTATAATTGAAAAGACTGACCTGTCAATTTGAGAGTTTGCTGATGTAAAGAAGTTGATGTGGTCAAAGTTATCTTAATGTTTTGTGAGTATTGTAGTCCCTACCCCCCATTTTTTGTCTTGAAATAAGTGGTTTCTGTCATATGATTTGATATGGGTCAAAGTTTTACAAGCTATTTTAGGTTTGTTGACAACTCAAGTTTCAGTTTCGAGCAGCACAAAATGTACTGTTTCTGTTTGAAGTGTGTCTGAGTCTTGGCTCAAAACGTTTCTCTCATTTAAAGAATCTGGTAGGTAAACTTGATTATATTTGCCTTCTTTTCTCTAACTTCACAGGTGATTTATTATCCTGAGCTCAAGGTTCATTTTCCTGTTTTTCCTTTAAGTTTTTTGTTTTTGTTTTTCTTTTTGTTTTATGGAGGTAGGTAGCTCATAGGAGACAGGATACTGTTTTGAGAAAATTGTACATGATTCAGTGTAAAATTTAGAGGAATTAAGACTTTTTTTCAGTAAGAGAAACCACTAACTTGAACAACTACTGTATTGATAATACTAATTAAAGTTCTAGAATATTGAAAACTAGAAAAATAGAAAAAGAAACATTTGGAGATAAATAAAAGTGACAAAATAACAAGCATAGATGTGACATTTAAGGTATTTCTGTTAAAATTTTTAATAATACTTTAAACAACTTACTCTAAAGATATTTATATAGATATGAAGTATCTAGGCTAATAACTACAAATGACAAGAGTAGATAACTTGTTTATTTTAGGTTAATGTTAATTTATCTACATGTTAAAAAATATATTAGTATATGCCTGAGATGAGAGGTTGTTTTGGAAATGGGAAAAGAACTTTATAAATAACTAATACTTATATAGGTAACTGACATTTATATAGGTAGAAAGGAAGCTATAGAAATAGATACTGGTTTTTTGACTATTACTTTTTGCTTAACATTTTAATAGAGCTCCTTTATGCTATTTAAGCCATGGTATGATTTAGGTAGACTTAAGCTAAATGACCAAATTTATGGTATTTCATGTGTTAAGAGAAGTCCTGAATTTTTTCTAGAGCCTTTCCCTTATGATGTCATTTATACTGTAGACATTAAATAAAATAACAAGTATCTTTTATATAATACTGATTGAGAAAAAAAATACTTGAGAACATCAGAAACTAGAAAACTTATGGGGGAGTCTGAGTTAATAGAATTTTTTTTTCTTTTTAACATCGGATATGTTTTATTGGCACTTCAAATATAAATACTTCTTAAGGAGTATTGCTTTATCGGTAATCGGTAGGATATTATCAAATGTTCTAGTTCATATTTTTAAGGAACTCCCAAGACATCTCATATGACTTATTATAGTAACCCTTAAAACTTGAAAAGGAAATTTCTTCTTTTAAAGAAGAAATATGAGATGTGGGCAGCAGAGCATTGATATTAGTATTAATAACTGTGAATAGCTTCTCTGAGGGGAACAATTTTAGGAAATCTATAATGAGAAGTAGCCATAATAACTATCTCAAGTTCTTATTTTTTTAATTTGTTATTGATGTCAAAGATGTCAAGGATTTGTTTGCAGATTTTACTTCACAAGATACAAAAATATGCTTTAGTTGTTTTAGTGCTTATGGAGTTTATAGCTCTTTAGATTGAGAGGAAAATTAAGATTAAATGAGAAAATATAGGACAGTGACTGACCCTTGATAAAGATTATTGTATGATTGTGTATATCCACCTATGCTGGGGTGCTGGTAAAATTTTCCGAATTATGTCTGCATAATTTTAATATGTTATCCCTTATTTTAATAACATCTTAACATACATGTGAAAAACACTTGTTATTAAAAGAACAGTTCAGAGTTAACTAATGAGGCAGTGATGAGAAGTTATCTCAAAATCAATGTGTGTCTGCTAGAAGTTCTAAAGCGGTTAAAACTAAAAGAGAGAAAAAGAAGAGTGGAAAAAATAGGTAGAAAACATTGCCAGTTCCTTCTTATCACTATCTATTCTTCCGTGTGTTTGTGTGTGTGGGGGGGGGGGGGGGGTGCAAATAGTTCTGAGAAATAGAAAGTATTATTAGAATTTGGCAAGAGTGGAATGGAAAGAGAGAATGTCCAAGTGATAATAAGTAGAAGTAGAAAGAGAGCATGAGTTTAGAGCAATTTGAACAGTACCAGCAGTAAAAATAACAAAACAATAATAACATTACAGCAGCCAAATATATTGAGTTTTTATTGTATTCATACACCAGGATAAAAGCTTTATTGGTGTTAATTCACTTAATCATCATGACAGCTTTATGAGGTACATACTGCTTTTTCTAGTTCATAGATAAACTTAAAGAGATTATTTTCCACGGTCACACAGATGATAAATGACAGGGTCAGAATTTAAACTGTAGTTTGTCTAACTCCTAAGGTCATGTTCTTAACCATTACATTTTAACATTTGGAACCTTAAGTCATGTATAAAGTTCAAACCATGCTGCTCTTATCTAATTCCCACCTCTTTAGCACCATTAGCCCTATATCATCCACAGTCTCATCAGTCTTCTCTCCTATTCTTATTCTAATACTCATCTACATCCAGTTGGTCTCTTGTCCTCCTTGCAAATTTTCCTTCCTATTTGTTTTTGAAAGCCTTTCTCTGGTAATAAAAGTCCTTTCCCTATTATGAAGGCACCTCTTTATATGCTCCCTCCAATCTCCCTTATCATATACACTGCTGGGCTTTACCCAAACAAAGTTGTAAATTTGGACTCAACAGCTGTCTTGTCAACTCTGTCTACTCTCAAGGGTCCAGCTCTCCAGGCCTGATAATTCATCCATGTTCATTGACTTATATATACTAGTTGTTTATAGATGGTATCTATTCTGATTGGTCAGTGTCTGTGACCAAATCCAGTTGTTAAATATTTTGTATGCTATTTCTGAAACTATCATTGCTTTGTTGAAAGTTCCCAAATCTATCTGCTTCTTTCTTCATATCTAATACTTTTTCATACTTCAATCTCAGTATATCCCAGTATTAGTTCTTCAGTTTCCCTAACCAAGTCTGCTTCTAGATTGCTCAAGAATGGTAATTGCATTGTCATTCTTTGATTCATTAACCTTTAAATCAGAGTCCCCTTTGACTCTTCCTTTTCTTTATTTTCCTACATCCAGTTACTTACCATTTCATGTAGACTTGGTCTCCACCAAATCTATTTTATCTTTCCTTTCTGTATTCGTGAATTATTGCCGAATAACAATAATAATGTATTATGCCTCACAATTTTATGGGTGGCTAGGTGGTTCTTCTGCTGCTTTTGCCCTGGAATAACCATTCGACTACAGTTAGTTGGTAGATCAACTCAGATGGTTGGAATGGGTAGAAACAATTAGATCTCTTCATGTGGTAATTTATCCTAGTTATCCAAACAACACAATGGTCTTAGATTTTTCAAGAGATCAAGATCCATTGGGTAAATGCTAGTCAAACTTTTGTTTGTGTCTTATTTGCTGACATCCCACTGGGCAAAACGACTTATAAGCCAATTCCATAGCCTATGAAGGAAGAGATCCCAAATTGGATACAAGCAAGTGTCACTCACTGGGTGACACTGATTGTAACAATTTATTATACACTCAATTTCACTCCTACTGCTATTTTCATTTGTTTCTATCTCAGTTCTCTTTGCTTCCCAATCCATCTGATATACTTTAATAGCTCTAATCATGTTACTGTTCTTTTTCAAAACAAACAAACAAACAAATGAACAATACCCTTCTATATAGCTTCTTATAGCTTTAGGAAGAAATTCTACTTTCTCCTCCTTGACTTTAAGAGATCTCAATATGACTCTCCTACCTTAATTCCTATGGCTCCCCTGTACCTTCCTTAGTGTTCTACAAAACTATATTGGTTTCTTGATATTCTTCTTTCTCATTTCCTAAATTTGTTTTCATTTTTGTTTTTGTTTTTATTTATTTTTTTTTTAGTCAGAGGTATTTCACCTTCTCTGTTTTATTTAAAGGTTGAAGTCAAACCTGTTCTTTGAATTGACTGTATCTTCCTCTGTTCTCATCCAGCACAAATTATTTTTTCTATCAATGAAATCATGAAACACTTTACTTGTATCTTTCTTAAAGTAGTAATCATATTCTTTATTTTATTATTGTTACTTATGTTTGTGTACAGTTGTGTCCTTTCCCTGATTTAACATTATCTCTAGAATGGTACTGCCCATTTGAAATTTAATGAAAACTACATATATAATTTAAAAATTTTTGATAGCCAAATATTAAAAGATGCCAAAAGAAACTGGGGAAATTAAGGTTAATAATAAATTTTATTTAACCTAATGCATCACAAAATATCATTTCAACATATAAGTGACGTAAAATTATTAATTTTTTACATTAATTTTTCACACTATTTTTTCAAAATGTGGAGTATATTTTACACTTATAGCACATTTCTGTACAGACTAATATTTTAAGTTATCAGTAGCCAAATGTTGTAGCCACCATGTTGGATATCACACCTCTAGAATACTATGAGGAATATTGGTATAATACAGAGAATGTTGATTTGTGGTAGGACCTATTATCAAATTCTGGCTTGTTATATACTGTCTGAGCCTGGACAATTTACTGTTTATCTGGGCTATAGTTCCTTTATGTGTAAAAAGTTTTTGCAAAGATTAAATTGTATCACATAATTTCTGACAGTGTTTGTTTATTTTTAAAAATCATTGAAGACATAACCCAAGTTATGCCAATGCCTTGCACAGTGCCTAGAATTTAGAATCTTATGTTACAATTTGTTGATTACATAAGCCATTACTAGCTATTTGTTTTGCTAGTTTCTAGGAATATTAGATAGGAAGTCTACCTTTAAGAAGTTTTGTCCAGAATGATGGACACATAAGTACTTAATTATTTATAATATATTTACAATATAAATCAAATACAGCTTAATATTGTGATATATGTTAAAAAGCTATCATATAGATCAGTTATTAACTATGCCTGGGAATAACAGGAAAGGCTTTAAAAGATGTTGCTTATGAAGTATACAAGGATGATGGAAGGTGATTATAGAAAGGAAAACACTTCAAAAATTACGGAGCAATGAAATTACTTGTGAAATATGAGGAAATTTTAGTTTTGCAATGGGTAAGCATTAGGGACTAAACGTTTGTGTCTCCCCCCACCAACTTTACATATTGAAACCCTAGCTCCCCATGGGTGGTATAAGGTTGTGGGGTCTTTGGGAAGTAATTAGGTTTAGATGAAGTCATAAGAGTGAGCCCCATGATGGCATTAGTGTCCTTGTAAGAAAAGAGACTAGAGCTCTACTCTGTTCTCCATCATGTAAAGATACAGGGAGAAGAAGGCCATCTATGAACCTGGAAGGGGGCTCTCACCAGACACTGAACCTACTGACATTTTGATTTCAGGCTTCCTAGCCTCCAGAACTATGAGAAATAAATATTTGTTGATTATCACCCAGTCTGTGATAATCTTGTTATAGTGACTTGAACTGACTAAGAAAGTAGGACACATAGTGTTTACATGGTGAGTTGGAAGAAGGACCAAAGGAGAGCATTAGGGTTGCTAGAAAAATAATTATGGACCATAGTGCTCTATGTAACCCTTCCCCAAAGCTGGTACTTCCTTATTTTTCCTTATCTTAATGAATGGTATCATTACCAGATACCTAGTTCTTTAGTTTTTCTCTTTCCCTCATTCTTTAAAAAAAAAAAAAAAAAAAATTTTAATGCTTATTTATTTTTGAGAGACAGAGACAGAGTGCAAGCAGGGGAGGGGCAGAGACAGAGAGAGACACAGAATCCTAAGCAGGCTCCAGGCTCTGAGCTGTTGGCACAGAGCCCAACGTGGGGCTCAAACTCATGAACTGAGAGACCATGACCTGAGCCAAACTCATGAACTGAGAGATCATGACCTGAGCCAAAGTCGGCCGTTTAACCTACAGAGCCACTCAGGCGCCCCTCTCTTTCCCTCATTCTTCAGCTCTAATCTATCCATAAACCTATTACCTCTCTGCCTATGAAATATATCCTGTCAATGCCCTTAGTCTAAGCCACTCACCTCTTTCTTAAACCACTAAAAGAGTCTAACAGATCTCCTTACCCCTACTCTTGTTTTCCTATAATCCAATTTCTTCAGAGTAACAAGAGTGATTTTCTTTTAAAGTACACCAGAGTTTCTTAGCTCCCTTTCTTACAGACACAATGCCTCTCTCTTTCATTATATTCTACAAGATCCTACATGATCTGGCCTAATTCTCAGACCTCATATCATTTTTCCCTTCCCTTTATTACATATTGTTTAGCTACACTGACTTTTATTTATTTATTTATTTATTTATTTATTTATTTATTTATTTATTTAATATTGCTTGAAGTTTTTCTTTCCTTGGGTTTTTTCTGTTGTACTTTCCTCTAGATTGCTCTTTCTCTGATCTTTAAATCACTGGGTGCTTCTAATCCTTCAAATACTAGCTGAAAATCATTTCCACAAAGAAATCTTTCCTGAATATTTAGTTTAAAATACCTTAATGGCAAAGTCACTTTCTATTTTATTACTATTAATTCATACTAGTTCTTATTGATATCTTCAATGTATCATCATCATCATTTACTCATATATTTTCTTTCCACACTAGAATGTAACAAGAACAAGAATCCTATCTATCTTATTTATTACTGTATCCCAAATATCATCCACATGCTTAAACAAAAAACAATATTCAGTTAATGCTTGTTGGATTAAAGGATTAAGTGTTTTCCACCTGTACTGTTATTCTCTTTCATAGGTTTTTACTTACGTTAAGAAGAAAATGAGGTGTGAATTTATTAATTTAGTGTCCTATCAGGTATGAAATATTTGGCTATAAGGGGAAAAAAACAAAACGCTCTGCTGCTACAGCCACTGCATTAAGCATATGATTTGATGGAGTGGGAAAAAGTGTCTCTATCTTTATTTCAACTTCTAAATAGTTTCTTAAATCTTAATGTAGAAAGTTAAATAACTAAAAATTAGGGTTGGTGGTATAAGAAAAGAACTGAATTAAATATCCTGTTTCTTTTTGAAATTGAAACATTATAATGTTTGCAAATAGATAGTTAAGGCAATGTTTTGATTATAAATTCAACTGGCTTTGATTGTGATTTTCCTTCTATTTGTGAAGGACTTCAGAAAGAAAATCTAATTCTGATTAAGTAATCCATGATTGAGGATTCTCTCTATATAAAATTCCAGATGTTGAAAAAGGTTAATATTCCCTCAGTAAACAAAGCATTAAGTTCTAAAAGGTCATTTAGATTGTTTGCCTGGTATATTGTTTACAGATATTCTTCACCTGTTAATATTATCATTGTTGATAATTCTTTTCAGATCATGATTAAACACTTTATGCTCTATGTATTTATTCATGTTAATATTTACCTAGTAAAATATTTTTCTTACAGGAAGATAAATAGTTGCTGCAAAGAACACTGACAACTTCAAAGCGAAATGAAGTTCTTTCTGTTGCTTTCAGTCATTGGGTTCTGCTGGGCTCAGTATAACCCAAATACCAAGCCTGGACGGACATCTATTGTCCATCTGTTTGAGTGGCGCTGGGCTGACATTGCTCTTGAATGTGAGCGATACTTAGCTCCCAAAGGATTTGGAGGGGTTCAGGTGGGTATTATTCTTAGTATAAACTGCAAAGTTTGCTGTGCTTATAGTACATGGTATTATGATCTGTATCTGTGAAGCTGGAAGATTTTACTGCACAAATAGGTACTCTAAAACGGTTTACTGAGGAATAAAAAAATTTAGTATTATTGACAACTTTATGTTTTGTTTCTGATATAAACCTTCTTCAGGAGGACATTTCCAATGTGGTAGTTAAAAATGTAGCTGTATATGCAAAGATTCAGAAATAAGTTTAGATCATTGATTATGTTATAGAGTATCTGATGATATAAAGTAACCCATAATATGATACTTATTGTTTATTTGTAGATCTCTCCACCCAATGAAAATGTTGTGATTAATAGCCCTTTAAGACCTTGGTGGGAAAGATACCAACCAGTTAGCTACAAGTTATGCACAAGATCAGGAAATGAAAATGAATTCAAAGACATGGTGACTAGATGTAACAACGTTGGTGTAAGTGAATTAAAATTTCCTTTAAAAACATTATTTAGGAAAATTCTCTCTCTTGTCTCCTGTTCCTTATGAGCAGAATATTTTCCATAGTTTTTTATTTTATTTTATTTTACTTTACACTTAAGCTATAACTAGAACTTAATTGTTACCTATGTTTAGCTTTTGTAAATCTTTGTATATGTACCATTTGTCTACTAAAGAAAATTTCAATCAAAGTTTAAAGCCAAAATTATTTATAAAGCAAATATAACTGTACACATTTCTGGGGAATACTTTCTAGTTAGGAATTGGAGATTCCAGTTGCAATATTTGTTATAATTTTTATGTGGCTTGTGTATGCACCTATAATTTCTGGGTCTTCTTCCCCATAGGTTTTTTGATGGTAAATAGTTATATTATGAGATATTTACCTTCCTCTCTTTAGATGCTAAGTAGATAATAGAGGCTAGCTGCTTCTTTCTTAGGATGATGCATGGAAATTTCAAAAACCAATGTTCTCTCCTGTCTTCTATGATTCTGATCTGTCCCCCCCCCCAAAAGGCTATTTGCATTTTTTCATAGTTATGGTAGTTTTAGTTACCAGTTTGTCGTTTATGTAAATATTTTACCAAGAGGGTAAAATGCAGATAGGTATTCAGTTCACATGGATTTCCCTTCACACTTAACTTTTGGTTTACTAGGAAGGTAAGTTAAAAAATAACAAATACCAGTTTTGGAGTGTGATTAACATGCTGTAAACTTTAGTCGATAATACTATAGATTTCTACTTCTCTAAAGACAAACTGAAATAGAAACTTTGTTTTTCAGGTCCATATTTATGTGGATGCTGTAATTAATCATATGACTGGGAATGGTGTGGGTGCAGGAACAAGCAGTACTTGTGGAAGTTACTTCAACCCTGGAAATAGAGATTTTCCAGCAGTCCCATTCTCTCATTGGGATTTTAATGATGGTAAATGTAGAACTGGAAGTGGAGACATTGAGAACTATAATGATCCTTATCAGGTAATTAAAGAAAAAAAACACAGTGATTGGAATAAAGAGCTATCCGTGCCTTTAATTATCCACATGGAGCTTATTGATCTTCATTTTAAATACTGGTTTAGATTCCTTATGAAAATAAGGATTCCAAGTCTGACTCTTTAAAAATTAGAAACTCAAATCAGTATTTAAAATATTTTTCCCAATTAAATTTGTCCCAATAAAAAAAAAAAAAAAACTCATCTACTTTATTTCCTACATACTCCATTTTTTCTAATACATCAAAGGTATGTCCATACTAGAATGTCAGTATGTTCAGTTCCCAATGCAAAAAAGACACTATAGAAACACCTGTTAAGGAATAAATGAATGAATAATCAAATGGATTGTCAGGTTAAGGTGGTGTTTTGTGTATCAATCACAAAATTTTTACCTCAATAGGTCAGAGATTGTCGTCTGGTCGGTCTTCTTGATCTTGCACTGGAGAAAGATTATGTGCGTTCTAAGATTGCTGAATATCTGAACCGCCTCATTGACATTGGTGTAGCAGGGTTCAGAATTGATGCTTCTAAGCACATGTGGCCTGGAGACATGAAGGCAATTTTGGATAAACTGCATAATCTGAATACAAACTGGTTCCCCGAAGGAAGTAAACCCTTCATTTACCAGGAGGTACATCAGTACATATATGTATATGTATTTCATAGGTATATGAAAAAATATAATTTAATTAATTAGAAAATAAATGGTAGATTTAATTAAAGATACAATTTCTGTAGTTTAATGGCTGTATCATTTGTATAGAAGAGTGTTCTTTAACCTTCTTTCATTGGAACAGCATCTAACATCTAACTCTTTATCACAAGAGGTTTTATGGAAGTGCCGAGAATTCATTTAGGCTGCAAACATCTGTGTCATTTACCGTCTCCCCAGAGACCATTAGAAAAGACAGATAATAACATAGTTGCTATCTTGAGCCAGTCTGAGTTTAAATCTTGGCTATAGCACTAGTAGCTGTGTTCATTTAGGCAAGTTGATTAACCTCTGTATGCAACATTTTATTTTCAAGTGAAGAAAAGGGATGGTGATAATAGTTATGTCTTTGTCTTTGTCTAAAAGTTAAATGAGTTAATATTTATCAACCACTTAGAAATGTTTTCATCCAGATATCAAGTGCTATATAAGTATGACCTATTGTTATCATTTATGTACAATACTAAATTAGGTCAACATTCTCACAGGACAACAGATCACCTTGTATCATGTTATTTTTAATATTGTAGCATATAATTTAGCAAAAAAGGAAGAATCTTGATATAAAGAAAACCATTTTGGGTATTTCAAATAACATAAATAGTTTCAAGTCATTTTCTACATAATGTTAACCTTTTGGTTAAAATTCTTTAAAGTTCTTATTAAAGTAATATTTTTCTTGTATTTCTACTAGGTAATTGATCTGGGTGGTGAGCCAATTAAAAGCAATGAGTACTTTGGGAATGGCTGTGTGACAGAATTCAAGTATGGTGCAAAATTAGGCACAGTTCTGCGCAAGTGGGATGGAGAGAAGATGGCTTACTTAAAGTAAATGAAATACGATTTGTCTTTTAAATTATTTCACAGATGTATTAGTCTTATTATTCCAATCTGAGTTATCTTCTTTGGAACTTATTCAGAATTTTTAAAGATTCAATTACTAATAATAAGGGTTATAGTTTCCCAAATTCCAGTGTATCATCTTTATTATTTAGAATGTCAATCATGAGGATATCTCAAAACCTCAAACATAACCTAGAGACTTTAATCTATGTCTTATATAACTCTACTATATTTGACTAGTGTTTGTATACAATATGTGAAGGCCATGCTATTATTAAAATGATTGTATCATTTATAAAGTACCTAAAATGTGGCTACATTATGGAGTTTACATATATTATATCAATTAATTTATTTCAAATATTAGAATGTTTATATTATAACAATATAATATTGAAACCTGATTTTAACCCAGTTTTCCATTCTGTATGATGTGATATGGATGTTGATCCTTCTGAAGTCTCATCTAAATTATACTGAAATCTCTAAAAGGACTTTTTATAACAAAAATCTTATACCTATAACATGAATATAATACAAGTAATCCATACATATATACATACATTGAATGTATAGTATATCTATACATATAGTATATCTATTTATCTATCTCTATGTATATTTATTTTTTTATTTTAAAAACACTCCTATATAATAATCATTTAATTAGAGACAGAATTTCATTTGGAGATGCTATACCAAAAGAAATACACATTTAGGTTACCCTAAAACTATTGGAAAAGAATACATGTATTTTTGTGTATATGTGTTTTAATAGGAACTGGGGAGAAGGATGGGGTTTCATGCGTTCTGACAGAGCACTTGTCTTTGTGGACAATCATGACAATCAGCGAGGACATGGAGCTGGAGGAGCATCTATTCTAACATTCTGGGACTCCAGGTAGGAAATAAAATCCACCACCCCCCCTATTTTTTTACACTTGTTTTAATGACATTAAAAGTATTGTTTTCTTCTATGATGATATCATTTTATAACCTTCAGACTGTACAAAATGGCAGTTGGATTTATGCTTGCTCATCCGTATGGATTTACACGATTAATGTCAAGCTTCCGTTGGCCAAGACATTTTGAAAATGGAAAAGTAAGTTTTTGTGCTGTCCAATATATATTTTTCTCAAGAAAGGAAAGGCAGTTTTGTTGTAATTGTACATGACACTATTATTTTTACTATTTATCAAGTATTTAAGTATAAACCTGATGCAGGATGCTTTTAGCAATTCAATTAATATTATGGTCTCTGTTGTCAAAGAGTATTGTAGGCTATATCAGAAGTATGACAAACATCCCCTCCCCAAAGAAACACTTTAAAATAAGGATATAGTAAGTAAAATATGTACTTCTCATACGTACCTACTTCATAGAGTTGATATGAGGATTACAAGTTAATACTTGTAAAGAACTGAAAACAGTACCGGCCCATAGTATGATCAATATAAATATTTGTTAAATACTTTTTTTTTTTAAAGTTGTATGGAATGCAAAGAAGTTGTTCAGTTGAACTTTTGTTAAATAGGGAAAATATCTTATAAGTGGAAGGAAAATATATGTATTAAAGAAGGGAAATTTACAGACTATTTTGGAAAAGGTAAAGATGAGAAAAATATTTGGGGTAATATATGGGGTATTGAGTAGTAATTTGAAAAACGAACTGAGAAATAAAATTATGAATGTATTGGGAAAGTTACTGGAATTTTTTTTTAAACTGAAGATTTCAGATGCAGCATTGTACAGCAACTTCATACCTAAACTAAAAATCTTTTTCACTTCAAACCAGACTGATTTCTTCCATTTTTTTCTCTATCTTTAAAATTACCAATCTGAAAATCACAAGATTAAAAATTTGATCAATTTAGTAAAGAATATTGTGATGTATTGACTAGCACATTTATCCAAAAGGAAGAATGAAAGAAATGAATATTTATTCACCAATTATCATATTCAAGGCATTTTTCACATAATTATTTAATTAGGCACAGAGAAGTTATGTATGTTAACTAAGTTTTCTTTTTTTTTTTAATGTTTATTTCCTTATTTTGAGAGAAAGAGAGTATGAGCAGGGGCGGGGCAGAGAAAGAGGGAGACAGAATCCCAAGCTGGCTCTGCACTGTCCAGCACAGAGCCAGATGGGCTTGAACTCACAAACCATGAGATAATGACTTGAGCCAAAATCAAGAGTATAGTGCTCAACTGACTGAGACACCCAGTCACCCCAATGTTATCTAAGATTTTTTATCTAATAGTAATAGAATCTATGTTTTCAATCTGCTGTCTCTGACACTACAGTTCTTGTCATTTCAATGTCATTTACTTTTTTCCCAGAGCTTAGCCATAACAATTCCTTGGAAAGAAAGTGAAGAGGTAAAAAAAAAAAAAAAAAAAAAAAATATGACCTTTAATATATGGCACTAAGAGAATTAGCAATTGGGAAGAAAATGGTGAGGACCTGGTAAAGGGCTATAAAAATACTGAAGGAGTTAGTATTACTAAATGAAGATGCTGTAGACACAAGTAAGACAGATTGGGTTTTGTGTAATAAAGAAGAAAGAAACAAATACATGAAATGTTAAAAATCTAAGCTTTTTTTCCTTTAATTAAGGATGTTAATGATTGGATTGGGCCACCAAATAATAATGGAGTAATTAAAGAAGTTACTATTAATCCAGACACCACTTGTGGCAATGATTGGGTCTGTGAACATCGGTGGCGTCAAATAAGGTAGGAATTCTTATTTAGAGATGACCTCTAATATTAAACATTCTTAAAATTTTATTTTAAACTGTTAAATGTATTCATCAGCATTTTATGTGGTATTTTATCTTTAGGAACATGGTTATGTTCCGTAATGTAGTTGATGGCCAACCTTTTAGAAACTGGTGGGATAATGGTAGCAATCAAGTAGCTTTTGGAAGAGGAAACAGAGGATTTATTGTTTTTAACAATGATGACTGGTAAGTAGATATCAATTAGAAGTAACATTTTAAATAACATTTATACTAGTATGTTCTTGGCTTACTACTTTCTCTTATTACACATTAACTTTTTTTATATCTGAAAAAATTCTTTAGTCAGCAGATTAAGAAAACACAGGAATCTAAAAAGAACCAGAAGAAAAATGATGGCTCTTATTCTTCTGATCTCTTCCTTATTAGGACTTTCTGTTCTAAGTGGAGTTATTCTATGTGCACCCTTGCATATCATGTGCAGATATTCTGCACATGTATGTTTCCACACATATACCCCACACAAAATACACAGAGTAGTTGATATAAAGGTTGTGAAATCACTAGAAGAACATGTCGTAGCCCCTTTCCTCTTTCCTCCCCTTTTTTAAATAATGGAAAAATATTGCTTCAGTATCTTTTTTTAGCTCTTTTTTTCAAGTACTCTTTTATCTAATTTTTGGTCTTTTTTTTTCATTTCCTTGTCTCTCTCTGACAAATAATATGTTTTTTAAAGCATATGTATAAAGGGCATGTATCTTATGGTCCATCAGTGACCCACCTCAGGAGATTTTTGAGTTTTAACTCTGAGACTTCTTATTGGCTTTCATTGGTCATACTATATCCTCTGCCTCTAGTATATTGATTCCCTAATATATAGAACTATAGCTTAGAAGACGTCTTTTAAGCAATTGAAATGTCTCAGTCCAAGGCCAGCTTTCACTCATGCTTAGCTCATTCTAGCTTAAATTATATTTTGCTGACAAAAAAATAAATTGAATATATCTCTTTCTTACCAAAAGAAGCCATGGCTAGTCCTTTCATTTCTATCTTTTCTGGATGGGAGAAGCAAAATAAATTTATGAGACCTCTTTTTTTTAATGTTTGTCTATTTTTGAGAGAGAGAGAGAGAGAGAGAGCGATTGCACATGTGAATGGGATGAAGGACAAAGAGAGAGAAGACAGCCAAATAGACTCCACTCTGTCAGTGAGGAGCTGGACTTGTGGCTTAATCTTACAAACAGTGAGATCACAACCTGAGCTAAAGTCAAGAGTCTTTTATGACCTAAGCCAAAATCAAGATTCACTTAACTGGCTAAGCCACTCAGGTGCCCCATAAATTTATGAGACAGCGTTATATTTAAAACCATATACTTCACAAAATCCAAGATTATTTTTATCTCCAGCCCAAATTCATTTTAGCCTCTTGTGAAAAATATTTTTGAAGAAATAATCAAATTTAAATTTTTGAAAGTAATTATTATTTTCTTAAGTTTAGATGAGAACAAATTTAAAAGATTTGTGTTAACCACAAGAATTGCTTTTATTGAAGGGTGATAATTCACTCAAATCTTCACTGATATTCCTCAACTTTAATTTTGTGGTAATATTCACTATTGACTAGGGAATTAGTAAATCTTTTGTAAGATTACTTTTAGTCCTGGAAAACTGTTCACATCTACTGGAGAGGTTTTTGTATTTGGATTTTCTTCTCACTGAGACTTTGCTTAGAGTTCTACAGCACAAAGTTAACCTTTTAGAGATAGTCTGAATTCTTGCTTTTCATTCTGTTGAATTCAAGTTAAATCTTAAATTTTATTTTGCAGGCCATTGTCTTTAACTTTGCAAACTGGTCTTCCTGCTGGCACATATTGTGATGTTATTTCTGGAGATAAAATTGATGGCAATTGTACAGGAATTAAAATTTATGTTTCTGGGGATGGCAATGCTCATTTTTCTGTTAGTAACTCTGCTGAAGATCCATTTATTGCAATTCATGCTGAATCTAAATTATAAAATTTGAAGCAAATACACATAATCAGAGAAAAAACCAAGTGTATTTCTTTGTGTGTGTGTGTGTGTGTGTGTGTGTTTGTATTCTTATAATTCATTAACTTTTGGTAAAAGCTATAAGTAACCAACTTGAAAAACTCAGAAAAGCATACAAATCATATATAATTATAAGGTAGCCACAATCAACATCATGTTATATTTTAGAAGACTTATGATGACTTATTTGTCAAAAGAATTTCTAAGAATTCAGAGAGGCATCTTGATAAATATGTTTGTTGCCATTAACACCATTTGCCCAGTATGTATTTCTGTATTTCTTCCATCAAGTATTTCTAAGAATTAGTTAGGGATAGTTGATTTAATGATGATTCCCATACAGAGTTAGAACACTTGAGTGGTTTTAACAGTATGAAAGCCCTTTTACAGTTAATAAGTTAAAAACTTAAATTATGCAAGGTATCATTCTTAATTGTATGGAGCTCCCAGGAATATTCTTTCTGTATTTTTTTCTCTTTCTCTTTGTAATGTCTTTAACTTGATGTTTGTGTGTGTGTGTTTTCTTTCATCTCCTAACCCCCAGTATGAGTTTATTTATTTATTTAGGACTTTCATTACACCATATGCTCTGGATGTTTTTCCTGATCCTCTAGCTATTCATTTTCCTTCACCTTGACTTTAAATGTGTAATTTGGTAAGGATCTCATCTGGGTCTTATAATTCTCAGTTGTTTTCCTTATGCTTGAGTGATAAAATAAAACCATAATTGTGAATCTGTCTCTTCTTTTTACCTGTAAATTTATCTGTACTTGCCCCTGTTATTTTCTTCTTCCTGCCTGTCATAATGAAGAAAGTGTACTTCATTCTACCAAAGGCCATTCTTCTCACTTGTGTTAATAATACCATTTCCTTTTTTATCTTGTGGGGAAATTTCTTTCTTTCATTATTCTTTCTCTTCTGATTTAGTAATATTTCCCTTTCTGCTTAGATTACTCCCCTCAGATTACATGTCTTCCAACTAACAAATCAATGACTCCCTCCCCAGTTCTTCCCAAATTAAATTAATTCCTGGTTAACCCTGATTTGTTAGGTCATAAATGTCATTGAATTTCAATAGAAGCAAAAAAAAAGTATGTGACAAAATTCAACATCTTTTTATGATAAAATCTCTCAATAATTAGGTATAGAAGGAATGCACCACAGCATTATAAAAGCCATATATGACAAGCCTACAGCAAACATCATGCTCAATCATGAAAAGCTGAAAGCTTTTCCTCAAAATCTGGAACAAGAAAAGGATGTGTCATAGACTATGGGTCTAAAGTTCTTTCTTGTCTAGCAAGACAAGAGAATGAAAACCGAGAGATGGCTAATATCTGGGAAAAGACAACAGCCCCGAATAAGGGTCCTTGCCCTGTATTTACTAAGATCAGAAGGCTTACAAACATGATGGGCATGCACAAAAAGACAAAAAAACTGGGAACATTAACTTGGGGATGTGAGGGAAAAGGGGGGTTTTGAAGGTATACGGTGTTTAGGATTTGGGTCAATATAAAACAAAATCCTGGCACCAGGCAGATGGGCAGATGGGCAGTTGTTAACGGCAGGCAGGAGGCCCCATGTCTGTTTATTGTAGCTAGCCTAGGGGATAAGGAAGATAGGGGGAATAACCTCAGAGTTAACAAGGCACCTTTTCTTTTGTTAATCATTTCTGCTCTAGGCTGCTTCCCCTGCAGCACAGCAGTCTATAGGGCAACTTACCTGTTTACCTAACTTGGTCCTTTCCTCCTGTGAAAGCAGCTTTTTGCTATAGTACTAAATTGAGGGGCTCTTCTTCCCTGAACGTCTAATCTCGCTTACCTCATATACCTTTGTATTGGGTGTCTCTGCACCCTGTCTCTATTCTGGCATGCCTTTGCACCTCCCTATTTTTGGTGCCTTTAGCCTCCTTATTCCTGGGGTGCCAATCTTGTTTACCCAAACTCAGGTGTGAGCATCCTATGGCTTTTTATTTCTTTATGCCTTGTTAACCCATTGATGTAAGCCCAGGGAATTTCTAAGCTTATTCCCCACAAGGATGCCCATTCTTACCACTTCTATTCAACATACTACTAGCCAGAGAAATAAGGCAAGACAGAAAAATAAAAGGCTTCCAAATCAGAAAATAAGTAAATTGTCTCTGTTTGCAAATGACATAATCTTATATATGGAAACTCCTGAAGACTTCACCAAAAAAACTGTTAGAACTAATAAATTTAATAAGTTGCAAGATACAAATTAGGCATGCAAATATCAGTTGTATTTCAATACACTAACATGAACTTCCAAAAAGAAATATTAAGAAAGCAATCTTATTTGTAATAGCCTGGAAAACAATGACATCCTTAGGAATAAACTTAACCAAGTAGGTGGAAGAATTCTATATGCTGAAAACTATAAGACATTAAAGAAAGAAATTGAAGAAGACACAGATAAATGGAAAGATATCCTGTGTTCTTGGTTTGGAAAAATTAGTGTTAAATGTCCATACTACCCGGGCACCTGGATAGCTTAGTTGCTTAAGTGTCGTCTCTTGATTTTGGCTCTCACAGTTTGTGAGATTGAGCTCTGCATCAGGCTTTGTGCTGATAGTGTGGAGCCTGCTTGGTATTCTCTCTGTGTCTCTCTGCTTCTCCCTTGCTTGCACTCTTGTTCTCTCAACATAAATAAATGAACATCTAAAAAAATGTCCATATTACTCAAAGTGGTCAATTGATTCAATAAGATTCCCATCAAAATTCCAATGGCATTTTTTCAAGAAATAGAAAAAAAACCCTAAAATTCATATGTTTTCAAGATCTTTAAGTTATAAGAGCAGTCAGTTTTTTTGTTAGCTATGCCCCTGTTATATCAACCTAGTATTCCTTTTTAAAGTTTTATTTAAAATTTATTTATTTATTTTGAGAGAGAGAGAGCAAGTGAGAGCAGGGGAAGGGCAGAAAGAGAGGGTGAGAGAGAGAATCCCAAGCAGGCTCTGTACTGTTAGTGCAGAGCCTAATACAGGGCTTGAACTCAAAAGCTGTGAGATCATGACTTCAGCCAAAATCAAGACTCAGACGCTTAATCTACTGAGGCACCCAGAAGTCTCCAACCTAGTATTCTTGACACGGGGAAAATGATGCCACACTGATCAGGATATAATACATTTGAAATCCACTTATGTTATGTACTTAGTGATTTCTCATACCAAGAAACTTGTTAACAGTTTCTTCCTTTAGATGTTTCATTTTATGTATTGAGGCAATTCTTCATGTGAACATTGAGTTATTTCTCTTTTCATGGAAGGGAAAATAACTATGTTGAAAAATTATTTTTCACGGTTAGCCTTTCACTTCCACGTTAAAAGTGAACCACTAAACATCATCACAGAATATGATTACAAAGAATGATTGAGAAAAGATAAGTGACTTTCCAGAGTAATGTCAACATTATTATTATTAGTATCATTATTATTATCATTAAACTTCCAAATAAAGTATATCTAGATGCTAGACCAATACATGATAAGAGCTTCCAAAAAGACACTTAACGTTCAATAAACCAGATCTCTAAAGAGATCACTTTCTGTGATGTAAGAGATAAATGAGACAGGTTTTGCAAATGGTAAAATATCTAAGTATTTAAATCAAAGTTTTTGAGGATTTGTATTTTATTCTTATGGATATGTTAAAATAAATTCTTTCTTCCAATTTGGAAGTGAGTGGAAAAAAATTTCAGGGGTTTAACTCAGGGCTAGTTTTATTTAGTGAATCTCAATTTTTCTCTTGTTTTTTTTTATAAGTTTCTAAAAACAAGTAAATATAAAGCAGAAAAATCTAGATATATCAGATGTAGCTTATAGTTTGTTGCAGAAAATCCTAAGGTTTTAGAAGAAATCATCTAAGTACTCCAATAAAAACAGTGCTTAACAAAAACAGAAGGGTAAGTGATATATTAAAAGACTTTTAAAGGTCTTTCCCAAGAAATGGAACAGATGAGCAAATACAGTCTGCTTGTTTTTTTGTTTTTTTTTTTTTTGTTTGTTTGTCCTTGAACTGAATTTAAACTCGAGTGGGGGGGGAAGTGTGGCTTAGAGCCACTCACATAACCTACTTAGGTAAAAATAGGTGTGTTGAAAGGGTTTAGGTTCATACAGCACCACTTACACTAGAATAAAAGGTGATACTTATTATTTCTCTATAATTGTAAATTTGTCAAATCCAACTCATTATTTTTTCTTTGATATTTTTAAGGATCTGTTTGGAGTCATGAAATCATATTTTCATAATCAATTCAAGGGACATTTTAAAAACACCTCTCTGAAACTCAAGTTTCCTCACCTGTAAAATGAATCTAGTATCTGCTTTTTTGTTTGGTGTATTGAATGAGAAATTACATATAATATATTAACCACTATTTCTGGCTAAATACACATTTCTTTATCTCTTCAGTAAAGATATGTCTCTTAATGCTGAGGGCTGGCAACTTGATATTTGCCTAAAATCTAACTCAAACGGGGGGGGGGGGAACCCACAAAACATTGGAATTGGAGCAGAAAGTAACATCTATACTAATGTGAAATTTTGCCAGGTTCAACCTATATGCCATTGGCTGAAAGTTGACAGAAAATTCTTATCTTGACTATAGTGTTTCTAATTCAGTTCTGGGTTCTCTCTGTAGGAATTCTTCTATGAGAAACTTCAGCCTCAGCTTTGTGTATTATAATCCCACATGTGCTATAAGAGCTACAAATAAAGATTCAACAAATCTCTATGTAATAAACAAAATGCACGTCAATCAATGTAACATATTAGTTAAGTGCATAGCACTCTTTTAGGTACTTTGAAATATATTATCCATGTTTAAGTATATAGTATCATTGGGAAAAAAATATAACTATATGATACATTAAAGAAACTAGAGAAAAATAGTTAAAGTTATGCATAATAAATTGTGGATAGTAGGTTGTTTGATTTCAAAGGAGGGCGATAACGCATGTGCTGAAATGGTCTGAGAAAGCTTGATGGAAAAGGAAGGTCTTCATATAGATAAAGAGGATTTGTAAGAAAGAGAAAGGAGGGAGGGATATATCAAGAATAAAAAAGGTATGCAGAAGCACAAGGGACTGAAGACTGTATGGCAGTGAATATATCAGTTGATTAGTGCTGGAGAGCGGGGGATTCATGGGATACTAATGGAAAATAGGTTGGAAAGGTAGAGTAAGACTAACAACAGAATGCATTTTCTGTCAAGATTTTCCTGTTAGATTTGATATATTGACACCAGCAATGATATTTGTGAATATAAAGGATATCACTATCTATGCAAGATAATGAAATTGTAGAAACTATCATTCCTTATATTAATACAGAATTAGTTTATTAAGTTTTACTGTATGTTACCTTTTTGGCTTGCTTCCCTCCTCACACCAGCTCCCAGCTATGCAGTTTAAACAAAACTGAATTCTTCAGTCCACTTTCATATAGGTCTGCCAGTCTTTGAATGGTTTAAGATTTTCATGAACCTGTATTTGTCAGTCGTCAGTCCAGACTTCTATTGTCATATGTTGAAATAATTGGTTTTGAATGACAACCTGCTTCCTGCTTACTATTTTTATGTCATTGGGGATAGAAATAATAGAACTATCCCTTGATTTAACTGTCAATCAAGTGACACCTCAAGCATACTATAAAACTACACAAAGCCCCTCAATCTGCCAGGAACTAATGATTTTTACAATACTGCTGGCTTAGTAGAAGAAAGTTCATAAAAAAAAATGCTTCCCTATGTCATGAGCATTAATATGTTTTAAAATTAAAAAATGGAATTCTATCCAGTAAAATCCCACTTCAATGAAAATAAACTTCTATAATTTTCATTTGAGAACAAAAGTAATTGCTATATTTTCTGCTTTTTGTTCTGAAAGTAAAAAAACCAATAAAGAAATGTGTGTGCATTTAACGAAAAGGCCTAGAAAGGGTGGGAAAAAGGACTAATATTTGAGTATTTTTTCTTAGAAAGAGAATGTTTCAGAAAAATACAGTATTTTTTGTTTTGTTTGTTTTTTTAATATTTTTAATGTTTTTTTAATAATTTATTTTCAAGCTAGCTAACATATAGTGTGGTCTGGGCTTCAGGAGTAGACTCCTATGATTGATCACATGTACAGCACCTCAATGCCCATCACCTATTTTCCCCACCCCTATCAACCCTCAGTATGTTCTCTATTTAGGGTCTCTTAATGGTTTGCCTCTCTCTCTGTAACTTATTTTTCCTTCCTTTCCCTTATGGTCTTCTGTTAAGTTTCTCAAATTCCACATATGAGTGAAAACATATGGTATGTCTTTCTCTGACTGACCTATTTCACTTAGCAAAATACCCTCCAGTTCCATTCACGTTGTTGCAAATGGCAAGATTTCATTCTTTTTCATTGCTGAGTAGTATTCCACTGTGTATACATATACCACTTCTTTATCCATTTATCAGTTGATGGACATTTAGGCTGTTTCCATAATTTGGCTTTCGTTGATAGCACTGATATAAACACTGGGGTACATGTGCCTCTACAAACCAGCACTCCTATATCCTTTGGATAAATTCCTACTAGTGTTATTGCTGGGTCATAGCATAATTCTTTTTTGAGTAACCTCCTCACTGTTTTCCAGAGCTGCTGCACCAGTTTGCATTCCCACCAACAGTGCAAAAGAGTTCCCCTTTCTCCACATCCTCGCCAACATCTGTCATTTCCTAAGTTGTTCCACTTGACAAGTGTGAGGTAGTATCTCAGTATGGTTTTGATTTGTATTTCCCTGATGATGGGTGATGTTGAGCATCTTTTTACATGTCTGTTTGCCATCTTGATTCTTCTTTGGAAAAGTGTCTATTCATGTCTTCTGCCCATTTCTTCACTGAATTTGTTTTTGGGTGTTGAGTTTATTTGGTAAGTTCTTTACAGATTTTTGACATTAACTCTATCTGACATGTCATTTGCAAATATCTTCTCCCATTATGTTGGTTGCCTTTTAGTTTTGTTGATTGTTTCCTTTCCTGTGCAGAAGCTTTTTATCTTGATGAGGTCCCAATAGTTCATTTTTGTTTTTATTTCCCTTGCCTTTGGAGATGTGTCAAGTAAGAAATTGCTACGGCTGAGGTCAGAGAGGTCTTTTCCTGCTTTCTCCTCTAGGGTTTTGATGGTTTCCTGTCTCACATTTAGATCTTTCATCCATTTTGAATTTATTTTTGTGAATGGTGTAAGAAAGTGGTCTAGTTTAATTCTTCTGCTTATTGCTGTCCAGTTTTTCCAGAACAATTTGCTAAAGTTACTGTCTTTTTCCCATTGGATATTCTTTCCTGCTTTGTCAAAGATTGGTTGGCCATATGTTTGTGGGTCCAATTCTGGGTTCTTTATTCTATTCGATTGATGTATGTGTCTGCTTTTGTGCCAGTATCATACTGTCTTCATGCTTACAGATTTGTAATACAGTCTAAAGTCCAGGATTTTTATGCCTCCAGCTTTGGTTTTCTTTTTCAACATTACTTTGGCTATTTGGGCTCTATTGTGGTTCCATACACAATTTAGGATTGTGCGTTCTAGCTCTGTGAAGAATGCTGGTGCTATTTTGATTGGGACTGCATTGAATGTGTAAATTGCTTTGGGCAGTATTGACATTTTAACAATGTTGTTCTAATCCATGAGCATGGAATGTTTTTCCATTTCTTTGTGTCTTCTTTAGTTTCTTTCGTAAGCTTTCTATAGTTTTCAGCATAGGGTCTTTTACATCTTTGATTAGGTTTATTCCTAGTATTTTACGGTTCTTGGTGCAATTGTAAATTGAATCAATTCCTTGATATCTCTTTGTGTTGTTTCATTATTGGTGTCTAAAAATGCAACTGGTTTCTATATATTGATTTTATATCCTGCGACTTTGCTGAATTCCTGTATCAGATCTAGAAGTTTTTGGGTTGAGGAGTCTTTCATGTTTTCCATGTAGAGTATCATGTCATCTGCAAAAAGTGAAATTTTGACTTCTTTTTTGCCAATTTGGATGCCTTTTATTTCGTTTTGTTGTCTTATTAATGAAGCTAGGATTTCCAACACTATCTTAAACAACAGTGGTGAGAGTGGAAATTCCTCTCAGGTGGAAAGCTCTCCTGATCTCAGTGGGAAAGCTCTGTTTTTCTCCATTGAGGATGATATTAGCTGTGGGCCTTTCATATATGGCTGTTATGATGTTAAGGTATGTTCCTTCTATCCCAACTTTCTTGAGGGTTTTTATTAATAAAGGATGCTTTATTTTGCCAAATACTTTTTTGCATCTATTGGCAGGATTATATGTTTCTTATCCTTTCTTTTATTAATGTGATGTATCACATTGATTGATTTGTGAATATTGAACCAGCCCTATAGTCCAGGAATGAATCCCACTTGATCGTGGTGAATAATTCTTTTTATGTGCTATTGAATTCGATTTGCTAGTATCTTGTTGAGAATTTTTGCATCCATGTTCATCAGGGGCATTGGCCTGTAATTCTTCTTTTTTGTGTGGTCTCTGTCTGGTTTGGGAATCAAGGTAATGCTGGCTTCATAGAATGAGTCTGGAAGTTTTCCTTCCATTTCTATTTTTTTGGAACAGCTTGAAAAGGATAAGTATTAAAGAGTTAACCCTTTAAAAATCTGGTAGAATTACCCAGGGAAGCCATCTGGTCCAGGACTCTTATTTGTTGGGAGATTTTTTTTTTATTTTATTTATTTATTTATTTATTTTTTTTTTTTAATTTTTTTTTCAACGTTTATTTATTTTTGGGACAGAGAGAGACAGAGCATGAACAGGGGAGGGGCAGAGAGAGGGAGACATAGAATCGGAAACAGGCTCCAGGCTCTGAGCCATCAGCCCAGAGCCTGACGCGGGGCTCAAACTCAAGGACCGCGAGATCGTGACCTGGCTGAAGCCAGACGCTTAACCGACTGTGCCACCCAGGCGCCCCTGTTGGGAGATTTTTGATAACTGATTCAATTTCTTCACTAGTTATGGATCTGTTCAAATTTTCTATTTCTTCCCATTTGAGTTTTGGTAGTGTGTGGGTGTTTAGGAATTTGTCTATTTCTTTCAGGTTGTCCAGTTTGTTGGCATATAATTTTTCATAGTATTCCCTGATAATTGCTTGTATTTCTGAGGGATTGGTTGTAATAAATCCATTTTCATTCATGATTTTATCTACTTGGGTCCTCTCTTTTCTTTTTGAGAAGCCTGGCTACAGGTTTATCAATTATGTTTATTTTTTTCAAATAACCAACTCTTGATTTCATTGATCTGTTCTACTGTTTTTTGTTTTTTGTTTTTGTTTTTGTTTTTTGTTTTTGGATTCTATATTGTTTATTTTTGCTCTGATCTTTATTATTTCTCTTCTTCTACTGGGTTTGGGGTGTCTTTGCCGTTCTGCTTCTAGTTCCTTTAGGTGTGCTGTTAGATTTTGTATTGGGGACTTTTCTTGTTTCTTGAGATAGGCTTGGATTGTAATGTATTTTACTCTTAGGACTGCCTTTGCTGCATCCCAAAGGGTTTGGATTGTTGTATTTTCAGTTTCATTTGTTTCCATATATTTTTAAATTTCTTCTCTGATTGCCTGGTTGACCCATTCATTCTTTAGTAGGATATTCTTTAACCTCCATGCTTTTGGAGGTTTTCTGACTTTTTCCTGTGGTTGATTTCAAGTTTCATAGCATTGTGATCTTAAAGTGTGTGTGATATGATGTCAATTCTTTTATATTTATTGAGGTCTGTTTTGTGACACAGTATGTGATCTATCTTGGAGAATGTTCATGTGCACTCGAGAAGAATGTGTATTCTGCTGCTTTAGGATGAAAAGTTCTAAATAGATCTGTCAAGTCCATCAGGTCCAGTGTATCAATCAGGGCCATTGTTTCTTTATTGATTTTCTGTCTATATGATCTGTCGATTGCTATAAATGGAGTATTAAAGTCCCCTGTAATTACAACAGTCTTACCAATAAGATTGCTTATGTTTGTGATTAATTGTCATATATTTGGGTGCTACCGAATTTGGTGCTTAGACATTTATAATTGTTAGCTCTTCCTGATGGATAGACCCTGTAATTATTATATAATGCCCTTCTTCATCTCTTGTTACAGCCTTTAATTTAAAGTCTAGTTTGTCTGATATAAGTATGGCTACTCCAGCTTTCTTTTGACTTCCAGTAGCATGATAGATAGTTCTCCATCCCCTCACTTTCAATTTGAAGGTGTCCTCAGGTCTAAAATGGTTCTCTTGTAGACAGCAAGTAGATGGGTCTTGGTTTTTTTTCTTTTTTAATCCATTCTGATACCCTGTGTCTTTTGATTGGAGCATTTAGTCCATTTACATTCAGTGTTATTATTTGAAGATATGAGTTTAGAGTCATTATGTTATCTGTAGCTTTCATGCTTGTAGTGATGTCTCTGGTACTTTGTGGTCCTTGCAACATTTCACTCACAGAGTCCCCCTTAGGATCTTTTGTAGGGCTGGTTTAGTGGTGATGAATTCCTTCAGTTTTTGTTTGTTTGGGAAAACCTTAATCTCACCTTCCATTCTGAATGACAAGCTTGCTGGATAAAGGATTCTTGGCTGCATATTTTTCCTTTTTATCACATTGAAAATTTCCTGCCACTCCTTTCTGGTCTGCCAAATTTCAGTAGATATGTCTGCTGCTACCCTTATGTGTCTACCCTTGTAGGTTAAGACCTGTTTATCCCTAGCTGCTTTCAGAATTCTCTCTTTATCTTTGTATTTTGCCAGTTTCACTATCATATGTCATGCAGAAATCGATTCAAGTTACATCTGAAGGGAGTTGTCTGTGCCTCCTGAATTTCAATGTCTGTTTCATTCCCCAGATTGGGGAAGTTCTCAGCTATGATTTATTCAAGTACACCTTCAGCCCCTTTCTCTCTCTCTCTTCTTTTTCTTCTTCTTTTGGAACTCCTATGATACAGATATTGTTCCATTTCATTGAATCACTTAGTTCTCTAATTCTCCTCTCATGATCCAGAATATTTTTATCTCTCTTTTTCTCAGCTTCATCTTTTTCCATTATTTTATCTTCTATTTCACCTATTCTCCCCTCTGCCTCTTCAATCCTCTCTGTCACCGCCTCTAATTTATTTTGTATCTCATTTATAGCATTTTTAATTAATCATGACTATTTTTTTAGTTACTTGATCTCTGCAGCAATAGATTCTCTGCTCTCTTCCATGCTTTTTTCAAGCCCAGCAATTAATCTTAAGACTATTATTCTAAATTCCTGTTCAACAGTTACATTGTTTATATCTGTTTTGATCAATTATTTAGCTGTCATTTCTTCCTGGACTTTCTTTTGAGGAGAAATCTTCTGTTTCATCACTTTGGCTAGTTCTCTGTTCCTTATTCATTTTAAAACCTTGTTATGTGTCCTGCACCTGCGAGCACTACTATATTAAAGAGGGGTCATGCAGTGTTCAGGGCCTGGCCCTTCAGGAGGTGTTTTTTGGAGTGAGTTATTTTCTGTCTACTGTTGTGACTTGGGTTACTTTATCTCTCTACTTGTAGTGATGTTTTAGACCCTCCACCAGGTGTGCTTTGATTTGTTCGTTGAAGTAGCCCTGGAAAGGAAAACAGGCAAACAAAAAAAAACAAAAACAACAACAACAAAAAAAAACAAAAAATAAAACCAAACAAACACACATGCAAACACTCAAAAAAACCCCAAAACAAAAAACCAGAAACACCAGCTACAAGTACAAACAGGGTGGAAGTGGTGCTGATGGAAGAGGCCTTATCCCATACAAAGAGAGAAATGACAGGGACAGGAAAAAGAAAAAAAGAAAAATTGACCAGGTAGAGAAACCATATGGCTTAATCCAGAGAGAGAGAAAGGAAAATAAATATGGATATGTAGAATGTATCAAGAGAATAGATTAATTATGTCTGCTTAAACAAACAACAACCAGAGAAACCAGACTAGAGGAGGGAAGAGATAAGAAGAAAAGGAAGGAAGAATATATCTATATAATAAGAATTGTCTGAGAATTAAACCAGACAATGCAACCATGCTGTTCTGGAGGAGGGGCTGTCTGGTTCATCGGTGTCAATCCCACTCTCGTAGATACACAGTTACCAGGTGCGGAGGGACGTGGTTTGTTGTAGGCGGGTCCTGCCTCTACTGTGGGCCTGCTGTCATTCCCTGGAGGTTCCCCACCTGTGGCCCATTAGGTTGTCCAGGTGGGTCCCTGGAAACAATCTGCCTCTTTTCCTCCCAGACTCTTGGGTTTCAAAATTCTTTGGTATCAACATGGCTTTGTTTGAAAGACATGGGAACTTTGGATCCCCCTACTTCTCCTCCATGTTGGCCCCTTCCTTCAACCCCTCACTTCTGAGGAACAGCTGCTCAGATCCTCTGGGGGAGGGTCTAACTGAGCAATGACCAGGTGCCAGCCTGCCCCCAGGAACATTGGTAGACTGCGCTGCTGCTGGTACCCAGAGACTGCGACTGGGTGCCAGCCCACCCCAGAAAAAAGTTCGTGTGATTTTGTAACAGCAGCATTTCAGGCGTTATGGAAAATCACAACACCATCTAGTGCCAGGCTTCTTCATTAACCTCCTTATTCCAACACCAGTGAATGTGATTGTTCTCTGGTGTCTGCTGGGACCTTTGCCTGTGGGGTGGCCTCACAGCCTCTACCAAATGTCCTCCCTGCAGGGGAAGTACCACTCCCCAGTGGCCCATGGACCCCTTGGAGCTTGCTCTCTGCTCCTAGGGATTTGCCCTTCCCACCAGAGCATCAACCTTCCCACCGCCAGGTATCAACTTGTGGAGTTTCAGACTGCGCTCCCTGTGTATAGTCTTAATGAAATTTAAACCTTCTCCTTTCTCCTTTATCCCTTTTTTGTTGAGTCCATGTGGCTGTTTCCACTTTTCCCCTTTCTCTCCAGATACTTTTGGGGGGGGGTGCTTTTCCCATACTCTCCCCTCCCCTGTCTCCAACCTCTCTCCACAAGCAAAACCAGCTCCCTGCCCTCTGTGGCTTCTCTCCCTGCTGGTTCACCTCTCCATGCCGTGTACCTGCCAAGTTCTGTGGTTCAGGTTGTACAGATTGCTGTGTTAATCCTCAGATCAGTTTTCTAGGTGTGCCAGATGGTTCATTGTTGATCTGGCTGTGTTTCAGGGTTGAGAGACACAAAAAAAGCTTCCATGCTGTGCCGCCATCTTGGCCTCTCCTCCAAAAGGAGGTTCTTTACTCTGACATTGCTTTGGATGGCTTAGGAGGAATTAGACACAACTGTATTTATGATAGACCGTGTCTTAGTTACCTCAGTGTCCCGTTGCTCCAAAAGCAAAAGTGGTTCAAATGGGTAAAATACTTGGGTTCTTGATGGTCCAATGACTGCTTTTTGTCATGCTAAAAGTTTCTCAGTTGTTGTGTTCTTTTTCATATTCCAAGACTATTTCTGTTCACCAGTTCATTAAAGGATATGATAAGGACATCCAGATAGAAGAGATGCATAGGATGTGGTATAGGGAAGGAATGTGGAGCTTCCTTTCTATCCAGAGATACTCCATTCTCCACAAATCTCCCTGTGTTCCAATTTCTGTCTTTTATGTGTTTTAATAACTTGTTATGTGTCCCACACCTGTGAGTACTACTATATTAAAAAGGGGTCATCCTCTCTCCAGGGCCTAGCACTTCAAGAAGTGTTTTTGGAGTGTGTTGCATGCACTCTGTTGTGTCTTTGGCTATTCTATCCCACTGCTCACAGTGGGGGATTGTTTGGACCTTTCACCAGGTGTGCTTTGATTTTTTCATTGCAGTAACCCTGGAAAAAAGGGAAAAAAGTGTATGTTGGAGGGGAAGACTTATCTGGTACAAAGAGAAAAATGAAAGGGGGGGGAAGAAAAAACAAAAACAAGACAGGGAATCAGGGAAACTATAAGTCTTAATCCAGAGAGTGAGAGAGAGGAAAATAAAGAAGAAGGAGATACAGAAAATGTGTAAAAAGAATAGAATAAAAATGATTTTAAACAAACAACCAGGACAGAGAAAGGGAACAAAAAGGATATATAATAATAGGAATTGACCAAAAATCATATCATAAACTATGAGCTTGATTCCAAATGAAAGAAAAAAAAAAAGGAGGGGGCGGGTAGGAAAAAAAAGGGAAGAGAGAAGAGATGGAAAGAAAAGAGAAAACAACAACAACAACAGACTAACATACAAAATAACTGGACAGTTGTCTGTTGGTGCCTGGAACCGGTGGCTGTGCTCATCTGGAGAAGAGGCCGTATGATTCCATCAGTGTCCATCTCACTCCAGTAGATAAGCAGTTACCAGCATGGAGGGGTGGCATTTGGTGAAGAGGTTCCTGGGCTGACTCCTCTCCTCTGCAGGCACTCGCACATGGTCGGCTCCAGTGTGAAGAAAGCCACGCAACTCTGATAACTCTAATCTGTAGCTCCTAAGGCTGTTTGCAAAGTAGAAACTGGCTTTCTTGGTATCTTTGTATTTTTCATTCCCCAGTCTGTGGTCCAGAGAGGTTTTTCTCTTACCCAAATATAATACCACACTTCTACAGCCTCCCTTCTCTTCCTTTTATTTCTCCACCAACATCATTCCCCCACTCCATTACTATGCTGCTCTTTCTATCTCTCCCAATTCACAAACACGCAACTTGTCCTGCCAAGTTGTCTCTTTCCACCTGTGGAAATTTTTTTGTCACTCTGCAGCCTCTATGCCTGGGTATTCCAAGCGTTCTGACCTCAATACAGCTGTGGGGACAAGGGGAATTCCAGTTCCCCTACTTCTCCACCATCTTAACTCCACTCAAAAAATACAGTTTTATTTTATAGAGATTTAATTTTGGATATACTATATGGACATATTTTAGAGGTACTGTATGCAGGCTTAGATGCTTCCCAATGTGTAGTACATTTTTCTGGGTCTTGGAGTCAAACTAATTGAAAAAGCAAACAAGAATAAGGAAGATAAAAACCAAAACATCGCCTCTAGTAAAAAGCTGATACAGGAGAACACGATTTGTATCAACGGGCAAGTGGCATTTCTAATGGTGAACCGAAGAATTAGATAGGCATTCCCACTCAACAGCCTGAAATGGGGCAGGGCTCTCCCCTAGAGAGGAGCAAAGCCTCTCTAGGAAAACAAACAAACAAACAAACAAACAAACAAACAGAATATTTTATCAGCATGTAAATCATTCACAAGGGAAAGAGGAGTGTGTCCAATATTTCTGTCCAAACATCAAGAAGATGTTATCCACTTTCTCTAGTGAGTGAAGTGGTAGTGTTCTGTAAATGTGAAACCAAAGTGTTCTGTAAATGTAGCTATTCCTCAGGAAAAGAAACAAGTAGAGAAAAACCATCTGCATGCTTTTTGGTATTTTAGAAGGGGAATAAGTATTTTGTATTAAAATCAACAAGTTTAAAGGAAAAAAGAAAAAAGGAAAAGAATATGAAAACATAGCTTCTTAATTACAGTTTCTATCTATATATTTTCATTATTCTTTGCTAGTGACATTTTAATAGAATTTCAGAACTTTCTATAGTGGTTAGCTTTCTTTGGAATTCCTTTGCCTGCCTAATGATTATTTTTGGTCTTCTTTTCCTCCTACCATTATGCATTAAGAAGAGCATTCTGCAATTTTACAATTTTAGGGTCCACAATTCTTCCATTAAAACTTTTTGTTGCTGTTAACTAATCTTAAAAAATAACATGTTTGTTGGGGCGCCTGGGTGGCGCAGTCGGTTAAGCGTCCGACTTCAGCCAGGTCACGATCTCGCGGTCCGTGAGTTCGAGCCCCGCGTCAGGCTCTGGGCTGATGGCTCAGAGCCTGGAGCCTGTTTCCGATTCTGTGTCTCCCTCTCTCTCTGCCCCTCCCCCGTTCATGCTCTGTCTCTCTCTGTCCCAAAAATAAAAAAACGTTAAAAAAAAAATTAAAAAAAAATAACATGTTTGTCATTCAAAGGAGATTCTAATTTCACTACAGTAAATATTAAAAAAAAAAAAAGGCTTACTGAAGAATGTTATAAACATATATTGTAGACATTTCATTATTCCACAGGCAGTTATGCTTTGACTAGCACATCTGGACTGGGTGGCCACAGAAAGTACTACAGTAAAAAGGGAGCGGCCCCCACTCCCACAATGTCACATAAATATGGAGAGGGAATAGGGAATAGGAAGTGCCTTTGTTAGAAAAGATGGCTTCTAGGGGTGCCTGGGTGGCTCAGTCAGTTAAGTATCCGACTTGGTCTCAGGTCATGATCTCGCAGTTCATGAGTTCAAACCCTGCATCGGGCTCTGTACTGACAACTCAGAGTCTGGAGCCTACTTGAGATTCTGTGTTTCTCTCTCTGCCCCTCCCCCACTCAGGATCTGTCTCTCTCTGTTTGTCCGTCTCTCACTCAAAAAATAAATAAAACAAAAAAGAAAGGAAAAGATGGCTTCTAGTCCAGCTTCTAATACTGCTCTTCTCCCATTGAGGTCAGTGAGACTTGTGGTGTCAGCTTCTTGGTATGCAACCAAAAGAGAAAAGGAAATGAGTTTTCAAAGAAAATTGAATTTATCTCTTTTCACTGCCCCAAAGATTTAGTAGATGTTAATAGCTTAATATAGTTTTTATTAACTGAATTAATTTTTTAATGAAAAGAATTTAAATAATTATTTAAAAATATGGAGATATGGTGTCTTAACTCAGAGGTGTGAGTTATTGACATCATAATGGGGAAGATATGTAAGTAGGCTCTCTGTAAGTCTTCCAACCACTAACTATCAGTAACTGCCTACTATTTCATTTTCCACTGTTACATGTCAACATTTTCTTACTATTTTTAACAGCACCATTCTATAATAGCACCATTTTTATAAAATATACAATATTGAAAATAAGTGGAATATAACCCACAAGTAGTGTAAATACTTTAATATTTGGTTTTCTGCTATAGTAATGCCACATAATCAACAATTTCAAAATCTCAGTAATTTAAAGTAACAAATGATTATGGTTTTTGCTCCCAAGTCTGCAGGTTATTTGGGTTAGCCTCTCCTTCATGCTGTGGTTTACCTGAGCTTGACTCCTGGCTGTGGGGGTGAAGTCACATCTGATCCACTTTCTTCAATCAGTGGCTACTCAAGGTATGTTCTTTTCATGGTGCAAGGCAGAAATACAAGGGAACAAGTCTTTGAAAGGACATCTAAAACCTTTGCTTGCCTCAATATGCAAGCATTCCACTGGTCAAAACAAGACACATGGTCAAGCTCAATATCCATTGGCTGAGTGGGAAAATGTACTCTATATTATAATAGGAATTGCAAAGTCATATGGCAAAAGACATGGGTGTTTATTTCTTTAACATTAACAGCTAAAGAGTTTGGAGTAACAATCCAAATGAAAAATATCAAAGACAAATAAAATAAAAAAACTAAACGTGAATTTTATCATGGACACTTCAGGACAAATATGATATTCTGAATCAGCAACATATTAGACATTACATACACGTGCATACTTTCCTCTACAGCAATTCTAAGATTTTATAATTTCCTTTTATAATTAATTATTTTAGTTAGTAGTAACTCTTAGTGATAGTACAATCTGGGGTCACCTGACCTAGAAATCTTCAACATGTGCATGTGATGAATATTTATTGTATATAGCTGTCAAGCATCTTTTCCTCCTTTTTTGGTAACTGTGCATCACCTTCCTATTAAGAAACCACCTGGAGGCCATGTTTCACCCATTCTGTGAAGACACAGCTGACCTCATATCTCATCTCCAGGGGTAAGAATGTGATCTATGCTGATTGTTATCACATTCCATTCCCCTGTCACAATGTTTGGGTTCTGATAAGGCTTACAAATGAAGCCAAATCAGTTAAGACTCATCCGTGGGTCTTTGGCTTAAACTGTTAGGAAAAAAGTGCTTACTTTTTTCTCTGAGTTTGCAGACCTGGTAGAATGTAAGCTTGACAGTGTGTTTGAACAGCTTTGCTACTGCATGAGAAAAGCCTGCCTGAGAATATAGCCAAGACATAAGAAGGCGGAGCCAAGAGATGGACAGAGATAATGTTTGAGCTCCTAATTCCAGTCTGAAGTCATCTGTGTATGTGTACTTCCAAGTTACAAAACTAACACATTTTCATTGTGCTTGAGTCATTTTGATTGTGTTTGTCACTTGAAATCTATACCATTCATACTAACACCAGTTGCGGGCTTTTCTTCTGCAGTCCTTCTCCAAAATGCCCCATTTCTGGACTCACTTATATCACCTTGCTTGCACACACATGTCCCCACATCTTTCAAGGATCCTCTACTTTCTTATAATCTTAATTTTTCACTATATCCTAGATGCATAATTCATTTGTTATTTTTCCTGAAAGAGCAGAGTTGCTGAATTAAGTTGCTATTTAACCAGCATTTTTGTTTTCTCATTTAAGCATTCATATTAACCCCCAGATCTCAGTGAAAATGTGTCCCAAGTTTTATATATTTCATCGTATGTCTTAAGACTCTGACTATACCTATTACTGTGCCATTCGTTTCCTTCAAAGGAAGGAAGACTTCCCTTCAAAGTATACTAAATTCTCTGGAAGAACAAATGCCATATCTCATGGATGAATGTATTCTTGTAAACCATGTGACACCTGCCATTTTTCTCCTTTGTATTTATGGCTTCGTCAGTACCTGTTAAGCTACAATGTTAAATTGTCTTTTGACCAATATAGATTGCCAACCCCTTCCTTGCTGATGCGAAGCCTCTTTGTAAAAAGGCCATGATGTATTGAAGCCATACTTCTATGCCAAAACCACTAATAGAGCTTATGTACTTACTGATGGATGGAAGCTCTTGATATGCCAAAGCCTTGTTTTGAATTCCTTTCCTCCAACAATGACATGTTGCTTGAGTCTCAAATCAGTGTTGCCTTTTAATTCAGATATATCACAATGATTATCAATTTATATGCATAGTTTAATCTATGGGAACTTGTGAAAAAAAATTTGAAAGATGGAGGCAATATTATGGTACTCAGAATTACTCTGATCCCTTAAACCTTCGATCAGGTTTTGCCTTTCTTTCTATGACTACTTGCCTCAAGGTTCCTTGATTTCTTGGGAGGGAGAGGAGACTTGTCCCTTGCAGTCCTTCATTGGTGGAATTCTACATTATTACAGCTTCTGATCATGTTGGGAATCCCACCACAAAAAAATAAAACATTTAAGATTGGATACATTGGGTTCATGAATTCTTATAGGCATTAAACTTATAAACTAACTTCTAAGATACAGCTTCATTATCTCATCTTATCCTCAGAACAACAAACGATTAGATCAATGCAGGTTAACACTACAGAAGCTTAACACTAAAATAGAATGGGGGTATATCTTTAGGCAAGCAGGAACACTTCAGAAGTCTCAGTGGATCCATCATTCTCTGTTAGAAATTAGAGAGCTATTAGAATTATTTAAATCATCAGACTTATTCTTTGGTTCCTTTTTTGACTATCTGGGATGGTTATTTTGGACTCACTTAAGCACCTAACTCTGCTTCAAGCCCCTACCCTTGAGCACATACATATAAATAATTCTGGGAATTGACTTCTTGTTTCACTTATTTACTTTAATGTATTTATGGGTTAGCAGTACTGTTGTTACAATATTTAAATGCATAAATCCTTATATTTTGAAATATACTTTAACTCAGTACTGTGATAATTATTAACACTTAATAATTTATCTTATTTAAGTCTTTTGCAATGATACACCAATAGTTTCCAAACTTTTGTTCCTATGAAATTCTGTGAGAGAGGAAACTAAGTCAGGAAAGATGTGACAGTAAAATACTGTCCCTGGGGGGCTTTCTCAGATGCTCTATGGTGCAGTTGTGGACTGAATAAGTTAAAGTATAAACATCTTACATCTGGTCAGATTTTGGCCCTGTGATAGTGTCATAATGGAAGAGAAGCCACAGAATTACCTTCTCTATATTTAGTGTCTTGCTGTAGCTGATATTCTGTGGTTGTACGTATTATTAATATCTATTAACCTCAGAATAAAATGTCATATTGAAATTGAAAAAGGATGTTGGGACTGTGCTAAAAGATTGCTTTTTCAGATGCAATGAGATGTAAAATAGAACCTCTGTTTCCAAGTGGTACATTTTATAAGAATTGGGTGTTACTTTAGGAATTCTGCACTATTCTATCTTAAGCACTTGTAATCTATCAATGCCAGTCCTTTCTGTAATTTAATGTGGGATATTTCCTTTTCTCTTTCTCTCCTTTTTGACAAGTGTTATTTTGCTGAAGATTTTCTATTCCCCTTCCAAGAAAAAATCATTTTCTTTTAACTCATTGAAAATAACATTTGGAGTCCATAGAGATTAATGAGATGGTACATATGAAAAAGTACCAATATTATAATTAAAATATACTAATTATTAGAAAAATGATAATAAAAAGATATTGTTTAACTATATCTAGCACATTTTTGACAGCAGTACCAGGCACACATATTGGAAGAGTGACTACTACCAGCAAGATAAAATGCTAGGTATGAAAGGTAAAAACATAAAGAACTTGTGGCCTTTGCTCTGAAGAGCCTGTCATTTACTGAAATCTGGCCAGCATTTACCTGAAGATCAGAGAATTTTGCATCTTATTCCCTGGTTAACCCAAATATATATATATATATATATACACACACACACACACACACATACTATATATTGAATTAACCTTCATATATGTGTATATACATATATATATGTATATCTATGTGTATATATATATGTAATTAACCTTTATATATATACATGAAAAATAACTATTTTACTATAAGGTCTTTTTTTACTATGTATATGTAAGTCTTTATTACTGTATATTGAACTAACCTTTACATATATATACATATATATATATATAATCAACTATATATTGAATTAACCTTCAATTGTTAATATTAACAATTCAATATATAGTTGATTATACATATAGTTGATTATACAGTTGAATTAACCTTTATATATATATATGAAAAATAACTATTTTACATATATATATATATAAAGGTTAATTCAATATACAGTAAAAAAGACCTTATATACATATATAGTAAAAAAAAGATCTTATAGTGAAATACAGTTATTTATATATATATATGTATGTTATATATATATGTTATAACATATACATGTGTTAATTCAATATACAGTAAAAAAGACCTTATATATATATAGTAAAAAAAGAGCTTATAGTAAAATACAGTTATTTTTCACTATATCTTTGAAATGAATTAAATTCCTTATTGCTGCATATAAAATTTCACACTGTAGATACTAATTTAAAATAGTTAAAAGTGAATCTAAAGTTTAGTCCTATTTTTCCTTTATTCACTCTTATATTTGTCTATAAATTATTTACAGATAGCATCCAAAAATTATTTAAAAATATAAACATTTGCTTTTCAAAAGCTTTTTGCATATTTTTGAAGTTTACATAGGGCCTTTGTTAATTCCAAATTTTTAAAAGCTTATTTACAAAAATATCAAATACATGAGTTTGAAGCAAAATCTTGTTTTTCAAAACTTCTTTAAATCACAGAAATTTTAGTTATAGCAGTAGAAAGCCTTTAAAACAATGTTTCATTTTCTTATGTTGGGAGATTACAAAGATATTTCTACTCCAACCACCCTCTTTGGTGAAAACAGAAAATAAAAAGAGCAAAACTATAATTCCATTCATCTCTAATAAAACTATGAGATTTCCAGAGCAAATAATAAACAAGAACCTGAATAGAAATGCCAATCAAGTGGAATTTGGAATAATCTATAGAGGAAATAGTACCAACAGATTTTGTGCATGGCACAAACTTCTTAGAAATATGGTGGTCTCTGACCTTAAAAATCTAATCAAAGATTTCTTTCTTTGAACAGTGAGCTACCAGGGATTTGGAACTATACACAAATCCTATTCCATAGTGTGAGAATAGAAAAGCCACAAAGAAAAATTATTTTTTCCACAGAAGTTATTAAGAGTTGGAAGTAGTAGCAAAGAATATGTTTGATGATCAGCCAGATAATTGTATAAAGTCATTTAGGGCTATCTAGAAGTAATTAAAGCAGTTGACTTGAAATCTCTTAACTCTCTTGACTGTCAGATGTCCCGGGAGGAAAAATAGGAGGTAGGTGACCTGGTCTAATTTTTCTGTCACCTAGATTTCTGGGGAAATTTTCTGCTGATATTTGGTTGGGAGGAAGAAACCTTATCTCTGAAATGCCCTTTGTAGAGGGTCCCTGGCTAAGTGTTACCTATAAGAACTAGAATCTAGAATCTATGAAGCATGGTGATATTTTATAAGTTATGCAACTCTCTTAGATTTAAAATGGAGATGTTTTATATCTTAAAATCTTCAATGTGTGAGATAACTCTATAATCCTTATTTAGAGACACAATCTATTTTTCTGAGCCAGATATTCATGTGCAGTGCAGGAAGTGGGACCTGAAGAGCTGTTGTTGATATCTTAGGCTTTTCTCTGTTTTGTCTAAACCTCCTAATTAACTGTATCTTTGAAATTATTAGTAAAGCTTGATGCTAAAATAAGATCTTAGATTTGATAATCCAGTTCTACATGTTAACCTGGGGGAACAAAATGCACTAATGCCACAAAGGAATCCTATAAAATAAAAAGCTTCGTAATGAGCTATACAGATTTTCTGTTCATTTTAAAAACATATTTAGACACAGGCAAAAGTACTATGAGGAAAATAAATGATCTTTGAGCTTACACAGAAGGTTTGATAAAAAAGTGTCCTGAGACAATGTGTACAAAATGATGCTGTCCCAGCTCACATGGGTCCCCTAAACCCAAACATACAAATAGAGAGCTTTAGCTGAATTGAGACCTAGTCATAATAAAAATTGTTAATAATCAAAAACTAAATGACAGGGGCGCCTGGGTGGCTGAGTCGGTTAAGTTTCTGGCTCTTGATTTTGGCTTAGGGCATGATCTCACGGTTCAAGAGTTCAAGCCTGGCATCAGGCTATGCACTGATGTTGCAGAGCCTGCTTGGGATTCTCTCTCTTTCCTTCTCTCTGCCCCTCCCCTCTTACTCTGTCTCTCTCTTTTTCTCAAAATAAATAAATAAACCTAAAAAAATACTAAATGACATATGGCCCATGTTAAGTAATTATAAAAGAAGGAAAGGAAGATAAACAGAAGATAGCAGTACAAAATCAATGGTATTCTTAAAAATCACCAACAAATTTGGAAAAGATAATTTAAAAACATATAATTTACAATAAAAACAAAACCATAAGGAACATAAGAATAAATGTAACAAAAAAAGAAAGTGATACTATAAAGAAAATTTTAGAATGTTTAAGACACACAAAAAGAAACAGTAATATATTTATACATATGAATGGGATTTCTGAAATTAAAAATGTGCTAACTAAAATAAAAATTCAATAGAAAATTTGGAATGTAAAATTAAGGAAATAGGGCATAGAGGAAAAAGACAAGAGATAGAAAATAGAATAGATAAGAATATTAGAGGATTATTCTAGGAATCTCAACATTTAATTGTAGTGATTTTTGAAGAGACTATAGGGAAAACAGGAAAAAGGCAATTGTGATTTCAAGCATACAAGTACTGTATATAGATTAAAAATTGAAATATTGAGAGCAGTGCATATTGTAATACTTCAGAAAACTGAGGGGGGGGAAGGAGACAAGCTACTTAATTTCTTTGGATCTTAATTTCTTTCTCTGTCATTAAGGATACTACTTTTTCTTAAGTTTGTTATAAGAAATAAGTAGGCTAGTATAAAACTTGGTGCATAGGAAGTGCTAAATTAGTGTTAGCTATTATTAGAAAACTTATAGCAACACTGGAAGCTTGAGCACAGTAGAATAATATCTTTAAAATCTTCAGGAGGATGATTTCTAACTTAGAATTTTGTAGCTAGGCAAACTACAAGTCATGATTTGTGGCAGAGAATAGATATTTCTCACATATGAAAACCTGAAATATTATAACTCCCATGTACCTATTTTTTACCAAAATAAGGTAGTCAACCCAGAAAGAGGAAAATAAGGTTTTGAGATAGAATTAAATACCAAAAAGAAACTAAGGGAATGTTCAATATAATGACAAAAAGACCCAGAACAGTAGGGTTCCACCAGGCTAGAAGTAAACCAGTAAATACTAGATTGGGACATTAGTGGGATTTGTGAGAAAGGTCTTTTTAGGAAAATAAAGTTAATACATTATCTGACAGTTTTGGCCATGTGAATAATTTGAGTAAAAAGCATTAGAGAGAAGTGTTGGAGTTTGGAGAAAAGTTTAGTAGATTTTGAAAAATGTCAAGCAAGTAAAAGTAAATTTAAAAATTAACTTGGAAAGGTAAAAACTCTTCTCTAAAAAAGATATTGAAATTCTTGGCTCAGAATAAAAGATGTTTACATAGACATAATGTTGAAGGCAGTAAATTTGGATTTAACTAATAAAACCAAATTGGGAGGATGGGAACCAGAAAATGTGCATGTATGAGGGATATATTATAACACTAAATTATAGTCTTTTAAATTTGGAAGTCAATACATAATATCCACAACAGACAGAGACAGATAGAAAGGGAAAGAGAGACCAGATAACCGTTTTCTTTCTTTGTTGTTAAGTTTATTTATTTTTAAATAGATAGAGACAGCATGAGTTGGGGAGGAGCAGAGAGAGAGAGAGAGAGAGAGAGAGAGAGAGAGAATACCAAGCCGGCTCTGCACTGTCAGCACAGAGCCTGATGCAGGGCTCAAACACAAAACCATGAGATCGGACCTGAGAAGAAACCAAGAGTCAGACACTTAACCTACTGAGCCATGCAGATGCCCCAAAAGACATTTTCATGATAGGTATACCCTAGAAAAAAATGGAGAATCCTTATTTTCGCTTCACATTTATTTCTAAATATCAAAGGTCACCTGAATTAGAGTGCCAAAGCCAGTGCTAGAGTCAAACTTTTTTTTTTCTTATTTATTTATTCATTTATTATTTTATTTTCTTTTATTATTTTATTTTATAATTTCTAATTTTATTGAAATCCAAGTTAGTTAACATATAGCATAATAATGATTTCAGTGGGGCGCCTGGGTGGCTCAGTCGGTGAAGCGTCCGACTTCAGCTCAGGTCACGATCTCGTGGTCTGTGAGTTCGAGCCCCGCGTTGGGCTCTGGGCTGATGACTCAGAGCCTGGAGCCTGCTTCCGATTCTGTGTCTCCTTTTCTCTCTGCCCCTCCCCCGTTCATGCTCTGTCTATCTCTGTCTCAAAAATAAATAAACGTTAAAAAAAAAATTAAAAAAAAAATAATGATTTCAGGAGGAGATTTAGTGTTGCATCACCCACATACAACACCTAGTGCTCATCCCAACAAATGCCCTTCCCAATGCCCATCACCCATTTAGTCCATCCCCCTACCCAACACACCTCCAGCAACCCTCAGTTTGTTCTCTATATTTAAGAGTTTCTTATCATTTATCTCCCTCTCTGTTTTTATCTTATTTTTGCTTTTCTTCCTCTATGTCCATCTGTTTTGTTTCTTAAATTCCACATATGAGTGAAATCATATGATATTTGTCTTTCTCTAACTTATTTCACTTAGCATAATACACTCTAGTTCCATCCATGTTGTTGCAAATGGCAAGATTTCATTCTTTTTGATTGCCAAGTAATATTCCATTGTGTGTGTGTGTGTGTGTGTGTGTGTGTGTGTGTGTGTGTGTGTACCTCACATCTTTTTTATAAATTCATCAATTGGTGGACATTTGGGCTCTTTCCATATTTGGCTATTGTCAATAGTGCTGCTATAAACACTGGTGTGCATGTGCCCCTTTGAATCAGTATCTTTGTATCCTTTGTATAAATATCAAGTAGTGCAATTGCTGGGTCATAAAGTTCTATTTTTAATTTTTTAAGGGAACTCCATACTGTTTTCCTGTGTGGGTGTACCAGTTTCGTTCCCACCAGCAGTACAAGAAGGTTCCCCTTTCTCCTCATCCTGGCCAACATCTGTTGTTTCCTGAGTTGTTGTTCACTTTAGCCATTCTAACAGGGGTGAGGTGGTATCTCATTGTGGTTTTGATTTGTATTTCCCTGATTATGAGTGATGTTTCCCTGTAGTTGAGCATCTTTTCACGTGTCTGTTAGCCATCTGGATGTCTTCTTTGTGAAAGTGTTCATGTTCTTTGCCCATTTCTTCACTGGATTATTATTATTATTATTATTATTATTATTATCATTTTGCAGATTCAAACTTTTAGAGTCACCGAAACCATATTGGACCCACATTCCTTTGTAATAATAGTTTTTTTAAAAAAGAAACAAATGAAATGCTAAATTGCTTATAAATACAAGGACACATTTTTTATTTTTTTTTTATATTTAATGTTTTTTGTTTTTAAAAATATAAATATAAGGGAGCCTGTGTGGTGCAGTAAGTTAGATGTCTGACTCTTGGTTTTGGCTTAGGTCATGATCTCACGGCTTCTGGGTTTGAGCCCCGCATCAGGCTCTGTGCTGTCAGCACAGAACCTGCTTGGGATTCTCTCTCTCCCTTTCTCTCTCTCTGCCCCTCCCCTGCTCTGTCTCTCTCAAAATAAATAAATAAACCAAAAAAAAAAAATACATATATATATATATAAATTTTTCCAAACTATGCATGTTTTTCCTATTTCAGCTTTTCCAAAGCCACAAGCACAGACTAATTTATCCATTGCATGATCAATCTCAGGTTAAAATGTAGGCAATCCTGCTGTAATATCCTGAGTGTTAGACTTCAGAAAATCCTTTGTCCCACTGCATTCTGGGGATTTGGAAAACATGTATTCTACAGTATGGCCAACATGGTAGACAGAGTTGGATTTTATTAATGAGTGTTATAGAACTGTAAAATGGCACTTTAAAGAAATAGGCACTCCTAGTGAAGAGTCAACTTGATGAATGGCTTAGTCTTTAAGAATGAGCTGTTTCTGAGAAGAAATTCTGTGTTTATCTGGTTCTGTGCCTTTTCTTTGAACTATGGGGAAAATAAAATTTACTGTCTTGAAATCCTCCTTTCCAGTGTTTGGTCTATTTTCTCCCAATCTTCAGTAATGATTGAATTATACAGGAGAGGATAAAAGTTCACGACAGTAAAAAGCAAGTGTGGCCAGTCCCTACTTTTGCCATTTGAGCGTATGGGGTGGCATTCTTCAAAAGGATTCTGAAAAGATAAACAGGGACATGAATAGTGGCCTACAAGAAAGTTTGAGGCAGTAAGGATAAGTATTTGTATGGTGCACCATCCAAGGTTATATGTGAGACAACTGTTCTTTTTCTGTATATACCATAAAATGGTGACACTGATATTTGGAAGTATATTAGAATTATCCTTATAAGGATTTTGTATTCTTTTTCTCACATCTCAGATAATACCTCATATCATTTTGTATTTGATGTGCACAAACTAATATGGAGGCCCTGGTGTTGGTCCTAGACAATTCTCAAAAACAAAGGTTTCTCTGAAATTTCCTATTTTTGGCACAAATTCAGGTAGGTCCAAGAAGATTTTTCCTGCTCTTGACCTTCTATCTCCCATCAAATTAGTTGAAGTCATATTAGATTTTGGAACAAATTTATATCATTTAGCCCATCCTTGGTAGATGATGATAGTCAAATCTGTATTTTAATACATGGATTTAAGTCTTTAAGAAATGGCTGCTTTATTTTGAGGGAAAAATTTATTCTGGGAATATTGGCTGTTCATATAGTTAAATCATCTGTGTTACATGAGTGCTTTACATGTTGCTAGGTCAGGTATGCCCATGATCTTATTGCTGCCAAGTCCATCATCACATGTCATCCAGAAAAATGCTGACATATTGCCAATTAGGTAGTCTTCCTGTCACCCCGTCCCAGATTGTATTGCTTAAAGATTAATACTGTGCAAGGATGAACCTATATGTTAGGGGACAGTCAAAAAATCTAAGAAAATAGGTTCAGTATAATTGGGAGACTGGGTCCATGTATAGGTCAGGCAAAACTGCATTCTCATTATTCCAGAAATTTTGGACAAAAAAATTTAAATGAGGAACTGGCAAGGTTTATAAGGGGAAAAATAGATCAGAAAGCTTAGAAAAAGATTTTCAAAATTTATTATTGCATTAAGTATTTCAAGTTATCTATTTTAAGAAATTTATAATTTGTTTTTTAAAAATTTTTTTTTAACGTTTATTTATTTTTGAGACAGGGAGAGACAGAGCATGAACGGGGGAGGGTCAGAGAGAGAGGGAGGGAGACACAGAATCTGAAACAGGCTCCAGGCTCCGAGCTGTCAGCACAGCGCCCGATGCGGGGCTCGAACTCACGGACCGTGAGATCATGACCTGAGCCGAAGTCGGACGCTTAACCGACTGAGCCACCCAGGCGCCCCAAGAAATTTATAATTTGAGAATAGCTCATAAAATGTTATAAAGAGAACAAATCTTTATAATTACTCAAATATTTATTAACATCTACGGATATACTAAATCTTTATCACATCACATGCGACCTCTAAAAAATGACCTACATGCAAATAGATATAAATAGATAGTACAAGGATATTGATAATCATAAATAAAGAATCAATTTTCACATTTGTAAAAGTGTGGGTTTTGGGTAAAATGGATTGGGTTTGAATTTAATACCTGCCACTTTATTGTGTGGCTGTGGGCATTTCCTATAACCTTTCTTCATCTTAGTGTTCTTAGTTAATTATTCTAAAATATACCTAACTTACAGAGAGGTTACAGAAATCAGATAATACATAGGCCACAGTGCCTGCCTCAATGAATGTGCAACAAATTATAGTTATTATTGTAATAAAACTTTCTTATTTTGATTAGAAAGAATAAATAAATAATGTATATAAATTGAGTAGTACTGGGGCATTTGGGTGGCTCAGTTGGTTGAACGTCTGACTTGAGCTCAGGTTGTGATCTTTTGGATCATAAGTTCAAGCCCCACATTGGGCTCTCTGCTGTCAGTGCAGACCTCACTTTGGATCCTCCGTCCCCCTCTCTCTCTGCTCCTCCCTCACTTGCTCTCTCTGTCTCTCTCTCAAAAATAAAAAATAAACATATGATAAATTGAGTAGATACTAACCAATTTAATTACTTCAATGGATTCTCTTCCCTTAAGCTTGTTTTTAAATTGTTTTTAAATTGAATTTACACATAGTGAACTAAAAATGTAAACAAATAAAAGTTGACTTCACAGCACTGATAAATTTAATTTAGCAATTGTATTAGTCTGTGGAATTTTGAGCTATGATTTGAAAGAGTAATAAATTATAGGCATACATAATCACTTTTTAAATATAAACTCACAAAGAACATCTGGTCCATGAGTGGTTACTATTAATTTAAGTATTCAAAGGAAAATATAAGTTTAAATCTTATTAAGTATTTTGAATTTTTAAAAATGTTTATTTTTGAGAGCAAGAGTGGGGGAGGGGCAGAGAGAGAGGGAGACAGAGGATCTGAAGCAGGCTCTGCACTGTCAGAGCAGAGCCCAATCCAGAGCTTGCACTGACTTACCGTGAGATCATGACCTGAGCGGAAGTCAGACACTTAACTGGTGACTGAGCCACCCAGGCACCCAAGTACTTTGAATTTTTATCATTTGATTAAGTAAAAGAAAATTATTTCAGTGAGTTGCCTAAATAATGATTTTATTTATTTTGAGTATCAGTGCAGTATGAAGTAATAGAAAGAACACTGGAATGACAATCCAGGGGCTCGAGATGCAGTATGACTTTGATATTAATAGCAGGATCTTGGGAAAGACAATTTCCTCTATAGGTCTCAGGATGTTGGGCAAGATGATACTTGATAGGGCCCACTTTCCATAGAGCCTACTTTACAGCTAAAAAATAACTTCCCAAATTATAGAACCTGAGTAACAAGGCAGTTATGAGAAGTTGGAAATGTGTTATTTTAGCATCTGGCATCTCAATTCTCTCATAGATAAAATGCTCCTCTTTATGAAGATATCTTGAAAAGCCACTGGCAGATAGTGAGTGAGATTCTGAGACAAGACCTCAGAGTAAATGTGGTTTTCTAGTCTGTGCTATAAAGGAGGGGATTTTTTTCCTATGAAAAGAAATAAAATTAGGGACCATGAGGACATGAACTCATTCCCTCCCTATTATCCTTTAACAGAAATCCTGATGGCTTTGGATTTCCAAAGATGGGTTGAGAGTTTTATCAAGGCTTATATAGCTCTCAAGGGGCAGGCAAACCCTAACTGACATCTAGACCACATTTTGGGAGCTTATCCAGGATCATGGAAACTAAGGCTTTGAATTAAATCACTACTCTTAAACTAAGTCAGCAGTAATAAATTGTTGGACACATGGAACAAAGTAAAAGATTTGAGCTGATCTTTAAAAATGGAATAATTAACTTAATTAATACACTTATCAACCTAATATAGTTGGGTTTTTTTTGGTGAGATGAGAATGCTTAAGATTTACTTTCAGCAAATTTCAAGCATACAATACTTAAATACTGTATTAACTATAGACACCATGCTGAACATAGACCCCCAGAACTTACTCATTTTATGTCTGAAGTGTGTGCCCTATGAATGACACCTCCCCATTTTCCCAGTCCTTGACAACCACCATTCTACTCTATTACGAGTTTCTTATGAGTTTAATTTTTTTAAGATTCCACATATGAAAAATCATTGAGTATTTCTCTCTCTCTGGCTTATTTCAATTACCATAATGTCCTCCAGTTTTATTCATATCATCACAAATAGCAGTATTTCTTTCTTTTTTATGACAATAAATATTTTTGACAATAAATATTTTTTAATCCATTCATCCATTAATGGAAGCTTAGGTTGTTTCCATATCTTGGTTTCTGTGAGTAATGTGGCAATCAAATGAGAGCTTGTATCAATTCATGATACTGAGTTTGTTTCTTTGGGATAGATACCCAGGAGTAGAATTGCTGAATAACACGGTAATTTTATTTATAATTTTTTGAGGAACCCCCATTTCCATACTGTTTCCCATAGTGGCTGTACCAATTTGCATTTCCAACAAAAATGTATAATGGTTCCTTTTTCTTCATACTCTCTCCAACATTTGTTATCCCATTTTGAAAATAGACATTCCTACAGATGTGAGGTAATATCTCATTATGGTTTTGATTTTAAATTTTGCTGATGATTAGTATTGTTGAACACTTTTTCACGTACCTGTTGGCCATTTATATATCTTTTTTGGAAAAATGTCTATAAAGATTTTTTGCCATTTCTATTAGGTTACTTGTGTTTTGTTTTGGTCATTGTGTTAGAAGAGTTCCTTATATGTTTTGGATAGTAACCTTTTATCAGATATATAGTTTGCAAATATTTTCTCACATTCTGTAGGTTGCCTTTTCATTTTATTGACTGCTATGCAGAAGCTGTTTAATTTGATGTAATTTTACGTGTTTATTTTTGCTTTCTGTACTTGTGTTTTGGTGTCATATCCATGACCATTGCCAAAACCAATGTCATGAAGTTTCTTCCTTATTATTTCTTTTAGGTGTTTTATGGTTTCAGGTTCTACACTTAAGTCTTTAATTCATTTCCACTTAATTTTTGTGAGTGCTGTAAGATAGGGATCCAGTTTCATTCTTTTGCACGTGGGTATTGTTTTTCAGGCAGTTTATTGAGAAGACTATCCTTTTTCCATTGTATGTTCTTGGCAATTTTGTCAAAAATTGGTTGACCACACATGTGTGAGTTTGTTTCTGGGCTCTGTATTCTATTTCATTGGTCTATATGCCTGTTTTTGTACCACTACCATAATGTTTTGATTTACTGTAGCTTTGTAATATAGTTTGAAATCAGAAAATGTGATGCCTCCAGTTTTGTCTTTCTCAAGTTTGGTTTGGCTATTTAGGGTCTTTGTGGTTACATACCATACCAATGAGTCAAGGAAGAAATCAACAAGGATATAAAAATATATTGAAACAAATGAAAATGGACATACAACATACTAAAACTTATAGGATGCAGCAAAAGCAATTCTGGGGGGAAAGATTATCAATAATTGCCTCCTTTAAGAAAAAGGAAAATATCTCAAATTACCAATCTAACTTTACATTTTAAGGAACTAGAAAAAGAGGAACAAACTAAGCCCAAAGTAAGAAGAAGGAAGAAAATAACAAAGATCAGAGCAAAAATAAGTGAAACAAAGACTGGAAGAACAATACAAAAAAAATCAATGAAAATTAGAGCTTTTTTTTTTTTTAAAGATAAACAAAATTGACAAACTTAACTAGAGTAACTAAGAAAAGAGATAATAAAACAGAAATGAAACAGAAAACATTATAACTGATACCACAAAATACAAAGGATATTAAAGCACTACTATTAACAATTATATACCAACAAATTAGGAGACATTTAAAAATCTAGAAGAGGGGCGCCTAGGTGGCGCAGTCGGTTAAGCGTCCGACTTCAACCAGGTCACGATCTCGCGGTCCGTGAGTTCGAGCCCCGCATCAGGCTCTGGGCTGATGGCTCAGAGCCTGGAGCCTGTTTCCGATTCTGTGTCTCCCTCTCTCTCTGCCCCTCCCCCGTTCATGCTCTGTCTCTCTCTGTCCCAAAAATAAATAAACGTTGGGAAAAAAAAAATCTAGAAGAAATTTAAAAATTCCTTGGCACATACAACCTGTCAAGACTTGGTCATGAAGAAATAGAAAATCTGAAGAGACCAGTTGTAGGTAAGGAGATTGAATCAGTAATCAAAAATCTCCTAACACAGATAAGCTCAAGAGCACATAACTTTACAGGTGAATTCTACTAATATTTAAAAAGAATTACTATCAATCCCTATCAAGCTCTTCCAAGAAAACCTAACAGGAAGGAGCACTTTCAGACTCATTTTATGAGGCCAGCATTACTCTGATACCAAAGCCAGACAATAACACCACACAAAAAGTGAAAATTACAGGCCACTATCCCTGATGACACAGATGCAAAAATACTCAACAAAATACTAGCAAACAGAATTTAACAGTACACCCTTTTAGATCATTCACTCTGATCAAGTGGGATTTACATCCGTGATGCAGAGATGGTTCAGTATACTAAATCAATAAATGTGACATATTACATTAACACAACAAAGGGTAAAAAACAAATTATCATCTCAATAAATTAAAAGAATACATTGGGCAAAACTCAATATACTTTTATGGTAATACATCACAACACATTAAATACAGAAAGTACCTCAACCTAATAAATTCTACATATGCCAAGCCAATAGCTAACATCATATTCAAAGGTGAAAAGCTGTGAGCTTTTCCTCTAAGACCAGGAGAGGACAATGATGCCTGCTCTTGCCACTTCTTTTCAACACAGTACTGAAAGTCCTGGCCAGGATAATTAGGCATGACAAAGAAATACAGGGCATCCAAACTGGAAAGGAGGAAGTAATATTGTCTCTTTTTGCTGATAACAGGATCTTATATATAGAAAATCATAGTGGTTCCACCAGAAAACTGTTAGAACTAATAAACTAATTCAGTAAAGTTCCAATATACAAAATCAGTATACAAGAACCAGTTGCATTTTCTACACACTAACATGAACTATCTGCAAGAGAAGTTAAGAAAGCAATCCCATTTATAATAGCATGAAAACCAATAAAATACTTAGGAATAAATTTAACCAAGCAAATGAAAGACCTGTATATTGAGAACTACAGGACATTGATGAAAGAAATGAAAACATAAATAAATGGAAAGATACCCCATGTTCATGGATTGGAAGAATTAATATCGTTAAAATGTCCATCTCCTTGAAGCAATTTATAGACTTCAGTGTTATCACTATCAAAATTCCAATGGCATTTTTCACAGAGATGGAAAGACAATCCTAAAGTTCATGTGTAATACATGCTTTCTTAAAGGGTTGGAGATTTGCTTAAAGGTGGTCCGTAACAGATTTGTTTGATGCCTTAAAATCCCCATCATGTTCTATCCATATTCTGTAGCTATGATATAGTTGAGCATTGAAAATCTAAGACAGAATACATGCAGCAAGTAACAAGATATTTTTTAAAATGCCACCAAAATGGTGTAGAAGTGGAATGCTGAGAGAAGTATGGCAAGTGAAGGATAAACATAGAAGATTGATATGACCCAGCATTACAAATCAGGCATGTTTCCAGAGAAACCAGTGTTTGTGCTTCTGTCACCAATTGCATGACCTCTGATTAGGTAGTATGAAGATTCACTGTCAAATGTTTGGCAACACATGAGTAGGAAAAGAGAAGACCCATTTTATTTGTGTTAGTTCTCCATAGACTACTATGTTTTCTGTATATTTAATATGCCTATGATTTGATAAAGGAGATAACCAGGAACTATTATAAAAAAAGAAGAGAAAGAAAAAAAATGTATTGTTAGTGTTATCATTAGTGAGGATGATGATTTTGATGAAGCTGGGAAACTAGTCAGGATGTTGCTAGTGAAGAATGGGGAGAACCTAAATATAGATAGTGTTAGGAGGATATAAATTAAGGAAACGATCTTAGAAGTATTCAGGAAGTGGAATTAAGAGAATGGAATGGAATATGGATGGTGAAGAAGAATGCTTTAAGGATAATCTGTAAATTTCTGATTTAGTTTAGGAGATAAATGGTGCCATCACTAAAATGGGAAACATAATGAATATGAACGGAAAATTGGTGGTCGATAAAGAATTGAATAAAGGATGAAGAATTGGAGGTGAATGAAATGGGATAAAGATAATAATTAATTCAGCTTTGAACACATGAGTTTCCAGACAGTGATGTTCAGAGAACAGCTGGACATATAGGTTAAGGCTTAATGAAAAAAAATCCTTGCTATATGCCTTTCAGAGTTTTCAATATATAAAAGTAATTGAGGCCTTATGTAGAGTTTTACTTATATTTATAGAGAGTAAAAAGAGGAGAAAAGGGGAAGGAAGAGAAGAAAAGGAAGTGGAAAATATGGGAATGGAAATAGTGAAAGATTAGAAAAAGGACTTTATAAAGGAGATAAGAAATGGGTTTGGAGGTCAGAATTAGGGCTTATTTGTGTAATAAAAACAAAGGAGCTAAAATAAGGAAAAAGAGTAATAAGAGGTATAGGAGCAGAAAGGTTGAATAGACAACTGGTTACCTTGCCACTGGTGACCTGGGGAGTGTGGGGTGGTGCATCTGGACGCCTCCTAACTAAGAATCTAATGGGGAAGAGAAACAATTTCAAATAACCATGTTTAGAAATTTAAGCTTAAATTCAGTCAGAACAAAAGAGTAATTTGAAAACAATATGCATAATATGGGCATTATGGAGCTTAAATGATTTTGTAAAAGAAATGTATGTTTATAAGGAGATTAGCAAATGCTTGAAAACAAAGTTATTTTTATAGAAGATAATTTAATTGTATAAATTTTTGATAGTTTGTGTTTTCACAGTACTGTGGCATTTAGATTTTTAAGCTTTGCAGAATTGCTAGCTGAATTGAAATAGATAGCTTAGGTTCTCTGATTTCCATTTAAATGCTCAACAAACTGTCACAAAGAAGTGGTGTTGCATGGTTTATAACAACTTTAAGAGATTTGCAGCTGTGCTATGAATACATCCAATTATACAAATATGACTTTCAAAATTACTTTTTGCTATTACCTGGACAAGTTAGTGTAGAGGAAGTGGTTTGCCTAGATATAGGAAGCTAATATAGATTTGAAGATTTGATATATGCAAATAACCTTCTGCACAAAAAAGGGAAAAATTACAGCAACTATTTATTACAGACAAAACTTAATTAAAAAGAAAGAGTTGAGTTTTTAGGATTAGATTTTTTATTTCAGAGTCAGATACTTTTATTAAGTGGCAGGGAGGTCAGTTAGAGTTCTCAATATTATCTATTGAATTTCAGATGATTTCATTTTTAATTTTGGCAAGAAATTGATTACTTGGGAGGGCAGAATCTAGGATCATGTAATATTGTATCAGGCAGACATGTTGACTGTCGTCTGGTTAGCCCCAAACTCCCAAGGTGAAGAAATTATAGCTTGAAAAAGTTAAAGAGAAACAAAGAGCCTGGGAAGGAGGGTCTAAATAGAGCATTGCAGTAGATGTGGAACAAATAGATTTTGGCTTCCCACCATTGGCTAACTACAGGATGTAGTTGATAAGCCATAAGGAGAGTTGGGATAGGAAATGAAAGCAAAGACAAAGCTCAAATACCGTGAAAAAATTGCAAAGCTGTAACAGAAGGTAACTCTATTAGCTACAAGATACCATATTAGGTACTAGTTTGATGAATGCCAATTCTTATTCCAGAACCACCAGATTTTATAAGATTTTAAACATTCCAGGTTGTATAATTAAGAAAAATGTATTTGGTATTTTTCCTTACTAAAAATAGATGTCACAATTTATGAGTTCATAAATTTTCACGTTAATCACTAAAAGATTTGTTGCCAAATTAAGAGATAGATAAATGCATGGTGTTAGGGGAAAGAGTAGGGGTGAGAGAGAGGAAGAATAATTATTCAAGAGTAACAATATTTATGTTGTTTCTTAAAGTATCGCTTTATTTTTTAAATTTTATTTTTGAAAGATAGAGAGAGAGACAGAGTGCAAGTGAGGGGAGGGGCAGAGAGAGAGAGGGAGACAGAATCCGAACAGGCTCCAGGCTCTGAGCTGTCAGCACAGAGCCTGATGTGGGGCTCGAACTCACAAATTTCGAGATCGTGACCTGAGCCGAAGTCGGATGCTTAACCGACTGAGCCATCCAAGTGCCCCTCAAAGTGTCACCTTAAAATCTCAGAGAATTGGGGCGCCTGGGTGGCGCAGTCGGTTAAGCGTCCGACTTCAGCCAGGTCACGATCTCGCGGTCCGTGAGTTCGAGCCCCGCGTCAGGCTCTGGGCTGATGGCTCAGAGCCTGGAGCCTGTTTCCGATTCTGTGTCTCCCTCTCTCTCTGCCCCTCCCCCGTTCATGCTCTGTCTCTCTCTGTCCCAAAAATAAATAAACGTTGAAAAAAAAAATTTAAAAAAAAAAATCTCAGAGAATTAAAAGCAGTCTAAATATCAAAGAATAAGAGAAAATGGATTAAATAAATTAAAATCTACCTTTATAAGTGGCCCATTATGCAGTCATTAAAAAGCATGGATTCAAATAATGTATAATGACTTTGGAAAAAGATAGTAAGCTGGAAATAGAAGTTTAAATATGTATATGATATAATGTAAACAATATAGTTTGATATAATATATATGTGTTTATAAGATGATACAGAAAAAGAAAAAATGAAAAGTTAATAACCTGCTATTATTCCACTTAATTTTGCTGTGTTTTCCATTTTGCTGTGTTTTGTGTGTTTTAACTTCTTTCAAACAGCGACCATTTATTTCTTTTATTATGCTTTGTACTTGTATCATTTAGGTTTCAGTCACACAAATAATTTCAACAAGATGTATATACTATAAAGAATAGTTAACCAAGTGAAAAATAGTTAACTACTGAAAGAAGTAAAAGGGAGCTCTAAGTGTAATGGGTTAACAAATGCAGAAGGCTGCTGCCACCGCTAGGATTGAGGGAAATATGAACTGTAAATAAACTCAGAATTTAGGGAGACCTTCACCTCCCCTCCCCCACCCCTGCCCCACCAAAGCTGAGATTCATTCCTCTGAGGAGATGATGTGCCTTCCCATCCCCTTCCCACCCTGCAGTGAAGAATAGACTTGTTGGAGGCTGCTTTTAGAAACATGAAAGCTGCCAAGAACAAACTTTTTGTAGACCTTTGGGAACCACAAGAGCATCCTGTTGCCTCAGGGAACACTGAGAACCATACTTCCAGACACTCACTGCTTGGGTGAAGGAGGGCAGGCAAAATGAAAGGCATTTTTTCCTCCTCTGGTTTTAAGTGATTTAGTATGCTCTTAATAAAAATGGACAATATGAAAGTGGGAAACAGAAATTTAAAAAATGTTTTTGTTTTGAAAGAGAGCAAGCGAACGAGCCAGGAAGGGGCAGAGAGGTTGAGGGAGAGACAAATCCCAAGCAGGCTCTGCACTGTCAGCACAGAGCCTAACATGGGGCTCGAACTCACTAACTGTGAGATCATGACCTGAGCCAAAACCAAGAGTTGGACACATGACTGACTGAGCCACCCACATGCCCCAGAAACCTCATTTTTAATTATATTCTTATGGTTTATTTTTAATAATTTTAAAATTAATGCATACAACCTGTAGTTACACAGTTTTAACTATTATCTGGAATTAATGTCTGGTAGAGACGTCAAATTGGTGCCTCATACATTCAGACATTGACATGACTATTCTCCGTGTAATGATTAAGTAGTGGATGACTGTTAACTTTATTAACACTGGATTAATGTGTTTCAAAAATGCAAATCTCTCATGTCATTCATTGCTTGAAAGTCTTTAACAGTTTCTCCTGGCTATGAGGATAAAGAGGCAAATTTATAGCACAACTGTTCAGCTGTTTATAATCTTGACCAGATTACCTCACAAATTTCATTCCATGACACAGTCAATTTTTATGTTTCAGTCTCATTGGCTTTAATGTATTTACTTAAAAAAATCATATATTTTTTTCCAGTTCAGGACCTTTATACTTGCTTCTCCCTCTGCAAAGCTTGTTCTTCACATGCCCTTCCATCCAGTCCATTCCTGCTTTTCTCCTCTCTTGACAGTAGTAAATGCTTACATAATTAGTTGTTTGGTTTTGCCTTCCCAGTCAGTTGGAAGCACCATTCAAACCTAGACACCTTGTCTCATAAGTCATAAGTGCTTTGTAATTATTTGCAAATTGAAGGAATAACTAAATAAATGAAAAGTTGAAAAGAGTGTTCCGAAGTGTGATATAAGAGAAAGTAAAATTTTAGCAAATTTTCTTGGTCCTCTTCTCACCTATTAACACTAAACTTAACATATTTTAAATATGTTAAGTAAAAGTAAGATTTGGACTATTCATATAAGAAGGTATATTGTCATAAAATGGTTGATGCAAGGTTTTGTCATTATAATATCAATGTGACTAATACAATAAGGTTCAATATTTAGGTTAAAAATCATTGCTTAATTTCTGAAAATTTAAGTTAAAATTTGTTAATTATTTCCTAAAATTGACAAATTTAGTGAAAAGCTGCACAGACTTTTTGTCCATATCGAAAAATACTGATTCTTGCATAGAGGGTTATTTATTCTCTTCCTTTGGTTTGTCACACCTTCTTGCACATGTCATCTCTACTGCAAAAGATATTTTCTCTGAATAATTTACCCTCACCATTTCTACCTGAAAATTATAAATATATAGTTATTAACTGTTATTTAACAGCATTTTTACTATGTTACACAAGAAGTAGCTTTCATTTTCTGGCAGAAGATGTAAAAAATATGAATGACTACTTTTAATTATAAAAGGTATTTAATATGCTTCCATGATTCTAAAATATAATTCCATTAACATATACAGGAGGTTAAGCTGGTAGTGAACATTTATCTTTTTCGGCTCGTTAAAGTTATGTTGACATTCAGAAATAACAAGGAGCAGGAGATATCTTTTGACTTCATTTTCATAACAATATCACTTCAGGTGACAGAGCAGATGGTCAGCAATGTGTAAATAGAGCACTGAATTAACCAGATAGATTCCAGCATGTATATAGTTCAGACATATATGAGACTCAATTTCATTTAACTCTGCCAATTTCAAAACATCCCATTCCATGTTGTATAATAATGTATTTCATAGAAAAATAACTAATTTAATAATAAAAATTATTGATGCTATAGTCATTATTATACACTACTTTTATATTAATATTTTTGACATCATAAATATGTCCAGAATTATTAATTTTAATTTTACTTAATCTTACACTGGATATATTTATATAATCGAATCATATGTGACATATATATAACACATTATTCTTTTATGTTTGTAAGTAGCCACATAAGAAAAAAGTTCAAAACTCAAAACAGTGTTGTATTGTTTTTGTTCAATTTTTTCTTTGTTGCTAAATTTGTTACTATTTTAATCCTAAAAATATGAATAAGCGTTACTTGTGACACAGCTGATTGCTCACGGCTAAATTTTGAAATAGAAATCTAAAATCTTGTTAATTTTGAACTACTAAATAAATATTTCTCCACTTTTTTTTCCTTAAGGTATATGAAAAATAAGCTCTAGTTTAATATTAACTTTAATATAAAAATTTTAAATTTTTATATATTGTCCTTTTTTATTTGAATTTTTAATTTTTTTTTGAGAGAGAGAGAGTGTACACAAATGCACATGCACACACGTGCACGTGTTTGCACATAAGTAGGGGAGGGGCAGAAGGAGAGGGAGGGAGAGAATCCCAAGCAGGCTCCACACCTGGCATGGAGCCAGGGCATGAGGCTTGTTCTCTCAAACTGTGAGATCATAACCTGAGCCAAAATCAAGAGTTTGACATGTAACTGACTGATCCACCCAGGTGCCCCTGCATTTGAATTTTTATTTTGACAGATATAGAACTAGATATTAAATAAATATGTTTTTTGGTATAAGTGAATACTAATAAAAAGAAACAAATTTAGAGGCAATCCAAATTGAAATAATTAGAACCAGCCCTAAATCTTCACCTTCTAGATTCGTTCTTTGTCTTCTTAGTTTGTATACTGTTTCTTTTTTTGTCTTGCATCTGGCTTATAAATGTCTTTTACTGTCAAGAGGAAAAGTGGCTCATCAATGTACAAATTTCCAAGGGAAAATGTTCTATTTTCTCACAACCTATGTAATGAGGAATTTCTTCTTTAATCTCTCTCATTTCCACTTAATCTAGCCTAGGGGAAAAACATACTTCTCTTTAATTTTCTGTATTAAAATATCAGTGGATTTAGGAAGGGATTTATATTTAGCAGTCTTTAGGAGGCAAAGATCCTCTTAGATTATTAAAAAAAATTTTTTTAATGTTTATTTATTTTTTGAGAGAGAAAGAGAGAGTGAGCAGGGAAGGGGCAGAGAGAGAGAGAGGGAGACATAGAATCTGAAGCAGGCTCCAGGTTCTGAGCTGTCAGTACAGAGTTTGACAGGGATCTTGAACCCACAAACTGTGAGATCATGACCTGAGCCAAAGTCGGACACTTGACTGACTGAGCCACACAGACAACCCACTTTTAGATTATTTTTAAATAATGATTGGACATGAATTATAAGCAACTCAGTGTGTGAAAAATACCTATTTGCTATAAAAAATTATTTGGAGGATAAGACTATTTTTAAGGCTAATGATAGCTAAATATCTTATCACCAGCATAATAAAACAACTCCAAAAATTTCGAAATATACTGTGTTAACAGCATTGATGAAGCAATTAAAAATTTTAATTTAATGAATATTTATTATTGTTCAAACCTACACTGGGTCACAGAGACCAAGATGCTGTTTTTAAGAAGCTTAAAATTTAAAGAAGGGAACAGCTTTTGCCCAATTTACCTACCCTTTTACTCTTGTTGATTGCTATTTTGGTTGCCAACTTAGATATTGTAGAAAAAAAAATTAAATTATAATACTATTGACTGGGATGAAGAAGAGAAATAGACACAGTATTCATTGGTATTGTTTCCTTTTCCTCTCCCTGTAGTGTTCCAAAATTAGGGCTCTCTGGTCAAGCTGATGAAGTTTTGAGGTGATGGTGGGGTTCGTAGGGTCTGGAGCTGATGACCAAGAAAAAATTCTTGAAGATATCTTTAGTGCAAAAAGGAGATTTTATTAAAGCATGGGGACTGGACGGGTGGGCAGGAAGAGCTGCATTGGGTCATGATGGGTAACTCCTTACATACCCTCAGGTTGGGAGGGGATCAAGGATAGAGTAAGTCTTTAAGGAATTATGGAAGCAAGGTTTCCAGGACGTTGAGGGGCTAGCTATTGCTTGGGAAATGCAATTTATTACCATTTAATAAAACCTCACTCATGAGACCTTTCAGATGTGTATCAGGGGGCCATAAGCTTGGAGTATGATTGCCAGCATATATCTTGGGGAAGTTGAGATAAAGGGAGTTGATTTACAGGATCCTTGAGGTTGGGGTAATGTTCAGTGAAGGTTCTCTTTTGCCCCTAGCAAAGTGTCATCATTGAGCTAAGCTCCCAGAAGGAAATCACTCTGCTAGTTTCAAGGACTTGTCAATGGGCTGTAGGCAGTAAGGGAATTTAATTTTTCATTTACCTTAGTTTCCCCATCACTATGGCAAGCACTTAAACCCCTTTCCTTTGTTCTTGTAGCCAGGCGTGTCCAAGGAATATCACACAGATCCCACCTGGGGTGGGGGGGGGGTGCTAGCTTTACTTTACACCTCAGCCTGTCTCATGCTCCCTCATCACAGCTAATAGTCTAGTCTGGCCCCCCAGATAGGGAGAAAAATAGAGTTGGAACTTAAGGCAGAGGAATGAGCAATTTCCCTGGCTATTAGCTAGAATTTTGTCAAAGTAACTTGCACAACAGGAAGATAAATGTACTTGTTATTCCTTTTATTGTCTAGTAAATGTTCAATCTAATTGTTGATTTGGATTGAATTATATGCACAAAACCTCACTGTAGTTTCCAGATCACTTTAGGATATATTATATAATTTAACTATTCTGTATATTTTTTAAATATCTCCTTTCGAATATAACAAATACATGCTGGGAGAAAAAAATTATTGGAAAATATTAAAAAGTTATTAGGGTGTCCATTAGTTTAAGCCTCCAGCACATACACATACACACACACACACACAAACACACAAAATCCCACTGTATTGGGTTCCTGGCTTTTTTTTATATAGAAATTTAAATTTTCAAAATATCTTGCATCTTTTATTGCTGGAAAAATGGAATAGAAATATGGAGCAAAACAAAAACATTAAGATAAGGTAAATGAAATGCCCTTCCCAACCAGGCTCTATTAAAATATTTGTTCCATTCTAAACAAAGGATTGTGAGATAATAGAATTTTTCTGTCCTCTCCAAGATATCTTTCTTGTTTGAAACACTCTGATAAATGCTATGTTTTGCTATTTAATGTATTCACCATTTTTTTTCTTGAGCTTATTTTGTCAGCCTTTCTATTTCCTTCTATGAGCAATAATTAGAACCAATTACTATTTCTTTTACAAAATTTTGTAAAGCCTGGGAAAATGTTTTGAATATAATGGCTGCTTAAAAGTGTTGATGACTGTTACTTTAATGGTTAATAAATAAAGAAAAGTTGACTCTTTTTCTTTAATAAATGATTTTAAAGTGTCCTAAAGGAATCAAAGTACTTTTTCTCATCATATCTTTATATATTATATAGGTCAAGAGAATGGTTAAGTAGAAGGAAATATGGAATAGAATTATACTGAAATATCTTGTCACAAGGTGGCACTGCTATTTCAAATATGAGGCTATATCTAGCACTTTTCTTTTATTGGATGATCTTTTAAAATGTTTAAAATATTTTAAAAATACTTCATACTACTTTAAGGATTTTAGATCTCAGATAAACTTTTAAAGAGAAATATTCACAATTAATGTAGCCTACTGGCTACAATTTTTTGCATTTTGTTTTGTTTTGTTTTTTGTTTTTTCGACGAAGGCCTGTTGAAGTTCCTAGTTTCAAACATCCAGCTTTGATTAAGTTTAGATATACTAATGTAATCTAATGCCCTTAGGGAAAAAAATGAGCAGATGGGCATTCCAGACCATAACACTTCATTTTTTACTTTCATTTTTTTATTGACTTGTTAAGAAAATAATTGATTCCATTTTACTAAATGTCATTATTAGGACATGCTAGTCAGCTTTTATCCATCAGGTTAGTAATTATTATTAATTTTAGGAAAAAGAATATTTAAGGTTCTGAATTGGTATTTTGGTAAAAAAGAAGTGTCTTACTATCAAAGTACATCTCATATGCACAAAGTTGAAATGAAACTGAGTAGAATAGCATCAAATGTTGTTATATTCTCTGGGAAACACTCATTTAGGCTTATTTTCACTGAATATATGGTCATGGTTTCTATAGCTGTAGCTTTAATTACAATGTATTATTTTTTTACATGAAAACAGTACTCTCTGAATAAAGTATTTGAGCTACAGAAGCCAAAAGGTGAGAGGTGATGCTCATTAAGCAGGCTGGAAAGAGAATAAGGATAAAAGTTTGCTAAAGGCAAATAGTCACCTTCGCAAGTGTTAAAGAGAAAAGAACAATACCCAAACAACCTTCCCGCCTGAAGTTACCAAGAGACCTAGAATTAGTTCAAAAATACAGTTTTAGAAAGGATAGCACAACAGCTTTTAAGTTTAGCACATTGTATGTTCTCAAGGAATAATTAAGTTATATCTCAAACTCTGAGTGAACCTGCTTGCCGTTTATAAATAGCTTGTGTTCTTGAATTTGGATTTAACACATGATTCAGTCATGCTAGCATTTGTGGACAAGATGCTATTCTTGTAGGTATAACTTCTGTAGTTAACCTGAGATGAGCCAGTCCTCTGAAAATTCTTTTTATTAGTTTCTTGGAAGTAAGAAGGAAGAAGAGAAAGAAAAGGAGAAGACTGTATAGTTCTACATGAAAAGGCAAACCCCTCAGATTGGCGATTACAGCAGTAATGTTACTTATCAGAGAACCCCTTCCTTGACTACTCACTCTTTACCCCAGTGCCCTGACACGGCAGATATGGACTTGTATTTTGCCTTTCTCTCTCACTAGACTATACCCTATGTGGGAGTAGAAATAATGTTTTGTTCACTGCTGCATCCTCAGCATCTCAATCATTCAGGACATAATAGGTATCTTGAAGAATGTTTGTTTAGTAAGTGAATTTTTATGTACATAGAGATATGATTTTTAAAATAATAATAAGCAATTTATAGTAGATATTTACTAAACATGAATTGGGGGGGTACTGTTATTAGACAATGCCTAAAATCTGGCTTTACAGGACCAAAACTTTTTGGATGCTCAGTGTTTTTTTTTTTTTTCTCTAATCTATAACATAGAACATAGAGGACATATATAGAAGTTTGAGGAATCAAGATATCTGGGCTGTGGCCATGAAGGGGACTCACCAAGGGGCATTAACTTGGTAACTTTAGCATATTTTAGGTCTGATTTCAGGCTTGTACAATCGATCATGTTATTCAGTCTTCTTACTGAAGATTGTATTATTTTCAGAATAATTTAGCCTACATAAACTTCTCAAATGGGCATACTTGCCCCTGGGGAGAGCTAACTGAGTGCTATAGCCAAAGTAATCCCATGGCGGTGAGTGCAGAAGGGTTTAGATAGAGTGAAACAGAGTGCTTCAGACTATGCCTAAGCCTAAGTGTGGCTTCCAAACATCTCCTCTGTATGCATCTGTGGACAGAAGTTGGGGATTATAGCTTGAAATAATTTACCTTGAATTCTAAGACTATAATAAAATATGATTATATAATTTACTTCATAACATATATGTTTCTTTTGTAATAAAAATAATTTTCTGACCTTCTTACTGTCAAAAGTTGATGCTCTGGATTGCGGGTCTCTCCTATGGCTTCATATAACACTGATATACAGCCTGTAATAGAGTATGGAGCTTGATAAATATGGCTTAAGCCATCATTCATCCATTTATGTATTCAGTCCCCTTTTATGTGCATAGTACTGTGTCATGTGCTTGGGAAAAAGATAAGCAAGACAAATTTGGGAGACTAATAAACAAATTACAATGCGATAACTGCAATGATGGAGTTGGACACAGGCTGGTATGAAAATTGAGGGGAGGGAGTATGCAGTCTGAATTAGCAGAAATTTTATTGTGAAAAGCTTCCTAGATAAGTAGGATTCAAGTGGAGAGAGGCAAGTAAAGGGGAATAAAAGAGGCATGAAGAGAAAAATTAAGTGTATTTGCAAAATCCATCTCCTCATAGAGGTATGCATATTACTATGATAGATACACCAAGAGTTTGAACCAGAATATTCCTGGAAAATGCTTAAATGAGCATTGAAGTCTCCTTGCCCCATTGTTTTCCATTTCAATTACAAATCTGACCTTGTTAAATGGCAATTTATTTTCTTTAGAAATATTAATATTTTAGTCTTGCTTGCTAGGAATTATTTAGTATTTTCTCCATTGAATGTAAAATACTCTATCAGTATCTTAACTGCTCTTTTTTTGGTGAAAAGACAAAAGCCACTTTGTTGTTTAGTAGTAGTAGTACTAGTAGTAGTAGTAATAGTAGTATTTGGTTGTTATTATAAGAATAGCAAGTCTTTGCCTTATCATCTTAGTCTGCTCAGTCTCATGGAATTTGCCACGGACTTTCCAAACAGGTTTTTTGTTTTTTTCTTTTAATATTTTCTCTTCTCTTCTCTTCTCTTCTCTTCTCTTCTCTTCTCTTCTCTTCTCTTCTCTCCTCTCCTCTTCTTTTATTTTAGAGAGAGAGAGTGAGTCAGGGAGAGGGACAGAGGGAGAGAGAGAATCTTAAGCAGACTCCATGCTCAGTACGGAGCCCCATGCAGGACTGGATCCCATGATCCTTGATCTTCTTGGATTATTTTGTATCCCAACCAGAATGATCATGCTGTCCAGACTGTAAAATGTATTTAAGAAATACATTGCAGAAGTTTTTACTTAAAATTTTATACATTTTTTCTGACTATAAAAGCAATACCTATTTAATTAAGAACATCTGTATGGTATAGAAAAGAATATAGAAATAAATAGAAATCACCAGAGTTGTACAATCTAGTCACACAGTCTGAATGGAAGCTCCTTGAATTATATAATTTGGTATCCTTGATTGTTATCTACTGTTAGCATTGGTTTTTTTCTTCAGTTTTTTTTAAAGCAAAACACTGAAGAAAAAAAATACTGTATATGTATGCATTTGTACATATATTCCCCAGTGAATACAGATTGAAAATCTTCAGTTTCATTTAAATTTAGCTACAACAAAGAAGCTTGAGGGGAAAAACCCATGTACTTAAAATGTACCAAAGTACAAGTGATAAAAATCCTATTTTTATAAATGAAATGTTTTCATTTCCTATGCCTGTAAAAGTGTGAGTCAAAAAGTGAAATTGCAATAAAATGCAATAAAAATGTATCACAGAAATTGTCAGATGGTGAAATGGTCAAATAATGAAAGAGAAAACTGTCTAGAATTTGGGACTAGCTATTAAGAAATCTGAACCTTAATATTCCTTCTAACACTCACAATTCAGAAAGCAAGTGTTCTCAAGGCTAGTAATTATGGCCTTTAGCTCATTTAGCTCCTCTTATTTTTTTTCTATTTTCTCCCCAAAATTGGGCTATGGGGTAGAGATAGACAGTATTTAATGAGAATCTATCATATGTCACATATCATCATACACTTTTAAAATATTTTTGTAATAAAAAATTTCCAACCTCTACAAGAGAAGGGTGAACAGTATAATGAACTCCAATTAACCCATATCCCAGCTTTATCAATTATTATTTTACTAATCTTGTTTTAGGTATTGCTGCCTCCTTACCTTTTTGTGCTGAAGTATTTTTTTTTAATTTTATTTATTTATTTTGAGTGAGAGAGAGAGGGAGAGAGAGGGAGCAATGGAGGGGCAGAGAAAGAATCCCAAGCAAGCTCCACACTTGTGAGCACAGAGCCTCATGTGGGGCTCAAACTCATGAACTGTGAGATCATGACCTGAGCAATAATTAAGAGTTGGATGCTTAACTGACTGAGCTACCCAGGTGCCCCTGTGCTGAAGTATTTTAAAGCAAATTCTAGATATAATGTTATTTTTACTCAAAAAACTACCCAATTGTATTAAAAGTTATAAATATAGTATATTTTTTTATTACTTGAGACAAACTTCTACTGAAGACAGTGCAAGATATGTCATAAATATATATGAAATGCAACAAAATATTTCTATAACATTTTACATTTTATAGTATTCTATTATATAAAACATAATATATTATAATATATTTGACTTAACAAAAATTTATTAGTGCCTATTACAGGGCTGGGAGATTATGTGGCTTCCAAAACAACTTTTAAACTGGTTTTGAAGGTTTGGGTAAGTTACTTAACCTTCATAGCACTGTGTTTTAGGGTTCTTTGTGTGGCAGTGACCTATACTAAGATTCACCAAAACAAAAGAAGAAATTTATTTGAAGGATGTTGGGGTATTTAAGGAAATAAACAAGCACTGGACAGAAGTTAAGTAGTCAGAGACTTGAGTCTTGATGGAGTTCTCATCTTTGTTCCTCTTTATTGGTCTCACCATTCTCTCTTGTTGCCAAGTTTTTTCTTATATGATAGAAAACATGATGTTAACGGGTTTATAACTTGGAGTTTATCAAAATCTAACACTCTTCATAAAGATACCAGCTTCTGGAACAATCAACTGTGGCCAGGGGTAAAATGAAATGATTTAAGAATATAGAAACAGAAGTCATGTGGGTAGAATAGGTGACATGTAGTTCTCAGGAAAGCTGAGAGAAAAGATGTGCAAACAATCACATACACATTCTCTGTGGGGACTAAATGATTTTGTCTGTAAATGAAATCTTTGCATTGCATGATTGCTGAGGTACCATCTAGTTCCAAATATATATCTCTTCCAAAGTCCCTAAAAGTATCTGTAGGAAGTTTGTTACTTTGGAAAGGCAGGAGACACTATAAATAAATAATAAAATGTCTAGTAATATGAGTTTATCTAAACTTCAGGACTACATTGTGACATTTTAAAGCATATAGTTTAATGTGACAGGCTATTAATTTGAAACTTTAATAAGAGAAGAAACCAAAAGCAGATAATTTCATTTTGCACTAAATATATCTGAACTGTTCTGTCATACTGACATTCCCCACCCATAGAAATTATGGCAAAGTAAATTAAAGAATGAGATAATTTTTATGTAAAAAAACAAGAGTTTGTTTCTCATTGCTAGTTTTTTTTCATATTTTGAAGTCTCAGGTTTGGTTATTTTTAAACTTACCTAAACTTTTATATTTTTAATGCTCATACATAGCTTAAAAATTTATTATGTTTTCACAGTGAAGCCCCAATATGATTTTTTTTTTTTTGCTTCAGACATTTTATGTTACTTTATTCAGTTACTATGTATTGAGTGTCCATTGAATATGTTAGGCTCTGATAGACAAAATACATCTTCAATTTATATAGTATTTACCTTTATTTCTTTAAATTTTAGTATGGAAATTTCAAACTAACACAAGAGTGGAGAAATTAATATAATGAGCTCTTATATGCCATCACCCAGCTTCAGTGATAACCCAAACTCTTTTAATCTGCTAGAAACAATACAAACATCCCATTTCTCCTGTCAAAATGGTATCAGGGAAAGCCAGTAACAACAGAAAGTTCAAATAAAATTCAGAGTCTGATAACATAATACAAAGATGTCCAGATTTCAATAGAAAATCATTGTTTGTACCAAGAATGAGAAAGATCTAAGTTTTAGAAAAAGATGTCAATAAATGTCAACAATGAAATGACAAAGATGGCAGAATTATCTGACAAAATCTTAAGGTAGCCATGATAAAAATGCTTAAACAAGCAACTAAAAACACACTTAAACCAAATTAAAAAAAAAAAAAAAAAAGAATGCCCAAACTATATGAATGCCCAAACTGATAAAACTGCAAGGAAAAATAGATGAATCCACTATCATAGTTGGAATCTTCAGTATCCCTCTATCAGAAATGGACAGATCCAGCAGACAGAAAATCAGTAAGGACATAGTTGAGCTCAACACCACCACCAGTCAGTTGGGTATAATTAACATTTATAGACTACTTCATCCAACAACAGAATACACATTTTTATCAAGCTCATATAGAGCATTCACCAAGATAGATGACTTTTTGGGTAACAAGACATATCTTAAAGAATTTAAAGAGTAGAAAACTGCAGACCTGTATCTCTCATGAACACAGATGCAAAAATTCTAAACAAAATATTAGCAAATTAAATCCAACAATGTATGAAAAGAATTATACACCATGACCAAATGGGATTTATCCCTGGCATGCAAGGCTGATACAACATAAAAAACTAATTAATGTAATCCATTACACAAATGGATTTGTAATATAACACAGTTATTAATATAGATTGTATTCATAAATTATAATTATATCAATTATATAAATAATAAATTGTATTTATATTAATATTAATAAATATTATATTATATGAATAAATTATTATATTATATTAATCAATGCAGAAAAAGTGAAAAAAATGAACACTCATTCTTTATAAAAACTCACGGAAAATTAGCAATAAAGGAGAATTTCTTCAATATGATACAGAATATCTAGAACAAACCTACCACTAATATCATACTGAACAATAAGAAACTAATAGTTTTCCCAGAACAAGGCAAGGATGTTCCCTTTCACCACACCTTTTCAACACTGTTCCAAAAATCCTATCTAATATAAGAAGATAAGGAAATAAAATGTATACAGATTAGAAAAGAAGAAACAAAGCTATCTTTGCTTGCATATAACATGACTGTCTATATAGAAAGTTCAGTAGAATCAACAACAACAAAACACTCCTGGAACTAATAAATGATTATAACAAGGTTGTAGGATACAATGTTAATATATAAAAGTGAATAACTTTTCTTTATACAACAATGAGCAGTTGGAATTTGAAAGTAAAAACACAGTACAATTTACATTAGCATCCCTGAAATGCAATATTTAGGCATAAATTCTATAAAATATGCACAAGGTTCATAAAAGGAAAACCTTAAAACTGATTAACAAGATAAAAGAACTAAATGGGATATGTTCCATTTTCATGGATATGATGACTCAATATTATCAAGATGTCTGTTTTTCTGAACTTGATCTATCAGTTCAATGCAATCTCAAACAAAATTCCAGAAAGTTGGCTTCTAGATATTGACAAATTGAGTCTAAAGTTTATATAGAGGTGCAAAATACCCAGAGTATCCAGTAGGATACAATATTGAAGGAGAAGAACAAAATTGGAGGAATGACACTATCTGAGTTCAAGACTTAATATAAAGCTATAGTATTCAGGAACAGGTGGTATTGGGTAAAGAATAGACAAATAGATCAAGAGAAGCAAAATAGAAAGCCCAGGAATAGACCCCACTCATGTGCTCAACTCATCTTTGACAAAAGATCAAAGGCAACAATATAATAGAATAAAGATTGTCTCCTTAACAAATGGTGCTGGAAAAGCTGGACATCCGTATGCAAAAAAATGAATGTAGACACAGATCTTAGACACTTCACAAAAGTAAACTTAAAAAGAATCATAGATCTAAGTATAAAACACAAAACTATAAAACTCTTAGAAAATAACATAGTAGAAAACCTAGATGACCTTAGGCATGGCAATGCCTTTTTAGATACCATATCAAAGGAAGGATCCCAAGGAATTAAATAATTGATAAGCTCATTAAAATTAAAAACTTCTGGGATGTGAAGAAAAAAAAGATTCCTGTAACATTGGTAAGAATAAAACCTGGTGTAGCCACTGTGGAAAACAGTATGGAGGCTCCTCAAAAAGTTAAAAATAGCACTATTGAGTGTTTACCCAAAGAACACAAGAACACTAATTCAAAGGGATACATGCACCCCTATGTTAATAGCAGCATTATTACAATAGCCAAGATATGGAAGCAACCCAGGGTCCATCGATTGATGAATGGATAAAGAAGATATGATGTGTGTGTGTGTATGTGTGTGTATGGAATATATAATACAGGATAATAATATATAATATAATAATAATATATAATATGGAATATTATTCAGCCACAAAACTAATCAAATCTTACCATTTGCAATGACATGGATGGAGCTGGAGTATAATGCTATGTGAAATAAGTCAGTCAAAGAAAAACAAATACCATATGATTTCACTCATACATAGAATTTAAGAAACAAAACAAACAAGCAAAGAAAAAAAAATAAGATAGAGAAATGAAGAAACAGACTCTTAATTATAGAGAACAAATTTATGGGGAGGGGAGGTGCATGAGGGGATGGGCAAATAGGTGATGGGGATTAAGGAGTGCACTTGTAATGAGCACAGGGTGATGTATGGAAGTGTTGAATTACTGTACTGTACACCTGAAACTAATATAACACTGTATGTTAGGTAACTGGAATTTAAAAAAATTAAAAAATAAAAATACAGTGGTATAAGAATGAAATCTGGCTTATTCTCTCTGTCAAAAAGACAAAACTTTCTTGAGTAGTAGGTCTGCTCTTGGTAAAAAATTGTAAACAAATTCCCAGAAAACAAAATTTCCATGCTTTGTCTTTATCAGCTCTCAGATTACTTAATAATGTTAAGTTTCCTCAATATTAAAGAGCTAAATTTTTCTAGCAACTATAAAACCTTCTGTGTTTGCCTTTAGAATCTCTTATTGCCACTTTGGTTAAATAGATAGCCAAGTTTTAAGTATAGTAATCTGTGGTCCCATTTAGGCATGTACTTTAAACATTCTGGGGTGTTGTTGTTTTTTAAACAGACTTTCCAAAAATTCAAATCTTAAATGAAGTCTTTATGACTAATTAGGCGTGTATGTTTGGTATGGTGTTACATGGGAAGCAATACTAAACAAAGGATAATAAACCATTTAGGTTATGTTGTATGAGTCAATGCTATAATTGTTCTAGAAATCATATGAAATCTCTGAAGGTTTAGCATGTCCTGATATAAAGTCATCACTTGAGATTCTAATAACTGAAATGTTATATGTCATAGAAATAACTGGATTTCCTTGTTACCTGCATTATGAAAAAAATTTTTAACTTCTGCTCTGGAAAAGACAATGTCAAGAGAATAAGACAAGCCACAGACTAGAGAATATATTTGTAAATTACACACTGATAAAGAATTATTATTCAAAATACACAAAGAACTCTTAAAACTCAACAAGAAAATGAAAAACATCATTAAAAAATGGGCTAAAGACCTTAACAGATACTTCATCAAAGAACATATACAGATGGCAAGTAAGCTTATGATAAGATGTTCTACAACATAAGTCACCATGGATTGCAAATTAAAATAGTAGATACCATTTACTAGAATAGTCAAAATCCAGAACACTGATGATATCAGAAAGTGCTGGGGATATGGAACAAGAACTCTTATTTATCATTGTTATAAAGAAAACTGGTGCAGCCAATTTGCTGGTTTCTTACAAAACTAAATATTATTAAACCAGTGATTATGCTCCTTGGTATTTACCCAAAGAATTTGAAAAGTTATTTCTACCCCAAAACCTGTACTGCACATGGATGTTTACAGCAACTTTATCCATGATTGTCAAAACTTGGAAACAACCAACAGGTCCTTCAATAGGTGAATGGATAAACCAAAATATATCCAGGCAATGGAATACTATGCAGCACTAAAAAGAAGTGAACTATTGTGCATGAAGAGACATGGAGAAACCTTAAATGTACATTACTAAGTGAAATAAACCAATCTGATAAAACTACATATTGTGTGATTACAATTACATGGCATTCTGGAAAACGCAAAACTATGGAAACAATGAAAAGATCAGTGGTTGCTTGGGTTTGAGGTGGAGAGAGATGAATAGGCAGGGCAGATAATTTTTAGGGCAGTGAAAATACTTTGTATGTTTTTATAGTGATAAAAATATGTCCATTATAAATTGTCTAAACCCATTAAATATACAATGTCAAGAGAGAACCATTAGGTAAACCGTGGACTTTTGGTGATTGTGATGTGCCAATATAGTTTCATCCTTTAATAAAAAATACCATTCTTGTGAGTGATTTTGAAAATGGGGAGGCTATACATGTGTAAGAGAAAGGGTATATGGGAGATTTCTATATTTTCCTCTCAATTTTGTTGCAAATCTAAAACTGCTATTAAAAAAATCTTGAAAAATATTAATGATTGCCAGGGTTTGGCGGGGGCAGCTATGAATATGAATAGATGGAGCACAGATAAATGTTGAGGCAGTGAAAATCCATCTATAATGATGGACACATATCATTATACATTTGTCCACACCCATTGAATATACAACACCAACAGTGAACTGTGATGCAAACTATGGTCTTTAAATGATTATGATGTGTCTGTATAGATTTATTCCATTCTGGTGGGAATTTTAATGAAAATGCTACACATGTGTGGGATCAGTAGGTATGTGAAAAAATTCTGCCAAGATTTGCTGCAAATCTAACACTTCTCAAAAAAAAAAGTCTTAAAACAACAACAACAACAAAGAGAACAGCTCACCAAAGAATGAGAAGTTATACAAAAAAAGACAAGAGGGGAAAGATGGCGTAGGAGGATGCTGGGCTCACCGCGTCCTGCTGATCACTTAGATTCCACCCACACCTGCCTAAATAACCCAGAAAACCACCAGAAGACTAGCAGAATGGATTCTCCGGAGCCATGCGTAGACTACATGCCCACGGAAGAGGGTAGGAAGGGTGGCGAGGCGGTGCACACTACGCGAACTGCTGGGAGGGAGCCAGGGCAGAGGGGCAGCCTGCCAGCCAAGCAGAGCCCCTGAGTCTGGCTGGCAAAAGCTGAGGGGCTGGACAGAGTGTGTTCGGACAGCAAGCAGGACTTAACATCTGGAAGGTTATAAGCTAACAGCTCTGCTCGGAGAGCGGGAAGGCTGGAGGACAATGGGAGGGAGAGTTGTTGAGCCCCTGATGACAGAGCTCAGCTTGGCGGGGAACAAGGCGCTCACCAGCGCCGTCTCCCTTGCCCATCCCGCAGCCAAAATCCCCAAGCGAACCAGTTCCTGCCAGGGAACTTGCTTGCACCACGCAAACACCCAATGCTGTGCTTCTTCGAATCCATCCCTCCTGGGGCTGCAGGGCCCCTCCCGAAGCAGATCACCAAAGGAAAAGCGAGCTGAGCCTGCCCCTCCCACCCCTGTGCACCTTGCTCATCCACCCCAGCTAATACACAGGATCCCCAGCACCACAAGCCTGGCAGTATGCAAGTAGCCCAGATGGGCCACACCTCCCCACAGTGAATCCCGCTCTTAGGAGAGGGGAAGACAAGGTACACACCAGTCTGATGGTGGCTCCAACAGTGGGCTGTGGGCAGACATCAGGTCTGACTGTGGCCCCGCCCACCAATGCACGGTATTCAAGACAGCACAGGGGAAGTACCCTGCAGTTCCGCACCACTCCAGGGATGATCCAAAATGACAAAACGGAAGAATTCCCCTCAAAAAAACCTCCAGGAAATAATGACAGCTAATGAACTGATCAAAAAGGATTTAAACAATAAGACAGAAAGTGAATTTAGAATAATAGTCATAAAATTAATCGCTGGGCTTGAAAACAGTATAGACGACAGCAGAGAATCTATTGCTACAGAGATCAAGGGATTAAGGAACAGCCAGGAGGAGCTAAAAAATGCTATAAGTGAGCTGCAAAATAAAATGGAGATGACCACGGCTTGGATTGAAGAGGCAGAGGAGAGAATAGGTGAACTAGAAGATAAAATTATGGAAAAAGAGGAAGCTGAGAAAAAGAGAGATAAAAAAATCCAGGAGTATGAGGGGAAAATTAGAGAACTAAGTGATGCACTAAAGAGAAATAAACTACTCATAATTGGTATTACAGAGGAGGAAGAGAGAGGGAAAGGTGCTGAAGGTGTACTTGAAGAAATAATAGCTGAGAACTTCCCTGATCTGGGGAAGGAAAAAGGCATTGAAATCCAAGAGGCATAGAGAACTCCCTTCAGATGTAACTTGAATCAATCTTCTGCACAACATATCATAGTGAAACTGGCAAAATACAAGGATAAAGAGAAAATTCTGAAAGCAGCTAGGGATAAACGTGCTCTAACATATAAAGAGAGACTGATAAGAGTCGTGACGGATCTCTCTACTGAAACTTGGCAGGCCAGAAAGGAATGGCAGGAAATTTTCAATGTGATGAACAGAAAAAAATATGCAATCGAGAATCCTTTATCCAGCAAATCTGTCATTTAGAATAGGAGAGATAAAGGTCTTCCCAAACAAACAAAACTGAAGGAATTCATCACCACTGAACCAGCCCTACAAGAGATCCTAAGGGGGATCCTGTGAGACAAAGTACCAGAGACATCGCTACAAGCATGAAACCTACAGACATCACAGTGACTCTAAACCCATATCTTTCTATAATAACACTGAATGTAAATGGACTAAATGCACCAACCAAAAGACATAGGGTATCAGAATGGATAAAAAAAACAAGACCCATCTATTTGCTGTCTACAAGAGACTCATTTTAGACCTGAGGACACCTTCAGATTGAAAGTGAGGGGATGGAGAATTATCTATCATGCTACTGGAAGTCAAAGGAGAGCTGGAGTAGCCATACTTATATCAGACGAACTAGACTTTAAAATAAAGGCTGTAAGAAGAGATGAAGAAGGGCATTATATAATAATTACAAAGTCTATCCATCAGGAAGAGCTACCAATTATAAATGTCTATGTGCCGAATACGGGAGCCCCCAGATATATAAAACAATTACTCACAAACATAAGCCACCTTATTGACAAGAATGTGGTAATTTCAGGGGACTTTAACATCCCACTCACAGCAATGGATAGATCATTTAGACACACGGTTAATAAAGAAACAAGGGCCCTGAATGATACATTGGATCAGATGGACTTCACAGGTCTATTTAGAACTCTGCATCCCAAACAACAGAATATACTTTCTTCTCAAGTGCACATGGAACATTCTCCAAGATAGATCACATACTGGGTCACAAAACAGCTCTTCATAAGTATACAAGAATTGAGACCATACCATGCATACTTTCAGATCACAATGCTATGAAGCTTGAAATCAACCACAGGAAAAAGTCTGGAAAACCTTCAAAAACATGGAGGTTAAGGACACCCTACTAAAGAATGAATGGGTCAACCAGGCAATTAGAGAAGAAATTAAAAAATATATGGAAACAAATGAAAATGAAAATACAATCCAAACGCTTGGAAAATACAATCCAAACGCTTTGGGATGCAGCAAAGGCAGTCCTGAGAGGAATATACATTGCAATCCAGGCCTATCTCAAGAAACAAGAAAAATCCCAAATGCAAAATCTAACAGCACACCTAAAGGAAATAGAAGCAGAACAGCAAAGACACCCTAAACCCAGCAGAAGAAGAGAAATAATAAAGATTAGAGCAGAAATAAACGATATAGAATCTAAAAAAACTGTAGAGCAGAATGAAACCAATGAGTTTCATTGAAACCAAGAGTTGATTTTTTGAAAAAATAAACAAAATTGATTAAACCTCTAGCCAGACTTCTCAAAAAGAAAAGGGAGATGACCCAAATAGATAAAATTATGAATGAAAATGGAATAATTACAATCGATCCCTCAGAAATACAAGCATATATCAGGGAATACAATGAAAAATTATATACCAACAAACTGGACAACCTGGAAGAAATGGACAAATTCTTAGACACCCACACTCTTCCAAAACTCAAACTGGAGGAAATAGAAAGCTTGAACAGACCCATAACCAGTGGAGAAATTGAATCAGTTATCAAAAACCTCCCAACAAATAAGAGTCCAGGACCAGATGGCTTCCAAGGGGAGTTCTACCAGACATTTAAAGCAGAGATAATACCTATCCTTCTAAAGCTATTCCAAAAAATATAAAGGGAAGGGAAACTTCCAGACTCATTCTATGAAGCCAGTATTACTTTGCTTCCTAAACCAGACAGAGACCCAGTAAAAAAAGAGAACAACAGGCCAATATCCCTGATGAATATGGATGCAAAAATTCTCAATAAGATACTAGCAAATCGAATTCAACGGCCTATAAAAAGAATTATTCACCATGATCAAGTGGGATTCGTTCCTGGGATGCAGGGCTGGTTCAACATTCACAAATCAATCAACGTGATACATCACATTAATAAAAGAAAAGATAAGAACCATATGATCCTGTCAATCAATGCAGAAAAAGCATTTGACAAAATTCAGCATCCTTTCTTAATAAAAACCCTCGAGAAAGTTGGGATAGAAGGAACATACTTAAACATCATAAAAGCCATTTATGAAAAGCCCACAGCTAACATCATCCTCAATGGGGAAAAACTGAGAGCTTTTGCCCTGAGATCAGGAACACGACAGGGATGTCCACTCTCACCGCTGTTGTTTAACATAGTGTTGGAAGTTCTAGCATCAGCAATCAGACAACAAAAGGAAATCAAAGGCATCCAAATTGGCAAAGATGAAGTCAAGCTTTCACTTTTTGCAGATGACATGGTATTATACATGGAAAATCCGATAGACTCCACCAAAAGTCTGCTAGAACTGATACATGAATTCAGCAAAGTTGCAGGATACAAAATCAATGTACAGAAATCAGTTGCATTCTTATACACTAACAATGAAGCAACAGAAAGACAAATAAAGAAACTGATCCCATTCACAATTGCACCAAGAAGCATAAAATACCTAGGAATAAATCTAACCAAAGATGTAAAATTTCTGTATGCTGAAAACTATAGAAAGCTTATGAAGGAAATTGAAGAAGATATAAAGAAATGGAAAAACATTCCATGCTCATGGGTTGGAAGAATAAATATTGTCAAAATGTCAATACTACTCAAAGCTATCTACACATTCAATGCAATCCCAATCAAAATTGCACCAGCATTCTTCTCAAAGCTAGAACAAGCAATCCTAAAATTCATATGGAACCACAAAAGGCCCCGAATAGCCAAAGTAATTTTGAAGAAGAAGACTAAAGCAGGAGGCATCACAATCCCAGACTTTAGCCTCTACTACAAAGCTGTCATCATCAAGACAGCATGGTATTGGCACAAAAACAGACACATAGACCAATGGAATAGAATAGAAACTCCAGAACTAGACCCACAAACGTGTGGCCAACTCATCTTTGACAAAGCAGGAAAGAACATCCAATGGAAAAAAGACAGTCTCTTTAACAAATGGTGCTGGGAGAACTGGACAGGAACATGCAGAAGTTGAAACTAGACCACTTTCTCACACCATTCACAAAAATAAACTCAAAATGGATAAAGGACCTGAATGTGAGACAGGAAACCATCAAAACCCTAGAGGAGAAAACAGGAAAAGACCTCTCTGACCTCAGCCGTAGCAATTTCTTACTTGACACATGACCAAAGGCAAGCGAATTAAATGCAAAAATGAACTATTGGGACCTCATGAAGATAAAAAGCTTCTGCACAGCAAAGGAAACAATCAATAAAACTAAAAGGCAACTAACGGATAGGGAAAAGATATTCGCAAATGACATATTGGACAAAGGGCTAGTATCCAAAATCTACAAGGAACTCCCCAAACTCCACACCTGAAAAACAAATAATCCAGTGAAGAAATGGGCAGAAAACATGAATAGACACTTCTCTAAAGAAGACATCTGGATGGCCAACAGGCACATGAAAAGATGCTCAACGTCTCTCCTCATCAGGGAAATACAAATCAAAACCACACTCAAATATCACCTCACGCCAGTCAGAGTGGCCAAAATGAACAAATCAGGAGAGTATAGATGCTGGAGAGGATGTGGAGAAACAGGAACCCTCTTGCACTGTTTGTGGGAATGCAAACTGGTGCAGCCACTCTGGAAAACAGTGTGGAGGTTCCTCAAAAAATTAAAAACAGACCTCCCCAATGACCCAACAGTACCACTGCTAAGAGTTTACCCAAATGATACAGGATTACTGATGCATAGGGGCACTTGTACCCCAATGTTTATAGCAGCACTCTCAACAATAGCCAAATTATGGAAAGAGCCTAATGTCCATCAACTGATGAATGGATAAAAAAATTGTGGTTTAGATACACAATGGAGTACTAAATGGCAATGAGAAAGAATGAAATATGGCCTTTTGTAGCAACGTGGATGGAACTGGAGAGTGTTATGGTAAGTGAAATAAACCATACAGAGAAAGACAGATACCATATGTTTTCACTCTTATGTGTATCCTGAGAAACTTAATAGGAACCCAAGGGTGAGGGGAAGGAAAAAATAAAGAGGTTAGAGTGGGAGAGAGCCAAAGCATAAGAGACACTTAAAAACTGAGAACAAACTGAGGGCTGATGGGGGGTGGGAGGGAGAGGAGGGTGGGTGATGGGTATTGAAGAGGGCATCTTTTGGGATGAGCACTGGGTGTTGTATGGAAACCAATTTGACAGTAAATTTCATATATTAAAAAAAGACAACAGAAAATTTTAGAAATGAAAAATACAATACTGAAATAAAAATCTCAGTGGATTTGCTCAAAAACAGAATGGGAAAATAATCAAGAAATGAGAAATTAATAATAGAAATTACCCAATGTTAATAATAAGTATGTTTTCACTCCTATGTTGAATTTGAGAAATTTAACAGAAGACTATGGGGGAAGGGAAAGGGAAAAAGTACTTTCAGACAGAGAGGGAGGCAAACCATAAGAGACGCTTAAATACAAAGAACAAACTGAGGGTTGATTGGGTGCTGGAAGGAGGGGAAAACGGGTGATGGACATTGAGGAAGGCACTTGTTGGGATGAGCACTGGGTGTTGTATGTACATGATAAATCATGGGAATGTACTCCTGAATCCAAGAGCACACTGTATACACTGTATGTTAGCTAACTTGACAATAAACTATTTAAAAATAATAATAATAGAAAATGAACTGAATAAAAAATTAAGGGGCTCCTGGGTGGCTCATTTGGTTGAGCATCTGACTCTCAATTTTGTCACAGGTCATGATCTCACTGTTTGTGGGATTGAGCCTTGAATCTGGCTCTGTGCTCACTCTCTTCATCGCTCCCCTCTCTCTCAAAATAAATAAACATTTTTAAAATACGAACAGAGACTTAGGAAACTATGGAGCAAAAAATCTAACATTTGTGTCATTGTAGTTTTTGAAGGAGAAAAAAAAAAGAAGAGACTAAAATACACTCAAACAATTGCTAGAAACTTCCAAATTTGGCAAGATATGTAAACCTACAGATTCAAACAGGTGACTGATTCTCACAACAGGATAAACTCAAAGAAATTCATGCCAAGTCACAATAATTAAACTTCTGAAAACTAAAGAAAAAAATAGAAAAAATCTTGAAAGTAGCCAGAGAAAAATGAAACTTTACTGATAGAAGGAAAAATAATTAGAATAATAGTGGATTTCTTATCAGAAAACATGGAGATCAAAGGAAGTGGCACAACATTGTTAAGTACTGAAAAATGAATTGACAACCCAGAATTCTATATCCAGCAAAAGTATCGTTCACAAATAAAGAAGACATTCTCAGATAAAGGAAAACAAAGAATTTGTCACCAGAAGATGTACCTAAAAGAATACCTCAAGGAAGTTCTCTAAACTGAAAGGAAATGATATACTAATGAAAGTCAGACAATCCAGAAGAAGAAAAACACAGTAAACCAAAAATAAGGATAAACACCCTGGGCTTTTCTTCTTCCTTTGAATTTTAAAATGTATATTTGATGCTTTTAGCAAAAATGTTATCTGATGTGCTTTAAATATGAACAGGGAAAATATTTAAAATGATTATATTATAAATGGAGGAGGGTACAGGAACATTAAAAGAAGTAATATTTCAATACTGTACTAGTAAAATTTAATGCCTACAGCAACAATTAAAAAAAACTATGTAAAGATATGGATTTTTAAAAATTATGATACAAATGAAATTTTAAAAAGTTCATGTGACCCACAAGAAGGCAGAAAATTATGAGGCAATTTCTGGAGTCTCTGAATTGAAACAACTAGAACAATGAGAAACAGAAAAAGCAGAAACTGGAAATATAATGGCTAACTTAAACCCTAATGCATTAATACTTAGCATAAGTAGTCTGAATACATCAATTAAAAGAGTTTGCAGAATGGATTTAAAAACATGAACCAACTGTTTTGTCTACAAGCAACTCATTTCAAATACAAACATACAGGTAGAGGAAGATAGTGGCAGAGTAGGAAGACTCTAGGCTCACCTTGTCTGAGAAACACACCTAGATACCTATCAAATCATCCTATATAATTTCTCAGAAATAGACCTGAAGACTGACAGAACATACTCCAGAACTAAAGGGAGAGAAGAGGCCACATTTAGAAGACGGGAAGGGTGGAAACTCTGTTTAGGGGAGAAATGGATCATAGGTGTGGAGAGGAGGGAGCTATGGTCTGAAAGGAAGGTGAGAGAGAGGAGCACAGATGGAAATGAACAAAAATGTTTTCAGAAAGCCATTGGCCTGTAAAATGAGAGGGGCTGAATTTCATGAGTTCTTGCAACCAGTAGAGCTTAAAGCCTTGAGTTTTAAAGATCAGCAGGCTTGGCTGAGATAGAACCCAGAAGGCACTGTGCTGAACCTAGAGAGAAGGCAGGCAAACAACCTGGGGGCAGAAAGTGTGTAAACAGCAACCTGATGAACACCTGGGTCACACAGTGGGGAGATTATTTGCTCTTCTTAGAGCACATCTCTGAGAGCTGGCATTCAAGGAGACACCTCTCTGGGGACAAAGTAGATGGCTAGTGCCATTTCTCTCCTCTGCACTCAGCTTTAACACAGAGCTACATGCTGGAAGCAGTGCAGTCAACAATGGCTGCCTAACATATATACACAAAGCCCAACCCCCTGAACTCCAGTGGAAACGTCCTCTTCAGTCACACTTGCCTCAGTCCCAGGACAGCGGGCTCCTTCCCAGAAGGCCAGCACAAACCCCTGCCCACACTGTGTCTCCCAACCAGAGAGTTCTGCAGGGCCCCATTTCTGGTGGAGTTGGTGTCACTTATCATTTCACAAGTAGACCAGGACACCTACTTAAAATCTGCCACATTCAGGCCAGGGACCAAACACTATCCACAGCAGGCAAAGAGAGCCTCTGCACAATGACGGGCCTGAGGATAGAGCAGCCAGAACACAACAGCAGAGCACATGCATCACACACCAGAGACACTCCATGAAATCCTGGGCACTATACAACCTCTTCTTCATAAGGCCGTTACATTCAGGAGCAGGAGACATACTGGCTTTTCTAACACATAGAAGAAGGCATAGAGTTAGACAAAACCAAGACAGAGGGATTTATCACAAATGAAAGAACAAGATAAGGCCATGGCCAGAGATCTAAGTAAAACAGATATAAGTAATGTGCCTGATGGAGAATTTAAAGCAACAATCATAAGGATACTCACTGGTCTTGAGAAAAAAAGATATCATGGAGACCTTTACCACAGAGATAAAAGAGTTAAAAAATAATCAGAGAGGAAGAGTGCAATAAACAAAATTGGTAAAATGCCTGATGCAATGAACAGCAGGCTAGAAGAAACAGAGGAATGAATTCATGACCTGGAAGACAAAGTAATGGAAAACAATGAAGCTGAACAAAAGAGAGAAAGAATTATGCAACATGAGAATATACTTAGGGAAATCAATGACTCCATCAAACATAATAACATTTGTATTATAGAAATTCCAAAAGAAGACAGAGAGAAGGGGGGAAGAGAATTTATGTGAAGAAATTTAGCTGAAAACTTCCCTGATCTGGGGAAGGAAACAGACATCCAGATCCAGGAAGCACAGAGAACTCCCATCAAAATCAACAAAAGCAGGTCAACGTGAAGACATGTTGTAATTAAATTTATAAAATATGTGAAAACCCATAAGGCTAGCTGGATATTTCTCAACAGAAAGTTGGCAAGCCAGAAGGGAGTGGCATGATATATTCAAAGTGCTGAAAGGGAAAAATCTGCAGCCAAGAATACTCTATCCAAGTAAACTATTATTCACAAGAGAGAGAGAGAGAGAGTTTCCCAAATAAATAAAAACTAAAGGAGTTCATGACCACTAAACCCACCCTGCAAGAAATATTAAAGAGGAATCTTTGAGTGCAAAGGAGAGACCAAAGTGACAAAGACAAGAAAGAATAAGAGAAAATCTCCAGGAACAATAACAAAGCAAGTAATAAAATGGCAATCGATACATATCTATCAATAATTACTTTGAAAGTAAGTGGACTAAATGTTCCAATCAAAGACATAGGGAGTCAGAATGAATAAAAAAAAAGACCCATCTATATGCTGCCTATAAGAGACTCATTTTAGACCTTATGGCACAAAAGATTGAAAGTGAGGGGATGGAGAAACATTTAACATGCAAATGGATGTTAGAAGAAAGCCAGAGTAGCAGTACTTATATCAAACAAATTAGACTTTAAAACAAAGACTAAAAAGAGGGGCACCTGGGTGGCTCAGTCACTTAAGCATCTGACTTTAGCTCAGAACATGATCTCACAGTTCATGACTTCAAGCCCCATATAGGGCTGTGTGCTGACAGCTCAGAGCCTGGAGCCTGCTTCAGATTCTGTGTCTCCCTCTGTCTGTGCCCCTGCCCCGCTTGTGCTCTGTCTCTCTATCAAAAATAAACATTAAAAAATAAAAATAAAAATAAATAAATAAAACAAAGACTGTAAAGAAACAAAAAGGGGCACTATATTATAATAAAGGGGACAGGACATCCATATCAGCAAGAAAGAAGTCAAATTTTCACTATTTGCAGATTATATGATGCTCTATATAGAAAACTGTAAAGAATTCACCAAAAAACATGCTAGAAATGATAAACTAATTCAGTAAAGTTATAGGATATAAAATCAATGTACAGAAATCTGTTGCATTTATATACACCAATTATGAAGTAGCAGAGAGAAAGTAAGGTATCAATTTCATTTAAAATTGCACAAAAACAAGATACTTAGGAATAAACGTAACCAAAGAGATGAGAGATCTGTACTCTGAAAACTATAAAGCACTGATTAAAGAAATTGAAGATGACACTAAGAAATGGAAAGACATTCCATGCTCATTGATTGGACGAATAAATATTGTTAAAATGTCTATATTATCAAAACCAATCTACACATTTAATGTAATCCTTGTCAAAATACTAGCAGCATTTTTCACAGAGCTAGAACAAACAATCCTAAAATTTGTATGGAACCACAAAAGACCCTGAATACCTAAAGCAACCTTGAAAAAGAAAAAGAAAAGTTAAAGTCATCAGAATCCCAGATTTCTAAATATATTACAAAGCTGTAGTAATCAAAGCAGCATGGTACTGGCACAAAAATAGACACATAGATCAATGGAACAGAATAGAAAATTCAGAAATAAACCCATAACTTTATGGCCAACTAATCTTTGACAAAGCTGGAAAGAATATCCAATGGGAAAAAGACAGTCTCTTCAACAAATGATGTCAGTAAAAGTGGACAGCAACATGCAAAAGAATGAAACTGGACCACTTTCTTACATCATACACAAAAATAAATTCAAATGGGTGATAGACCTAAATGTGAGACCTGAAACCATAAAAATTCTACAAGAGAGCACCAGCAGGAACTTCTTTGACATTAGCCATAGCATAGTTTTTCTAGATGTGTTTCCTGAGGCAAGGGAAACAAAAGTAAAAATAAACTGTTGGAAGGACATCAAAATAAAAAGCTTCTATACAGCAGGGGAAACAAGAAAACTAAAAGGCAACCTGTGGAATGGGAGTAGATATTTGCAAGTGACACATCTGAGACGGGGTTACTATCCAAAATATACAAAGAACATAAAAGTCAACACCCAAAAATGAAATAATTCAGTTAAAAAATTAGCAGAGGACATGACTAGACAGTTTTCCAAAGAAGATACACAGATGGCCATTAGACACATGAAAAGATGCTCAACCTCACTCATCATCAGTTAAATACAAATCAGAACTCCAATGACATATTACTTCACACCTGTCAGAATGGGTAAAATCAATAAAACAAAAACAAAACAGGTATTGGCGAGGATGTGGAGAAAGGGGAACTCTCTTTCACCTTTGGGAATGCAAACTGGTACAGCCACTTTGGAAAAAGTATGGAAGTTCCTCAAAAAGTTAAAAATAGAACTGCCTTACAATCTTGCAATGGCACTACTAGGAATTTTCCCAAAGAATACAAAAATATTATTTTTAATGGATACATGTCCCCGATGATGTTTATAGCAGTATTATCTACAGTAGCTAAATCATAAAAAAAAACCCAAGTGTCCATTGTCTGATGAATGGATAAAGAAGTGTTATGTGTGTGTGTATATGTATACTCAACCAAATACAAAATTACTGACTGTCTTAAAAATAAGATAGATAAAAGATATACCACATAAACCTTAATTAAAGGAAAGCAGGAATGCCTATATTTAATATCAGATAAAGTAAACCTCAGCAAAGAAAATGATCAGAGGCAGAGAGGGACATCATTAATAATAGTGTCAGTCCACCAGGAGGAAATAGCAATTCTAACTGTGTATGCACTAAACAACAGGTCCACAAAATATATGAAGAAAAAACTGATATAATTGAAGGATAAATAGACAAATGTGTGACTATAGTTGGAGACTTTATGCCCCCAAGAGTTGATAAAACAAACAGAAAATCAGGAAGGATAGAGAAAAATTCACATCACCAACAAACAACATGTTCTAATCAATATTTGTGGAACACCCAACTGATAAAATAATTCACATTTGCAAAATGTCCATGAAAGTTGGGCCATATCTAGATCCATAAAATAAGCCTCAACATATTTAAAACAATTGAAGTCACACAGAGTGTGTTCTCTGAACATAGTGGTATCAAATTAGAAATTAATAACAGAAAGGTAACAGGAAAATATGTAACCATTTGGAAACAAAGCACATCTCAATAATCTATGGGTCTAAAAATGAAAACCTCAAGGGAAGTGTAAAAAAAATACATGGAACTAAATGAAAATGAAAATAAAGTGGCATCAAAATTCATGGGAAAAGCTAATTCAGTGCTGACAGGTAAAATTCTCAATTCAGTAATCTAAGTCCCATCTCAAGTACCTAGAAAAAAGAAGAAATGGAAACTAAATAAATGGAAAGTCAGCAAAAGGAAGGGAATAATAAATATAAAAGCAGAAATCAATGCCAATAGAGAAAATTAATGAACTAAAGGGCTACTTCTGTGAAAAGATCAATAAAATTGACAAACTATAGCAAGACTGACAAAAAAGAGAAAAAGACAAATTACTATTATCAGGAATGAAATAGAGAATGGAACAGATCCTGCAGGCATCCAAGGGATAGGAAAATACAATAAACAATTCTGCACTTACAAGTTGAGCAACTTTGACAGTTACAGACTAGTTTTTGAAAATAGTTTGCAACTCACCAAATATGAAATAGATAACTTGAATGGCTCTATAACTATTTTTAAAAATTTGTTTTTACGTTTATGTATTTTTGAGAGACAGAGAGAGACAGCGCACAAGCAGGTGGGGGGCAGAGAGAGAGGGAGACACAGAATGCAAAGCAGGCTCCAGGCTCTGAGCTGTCAGCACAGAGCCTGATGGCGGGGCTCAAAATCATGAACTGTGAGATCATGACCTGAGCCGAAGTCGGACGCTTAACCAACTGAGCTACCCAGGTACTCCATGAATGACACTATAACTAGTAAGAAAATTGAATTTATAAGTCAGAAAGAAATCTTCAGGACAAAGTCATTTCACTGAAAATTATACAAATGTATAAAGAAGAACTTACATTGATTCTACACAATCTTTTCCAGAAAATAAAAAAGGAGGGAATACTTTCTAATTCATTTTTTAAAGTAATATTAACCTGATATCAAAACCAGACAAAAGGAGTACAATTAAAAAAAAAAAAGATCTATGTCCCTTATATAATAGAATTCAGCAATACATAAAAATAATTATACATTATGACGAAATGTGATTTATTCCAAAATTGTGGGGCTGGTTCAATATTTGAAAATCAATCACTGTACTATACTATATTAAACAGGCAAAAGAAGAAAAATCACATGAACATGTATGAATCAATGCAGAAAAGCCATTTGACAAAATTCAGCACCTATTCATGATTTAAAAAACTCAGAAAATATGAATAGAGTGGAACTTCAATTTGATAAAAAGCAACTACAAAAATTCATACTTAATGGTGAAAGATGGAATGTTTCCCCCCTTAAAATCAGATACAAGCCAAGGATGCCTACTCTCACTACTCTTATCCAACATGGTACTAAACATTCTAGCCAGTGCAAACTGGCAAGAAAAGAAAAGCCATACAGATTAGAAAGCAAGAAGCCGTACAGATCAGAAAGAAAGAAATGTAAGTGCCTGTATTTTCAAATGACATGATTTTCTACATAGAAAATGCCAAGGAATATGCCAGAAAACTTCTAGAACTAATAATGAGTTCAGCAAGGCCATAGAAAACAAGGTAAACACAAAAATCAGTTCTATTTCTATATACTAACAATGAGAAAGTGGGCAACAAAATTAAAAATACAATACCATATTTTACAATGTAAATCTAACAAAACATGTCCAGAGCATGCATGCTGGAAACTACACAGTGCTAATAAAATAAACAGAAAAAAAATCTTAAAAAACGGAGAGTCATAATAAAATAAACAGAAAAAAATCTTAAAAAATGGACAGTCATACTGTATTCAGGAGTTGCAAGACTCAAAATGGTAAACATATCAATCTCTTCAAATTAATAAACAGGCTTAATGTAATTACTATCAAAATTCCAGCAATATGTTTCACAGGTATAGATTATATTATTCTAAAATTTATATACAAAGGCAAAGAATAGCTGAAAACTATCTTGATAAGAATAAAGTGGGAAACTTATCTATTTAACTTTAAGACTTTTTTATATACTATATTAATCAAGAATCTATGGTATTCTTTTTTTTTTCAACGTTTTTTTTTTTTTTATTTTTGGGACAGAGAGAGACAGAGCATGAACGGGGGAGGGGCAGAGAGAGAGGGAGACACAGAATCGGAAACAGGCTCCAGGCTCTGAGCCATCAGCCCAGAGCCTGACGCGGGGCTCGAACTCACGGACCGCAAGATCGTGACCTGGCTGAAGTCGGACGCTTAACCGACTGCGCCACCCAGGCGCCCCAAGAATCTATGGTATTGGTGGAAGGGTAGACACATTTAATGTCCAACAGAACAGAGAATCCAGACATACCTATATAAACATGCTTAACTGATTTTTGATGAAGGTGAAAACGCAATTGGATGGAAAAGAGTCATCAACAAATGGTGCTGGAAAATTTGAACATCCATAGGCAAAAACAAACAAAGATTAAGAAAAAAGAAAAAAAAGAGAATTATCTCAATATAGATCAATGAATGAATGTAAAAATGCAAAACTACAGAACTTGTAGAAAAACATCAGGAGCAAATCTTAAGGCTCTACAGCTGGACACAGAGTCTTTAGATGTAACATCAAAAACACAATCCATGAAAACAGAATTTGGTAAATTGGTTTCATTTAAACTAAAAAATTTTGCTCTGGAAAGACTTTGTTAGGGAAATGAAATGATGAGCTACAGAGTGGGAGAAAATATTTATTAACCCTATATCCATTACAGAATTATGATGTAGAATAAATAAATAACACTAAGAACTCAAGAGCTAAAATTAACTCCAATTAGAAAATGGGCAAAAGACATGGAGAGAAATTTCATTAAAAAGGATACACAGAGGGCAAATAAGCAGAGGAAGAGTTCAATACCATTAGCTATTAGAGAAATACACATTAAAACCACACTTAGAGATCACTATATGCATATGAAAATGGCAAAAATAAAAAATGGTGACAACCCCAAATGCTGCTGATGATACAGAAAAATCAGACTGCTCATATATTACTGATGAAAATATAAAATAGTACAGCCATTCTTTAAAAGTTTAATAGTTTCTTATAACATTAAACACTGCAACTACCGTATAATCCAGCAATTACACACTCCTAGGCATTTAACATAGAGAAATGAAGACATGTTCATACAAAATCTGTACACAAATGCTTATATCATTAAAAAAATTTTTTTAAACATTTATTTATTTTTTGAGAGACAGAGAGAGACAGAGTGTAAGCAGGGGAGGGGCAGAGAGAGAAGGAGACACAGTATCCAAAGCAGGCTGCAGGCTCCGAGCTGTCAGCACAGAGCCCAACAAAGGGCTTGAACTCACAAACTGAAGTCACAAACTGCGAGATCATGACCTGAGCTGAAGTGGGACGCTGAACCGACTGAGCCACCCAGGTGCCTCTGTATCATTTTTATTCCTAATAGCCCCAACTGAGAAACAATGGAGATTGTTCTTTACTGGATGGTAGTGAATGAATTGTGATACCCTCATGCCATGATACCGGCAACAACATGAATAAACCTACAGAGAATTATGCTGAGTGAGAACATTATTTATGAGACATTTTTGAAATGAAAAAATTAGAAGAACAGATTGGTAGTTGACAAAGCTTAAGGAGTAAGGGAAGCAAATATGGCTATAAAAGGACACTATGAGAGATAATAGTGATAGAAATGTTCTGTATTTTGACATATGAATGTTGATATTCTGGTTGTGATGTTGCATTGTAGCTTTGCAAGAGGTTACACTTTGGCAAAACTTGAGAAGTATGCACGGGATCTCTTTTTATTATTTCTATAACTACATATGAATCTATAATTATCTCAAAATAACAGTTTAATTTACAAAAAGAAAACACTTGAGAAAGAGAGGAAATTCCTTCCTGAAACCTGATGGATTTGTTGTTTTACTTCAGGGAGAAGCTATATGGTATGGGCAATCTCCTTTCATTCTATAACATTTATTTGTTCTTGTCCTTGATGGAGTAAAAATGTCAGAACTATTTTTGCATCTAAAAAGGAATAACTTTATTACTGAAGAGGTTTGGATTTTTCTTTTCCCTGTTGAATAAAGGTGAGAAAAAAGGTGATTCAAATGAATTAAAAATCAAGGACATTTTTTCTGGGTGTTTATAGTCTTCTGTGCAGTACAGAGCATAACAGTGGAGCTGTTTTTATTTAGTAAATAGGTCACTGGGAATACTGTACCTGCAGAATTGAACTGTAAGTCATCTGCATTTTTTCTATTAATTTTATATGAAGAGCATATTATGAAATTCTATTTGTGTCACTAAAATAAGGCATTTCACAATGAGTCATTTCTTAAATAGCAAAACTCAGGAAAAGGGCTTATAAAATCTATTGGAAATTTATCGTTTAAAGTATTTGAAGACTTAAAAATATAAATTAAGATTAGACCATTGCTTTTTCAAGTTTTAGGACTCTTCAAATTACAATTAGAACAACTAATTCAAAGCATTAGATCTGTTTTCACTTCTTCATTTTATGCTTGAAACTCAAAGGCAAAATGATTTATCTAGCATCATATGGTTAGGCAATGTCAGAGGCTGTCCTCACACACAGTACTTTTATTATCTATTAGAATTTTTTCTAGACTCAGATCTTTGTATTATGCAATTTAGAATCATGTTTGTATATTTTTGTTGTCTTATTAGAATGTAATATACATCTGAAAATTATCCATAAATTTCTTATGTCTTACTACTGTTAATTGAGCAACATTTTGAATAAAACAATAACAATAGAATAAATTAGCCTTTCAGAGATTGTTACTGGTTTCAAATAACAGGGAATTTATAAAAGGTTTAATGGGATTATCTTGATAATTTTACTATGCTTATTAGTTTATTTTCTGTTTTCAGATGAAATTTTATTTTATAGTGATGAGATCATAAAGAAGGATTGCTCTGAAGTTCAAGTTAAAATAAGTGGGTATTTGGTTCAGAGTTTATAGATTCTATCCTGAAAGACGCTTTAAAAAGGTGGAATAGTTCCAGAGAAGCAAAATCTGAAAAGTAAACAAAAGGTAGTCTCCCAAGAGCGCTTACACATTCATTCCATTGCCTACAAACTTTCAAAAAAATGCCAAGGAAGAGTGTGGAGAAGCTCTGCAAAACACAGATGACAATGCTAAGGAAGTAAGGAGGTCTGTGGAGCTCAATATTTACTTTAGGAAAGACTTATTTGAGCCCCTCTTATTTTATTTTTTAATTTTTTAATTTAACTTTATTTTTTATTTTTTAAAAATTACATCCAAATTAGTTAGCATATAGTGAAGCAATAATTTCATACTAGATTCCTTAATGCCCCTTACCCATTTAGTCCATCCCTCCTCCCACAACCCCTCCAGCAACCCTCAGTTTGTTCTCCATATTTATGAGTCTCTTTTGTTTGGTCCACCTCCCTGTTTTTATATTATTTTTGTTTCCCTTCCCTTAGGTTCATCTGTTTTGTCCCTTAAAGTCCTCATATGAGTGAAGTCATATGATTTTTGTCTTTCTCTAACTGACTAATTTCACTCAGCATAATACCCTCCAGTTCCATCCACGTAGTTGCAAATGGCAAGATTTCATTCTTTTTGATTGTCCAGTAATACTCCGTGTGTGTGTGTGTGTGTGTGTGTGTGTGTGTGTGTGTGTGTGTGTATACCACATTTTCTTTATCCATTCATCCATTGATGGACATTTGGGCTCTTTCCATACTTTGGCTATTGTTGATAGTGCTGCTGTAAACATGGGGGTGCATGTGTCCCTTCGAAACAGCACACCTGTATCCCTTGGATGAATGCCTAGTAGTACAATTGCTGGGTCATAGGGTAGTTCTATTTTTAGTTTTTTTGAGAAACCATACTGTTTTCCAGAGTGGCTGCACCAGCTTGCATTGCCACCAACAGTGCAAAAGAGATCCTCTTTTTCCTCATCCTCGCCAACATCTGTTGTTGCCTGAGCTGTTAATGTTAGCCATTCTGACAGGTGTAAGATGATATCTCATTGTAGTTTTGATTTGTATTTCCCTGATGATGAGTGATGTTGAGCATTTTTTCATATGTCAGTTGGCCATCTGGATGTCTTCTTTGGAGAAATATCTATTCATGTCTTTTGCCCATTTCTTCACTGATTCTTTGTTTTTTGGGTGTTGGGTTTGATAAGTTCTTTGTAGATTTTGGATACTAACCCTTTATCTGATATGTCATTTGCAAATATCTTCTCCCATTCTGTTGGTTGCCTTTTAGTTTTGCTGATTGTTTCCTTCCCCATGCAGAAGCTTTTTATTTTGATGAGGTCCCAGTAGTTCATTTTTGCTTTTGTTCCCCTTGCCTCCAGAGACATGTTGAGTAAGAAGTTGCTGTGGGCAAGATCAAAGAGGTTTTTGCCTGCTTTCTCCTCGAGGATTTTGATGGCTTCCTGTCTTACATTGAGGTCTTTCATCCACTTTGAGTTTATTTTTGTGTAAGAAAGTGGTCCAGGTTCATGCTTCTGCATGTCGCTGTCCAGTTTTCCCAGCACCACTTGCTGAAGAGACTGTCTTTATTCCATTGGATATTCTTTCCTGCTTTGTCAAAGATTAGCTGCCCATACATTTGTGGGTCCATTTCTGGGTTCTCTATTCTGTTCCACTGATCTGAGTGTCTGTTCTTGTGCCAGAACCATACTGTCTTGATGATTACAGCTTTGTAGTATAGCTTGAAGTCTGAGATTGTGATGCCTCCTGCTTTGGTTTTCTTTTTCAAGATTGCTTTGGCTATTCAGGGTCTTTTCTGGTTCCATACAAATTTTGGGATTATTTGTTCTAGCTATCTGAAGAATGCTGGTGTTACTTTGATATAGATTGTGTTGAATATGTAGATTGCTTTGGGTAGTATTGACATTTTAACAATATTTGTTCTTCCTATCCAGGAGCATGGGATCTTTTTCCATTTCTTTGTGTCTTCTTCAATTCCTTTCATAAGCTTTCTATAAATTTCAGTGTGTCGATTTTTCACCTCTTTGGTTAGAGTTATTCCTAGGTATTTTATGGGTTTTGGTACAACTAAATGAGATTGATTCCTTGATTTTTCTTTCTGTTGCTTCATTGTTGGTGTATAAAAATGCAACCAATTTCTGTGCGTTGATTTTATATCCTACAACTTTGCTGAATTCATGAATCAATTCTAGCAGTTTTTTGGTGGAATCTTTTGGGTTTTCCATATAGAGTATCATGTCATCTGCGAAGAATGAAAGTTTGAACACCTCCTGGCTGATTTGGATGCCTTTTATGTCTTTGTGTTGCCTGATTGCAGAGGCTAAGACTTCCAATACTATGTTAAATAACAGTGGCAAGAGTGGACTTCCTTGTCTTGTTCCTGACCAGGTATAAATCCCACTTGGTCGTGGCGAATAATTTTTTTAATGTATTGTTGGAGCTGGTTGCTTAATATCTTGTTGAGGATTTTTGCATCCATGTTCATAAGGGAAATTGGTCTATAGTTCTCCTTTTTTGTGGGGTCTCTGTCTGGTTTTGGAATCATGGTAATGCTGGCTTCATAGAAAGAGTTTGGAAGTTTTCCTTTTGTTTCTAATTTTTGGAACAGCTTCCAGAGAATAGGTGTTAACTCTTCCCTAAATGTTTGGTAGAATTCCTCTGGAAAGCCATCTGACCCTGGACTCTTGTTTTTAGGCAGATTTTTGATTACTAATTTGATTTCCTTACTGGTTATGGGGCTGTTCAAATATTCCATTTCTTCCTGTTTCAGTTTTGGTAGTGTATATGCTTCTAGGAATTTGTCCATTTCTTCCACAATATGGACATTTCTTCCCATTTTATTGGCATATAATTGCTCAAAATAGTCTCTTATTATTGTTTTTTATTTCTGTTGTGTTGGTTGTGATTTCTCCTCTTTCATTCTTGATTTTACTAGTTTGGGTCCTTTCGTTTCTCTTCTTGATCAAACTGGCAAATTATCAATTTTGTTAATTCTTTCAAAGAACCAACTTCTGGTTTCATTGATCTGTTCTACTGTTGTTGTTGTTGTTGTTGTTGTTTTAATAGCATTGATTTCTGCTCTAATCTTTGTTATTTCCTGTCTTCTGCTGGTTTTGGGTTTTATTTGCAGTGCTTTTTCCAGCTCCTTAAGGTGTAAGGTTAAGTAGTGTATCTGAGATCTTTCTTCCTTCTTTAGGAAGACCTGGATTGCTATATACTTTCCTCTTATGACCACCTTTGCTGCATCCCAGAGGTTTTGGGTTGTGGTACTATCATTTTCATTGACTTCCATATACTTTTTAATTTCTTCTTTAACTGCTTGGTTAGCCCATTCATTCATTAGTAGGATGTTCTTCAGTCTCCAAGTATTTGTTACCTTTCCAAATTTTTTCTGTGCTTGTTTGAGTTTCATAGCATTGTGGTCTGAAAATATGCATGGTATGATCTTAATCTTTTTGTACTTACTTAGGGCTGATTTGTGTCCCAGTATATGGTCTATTTTGGAGAATGTTCCATGTGCACTGGAGAAGAATGTACATTCTGCTGCTTTAGGATGAAATGTTCTGAATATATCTGTTAAGTCCATCTGGTCCAATGTGTCATTCAAAGCCATTGTTTCCTTATTGATTTTTTGATTAGATGATCTGTCCATTGGTGTGAGTGTGGAGTTGAAGTCTTCTACAATTATGGTATTACTAGCGATGAGTTTCTTAATGTTTGTGATTAATGGATTTATATATTTGGGTGCTGCCACATTTGGCGCATAAATGTTTACAATTGTTAGGTTTTCTTGGTGAATAGACCTCTTGATTATGATATAATGCCCTTCTGCATCTCTTGATACAGTCTTTCTTTTCAAGTCTAGATTCTCTGACATAAGTATGTCTACTCCAGCTTTCTTTAGTTGACCATTAGCATGATAGATGGTTCTCCATCCCCTTATTTTCAATCTGTAGGTGTCTTAGGGGTAAAGTGGGTCTCTTGTAAACAGCATATAGATGGGTCTTGTTTTATTATCCATTCTGTTACCCTGTGTCTTGATTGGAGCATTGAGTCCATTGACGTTTAGAATGAGTACTGAAAGCAATAAATTTATTGCCATTATGATGCTTGTAGAGTTGGAGTTTCTGGTGGTGTTCTCTGGTCCTTTCTAATCTTTGTTGCTTTTGGTATTTGTTTATTTATATATATATTTTTTCATCTTTTCTCCCTTCCGAGAGTCCCCTTAAGATTTCTTGCAGGTATGGTTTAGTGGTCACAAACTCCTTTAATTTTTGTTTGTCTGGGAAACTTTTAGTCTCTCCTTCTATTTTGAATGACAGCCTTCCTGGATAAAGGATTCTTGGCTGCATATTTTTCTGATTCAGCACACTGAATATATCATGCCACTCCTTTCTGGCCTGTCAAGTTTCTGTGGATAGGTCTGCTGCAAACCTGATCTGTCTTCCCTTGTAGGTTAGGGACTTTTTTTCCCTTGCTGTTTTCATGACTCTCTTCTTGCCTGAGTATTTTGTGAATTGGACTATGATAAGCTTTGTTGATGGTTGGTTTTTGTAGAATCTAATGGGAGTCCTCTGTGCTTCCTGGATTTTGATATCTGTGTCTTTTCCCAGGTTGGGAAACTTTTCCGCCATGATTTGCTCACATAACCCTTCTACCCCTATTTCTCTCTCTTCCTCCTCTGAGACCCCTATGATTCTGATATCTTTCCTTTTTAATGAGTCACTGATTTCTCTAATTCTTAAATCATGCCCTTTTGCCTTAATCTCCCTCTTTTTTTCTGCTTCATTATTCTCTATAAGTTTGTCCTCTATGTCACTGATTCTCTGTTCTACCTCATCCATCCTTGCCGCCGCTGCATCCATCTGTGATTGCAGCTCAGTTATTGCATTTTTAATTTCATTCTGGGTATTTATTTACTTCTTTTATCTCTGCAGAAAGGGATTCTAATCTATTTTCGACTCCAGCTAGTATTCTTATTATCGTGATTCTAAATTCTGGTTCAGACATCTTGCTTGTGTCTGTGTTAGTTAAATCCCTAGGTGTCGTTTCTTCGTGCTCTTTCTTTTGGGGTGAATTCCTTCATGTTGTCATTTTGAAGGGAGAAAAGGAATTAATGAGGTGGAAAAAATTGAAATGAAAAATATTAAAATGAAAAAAATATTAAAATTAAAAATTAAAAACACACGCACAAAAATTGAATAGATGATGCTAGATCCTAGGTGTGTTTTGGTCTGGGTGTAGAGAGCGGTTTGACAGATTAGAGAAACAAAAAAAGGGGGGGGGAGAGAAACGAAAAAAGAAATTGTTTGAGGATTTGAAAAAATGAATATGCTAAAGTAGCCTAAAATATACAAAAGTAGAGAATATAGTAGAAAAATTATAGAAAAATATTTTTAATAAAAGCTAAAAAGAAATATGAATTTTTTCATTTTCTGTATTTAAGAAAGAAGAAACAAAAAAGAGAAAAAGATTAAAAAAAAGAAAAGACAAAAAAAGAAATCGTTTGAAAATTTTAAAAAGTGAATACACTGTAGTAGACGGAAATAAAATGATGGGAGTAAGATAGAATTTGAAAAAAATTACATAATAGCAAAAAATATAGTAATAAAAATTAAAAAAAATTAAAAGAAATTGAAAGTAAAAATGAAGTTTTTATCTTTCCGCATTCAAGAAAAAGAAAAGAAATGAAAAAGAAAAAAAGAAAGAATAAAAAGGAAATTGTTTGAAAATTTGAAAATGTGAGTACACTGAAATAGACTAAAATAAAATGATGGAAGTAAAGTAGAATTTGAAAAAATTTACACAAAAGTAAAAAATATAGTAATAAAAATTAAAGGCAGATATTTTTAATAATTGAAAATAAAAATGAATTTTTCTCTTGCTATATTCAGGAAAAAGAAAGTATTGTAAAAGAGAAGAAGGAAAAAGAAACAGAAAAATAATTGAACAGATGATCCTGGTAACAGATTGAAGTAGGACTGAAATTGCCTCATTTTCCCCTAGGGGTCAGTCCATGTAGCTCTTTATAGTCCATAAATTAAGTCAACGGTGAGGTTTGTGTTCTTGAAGAGCGAAGTTGGCCCAGTTGGGCAGGGCTTGGTGTAACAGCTCCACTCTCCAGTAGATGGTGCTGCTAGCCTACTGGGGTGGATTGTTGCGGTGCTTGTCGGTGCGCATGCGCATGCGAGCAAGCGGTGAAAACGGCCCCACCCAGCCACACAGTCTTCTCCTGGATCAGCAATCACACACCAGTCCTCTGTCTTCAGCTCTTGTCCACTTCCCGCTTTTCCACTCTCCGTGACCAGGCCCCAGGCAGTACCTCTCTCCCAAGTTTTGTCTCGGATGTGGCTGTTTTCCCCGGCCCCTTTCTTCTGAAGGACTGCGGCCTTGACCCGCTCCGCTCCTCTGCGGGAGGGTGTCACCGAGTAATGGCTGAATGAGCAATGGCCGAATGTCGGCTGCACCCAGGAACGCCCGCTGGACCCTGCTATTGCCGGTGCCCCGAGACTGTGGCCAGGTGCCAGCCCGCCCCCAAAAAAGATCGCAAGACAGTGTAGCCTCAGTGTTTCAGGGACCATGGAAAATCACAACACACATCTGGCACCAGGCTTCATGCTCAACAACCTTGCCCCAGCATCAGCAAATGTGGCTGCCTTCCAGGGTCTGCTGGGACCAAGTGGCTTCAATAGTTTCTACCAAATGTCTTTCCAGCAGTGGAACCGCTTTTCCTCGTGTGGCCTGAGAACCTCCTGGACCCCACTATGTTCCTGGGGATTCACCTTTCCCACCAGAGCTCCGCCAGGTATCGAGCTGCAGAGTTGCAGCCTTTGTGCTCCCCTTGTTTACAGTCTTAATGGAATTTAAACCCTCTCCTTTCTCCTTTCTCCCTTTTTAGTTTAGTTCCTGTGGCTGTTTCCAATTTTCCACTTTCTCTCCAGCTGCTTTTGGGGAGGGGTGCTTTTCCTGTATGCTCCCCCCCCCCCAGTCTCCATCCTCTCTCTGCCTGCAAAAGGGGTTCCCTACTTTTGGGGGCTTCTTGCTCCCCAAGTTCAGCTCTTTGTGTCGTGTACCTGCTGAATTCTGTGGTTCAGGTGGTGCAGATTGTTGTGTTAATCTTCCAATCAATTTTCTAGGTGTGTAGGATGGTTTAGTGTTGGTCTGACTGTATTTCATGGATGCCAGACACATAAAAAGCTTCCACACTGTTCCACCATCTTGGCTCCTCCTTGAGCCCCTCTTATTTGAGCTGACTGAGAACAATCAAAAAGGAAAACTTTTCTTTTAGAAAGCAGAACCTCTCTTTCTTTTCTAGGCTCAAGGGAAAAGCGTTTTAAAAGAGCTTTTTCCACCTTTGCAAATGATCAGAGAAGAGAGCTAATGGCATTGCAGGAACTTAAGGAAAGTAAATCACTGGCTCTAATATTTTTCAGAGTGTTTGTATACCATTATATGCTTCTTGTCCATTCAAAACATCTTCTCTCCACACTTTCCCAAATTTTACCCTGGGTACAACTTAAGTGGTTAAATTTTCTTTTTTAATGTTTTTATTTATTTTTGAGAGAGATAGAGAGAGAAATCATGAGTGGGGGAGGGGAAGAGAGAGAGGGAGACACAGAATCCCAAGAAGTCCCCAGGCTCTGAGCTGTCAGCACAGAGCCTGACACAGGGTTGAACCCATGAATGGTGAGATCACCACCCGAGCCAAAGTTGGATGCTTAACTGACTGAGCCACCCAGGCTCAGTTTATAGAGGCATATAAACTGAAAAGTTAAATTACCAGCCCTTTACACACAGTTCATACAGTGGTAAGATAGAAAGAAGATAATCACGCTAGATACTCCCACTCAGAGAGGAGGAGAGGAAGAAGAGACTCACAGAAATTCTGAAATCCATTCAGGCTCATGTCACCAGTTCCTATGCTCCAGGGTAGAGAACATTTCTTGATTTGAGAGTGGTTCCCCATGACCCTTGGCTCAGCTTGCTGGGGTCTTCTTTCTGCTTGCTTTTTCAGTAAAAATATTTGCCTTTTCTTGTAGCTGAGCAGCTTTATTAGCCTATTTCCTGCTGTAGAAAGTTGAAGGCCCAAAAAGTTTTGAACTGTCTCTTTTAGTCTAAGCTGACAGTAGTTTTAATATTCAAATTCCCTTTAAAATTTTGTGGACCTTCTACATATTAGATTATAGTCATTCCATTAGACAAAAGTCATAGGAACATATATTTTCAGGACAGATCCCTTTCTGTTTTGGAATATGTGACAATACCCTTAAAATCCTTAGAAGCCTAGCTAAGAGTGAGAAGAAACACCTTGAGTCTGTCTTTTTCTTTCTTTCTTTCTTTCTTTCTTTCTTTCTTTCTTTCTTTCTTTCTCTCTCTCTCTCTCTCTCTCTTTCTTTCTTTCTTTCTTTCTTTCTTTCTTTCTTTCTTTCTTTCTTTCTTTCTTTTTCACCTTGAATCTTTCTTATGTCCTAACAGACTTGCAATCATAGTTTTGATCTGACATTTATGCTGAAGCCACATTTTACTGTCAGTGCCCTGGATTTTGTTTTCATCTGATACCGTTTCTTAATTTGATAACTTTTATGCACTCGAGAAGCCGAGAATTGAAAACGAACTCATATTCTAGCTCAGCCAGTTTGGTTTGGAAATAATTTCATTAACTTTGCTTGAAAACTAAATAGTTCCTTATTTTATCCATCTTTTTTTTTTTTTTTTTTTTTTTTTTTTTTACTGCGAAGCCATATCTTAGGCAACTATAAGAAGCCAAATGGTACTTTCAGCATCCTGTCTGGAAATCTCCTTAGTGAGAATCACAGTCATTGGCACATGTTTTATCTTACAAGTTACCAAGGTCACACTTCTTATTAATTTTTGTCAATAAATCAAGTCCACTCTTGTCAAGTTTCCAATAGCAAGTTTCTCAGTAGTCTTCTAGCCAGACCTTTGTCTGCTGCTTAGGTCCAAACCCAATGCCACATATTTCATGTTTTTATGATGACAGTACCCCGCTTTCATGTATTATCCTTTTCTGTTCAAGTTATGTAGTGCTGTGAAATAAACACCCTAAAAAACTTTTGGCTTATAAGAGAAAGTATTATTTCTGATGATTCTGTGCGTTGACTGGGATCAGTTGGTTGGTTGTTGTGCTTCATGTGGTATAACTGATATCACTTAGGTGGTTATGTGAGTGGGAACTTGGCTAAGGCTAACACAACAAAACGGTCTTATCCTTCAAATTAGTCTAGTCCAGGAAGTGTTCCAAGAGAACAAGCTGCAATGTGCATAAGCTTATTAAGAGATCTTCATTAAGCTCAAGGTGGAAGAGACTACAGAAGTATATAAATACTGCGAGTTGTGGTTCACTGAGGGGGGATCGACAATATAATAATCCATCACATGAGTGAATATGTAGATTTAACTAGTTAATGGAATTCCTTGGAAAAATGTATTTTTATTATTTCATTTTATTATATATCTATTCATATCAAGATATATAAACTTGATAATGTAAGAATGTAAGATGTAAGAATGAATAGGACAATATTAGCTTTAGTAATATCTATATAATTTTATAAACCTATTTAATTAAAATTTTGACATGACTGCAAATTTTATAAAACTGAAAGATATCAAGGATTAAAATAATTCATAAAATACATAAATAATTATCAATATTATATACAATATTGTTATATATACCAAAAGGCCACCAGAGAGCGTTTTGAAGGAAAAGATCTAGTTCAAATACACTTACCTGGGTTGATGTCTTCAGTTTTAGAATTCATTGTTTTGAAAAGGAAACTTCTGTTATTCTTTTTTTTTAAGTTTATTTATTTACCTTTGAGACAGAGACAGAGAGAGAGGGGGAGCACACACACACAGGGAAGGGGGAGAGAGAGCGGGAGTGAATCCCAAGCAGGCGCCACACTGTCAGTGCTGAGCCTGACACAAAGGCTCCATCTCATGAACTGTGAGATCATGACTTGAACCCAAATCAAGAGTCAGATGCTTAACCAACTGAGCCTCCCAGATGGCTAGAAGCTTTTCTTATTCTCTCATAAGTTTTTGATCCTAGGTCAAATTAATAATTGTAGTTAAAGTTTACTTTCTGGAGGTTTGGACTGATATATATATCTATCTCTGTATCTATCTATCTAGATAGATACAGAGATAGATATATTTCTTTGAAAAACTATTAAACTCGTTATAAATAAGAGTTTCTTAGATACCTTAAGATTCTATGCAAATAAAATTTCATAGCTTAGTGCTTCTCAACCTTTTTGTTTTTTGGTATCCATATGGTAGTGGAGGGTGCTCAAGAACCCAGAGCTTGTGCCTCCAATCTCCTAGATCCAGTGATCCCTGCCTCACACTCTTGTGTAGTTCTTACCCCTATTATACCAGCATTGTTCTGTATAAACAATAGAATACATCATAAAATGATGGAATATTACTTCTGAGATTATTTTCTAAAAGACATTATGACTTCCTTCTTGAACATTCTCTCTCTCTCCCTTTCCCTCTCCCACAGTCACCCTCATTCTCACCCTCATACTCACTCTCTCTTTCTCACCACACTACAGGTCTATGTGGTAGGGAACTGAAGCCTCCTGACAACATCTATGTGAGTGAGTAAACTTGAAAACAGATCCTTTATCCCTAAATGACTGCAATACTGGTCAACAGCTTGACTACAGCCTATGAGATGCCTGAGATAGAACTTTCCTGTTAAGCTTCATCAGAATCTTGACCCTCAGAAACTGTGTGAGGTAGTAAATGCTTGTCACTTTAAGTTTCAAGATTTAATTAGTTTTGTACCAATAGCGAACTAATATATGGATAAAAATATCTTTGCCTTATATTTTATGAAAACAAATCATGTGAATTCTGTCTTTATGTAATATTCAGTTTTAATATAAAATAATGCTTCAGATTACACTCTATAAGTTAGACTGATGTTTTAAGAAGATTGCCCTCTTTATCCTTTTTTTTTCCCCCTTGGGGGCCCTGGTCAAAACATCTGCTTTCAAACATCCTTATATTACAAATGTCAAATATAAAATGCAAAATACCCAGGATTATTTTTAATGAGAAATGTCTTGCCTACATGGAAAAAAAAACTAAAATTTTTTTTTTCTGAAAAAGCAAAATGAAGATATGAAATAGGGAGATAAATCTTCCCAAATTTATTAATAAATCTGGAGTAATTCCAAAACAAAAAGAGGAGATAGCATAATATAATGCATAAGAATTCTTGCTCTAAAGTCAAATGGCCTGAGCAACCTACTGACTCTAACATTTACCGGCTCTGTGATAGAGAGCAAATTATTTAATTCTGTGTGCTTCAGTATAGTCACCACCTTTGAGCAGAATAAACAAGACAATCAAAATGGAGAATGTCATCATTTTTATTGTGATGATTCTATCCTAAGAAATACTTTTACACTTATGCAAAGACATATGTATAGAAGTACTTACTATGCTGTTCATGGTAGCAAAAAATTCAAGACAATTTTAACTTCTATTATTAGAGCATTTGTTAAAGGGAGTCAAAAGTCACTCATACCATGATATACTATGCAGCTGTTACAAACAATGGGTTTTATAGTATGTATAGTGATATAAAAATTGCCCACTTTACATTAAGTGAAAAAAAAGCTAGATATATATCATTGTGCACACTACCATCCCATTTGTTATAATAATATCAAGAGAGGTGTGTGTGTGTGTGTGTGTGTGTGTGTGTGTGTGTGTGTGTGGTGAGAAAGGCAAATCAGTTTTTCTAGGAATAGAGACAAGATTTCATATACAATAGGTAACAGTGATTACCTTAGGGGTGTATGTTAGGGAAGTGGAAGTAGAGACTTTCACTTTCTGCTTTTTATCCATCAGTCTTTTCAAGTACAAGTGACAAAAAAAATGAACAAATATTTGCTTATGCAACAAAGAAATTTATTAGCTCATTTTAACAGGAAAGCTAGCAAGAAACGAGGCTTCTGGGTTGATTGACTCACTGGCTCAATTATGTTATTGAGGAACCACATGTTTTCCTGTTCTTCTGTCATCTACTATTCACATCATCCCTCATGACTGTAGAATGATTGCCAATAACAGAAGGGACTCTACACTTTTTCAAGGATGGTAGAAATTCCATCTCACTGAAGAACAACGATTCCAACAATCCTATTTTGTGTTCCAAAGCCAAAGTTTAATCGCATAATGATTGCTCAGTGAATTACTGACAAGGCGGATGCTATTGCAGATGCTATTGCAGTTCAACCAATCAGGCTCACCCCTTAAGCTCAAGTCAGTTTCCTAAACTGCATTGGTGCTATTCAACCAACATGTCTGCAATAATATTGCTAATTACTGCAATTATTATACGATAAGATGAACTACTTTTTAAAGTATAAAAAATAATGCAAAACTTAGAGATAATTCTTGTATGTTTAACTTTCATCCAATCGTCTGCTAAAATTTTATTTAAATCCAGAAAATAGTTCTAAAATTTCTTTAGATGATTATAAAAGTGAATACAATGGGGAGGCAGAGATATTTATGACAGTTTATGATGAAAGTGAAGATACTTTATCATTTGTATTGTATAAAGTAGTATTATTTTCATAGTTTATCTTTGCTTTAAAAAATAGTGAAAGGACACTAGTACACTATTACCTCTAAAAGTATAAGTAAGGGACATTTTTAAAACTAGAAAAGAAAGAAATGTAAGGTAACAAGTTTTTTCTCAGCTATGTAAATCTTAAAGTTCAAAGAGGAGCAACAAAACAAACCCAAAAACAAAACAAAACAAAACAAAACAAAACAAAAAATCTTTGACTCAAAAAGAATTTTTAAAAAAAAATTTAATGTTAATTTATTTTTGAGAGACAGAATATGAGCGGGGGAGGGGCAGAGAGAGAGGGAGACACAGAATCCGAATCAGGCTCCAGGCTCCTACCTGTCAGCACAGAGCCCGACGTGGGGCTTGAACCCATGAACTGTGAGATCATGACCTGAGTTGAAGTTGGACGCTTAACTGACTGAGCTACCCAGGTGCCCCAACTCAAAAAGAATTTAAAAAGTGGTATAAATATCGAATGTTTGAATGCTAATTCAAAAAACCCCATTCTCAATGTAGCAAGACAACACTATTGTTCAGATCTTTTAATATCTAAGAGGTATATCTAAGAGGTAATATCTTAGAGGTATCTAAGAGGCTGAGGAGATAATAAAATTCAAGGGTTGAGAAGGCCAAGATTATTCGTGAGATTTATTATATAGAATATAATGCTAAGCATTTGTTTGAAAATTCATTTGCTGCTTTCTGTGGTACAGTGGCTTTTAATGAATTACTTACCTGTTTTCTATATCTAAGTTATAGCTCTACTACAAAAGATCTACAGCTATGGTAAATTAAAACTGATTTCTCAGTTCTTTGGAGACTATGGAATGCCAATTAATAATTATTATGTGGAATATAAATGAAAGAAATATTTTTAAGTGATAGTTCCCCTTCCTAGTAAAACCAACAGCAACATATGTTACAAAAATTAAATGAATTTAATCAGGTTTATCTCCCCAAAATTGCCTCAGGTGAAAAATTAATTTTCCCATGATGAATATTTGCTTTGATTTTGTAATAAGAAATGAAAGAAAACAACAATACTGTCAAGTTCTCATTTCTAGTTCTGGTTTTGTCTGAGAATAGTTTAAACAGCATAATTTAAGAAAAGCTGCATTAATAAAATTCCAAATCATTCCTTAAGGCAGTTCTCAGTGAATGTGGCAGACACAGCCATCTGTTTGTAAATGTTTAGTGGACTCAATGCATAGAAATCCAATCAGAACGCCCAAGTATTTGTGGGTAAGAGTAGACTAAAATATTCTATATTTTCATCCAGCTTTTTAAATTGATATTTTGTTAATGGTATTTCACAAATACATCCTTTTCAGATAAGAAACCAGGGAAATATCTCCTGGTAAGGGACCTCTTGAATGGAAACCCACATTTTTATTATTTTAACTGCTTCCTTGCTTTCTTCTCCATAGAGCTCTTCTTTCAGGAAGCCCTCCTGAACCTACACCCTCTATCTTGAGCTGGTTTACATGCTCTTACCCTTGCTTCCTAAAATACTGAGAATGTAACTATATCACTGTACCACTCACTAGGTTGATCTAGAATAATACTTTTCTACCTGAGCCCATGAAGTAACTGCTATGGATTTTGGAATGGTAGGATTTTTTATGAGAATACCCAAAATAGATTTTAAAGTAGAGACTTTTAAAAGTAAAATATTTTCCTACAAATTATGTGGCCCCTTTGTTTCTGGAGAGGTTGGGAAGTGAAAAACTGCATTTCACAGACCTGCCCAAGAGGGTGATGCATTGTCATATGATTTGGACAGTGAAACTTAGGTGTCATGGCAAGCAAAGTCATGGACACCAGAGAGCATAAAGGCATTTTGGGAACCCCACATTCAGTTTCCCAGACTTTAGCTACCAGCATTATGTGGATGAGAGGCAGTTTTGACAATAGGGGCAGACTGATGTTCGTTGGATTACAGCTTTAGTGATGGACCATTACATTTAGGAATCCAGTGGCTGATCCTGACTTCCATTCCTTACCTGGTCAACGATTTTCAAAGATACAATTCCCTGAATTAGAATTACTTTCTGCTGGAGATACTTTGGAAAGGTTTTGCTTCCTCTGCTAATCCAGAACTGATACATACTTGTTATAGTCTTCACTTGCATGTCTTTTCCTCTGCTAGACAGCAAACTCTCTTTATGTATAAGGAGGGATAGAACTTGTCTTTGTTCATTCTTTAATTCATTCCTTATTTCACTTCAAGTATATACTCTTTATATTTGTATGTTTTGCAATTACGTATTTGACACAGAGCAGCACAGCAAATACCCTCTTAATGAATTAGTAAATGTGTTATGTCAGGAAATGTATAAGATACTAGAGATAGAGAGATGAGACATACTTAGGAACAATAAAATGATAAATTACATTATTAAGTGCTTATGTGTCAGGCTCTATGTGCAGCATTTTACATGCATTGATATGATATTCATTTTCGGCTTGTTTGGTTTTATGTTCGTTTGTTTTCTAATTCTTATAGCATTCTTAAGAGCTAGGTGCCAATTATTTCTTCCCATTTCACACATAAGGCAACAGAAGATGGACGAGGTTAAATAAATTGTCCAACTTAACAGTACTGAAGTAAGTTAAACTCAAACCTAGGCAATCTGATTCAGTAATTCACACTCTTTAGTCAGTATTCTGAGATCTCTAATATAGCGGCCAACAGGTTCATAGATTTAGGATATTACTTGATAAATTCCACAATACCTCAGCAAGATCAGAAGAGGCTTACATGTGAAGAAAGAGAGACTTAGTACTGAAGTATGAAGGATTAGCACAAGTTAGGGATAAGCAGAAGTGATAAAGATGCTGTTTTATGCGGAAAGAAGTACACATACCACAAAGGGACAAAAGAGAAAACAGAGAGTATTGCTGAGACAGCATGGGGATTACCATGAGGCTTAGTGAAGAGGGGTGAAAAATAGACAAAGAGAGGCGAAGCAGGACCGACCATGAAGAGTCAGGTATACATTTCTAAGAAATTAAAGATTTTTTTTTTTAATGAGGGCCACAGCATGTTATTGAAGCATTTAAAATCCTTTGAGAATATTTCCATTATAAAGAGATCACTTTGGAGCAATGTGGACAATTTAGAAGTTATTGTGTGGGGTGAGATTGGAATTGGGAATTACAGTAATTCAAGTAGAAGTAATTCTTACTTTTGGGCTCACAGAATTGAACATAAGGACTGGCAGCTAATATGAGAACAATCCATATTCACCAAGTCGAATTGAACCTAAGTAACCTGAGGATCAGAGAAGTTTAATTACTTATCAAAATTTACACAGCTATTTGGTGGTAGAACTGGGATAAGAATTTAATCCATTGCCTTCTTTTACTTTAAACAGAATGTGGGAAAAATTAATTGCATATATATCATTTGAAATATGAAAAATTTTTCTATGTGTATCTAGAAATATACTTGAAAAATATACACAGGTGTAAAGTTATGGTAAATCTCATTTCTTGGTTTTCCTTACTGTGTGCTTATTTTCTGAGTCCATAATCTCAAATACTCAAGTTTCTACTGTCCAAGTGATCTCTGAAGTCACTCCTCTTGCTAGATACTCCTCTCACACCCAAGTTTCCAAGCTTTCTTTTAATGCCTAAGGGAAAAGTAATGAGATGGGAAAAGAAATTTGGGCTGGGGAAAAATTACCACCACAACCATTAGCTATTAAGACATATTGTTAGAAACTTACTGTAAAACCTATGAATTATTGAATCAGATTGCCCAGGTTTAAAGTTTATTTATTTATTTTGAGAGAGAGAGAGAGAGAGGGAGAGAGAGAATCCTAAGCGGGCTCCATGCTGTCAGTGAGAACTCCACTCAAGCTTGACGTGGGTCTCAATCCCACAAACCATGAGATCATGACCTGAGTCTAAATCAAGAGGTGGACACTTAACTAAAAGAGCCACCCAGCCACCCCAGATTCCCTAGGTTTAAATCAACCCTACTCCAATCCTTTGTAACCTAATATAAAACCTAATGTAAAAAATTTATATCATCTTTCTCTCAGAAAGACTAAGAAGCTACTCTTTGTTATTGTGCTGTTATAGTTTCTTTTCTTTCCTTTTGCCAGTTACTGTTTCACCCTAGACAGTGCAGTGTTCTCTCATGAGGTCCAGCTGATAGACAATTCTGTGGACTTAGTTTACATGTCCAAGGAGGCTTCACAGGTTAAGTAAATTGTATTTCTAATACCATGATTACCAAATTGTAAACGCTAGCAGCCTTACATTTTGACAACCTTGGGCCCTTATTTTTGAATAGAGGTTCTGTCACCACTGTGAAATATCAGATGCTATACCTTAGCAATGGGCTATGAAAATCTATAGTATGAGATTTGCCAAAACAGATTTTATGAGGATTTGGCTGGTTCTAGAAGTAGAATTGCCCCAACGTATCCTATAGCATGTGAAAGATGTACAATACATATTTTTGTTTGAAATTAAATACACAGTAGGTTTTAATCCAGTTGCCTTGTTTTCAAAGATAAATCTAGGACAATATACTTAGAAAGGAAATTTTATAATTTACCTAAAAATACCCAAGCATATTATTTAGCGCTTTTGGTCTTTAGAACACCTGCTGAAGGGAATGTCTTTGCTTAGATAATTTATAATCATTTTATACTTTCTCTTCTATTGAATGGTTTAAAAGCGATAAAACAAAATTAAAGTTGAAAAGGACTCTAAGCACTTGTTATAACTGAGCATCAGAGGCACAAGCCTAGGTAGGGTACAGCTGCATAACGGTGAATGTTCTTTTGCAGTTAACACCTGGGTTTTTGTATTTATAGGAAGATATCACAAGTTTAAACACAAAGGAAAATGACTCACAAATCCAATAAATTTTGGAATGCATAACTTCCAGCAGTATCAGGGGATTTCAGCCAATATTTGCCAACAAATCAATAACATGATTAAATCCTTCTGTATTGTGGGCAATCAAATGCTTACTAACAGGTCCTACTGCCTAAATTAATATAATCCCAGAAGTGCTCTGTCTGTGTCAAACCCAATACTACTGAGGCTTAAAATTCACATGTGATAAGCTGGAAGATATTTTTTAATAATGCTTTAAATAAAATGAAATTATGTGAAGATTCTGAATTAAATGCTTCCACACTGAGTGGGCTCAGCTTAAATTGCTCTTGTCTCTAGATGGCATGTTTCCTGCTGTCCATATTTCTTTACACTCCATACTCAAAGAAAGTAGGAAGTGTTTAAAAATATATATATTACTTTTTCACTAAAACTATGACTGAATCTTGCAACTGTTTGTTATAAAGATTGCATTGAAATGGCTCTCACCACTCACACTTCCAGACTCAGATCAAAAGTTACTACCTGTCTGAAGCCTACCCAGACTCACAAGGAAATTCAGTGACTTTCTCCTTTGTTTCTAACTACTGTCTTAAAGCATTATAGCATTTATCACACTATTTTGTAATGACTCCTTCTAGGCCTTGGGGGTAGCATAAAGATCTGGCACACATTGAGTAAATGTGAATGCCGTATCAAGTAAGCAATGAAGCATATGAAAAAAATCTCCATATAATTTAATGGTAGTATATATGGGTTTTTCCTTAAATATCTTTCATTTAAAGATAAAGGTTTGACGTGAAAAATAGCCAATACCAACAAAGCCATGATATAATTGTGTTTATGTTGACATGATCAGATTTTATCAATATGCTAACAGTGCATTCTGCTTATTAGGAGGATTACTGATATAGTTACATAAAAGTTTTGAACAGCTATTACCTAACAGCCACAGTATTAAGTGCTAGCTAGGGTTAGAGGAATAAAGTAAAGTAGTTGACCTGAAGGAAATACCAATTGAGTGAAAGAGGCTTTCTAATTCTCAGAAATCTTTGAACTTATTAGAAATACATTCTATGTGTATTATTTCTTATTTCTATTGAATAATGCTGATACTGAAAAAAATAAAGTTAATGTGACATTCAGAAACCCTGTTTTTCCTCCTCAGAGGAGGAACTACAATTCTTTGTCCAACTTTGCTCAAACTTAAGAACATGGACTAAAAATATGTATTCATGAAATGCCAATGTACATGACATTTTGGTGTGCTGGCTAGTCATGTCTGAGAGAGAGAGAAGGGAGACAGGAGGAAGATGAAGAGGAAGAGGAGAAGGAAAAGGAAAAAAAAGAAAAGAAGGTAGAGCTAAGTTAGGAAAAGGAAAATAATAAGAACAGGATTAAAGGAGAGTTGGAAACAGAAAAGGAAAGACAAAGGGAGTGAGGAAACAAAGGTAGTAGAGAGGGGAAGTCTGACAGACAAAGGAAACAAATGCAGATACAAAAGGCAAGAGGAAATCAAAAGCAACAGTTAAAATAGTTGATTCTAGGATTTCTGAGGATTCAGAAAAGGGGGGCATGTGTGATATATTCCGAGAATAGTTACATTTTGTAAAAAGCTTTTTAGAATTATTTAACTCTTTAAATTATGTGAATGTATAGCTTGGATTAAAATAAAGTAAAATCCTCACTTGACCCTTAACTTTTCCATTCACCGACCCTTCCTCTGCTCCCTTCCATGATAATATCCCTTAAAACAGGTTTTTGTAAGCACTCTTACCTCACCTCCCTGTCACCCCCCCAAACACATTCTTTTCTCAAACCACTCCGATAAGTTTTTAGTACCTACCACTGTACTGAATTGGCTCTTGTCACAGTCAATAATGACCTGCATTTTGCCAGAGCCAGTGTTTCACTGCAATTATCTTATTTGACTTCTCAGTAGCATTTGACACAATTGACCACTGACTTTATTCTTAAAACACTTCTTCTAAGTCCACAGTGACATAACATTTAACTGTTGTTGTCATTGTTGTTGTTAATTTTTTTTCGGTCTCTCTGCTTCCCTAATGGCTCCTTTATGACTTTTCCTCCTTTTACAGATTTTTAGTGTTGAAGGACTCCCACTTTGGGACATTGGTCCCAGTCTTTTCTTTTTCTAGTTTTTCTTCCAAGATGATCTTTCCAGTCCTATGACTTAAATGTCAGTATATTCTAAGGACACTAATGTTTATATTTCTAGACCAGGCCTCTCCTAAGTTCAAGGCTTTTAAGTTCCACTGATCATTCAACATTTCTACTCTCGGTTTAGTGGACGCATATTAGCTAACAAAGTCAAAACAGAACAAAAAATTCTCATCTTTTCTCAATCTGTTCTTGCTCAAATTCACTCTTTCCAAACTTTCCCTATCCCAAGTATTGGCATAGTTATCTACTCTATTGGTCAGACCAAAATATGAGTCATATTCCTCATATTTCACACTGATTCCTACTGGATAGCCTGTTACCTCTCTTCTGCCAAAATATATTCCAAATCCAAACATTTCTCATTATTTCCACTTCTCACTGCATTTCCATAATGCTCTTGTCTGGGATTCTGAAATAGCCTCTTAACTAGAATCCTTTACTTCATTCTTGCTTAAAAACCATTTTCCCTCTACACAGAAACCAGAAGTATCTTTCTAAAATGTAAATAAGATCATGCCTTTTCATGCATAGAAGCTTCCAGTGGATTTCCATTGAGATCAAACTTACCTTCACTTACCTAGTTTATGTATTTCTCTGTAATTTGGCCCCTACCTGACTCTCCAAACTCATTCTTACTTTTTATTTACTATGCTCATTTCATATTGACTGTCTTAATTTGTTTGGGATGCTATTATTACAGAATACCATAGACTGGATGGCTGCTCTACCCAGTCTCAGAAATTTATTTCTCACACTTCTGGAGGTTGAGAAGTCCAAGTTCAAGGTGCTGGCAGATTTGGTGTCTAATAAGGAGCCACTTTCTTGTTCATAGATGGCTGTCTTCTCACTGTGTCCTTACAGGGCAGAAGAGGCAAGGAAGCTCCCTGATATCTCTTTAGTAAGAGCACTAACCCCTTCTTGAAGGCTCTGTCCTCATGACTAATCACCTCTCAAAGGCTCCACCTTCAAAGACTATCACATTGGGGGTCAGAGTTAAACACATGAATGGGAGGGGCAGGGGGACACAACCATTCAGTCTATGGCATTGCTTTTTTTCTACCTTTCAAATATTCAAGCTGATTCCCATTACTATGCCAAGGCTGTTGATTCTGCTTTGAAACTTTTTCCAGCAGATGTTTACATGGCTTTCTGTCTCTTTATTCAAGTCTCAAATGATGCTTCCTCAGAGAAGAGTTCCATGACCACTCAAGCCAGAACAAATCTCTTTCTCTCCTTCTTGCCCACAGTATGTTCTCTGTATTATTTTCCTCCTAGAAACAAAGAATTCGATTTCTTATATATGTTTTTCAATATAGTTTTCATATGTGCCTTATATTTTTAAGAACATTTTCTCCTCCCATCAAGATATAAAGTTGCTCCTTCCATATCTTAGTGTCTAAAACAGTATCTGGCACCACTACATGCTTCTTTTAAAAAAACGTTATTTAGTGAATACGCGAATTTGTTGTTTTAATTCTACTACATGAAGGGAGAATTCAAAAGTCCTTAAGATGGCTTGAAAAAGTGTATAACTTTCCCAATGCATCTGCTTTTAGTCCCTCTTAAATATCCTGAACTCACAATTCCAAACAACTTGTAGGCTATCGAGGTAGCATACTGACTCATTCATAGCTCTTTACATCTTACATGGTTTCATTCCCTTTACCTAGGATTCTTGCCCCTTCACTCCATGAAGAATTCCAGTCTGCATCCACAAAAGGTATTTCCTCCTTCCTTACCCTACCACTAGATTTAGTCTTCCTCTGTTGGCACTTTTAGCATGCTTTGCATATTCCTAGTATCCAACATTTGTTACATTATTTTGTCACTTGTTGCTTCATTTGCTTCATGAAATCTTGAAGGACTGTGAAATCTTGGAGGATGGGGATTTTTATCTTGTTTATATTTGTATACCTAGTACTTGTAACTGAGAGAGAATCAATCTTCTTGCACAGAATCTATACCAACATGGAAACATAATTCAATATGTTTTTTGAGTTACTAAATGGAAATTATGATTTCTATAATGCTAGTGAACAACTCAGATTTTACTGAAGATTAAGTGGGAAAGTAGAAGTTACATAATATTAGTATGTATCAATTTTTCTCCAAAAATCTTCACTAGCCATCTCTTCCCAGAGTATCTTCTTAGTTAACCTTTCTTAACCTTTTCCCTAATCTCTCTCCAAACCTTCCTGTCTCCAACCTTCTACGCTATTGATATGTCTCTCTTTTTTTTATAATAGTGAACAATTTAGCTGTAACTTTTATTCTTTACTACTATATCCTAATATTCACTATGCCACCTCAGCATCTTTTAAATCTATGTGTTTTAAATAAAGAGCAGATTACCCTTACTACAAGGATTTTCTTTTTTAAAAATATTTTCCCTCCACTTCTAATAGATAATAAAAGTGCTTGTTTAAAGTATGAATGATTGGGGCACCTGGGTGGCTCAATGGGTCAAGCAGCTCACTCTTTATTTTGGCTCAGATCATGATCTCAGGGTCTTGAGATGAAGCCCCGCATTAGGCTCTGTGCTGGGTGTGGATCCTGCTTATGATTCTCTCTTTCTCCTTCTCCCTCTACCCCTCCCCGCTTGTTCATGTGCATGCATGTACTCTCTATCTCAAAAAATAATATAATAAAATAAATAAAGCACGAGTGATGTTCATATGCATGCATGTACTTTCTATCTCAAAAAATAATATAATAAAATAAATAAAGCACGAGTGATTATATATTCATTTTCATGTTGTCTTTATTGGATTCTTCAGCTCTCAAGCTTCCTTGATCTTCTAGTGTTAATGGCTGCTGCCAACTAGAAGCATCCTTGGTGAATATTTGTGTTTGTTCGGATATAGTATACATTGAATGAAAAAATATAACAGTGGCCTAAATGAGACAGAAACATCTTTCCCTCTCAGGTAATTAAATGCAAATAGAGACTAAAGGCTGCTTTGACAGGTATGCTTCATGAAGTTTTCTAGGGATTTAGCATTTACTATAATGTTGCTTTGCAATAGAAAATAGCCTTTATCTTATATGATCCCAAATGTATCATCATCACACTCACATTCCAGTCAATGGAATGGAAAGAATGGAACAAGAAATGCATATCCCTTCCCTTATATAGTAAAGTACAGTTTCTCGCATTACTTTTGCAAACATCTCATTGGTCAGGATGTAATCATCACTCTACACTTAGCTGGAAGAGAGGCTGGGAGATATAAACTTTATTCTAGTCAGCCATTGGTCTAGTTACTGTATACTTAAAAATGATTACAATAGTACATGTTATCTGTATTTTGCCAAAGTAGAAAAATCGAATTAGGAAAAGTCTTTGCCTAAGGCCATGTCACAGAGGTTTTACCTGTGTTTTCTTCTAGCAATTGTACAGTTTTAGGTTTTATATTTAAGTCTATGATACATTTTCAGTTAATTTTTTTCATATGATGACATATATAGAGCAATTTTTTTGGTTTATGGCTATCTAATTGTCCTAGCATCATTTGCTGAAATGCTTATATTGTTTTTATGTATAGATTTTATTTTAGCTTTTAGGTTCAATTAAACATATCAGTCTCTAAAAAATCATTCTCAGGGCCCCTGAGGGGCTTAGTTGGTTGAGCATCCAACTCTTAATCTTGGCTCAGGTTTGTGAGATTGAGCCCCACATCTGGCTCTGCACTAACAGTGTGGAGCCTGCTTGGGATTCTCTCTCTCTCTCAAAATAAATAAATAACTTAAAAAATTATCACTCTCTATTAAAATATATGTATGAAAATATTTTTGTATATGGTCATATTTAAAAAAAATCTGTACAAGTATGGTCACTTTTATGGTATTTCACCTTAAAAAGTGTAGAGTATTATATGCCTGCATGCTGATAGTTGTTACCTCTAGATTGTGAGGTTGTAAGATGATTTTTATTTTCTTCTTTTTGCTTATATTAACATACTTGCTTTCTAAAAAAGAGGGCACAGTTAAATTGAGAAATAACAAATTTTAGTAAAATATTAAAAGTATGTTTTGACTATCTGTGTCAATTCATAGTCATCTGTGACTATTCATAGAATAAAATTAAAAAATGAGAAAAAATAAATAAATATTGGGGATTCATGTACTATAATAGAGAAGGGAAGATTGGACACTTGCTGGGGACAACTGGTATTTTTTTGCCACACTCTCCTGCTTCTTCAAAATATATCCATTCTGATAGAGAAATGGTAAAAAACCATGAACAATTTATAGAAGGTATAAAAATAGCCCTCAGACATATAAAGAGATGTTCAACTTTATTCATAATAGGAGACATTAAAATTTAAACAAGTGAGATGACATGAGTGAAGATAGTGAAGTAGGTATCTCAAAAGTCATATGCTTCCACAGAAACACACAAAGGAAATATGAGTGAAAATGGTAAGAATCAATATTAATAGAACTCTAGAAAAATAGGCAAAGGTCTACAGCAACTAAGAAAATACCAAATCAAGAAAGAAGGAACCCAAAACATAGTAGGACAGCTTTAGTCATGCACACTTCTCCATGCACCACTTAGTCCCTCTTTAGCTCCACTGTGGTTTGAAAGATGACAGCTCATGTTCCCAACATGGAACCCTGATTCCTGATTCCAGAAAGAGCATACCAGACCCTGTTCTCAAAGAAATTGTGTCTCTCTGTCTGACCTGAGAGTTGCCTGAAGAACTGCTGCAAGATGCTGGTCTTTGTTTTTCCTCAGCAGAACTTCCTCATGACAGAAAAGTGGCTACACGGATGACATTTCTCAAAAACACTGAAAAGAAAATTAACCTGTTTCCATCTGGAGCAAAAAAGGAAAGCTGTAAAGATACATGTATATGTATATATATTTTGAGAATTACGGAATTGAAAGTTTCTGTGTAAATGGAGGGATTTAGAAAGCCATGCACATGCCCACAGCAGAAATCATGCTCAAAAAAATCCTTGAGAAGACCTTAAGCTTTCATCTCTGCCTGATCTTTGATAAGGAATATAATCTTTACAAAAGTAGTATAGAGAAGTCACTAAAAAAAGAGCTGTAACCCGTTAAATGAACAGAAACAAATCATGAGGAGGAGATATGATTTCTAGAGTTATTACATTATAATATTTCAAAATGTTCAGTTTTCATCAAAAAAAATTATGAATCATGCAAAGAAATAAGAAAGTATGATTCAATCACAGGAGAATTTAACAGAAACTGTCCGTGAGGGAGCAGAGACACTGAAATTACTAGATAAAGTCAAAGAGCTAAAGGAACCATGCCCAAAGAATTAAAGGGAACCCTGAGAAAGATGCCTTAACAAATAGAGAATATCAATAAGGAGACAGAAATTATAAAACAGAAAGAAACAGAAATTCTAGAGCTAACAAGTCCAATAACTGAAACCAGAAAGTCACTTGAGGATGTTTTTCAATGGCATATTTGAGAAGACAGAATAGAGTCAGCAAACTTAAAGGCTGAAATTATACATTCAAAGAAGCAGAAAGAAAAAAGGATGAAGAAAAATTAGCAGACCTTAAGAGGTCTGTGAAACACTGCCAAATGTACCAACATGTACATAATGCAAGTCCCAGGAAGAGAGAAAAGAGAGAAAAAGAGGAAGAAAGAATATTTGAAAAAATAATGGCCTAAAACTAACCATTTTTGATAGAGGACATGAATCTAAAGATCTTTCCAAGAAGGATAAACACAAGGAGATCCACACCAAGACAATCAAACTGTTGAAAGACGAAAGCAAAGAGAGAATCTTGGAAGCAGCTAGAGAAAAACAATTTATTAGATACAAGGAATCCTCAATAAGATTGATAAACAATCAACAGAAAACATAGAAATCAGAAAGCAATGGAATAAAATATTTAAAGTAGTGAAAGAAAAAAAATGTCAACCAAAAATTACATATCTGGCAAACTATTCTTATTCTTCCAAAATAAAGGAGAAATCAAGACATTCCCAGACAAACAAAAGCTGGTAGACTTGCATACAGGACATACTAACGGAAGTACTTCAGGTTGAAATAAAAGCACACTGGAGAATCACATAAAGTCTATGAAGAATAAAGAACACTGTATGGGTAACTATATAGGTAAATACAAAGTCAGTATTACTGTGTTTTTGGTCTGTAACCCTTACCTCTTTCCCTGTATGATCTAAAAGACAAACTCTTAAAACATTAATTAAAAATCTATGTTAATGGGCAACATTGTATACAGATGTAATTTGTGACAACAGTATAAAGAGGGACAGAGCTGTATAGGAGCAAAGATTTTGTATACTATTGAAGTTGAGGTGGTATTAGTACCTTATTGTACCAATAAATCATTAGAAGTTTAAGAGGTTAATTGTGGTCCCCAGGGAAACCACTAAGAAAATAATTTAAAGAAATACAGAAAACGAAATGAGAACAGAATAAAAATTGGACACTGTAAAGAACCAAATAATTGCAAATAAGGCAGTAATGAAGGACACAAGGAACAACAAAGACATACACAAAGCAAGGAGCAAGATGACAGAAATTCTTCCTTATCACCAATTACGTTTAAATGGATTAAATTTTCCAATTCAAAGGCAGAAATTGGCAAAATAGATTCTTTAAAAAAATTATCCACTTATATGCTGTCTACTAGAGATTCACTTGAAAGAAGTTAAATGGCATCTGTTTTACAACAAAGAGGGGGCACCTGGATGTCTCAGTCGGTTAAGCATCAGACTTTGGCTCAGGCCATGATCTGTGGTTCATGAGTTTGAGCCCTTCATTGGGCTCTGTGCTGACAGCTCAGAGCCCAGAACCTGCTTCAGATCTGTGTCTCCCTCTCTCTCAGCCCCTCCCCTGCTTGCACTCTGTGTCTGTCTCTGTCTCTGTCTGTCAAAAATAAAAATAAAAATAAAACATTTAAAAATGTACAATAAAGAGATTTAAGAGACACCATGAAACAAAAATCAATGTAAGACATTTGTTTAGATTTCAATTCCAAGAAAGCAACTGTATAAATATATTTTAAAATAACTGAAAGAAATTTGATTATGATATTACAGGATACTATGGAATATCATCTCTTTTATTGGTCATGATAACTATAGCTTTGGGAATTCATAATGAAGCTATTGGGGGGAAATTACAAGATATTTATGTATTGATTTAAAATACTTTGTAAGAAAGAACATAATGAAGATGGAGAAGGTAAATATGACAAAATCCTGATAATTCTCCTTTATGAATAATGGGTATATGGGGTCATTTTACTATGATTTTTACTTTGTAATATGTTTTAAATTTTTCATAATAAAAATTAATTTAAAACACCCAGAGTTTGATTATTTCTGACCATTTCTACTGGTTTTTCTCGGATATAAATCATCATTGTCTCTTACTAGGATTATTGCTACAGCCTATAATATTGTGCTCCTGTATCTACTAGTGTATACTTAAGTACACAATGGGCAAAGTAATCCTTTGCAACAGAAGTAAAAATGGGTCCAATATTTGCTTATAATTGTGCCCTGACCCCCCTTGTCCCTTAGAGTAAAAGTCAAAATTCTTGCAGTATCCCAAAAGCCCTTCTTTGACCTTGCTCCGCACCAAGTCTCTGACCCCACTTACACTGCACTTCCCTCACTTGGCTCCAGTCACACTAGTCTTCCTCCAAAGATGCTCCCACCTTAGGACCTCTGCTTTAGCTGCTTCTTCTTCCTGGCATCCACATAGCTAACTTCCTCACCTCCTTCAAGGTTTTGTTCAAATGGCACTTTCTTAATGAGGTTCTCTGTAACCTTCCTTATCCTGTCACAACTAAAACTATAACCTACCCCTTCCCACCTCAAACACTCTCTGCTTATTCATTCTTCTCTATTTTTCTTCATAGCATTTATTACTTTTTAATATACATTTTTTTCTAATTTATTTCAGTTTATAATTATCTGTCTCTGCTGAAAGGTAAGCTCCATCAGGGCAGGGAGATTTGTCTGTTTGTTTGCTAGTTTGTTTAGTGCCCAATCTCAAGTACCTAAAATAGTACTTGCAGCATCACAGGCAATCAGTAAATGTTTCTTGATAGTAAAGGAATGAATTTTCAAACTAGTGGCAAAACTGGGGCACCTGGGTGGCTCAGTTGGTTAAGTGTTTGACTCTTAGTTTTGGCTCAGGTCACGATATCATGGTTTATAAGATTGAGCCCCACCTCTGGCTCTGAGCTGATAGCTCTGAGCCTGCTTGGGATTCTCTCTCCCTCCTTCTCTGCCCCTCCCCCATTAGTGCTCTCTCTCTCTCTCTCTCAAAATAAATAAACTTTAAAATAATAATAATAATGTTAGTAAACTAGCAGTAAAATTACATTTGAAAGCATTAACTATGAGCGTGTCTAAATAATCTACACTACAATAAAAAATAAGTGAACATTGATTTCAATAAAATACAGAATTATGAGTTCATTGTTAGTTTACAAAGTCTTGATTGGTTTGTCTACCATCTAGACCAATTTGGTACCCTCCAGCTAAAAGAGCACATGCATTCTAATTACTGCTGTGTTTTGGTTTAGTTTTGAGTGAAACAATGAAAAGCAGAACTTTTGCATTTATTGAAACGTCACTTTTTCTTTTGTATATGTTCAAGGGATGGTAATTAACAAAGAAAGTAAATTTTTGAGAGTTAATTATTGTGATATGTGCTCCAGGATATATCAGAAATTATAAATTGTTATTAGAATTGATAAAAATCACCTTTTATACCTCATCTCTTCCAAAAGAAAAAAAAAAACTAGATGGATAAAGGTTTATTTGAAAGCTGTGTTCAATCCTCGTATCTTCTCAGTGTGATACCACACCTCTTTCTTGTTAAGAAGAATCCACCTGCAGTCAGTAATAAATGAACGAAAAAAGAAGAGTGATCTTTGAAATTGGAAATAAAATTCAAAGAGTGGAAAAGGAGAAATATGTACTGTGCACACCCATTTACATAACAAATTAAAAAACATTACATAAGTAAAAAGCTGGCAGGCAATTTCCCTTCATTTCTTTGACAAGTTGTGATATTGTTGAGGAGAGTGAGAAAGAAGAGGACCAAAATGATGTTTATTTGTTTTGATTACCAAATAATTCAGTACATTATAAAATAATAAAATGGAAAATTCAGGAAAATATAGACACTTGATTTTAGCAAGCACTTTGACTCTCTGCTGCAATATCTTTATGAAGAAAACAGAGAAACGTGGGTGAAATACAAGTACACAATTGAGTACATACATTTTAACTGGTTAGATAAATATGCCTAAACATTGTTGATTAATGTATTAATGAAAGCTTTAATTACACAAAAGACTCTGGTTTTTGATGTATTAACTCAGAAGAATAATAATGCCTGACAGTGTATAGCATTTGATAGTTCACAGAGCTTTCAGGTAAAATATCCTATTTTATCCTAATCATAGCCTTATGCTGAAGGCTGGGACAATGTAATTATCTTTATTTAACTAGATATGGAAAATGATTTTTAAAAGGGTAAGAACATATGGGAATGTTTACACTTATTAATATTTCAAATGACAACAAACCTATAAGGAATAACTAACATGTTGATTAAAATAATACAGGTTCAAAGACATCCCCAGAGTATAGATGCATAGGACAAATCTAACAAAAGAAAATTAAATTAAAATAACTACAAATGTATGTAATAAACTGAAGTTTTCTCTTTTGAACATTATCTCAGTCTATAATTATATATTTATTGCTGTGATTATTTGACTGTCTGATTCTTTTTTAAGACTCTATGGCCATTGTGATCAAACTGTGCTCAGCAATCCATCTCCAGCACCTGGGGTAGTACTTGGCACTAGTAGTTATGTGTCAAAAAACTAAACAAATTCAGCACAAAGGTTATAAAAAACATCAAATATAAATTTCACAACTCAAGAGACCTATCTTGAGAACTTTATATAGAAAATAAAATAGAGTGTTAGTTGACAGAACAACGAAAACATTAAAGAAAAAATCTATTGTAGCCTTAGCCTATGCTACTGTAAATAATTTTAAGTTCATTCATATAATCATGGTAATGGCCAAGTAGATTGTGTGCAGAAAAGCATATTGGAAATTACTGAAGAAAAAAACTCTAGACATACCCGAACATGTCTTACGGTAAAAAAATTTTTGTTAAACATTTGCAGGAAGGTAATGTGTAAGAAACAGATTTATAATGGATAGTTCCAAGGTGAAACTAAGGTCAATTAATGGATGTCCTATAGAAGCAGGTTTATTTTCTATGAAAGTAAAAATTTTATAAGACATAAAAATAGAACTCAACACTATAGGGAACAGTCTTGTGAAATAAGGGAATCTGTATTACTGGAAGTATATAAGCAGATTGGAATAAACTTGCCAAAGTCATGACAGAGAACATTTACTTCCTTGGTGAAAATTTATTAGATTTCATTTCATTATAACATATCCTTAGTTAATTTGGTTATAATGTTCTTGAGTATAAAATTAGTACCTTGGGGCACCTGGTTAAGTGGTTAAGCATCTGACTTTGGTTTAGGTCATGATCTCACAGTCTGTGAGTTTGAGCCCCATGTCAGGCTCTATGCTGATAGCTGGGAGCCTGAAGCCTGCTTTGGATTCTGTGTGTCTCTCTCTCTGCCCCTCCCCTACTCACAATCTGTCTCCTTCTCTCTCAAAAATAAATAAACATTAAAAAAATTTAATTAGTACCTTGCACTGAAGAAAACATGAACTATACATATTTTTGACATTTTACCTGATTTTTAGCACAATGCATTATATTTAAACTCTAGCCTTTATAACAAATAAGATATGATTTAGTTTTTGTTATTATTGTAAACTTTAAAAATATTCAAGTTGTACACAAAAAAAGGAATTATATCAGCTATTTATTAAGTTAATTAAAAAATTGTTTAGAATGTGTACGCATGATATTGTGTAAGGCTAATACTGGATAAAATAGGTTTCAGATGAAAGCAAAGAAAACTTTCTCATTCTTCAAGAGGATCTTCTTCCCTACTTTTAGAAATTTGTAAAAGGAATTCTGTGATTTTAAGAGCTAAGGTTATGTCTGTTAGATTTGAGCATTTGGATGCCTGAAGTGGGTCAGTGACTCAATACCAATAATGCTAGCTTTTGCTTTGCTCTTCAGAGTCACACTTTACAAGTCCATCCATTGAGAAATTCTTTCTAAAGTATATCTAAAAGGCTAAATGTTTGCTGCTATGCTGAGTGCACTAATTTCCACTACCTTCTAGTGGCTTCCTGTTGGTAATCACCTGTGCACAACTACCACTAGAAGAGCAGCACTGTGTTTATATATAGATAAAATAGGCTATATATACATGCTTTTCCATTTTTCTCTACAAAAAAAAGTGGGTTTTTTTTTGTTTTTGTTTTTGTTTTTTACTCCTGATGTTCAATGCATTTGGAATATGTGCTGTTCTATAAATTTAAAGCAAGGTTAAAAAGAAAATTAAACAAGATTCATCTGGCAGCACTACAAGTTAGTATCATATACCTGGCACATAGTTTCCAAAGCAAAGTGACTCTATAAGAAAGAACTGCTTGATAAGCAGGAGAACTAAAAAAAGATGAGCAGGTGACAGTGTATTGAAAATTAGATGAAAGCCTTCAATGTGATATTGCAGGAAGAAATGGAGAAGTAATGAGATGAGACAGAGCAAAGGGAAAAAAGACAGAATAAAGGGGGTGGTGGGGGGGAATCCTGTGTGAGGTCGATAACAGTGCCAAATAGCTTCCCAAGAAGTTTCCACTACTAATCAAATCTCAAAGTAGCGTAGGAAATCAGACTGAGAATATAAAGTGGTGGCAAAAATTTATTTTAATGACCAAAGAACAAGATGATAAAATAAAGAAACACAAACTCAGAGCTAGGTGACTTTGAACATGATAGCTTTGTTAACGTTTTTCTCATTAACAAATAATAATAATTGTAATATTTTTAATTTATGAAACTTTTTTATAAATTCTTGAAAACCAGAGCCAATAAAAAAATAATATGATTTAATCTTTGTAGGTATATTGGAAAACTAAGACTTATAGTTGAACCTCTGATGAGACTGCAGCCCCTACTAATACTTAGATTGCAGCTTGTTAGGGGGCCTGAGCAGAGGGCCCATTTGAGCTATGCCCAGACTCTTGCCTGTGGTAACTGTAAAATAATAAATGTGTGTTTTCTTAAAGCTTTTAAGTCTGCGGTAATTTGTTACACAGCTGTGGAAATCTAGTACAGGCATTCATGCTTAAATTAGAAAATGCTACTTAAAATTAGAGAGATATTTATCTAATACAGTATTGAATTGAAATGAATGATGTCAGAAAACTGTCTGCTTGCTCTCATATCTGCTCACCTGTAATTAACTTTAAAATCTAAGCTCTTTCCCAGGGTACATCTTTCATTTCCATCTCTACTTAAGTTGGGGCTGAAGCCTTTCCTCTCTGCATATTAAAACCTTGCTTTAACCTTGGGAAAAAATCAGTAAAATGACTGAGTCCATTTTTACGTTAAAAATGTATAGAAGTTGTTTATAAGAATAATAATCAGAAAGTAATTTAGTAGAGTCTCAAGTTTTTTCTTTGTTCTAAGTATTACCTAAATCTGCTTTAAAAATGTTCTGCCAATAAAGTCCATATATGAAAAACCCACAGCTAATTTTACACTCAATTGTGAAAAACTGAAAGATTTTCCTCTAAGATCAAGAGCAAGGTAAGGATAACCACTTTTTTTTTTTTTCAACGTTTATTTATTTTTGGGACAGAGAGAGACAGAGCATGAACGGGGGAGGGGCAGAGAGAGAGGGAGGCACAGAATCGGAAACAGGCTCCAGGCTCTGGGGCATCAGCCCAGAGCCTGATGCGGGGCTCGAACTCACAGACCGCGAGATCGTGACCTGGCTGAAGTCGGACGCTTAACCGACTGCGCCACCCAGGCGCCCCAAGGATAACCACTTTTGACACTTCCTTTCAATGTAGTACTAGAAGTCCTAGCCGGATCAATTAGGCAAGAGAAAGAAATAGGGGGCATCAAAGTTGGAAAGGAAGAAATAAAATTGTCCCTATCTGCAGATGACACAATCTTATGCATAGAAAACCTAAAGACTGTATAACAAATTGTAAGAACTAGTAAACTAATTCAGTAAAGTTGCAGGATACAAAATTAACACGCAAAAATCAGCTGTATTTCTACATATAATCTGATTTCAAATCAATGATCTGAAAATGAAAGTAGGAAAACTATATCATTTATAAAGCACCAAAAATAATAAAATACTCTAGAATAAACTAAAGAGGTGAAAGACTTATACAGTGAAAACTAAAACACTGATGAAAGAAATTGAAGACAAATGCAAATAGAAAGACATCCTGTATTCGTGGATTATAAGACTTATTATTGTTAAACATGTCCATAATAATGCAATCCCTACCAAAACCTCAATGGAATATTTTGTTTTTACTGAAATAGAAAAAACAATTCCAGGGGAGCCTGGGTGGCTCAGTCAGTTGAGCGTCCAGCTTCAGCTCTGGTCATGATCTCATAGTCTGTGAGTTGGAGCCCTGCATCAGGTTCTGTGCTGACAGCTCAGAGCCTGGAGCCAGCTTCGGTTTCTGTGTCTCCCTCTCTTTCTGCCTCTCCCACACTTGCTCTCTCTCTCTCTCAAAATGAATAAACATTAAAAAAAATTTTTTAAAGAAAAAACAATTCTAAAATTCATATGGAAGCACAGGGGTGTCTGGGTAGCTTAATCCGATAAGCTTCCTACTCTCAACCTCAGCTCAAGTCATGGTCTCATGTTTCATGAGATTGAGCTCCACATTGGGATTTGCGTTGTCAGCACAGAGCCTGCTTGGGATTCTCTCTCTCTCCCTCTCTCTCTGCCCCTCCCCTGCTCATGTTCTCTCTCTCTCTCTCTCTCTCTGTCTCAAAATTAAAAAATAAAATAAAATAAAATAAAATTCATATGGAAGCACAAAAGACTTTTAATAGCAAAAATATTTTGAACAAGGAGAACAAAGCTTGAGGCATCACGCTTCTTAGTTTCAAACTATATCAAAAAGCTACACTAACAAGTAGTATGGTGCTTGCATAGAGAGAGGCATATAAACCAGTGGAATAGAAATCAGTCCATGAGTGTAAGATCAACTGATCTTGACAAGAGTGCCAAAATACACAGTAGGTAAAGGATAGTATTTTCAGCAAAAATAGTATTGGGAAAATTGGATATTCACATGCAAAAGTATGATATTTGACCCTTATCTTACACTCTACAGAAAAATTAACTCAAAATTGGTTAAAGATTTAAATGTAAAAATTGAAGCTGTCAAATTCCTAGAAGAAAACACAGGCAAAAATTTCATGACATTGGTCTTTACAATGACTTCATAAATATGACACCATAAGCACAAACAACAAATCAAAAATAGAACAGTGAGACTACGTCAAACTAAAACGCTTCTGCACAGTCCTCACTGAGCTGATAGTAAGCTGAATGAGAGGTGCTCCATTGATCCTAGGTTTCTTAATTGTTTTAGACAAGGTCAGAGAAATATTATACAGCGCCTTGATAAAGAGAGCTGCTGTCAGTCCCATACAAGGGACCTCCTATGCTGAATTAGAATTAGATCAGTCTGTCATTCTTTCCCCAACTTGATCCTAAGGAATATTTTTTTGGCAGGGAGGGAATATACAGAAATCTCAGTACCTTTCTCATTAAAAACATAGAAACAAACTACCACCACCAACAACAAAAACAACAAGAAACAAAAACAAAAACAAATGAACAAAAAACACTCCTGCACAGCAAAGGAAACAATCAACAAAGTGGAAAGGCAACCTACAGCCCTAATTTTTGCTTACTGCTCCTGCTGCTGCTGCTGCAGACAATACTGTATCCAATCCTCAGGACAATTTATTGCAATGCAGGATCAAAAAGTTCCCAGAAATTAGTCACCCCAAATTTTGAGAAACTCAAATCCTAATTTATTATTTTTATTTATTTATTTATTTATTTTTTCAACGTTTTATTTATTTTTGGGACAGAGAGAGACAGAGCATGAACGGGGGAGGGGCAGAGAGAGAGGGAGACACAGAATCGGAAACAGGCTCCAGGCTCTGAGCCATCAGCCCAGAGCCTGACGCGGGGCTTGAACTCCCGGACCGCGAGATCGTGACCTGGCTGAAGTCGGACGCTTAACCGACTGCGCCACCCAGGCGCCCCTCAAATCCTAATTTAAAAAGCCATGTTTGTTATCCTCTTTGAGTCCACCTTTCTACTAGAAGCTACCTGAGTTGAATTTTTAGTCTGTTCAAACTGGAGAGAAACAGCATGGACTGTTCTGGGCAAGGCTATCCTGATAGTCATCTTTTGTTATCCCTGTCCTACTGCATTAATACCAGAGAAACAGGAAATAGCGGTTTCTGAGGAAATGCATTCTACATTGGGCCTAATAGAGTACAAAAAAAATTTCAAACTGAGCCTAATATACTTTTAATATCCCAAGTGTTGTATAGTCTTAGGAAGTATATGAAATAATGCAGTTTCCATTCACATAGAAAAATCTTTTCACTTGGACCGCAATTGTGTTTACTTATCTGCAAAAGTAAGTTTTTTGTTTGTTTTCCTCCCTGTGTGGGATTTCAACAGGAAGTTGTCCCAGCAGTGGTTAACTGTGGAGAGGGTAGGGCTAAGAGCTGGCTTACCACATGCAAGGCTGGGTTCCATATCCTGGATCTGGCGAGACCCTGATAGGCCCACAGGTTCATTTCTCCAGTTTGGTGAGGACCCAGGAACAGGCCTGGCTGGTCAGCTTTAGTGTCCCATGACCACACAAACCAAGGTCTGCAAGCCACTCTTCAGAAGCAAAAGAAATACAAAATCCAATTGAACTGAGTGGGAGCTGTAGACCTCTATGAGTAGACGTAGATAAATCCAGGGACATGGATAAAACATAGCTAATTTGTAAACATGGTAGATTTGGAAGGTTAACCCTCTAAATTTGAGGAATAATATAATACTTCCTTAGTAGGAGAGGAAGACAAATAATTTTTCAATCCCAGAAAGATTTAAAATTGAATATAGAACTACTTAAGAGATTAAAATTCATAGCATTAATATTCTTTAAAAGAATGGGTGCATATTTACTATGGGTGCCATTAATGTTGAAGATATTTGGACAACTTGTATAACAGGAGTCAACTATGTGACTCCATTTTTAAATTCCTGTAATTCCAAATTAAGACACTTAATTATGCAACCATTTTAGGCTTATACTTTTTGTTGTTGACATCTAACTAGTTATTAAATAACATTTAATGTAATTCCAGTTTTCTTTTATAAATCTGACTTAATAGCTTTATGAGAAGTATTTAGCAGTTGGGAAATTGTAGTCATAAATTGAAAAATATAAGAAAATAAACTTTAACAATGTAAAATTGTGGTTTAAAATGTTTAAATTTTTATAGTCACCTGAGTGGCTGGGTCAGTTGAGCATCTGGTTCCTGGTTTCAGCTCAGGTCATGATCTTACTTCATGAGTTTGAGCCCCACATCGGGCTCCATGCTGACAGTGCTGAGCCTGCTTGAGATTCTCTGTCTCCCTCTCTCTGCCCCTCCCCCACTCATGCTATCTGTGTCTCTCTCAAAACAAATAAATAAACTTTTAAAAAGAAAAAATAATGTTTAAATATTTATAACTATGCTTATAAATGGGACTATAAATTCCTTAAAATAATTTGAGAATCTGTGAGACCTGTAATAGAATAAGATAAGTAAACTGAGCTTAAAGTGAACTTTAAGCTTAAAAGCTTAAGAATGAGCCAAGTTTTAATAATTGTAAATTTAGTTGATTTTTTAAACATTAAAGTAAGCCTCTGAATACCCATTTCTATAAATAAAAACCACCTTGAGGGTAAAAAGCAATAACAAAACAAAAATCCCACAACCCCCCTTTTAATATTAAGAATAAAGTACATAGCCATCTGGAATAGAGTGAGGATATGAATGTCACTTTTCAACACTTAAGAGTTTTGAGCATGTGGTCAGAGTCCTCATATTTCTCCTTGTCCAGACCAATATTAGGAATCAAAATGTGGCAAGAAATATTACTGGAATAGGTAAAGATGTTCCATGGAGATCAGATATCATAGAGTTTGATTTTGAATTTGAATGTGTACATCAAAGCCTTTAATCATTTGAGTTACCTGGTTAATATTAGCCTTTTACTTCTGTTCAAATCAATTCTCCAAAGCAACTATCTGTTTACATGTGCTTTTGCATATTAAACAAACAAAATTAATTTGAAATAACTTTGAAAAAAAATGGTTAATTTACTTGAACAATTAGTCAACCTAAATTTTGTTACCTTTCAACAATTGAAAATTTCTCTGACATTTTATAATATTTTTAGTGGATTTAGTCTCTCTGGGGGTTTGGTGGTACATTTTTAGTAGAATCCGGGTGATGATCTCTTATGTAGTACAGTTCTAACTGATTTTCATTCATTTTAAAAATATTTTTATGTATTTTTAATTTTTCTTACAATGGGCATAATAGGAGGAAAAGATTATTAGAGCAGAATGTGAATTTTAAAATATGCTTCCCTCCCTGGGGCACCTGGGTGGCTCAGTCAGTTGAGCATCGGACTTCAGCTCAGGTCATGATTTTGTGGTTCGTGGGTTTGGCCCTATGTTGGCTCTGTGCTGACAGTTCAGAGCCTGGAGCCTGCTTCAAATTCCATGTCTCACTCCCCGCCCCTCCCCTCCACCCCGCTCATGCTCTGTCTCTCTCTGTCTCAAAAATAAATATAAACATTAAAAAAAAATTAAATATGCTCTCCCACCTAGACTTCTTAACTATATAAAGTAAAGCCATGAATTGGTATAACATCATGTGGTGTAACATTTTCTAGGACTTTAATGTTTTAATGATTGTAAAGTATATCATTTTTAAAGAAAGTAAGGAACTTTGCTCCAAGCTCAGTCTCTCCTGTGATGTATCTCAACTTCGAAGGCCATAGACTAATTAGACACACAGCTTATGCCTCCCTATGGTTTCACTTCCCTATATTACTTTTCATTCTTCAGTCAGAACTTGGTAGACATGTTCTTTTTCTGTTAAACTTTTCCTTTTGAAGAAACTGCTTTTAATTACAACATTTAAAAAAGGAAACAAAAAAAACCCTTATCTAGCACTGATAAAGAAAAAATCCTGCAGCAGGTGGTCATAGCCACATGATAGTCAACCTCATGCAATGTGACTTTTGCCAAGGACTCTGATTGCAATCCTGCTGAACTCAACTGCAATTCTTGTGTCAGCCCTGTCCTGTAGTGCAAATCAATCATCAGGTACACTTTGAGCTCTCATGGACATTTAAGATTCCAAAGCTTGAGTCTCACATACATTTACAGAAGAAGCAGAGAGAAGCCACTCTCCAGTCCTGTACTCAATCCCAGCATGATATGCAATAATGACCTGTCAGGAAAGGAGGCTGTGTATCCTCACACTGAGAAATATCCTGAGGGACTCTTTTTATGAATTTGAAAAAAGATTCAGCAGGGCTCTAGCCAAGAACTCATGCACACAATTTCAAAAGTGCATCACAATCATTTTAAAATTTTTCAGGGGGTATCATTACCTTGGTGTATTTTCATGTGTCCTTTTTAAAATTTTTTTAAAAATGAAAAGGATAGCCTGAAATAGTCTCTTGGCTATAAAGAATAGTCATCCTTTTTTTTTAAGGGTTATCATTTCTCTTTTTACTTTAGCAGGGTATTCTTTGCTTTTTAAGCATTCATTTATTTAGTTTCATTTTTGCCTATTCATAATGGGATAGATATTGAATGGTTAATATGTATGCATTAGTCATTGTGCAGAATTTGTTACAATTAATTCAAAGGCTAAAATTATCCACATTTCATCTTTTCTTGGTTATGGGATGATCTTCAACATACTAGGACAATGAAACTTGTAGTTTTTGATACAAAGGCCACCTAGGAAAAACCTCTACCAGGAAAGTTTATGTATACTTATAAGATAAACACATGCTAGTAAATTTAGAGGATTCACAGGTTCTTTGAAGCCCCGTGTTCCAGGTTGGATTAGGGTGGAAGAACTCAACTCTAAGACACCTTAGCAGGCAGGATATTTGTTAGGTAGCAATACCTATGGAAAGGAAGATGAGGATGCAAGATTGGGCAGAGTGAGAAGCTGAGCTGATACAGAACCAAAACAGCCTTAGGCAATCACAATCATAGGGGAGCAATCATACCCAGGAGCTTGTCACCAGTTGGGCCTTCCTGTATTGATCTGTCATTAAATGTGAGTTGCCCAAGAATCAGTGGATGAGACCACGAAGCAGCTGAGGAAATCTCTGAAAAGACTGATGACTGATGACTAAATCCTTTGACGACAGCACTCCCAGAAGCTGGGGCAACAACATTACAGTGCCATCACACCCAGGTTATGAGAAACCAAGCCCTGAAATCTTCTGGTTTCTCCCTTTAATTTTAGCCACTGAAGTACTTTTCTGATATCATTTCTAAAGTCCAAGTCAAAGACCAATTAAGAACAGCAATTTGATCAATATACTTTCTGCCTTACTTATACAATAAGATATTTTAGGTGTGGTATACTAAGTAGGTTACACGATTTATATTTTGAACTTATTTTGAACTTTCTGGTCTTTTAACAATAATTTTATTTCAACAATTACACTTAATCCAATCAATGGTTTCAAGCAGATATTAAAATAACAAGAAAGTTGTTAGAATGAAGGAAAAGCTCACCCTACCACTGTAAAAATTGGTGAATCTGAAAGGGAATCTCTTTTGCCATATTTCATTAGTACAGTTAAATGACTGGCATGGTGCAGAAACAGAAATAAATAGAATTAAAACAGATGTCATCATCGGCCTCCTCATTGTAAAATAAAATAACTGAAATAAATTGAAAGGTAATAATAACATATATTACACTCACAAAACTCATTGAAGTAATGAAAGTAATATCTTCATTGTTAGAGATTTTTGCCTTTTATCACTTTAGGTTGTTACTGAAATATTTGAATGCCTGAATCTAATTATGCAAGGGGGGGAGTAGTATTTTCAGTATGCCATATTTAATTCTCTAAAATGTCTTTGTTCAATAAGGCCCTGAAGGGATGAATGACAGTCTGGCAGGTTTTCAATAAATAATGACGATTTATCAGTAACGAGGTTTATTTTCAAGAGATGAATAGCTAGATACAGCTATAACATTAATTTCTAAAAATTCCAAGACAAAATAACATTGGCACAAATCATAAAATTTGGAGGACAAACTGGTTTGAGTGGGAGGCAGAGGGTATGTATGGAAGGAGAGCAAAGATACATTTTATTTTAGATATGTTGCTTTTGAAGTAGTGTGGCACATTCAGGGAGAGATATATTAAGCAGCTTGCTAGAAATACAGGTTGGAACTCAGCGAGAAAAGATCAGGCTCACTTGAGCAGAGGTGTCTGCTTCCCTAGGTTAGGCTCTCCTAGGTTAGGAGATGTGTCCAGCATGTTTAAGAAAGAGGGGGTCAAAGAGGCTGAATCCCCACTCCAGTGAGTAGTAGGCAGTGTGGTCTATGAAAAAAATATGTCCAGAGTTACAGTTCTATCACTAGCTGTTTGACCTTGAATAAATCTCTGAATCTCAACTTTTCCTATTACTAAAAATGGAAAAAACCCAAACCTATTAATATTCTTTTAAAGAATGATTTGGATCAAACATGGTAAAAATGTGAAAGCATTTCAAAAATTTAAAGGTGCTATTCAAATACATATTATCATTATAATAAAGACTGTGTATGGATAGTATATATTGAAATATTTAGACTTGAAAGAGAAGAAGTAAAAATATTCACTCACTCAATAAACATCTGTTGTGTAAGGCACTAAATTAGTTCTGGAGAGAGGAAAATTAGTAAGGTTTCTTTCCTATCATGGCTCACAGATCTTATTAAGACAAATAATACATAGGCATGTGGCAAATACAAGCAGATAGAGGAGTAAGCAAAGGATGTTTTAAGTGAATGAATGAATGCGTAGAAGGGAAGCCTCTAATCCAAATTCAAAGTTCCAAAAAAAAGCCTTCTTGGAAGGATGTGTCTTAAAGCATAATAAGTTGTTCTTCAGATAAAGAAGGAGTGATGGAAACTAAGAAATCCCAAACCCAGGCAATGTCAAGAGAAAAGTATGAACATAAAATACATGAGAGGAATTGGCAAGAAATGGGGCCAGAGATAGAGAGGGGGGGAAGATGGTGATCAGATGACCTATGCCATGCTAAGTTGCTTGAATTATTATGATGAGATAATGGTTTTAAGAGAGGGGATAGGGTGATCAGATTTGCCTTTCAGGTGGAGCCCTCTTGAAGTGGTGTGGAAGTTTGATTTGAAGAAAAGGAAATTAGAATCAGGGATACAAGTCTGGAATTCATAGCAATAGTCAAGCAATAGATGATGGGGGCTTGAATTAACTAAAAAATTAATTTGAATTTCAAATATTAGTCACTCATTGAAAGGTGGAAAGTGAAAGAGGGGGAGGAAAGAAAAATGTCTCCCTAGTATCTGAATGGATGTAGTAACTGCTGAGGTGGAAAATGATGAGGAAGAACAAGCTAAGAGAAAAGAGAATTTTTGTTTGGCTATTTTGAGTAAGCAGTGTCTGCATGATGCTTTGGCAGAGATGATGGCAAGAAGCTGGGTATATGAATCTCAAGCCCAGTAGACAGAACCTCTTATGAGAGAGTTTTGGGCTTGAAATCTAGATTTGAGAAGCACCAACAGATAAAAAGATAAGACAGATAATAATAGATAGATAGAAAGATGATAGATAGGTAGATAGATGATAGATGATAGATAGATAGATAGATAGATAGATAGATAGATAGATAGATGATAGATTTATTTATCTTTTTAAAAGTGTTTCTTTATTTTGAGAGAGAGAGAATGAGCATGAGCAGGGGAAGGGCAGAGATAGAGAGAGGGAGAAAGAGATAATCCTAAGCAGGCTCCACACTGTCAGCATAGAGCCTCATCACAGGGGGATCCAACTCACAAACCATGAGATCATGACCTGAGCTGAAATCGAGTTGGATACTTAACCAACTAAGCCACCCAGGCACACTGATAGATGATAGATTTAAATGAATGTTTTGTTAACTATTTTCATAGTGCCTAGAATTGTGCCTGGTACTTGGTAGTACCCAATGAACATTTGTTGACTAAATTTAAGAGAATGTAATGTTGTGAGAATAGTTGTGCATACTCAGAGAAAGACACCAAAAATGAGCATGACAGAGTGGGTTGAAGTGGAAGAACATCAATATTTTAGGAAGGTATCAGCAAAGGACACTCAGAAGATAAAGAATAGGTGTATAGAGGTATGAAGAGAATTGACTAAAGGGTAATATAAAAATAAATGAAGAATAAAATTAAGGGAGAACATAAATAGTTCAATCCTCTGTTGCTCCAATTCATACGGCATTGATGGAAGTATGAACTGTCTGCTGCAGCAGACGTTGAACTGGAAACGGTTAATTGGTTCTTCTCTGAAATTTGACTTATTAATATGGAATCTGAAGTATGTAGGTTTATGACTGTCATGGATCACCTTCCCCATCATGTAGAGACAACCTTCAAGGTAATGAAGTATGCTCCACACTTGTTCCCTTGTAGTATTTTCCACGTAGGAGCTTATCTTTTTAAAAAACTCATATTGTTCCTTCCATTCTTGAAAGTCTTCAATGGCTTCCATTGAATTTATCCTAGCCTATTATCTTCTTATAATTTGGCCCCTGCCAGTTTCTCCATCCTCATCTTTTTCGTTATTCCCCTTTCCTTTTTATAATAAAAATCCTTTCCTGACTTAGGTTCTCTTTCACATTCTTTTTCCTTTCTACTTGGAATGTTCTTTCATTCACATAGTGGTTCTTTCTCATCTTTTAAGTCTCAGCTTAAAAGTCACTTCCTAAAATAATTTTCAAAAAACAGCATAATCCAAAATAGGCTCCCCCTATTTAATCTCTCAGCACCTCACTCTCCTTTCACTGAATTTATTACAGTTTGTAATTATGTTGTTGATTGGTTATTATTTTTTTCTTGTTCATTTTTCTTGTTATAAGTATGAAACAGTTTATTTTTTTCTTTCTTTTTTTTTTTTTTGCTTTTCTTTTTCTTTTTCTTTGGTTATTTATCATACACATTCTCCACAGAATTATAGTATATAGAAAGAAGTGACCATATCTCTGTGTTTACTTCTTCATACCCAATGCCTACCTCAATATGTGTAGAAGGAAAAAAAATAATAACAGTTGCTTAACTGCATTGGTAAGTAATTCATTTATTTCTATAGACAGAGCTTGAGGGTACACAACAAAGAAAAGATTTTTTAAATATGTCATTTAACCACATGATAAAACTATATGATACTCTCTTTTGGATATTTGAGGAATTAGGTTGTGAACATTTAAAAAAAAATAGTTGATTTGAAAGCAGCATTAACTATAGTGGAATTTGAGATACAAAACAAAAACAAAAGTAACAAAAGCAAAACAAACCTAAATCAAGTTTGTTCGTGTAAAGCACAGAATTGTGTGCTTCCAATGTACCATGTCTTGCTAACTCATCTGAACGTCTTATTTAGCAACTTTCCAGGCTCCTAATAGAATGTGCAACCAGAAACTCTGACACCCTTTGAAGACATACTTTTATGTGATAATGGAACTTCATAAACTTGACAGGTCTTCACTGTTTTACTTAGGCTCTTTCCTCTCACTAAAGTAACCCTCCTCCACTGTAATATGTCCCTCTTAATAATTCCACCAATTCTATTTCAGCAAATCTTTAATAGGAATGTATTATGGGTTAGAATGTTGCAGGGTCGAAAACAGAATATACGTTGGAAGTAGTATTTGTGTTCAATGTTTTAGCCTCTGTTTCAGAGGGACTACAAGAAAAAGGTGAACATTTTAAGTGATAGCTTATATGTTATATTTTATAAATTAAAAGAATAGAAGTGGGCTCCAATAGCCAAGGAGGCAGCATCTTCAAAAAGATGGCTAGGATTGGATAAATCAGAGAACATGGAAGATGAATGACACTCTGTGATGGAAGAATATTTAGAAGGCACCGAAGGAATATAACGTGCAAAGTGGGGGTGCTGATCGTGATAGAGCAGAGATGTGTCCACCACTGTAAAGCAAAATTAAAGTAGAGTCTTTGCCTCAGATGGGAAAACACCCTTGTGAATGAATAAATAATGGTAGTCATAGATTTTCTCTTTGAGTAAATGATAGATGAATTTCTCAATAAGCAGCCTGTCTATAGAAAAGTCTGGTTTCTTACCACATATCCTCCTTACAGAGATGCCAGCATTTGCATAGAAATGAATTGATTCGAGAAATTGAGGGGGGGAGCAACAAAGACAGATGATAGAGCTGGCAAGAGATTGCAGAGGAAAATATCCCATGGATTTAATAACACTCTATTCCACTTATTGTACATAGTTAGTGCCTTTGGTAATTTAACTCATGTAGCCACCTCACTTCAATGTCATTTTAGGTAAGGCAGAGAAAATATGATTTTAGAAGGGGGAGAAATGACTACTTTATATCTATAAATCATTCACCCCATGATACTTTAATAGAAAAGTTATATATGTTGCTATTTGAAAATAGGTAGCTGTACTTTTTAAAAGAAACTTAAAGCTGACCCTACAAATGGAAATTTCTCTTATATAGAATCTGAGTGGGGGGTTTTGGTGTATGTGTTTCATTTCTTATTATTTTTCCTGTTTTGATCTTTTCAACAAAAAAAAAATATTTTAAAGGACATCTTTTTTTTTTTCTGTTCAGTGTATCTAATTAGAAGTAAAACTATGTGGTTTTAGAGAACTACATTTTAAGTGGGAAATTACTTGGGGCCTTTCTTCCTCTTCCTTTTTATCCTTAAATAAATGTATACATTCACTATTGTTTTGTGAGAAAATATTACCTAAGAGTTTTAATAAATGTTTTTAATGAACACTCAGGTAAAATTGGAAGGGCTGTGATAAACAAAATTAAATGTATTTTTAGTGTAGGATCCTTTGATTAAAAAAAAAATGTTAGTGTGCACTGTGAATCTTTAAGAAGTGGTATATTATCAAAATATTTTTCAAACTTCTAGTTTTCGGATTTTTTTTGAGAATATTCTTAAAAATCCAGTGCTCTACAGAATCTAAAACTGAATCTATTACATTAGGAAAAAAAGTAATTAGAAGCTAACATCTAAATGGTTATGGAAGTAATCTCTGCTTTATGAAACCTTCAAATAGAGAAATCCCAAGTGGAAATACTTTTTTATTTTACTTCTATTTTTTTATTAACAATTTTTAATGTTTATTTATTTGGAGAGAGAGAGAGAGAGAGAGAGAGAGAGAGAGAGAGAGAGAACCCTAAGCAGGCTCCATGTTGCCAGCACAGAGCCTCACACAGGGTTCCAACTCATGAACCATGAGATGATGACCTTAGCCAAAATCAAGAGCCCAACCAACTGAACCACCCAGGTGCCCGAGAAATAACTTTTTAAGGGGTTTAATCAGAGCTCTTCTTTTTATGAGCCCTCAAGTATTTTTAAAAGCTTTAAGATGGATAGTATATAACAATGATTAAGAACCAGGCTTTGGAGTCAGATACATCTGAATTCCAGGTTTATCACTAAGAATAAATTATCCAAGAATTTATTACTATGTGTCTAAAATGGGGCTAACAACAACTCCATTTAGGACATGTGCAGAGAAAATGAGATATGCATATATTAATACTATATACTGTAACTAGTGAAAATGTGCTGTTATTCTTATATTGAAATTTATTATTCTATTTAAGAAGTCAAGATGTGGCATATATAAACTTAATAAGTGTTAGCCACTGCCAATTAAAAGCCAGTCTGAAAGAACTGCATAGTCTGAAATTACTCAAAATTTTCTCTGTTATATTGTTTACTATATTGCAAAATTTAGGAAGCCTCTGCTCCAAGCCACCAGCTGGGTAAGTTACTGGAGTACCAACAATAATCTTGAGATGAAAATGACTCATCCATTGGTCAATCCTAAAGCACAATCCTTATGGTTAAAGGCATTATAATAAAGTTCAATATCTAAAGTCCACCAATAGAAATCTATCATGTTGTTTACATGAAAGCATTTCTAATATCTTACCATGTCCTATCAGGAGCACTCCGCTATGATTAGTTACAAAAGAATCACATACACGTAGTTTGCCAAGAGTACAGGAACTATTTTATTACAGTATAAATCAGTTGTAAGGTAAATATTATGTATATTTGACAGCATAAGCATCTAAGTCCAGAGCAGAAACACATAGCTTAGGAGGGCATCAAATAAAATACGTTATAATAAAATAAACTGAGTAAAACATTTTATGCATATTTCTTAATCTTAATTGCTAGTTAGGGTCTTTCAAGTTATAAGGACCAGAAGCACACTCATATTATCTCAGCAAATGGTGAATTATTTCAGAATACAAAGGGAAGTAAGATACACTTTTATCTCTGTAGCTGCACAGCAAGAAGAACAGAACACTACTTACCATGCATTAGTAGTTCGAATAACCTGACATCAGCTCATGCTTTTGTCCTTCTGTGAAGACAATGGCATCCATGTTTCATATTCTAATATCCTGATGTTTTTTTTTTTTCATTCTTTAAACCACACAACTGAGTCTCTGTGACTCACAAATATCCCCCAAAAAGATATGATAGGTTTGGCCATTGACAGTCACTATAGCATGCCCATTAAGCAGAATTCTCAAATGGTCAGTCAATTCCTTTTTGCATAGTTATTAAGCTCATTTGTGTCAATCACTTTTTCAGAAGGAGGTTTCTTAGTGGGGACAAATAGACGGGATTACCACCTGATGGAATATTCTAGTTCCAACAGGCAACTAAACAGGGTGACATTATTATGGGGCATAATGCATGGTGCAAGATGAATCGTGGAGAAATCTTGGAATTACTAGACAGTAAGTCTGCTCTTTATCTTCAGTGTGGCAGTGTGGAATATTTTTATTATTAGTAATAATCATAATACCAGCATTAGACAAATATGCTTATTGCCCTAGATAATAAAAGGTAAAATAGCAACATGTATCTGTAACATTAAATTTAAATTTAAATTTTATAAAATCAAAGTTTGGGGCAACTCTGTGAAGCAAATCTGTCACTGCCATTTTTCTAATAGCATTTGCTCACTTCATGTCTCTATGTCACATTTGGGTAATTCTGGTAATATTGCAAACTTCTTCATTATTATCATATTTGTTATGATGATCTGTGATCAGTGACTATAACTCACTGAAAGTTCAGATGATGGTTAGCATTTTTTAGCAATATAGTATTTTCTAATAAAGGTACGTATATTCTTTTAGATATAATGCTATTTTTGTACCTTATAAACTACAGTGTAATGTAAGTATAACTTTATATGCACTGGGAAACCAAAGAATTCATTTGACTCACTTTATTGCAATATTTGCTTTATTGTGATGGTCTGGAACTGAACCCACAACAATTTTGAGGTATCCCTGTAGCTTGCATTGACTATTTAGTTGAATCTTGTCAAAAGAAGCTTGGCTTTTCCCTCATTTCTTCAATGCCACTTCTTACTACTTTCCCTCTGGACATTACATACCAGGAAAATGACTGTACATGAATCATGTTAATTTTCTATTTGTTTTAGAGCAGAGTAAAATCATATAAAAATTTCAAGAAGGAAACATAACTAAAGCAGGCCCATCCTAGAAAGAGATCTGTCACAGCCTCAGATTTTCCTAATCCCTGTCTCTTCCTTACCTTCCACACATTTTAATTTTTACAAGAAATTTTCCATTTTGTTATTCAATGCCACTGAGAATTTTTTCACTTTCCCTCAATTTTGTCATTATCATTTGCCTTTCCTTCTTTCCACCCATCCTTTTTTTTTTTTTAATTGACGTGCCAAATTACCTACTCGACCATTGTTTGGTGTCCAACTACTTTCCTTTGGCATGATGCTTTACAACATGATAAAATCTTAGTACTGATAGTACTTATGCATGAATTAAATAAATATTCCATTGAACAAATATTCACTAAGAGCTTAAATGTGTCAGATGCTAATTTAGGTGCCATAGTTATAGCAATGAAACAAATAAAATAAAAACAGACAAATGTTGTTCTCTTGGTGTTTACATTCTAGCAAGCAAAATTCAGTCTGTATCTATCAATATGCAACTTAAGTAACCAATATAATCTTGCATTAATAACATTACATGAATATATTGATTAACATAAATCAACATAATTTAGTTTCAATTTAGTAGAAAGTGATATACAAAAAACTTTCGGAGCAACTACTCACAAGAACCTAGCTTGTCATTTTTGTAGATGAGAACACAATTATTTATGATTCTTTCTTCATAGGGTTTTTTGATTATCACCCACTATGATATATATGTGAGTAAGAATCTATCATAATTTGTCAATTGGTATTAAAAAAGTGAACTCAGCAGAGTTGTCTTTGCCTATTCATCAGAAAAAGGTACTTAACTTGCCTTTTCCTAAACCTCAAAATCTCCCCTTTTCTTCTGAGTGTTTTCACACATCAAAGTACTAGTGTGTGCTTACATTTACTAATTCCTATCACCTGGTCCTGTTTGTGAAACATTTAAGTTTTTGAAAATCATCTTTGTACATTTAATTTTCTAGTTTAATTTCCAGGCTTTAAGCAAAAGTGGCTAGCATATCGCTTACAGTGAAAAATTAGCAAACAAGAAAATATTTGGCATTTAAAGACATTTGTTGTCTATTCTTTTCTCAAGCCCAGTGAGTATTCTTATGATTGTTGCTTTGAATTTTCCATTAGGCATGTTACTTATACCTATTTCACTTAGCTCTCTGGACATGGCCTTATCTTGTTCTTCAATTTGGGATAAATTCCTCTATCTTGGCATTTTTGTCTAAGTCTCTACCTTCTTCTTTGTGTTAGAAAAGCCAGTTATGTCTCCTGCTCCTAAAAGTAATGGTCTTATGAAGAAGTTATGTAGTGCCCATAGCCTGGTGCTTCAGGAAATGTCTCTAGTGTGTACTGTATATGCTCTGCTGTTGTGTTTTGGCAGCTCTATCCTTCTGGCCAGTTGTCCAAAGATGCTCTCCTTGCCTGCTCTGTGAAGTGCTTCATCCCTGGCCTGAATATGGTGAGTTTTAACTAGGTGTTCTCCGGTCTGCTTGTGAAATGAGACCTAACACCACCTCCACTAGGGGCCCTGTAGAACTTAGGCCCTGTACAACTCTCTGTTTGGTAGATGTGGTGTGGGCAGGGCTTGTGCTGGCTTTCTGGGAAAGGACCACCATGCTGGGACTAAGGCAAGTGTGACTGAGAAGGGCAGTTTCACCGGAGAACAGGGGGATGGTGATTGATGTAAGCAAGTTAGGCAGCCAGTGTCAGCACTGGGCAACTTCTTGCAGGTGACTCTGTGTTTATAGCTAGGGGCAAGGGAAGGAAATGGTCTAGCCAGCTCCTTTGTTGCTGGAGAGGTGTCTCCATAAATGCTGCCTCTCAGGGAAGCCCTCCTAGAATACCGAATTATCTTCCCCTGTGTGCACCAGGCATTTTTCATATCGCTGTTACCACACTTTCTATCCTCAGATTGTTTGCCTGCTTTCTCTCTAAGAGCAGGGCAGTGCCCGCCAGGTTCTATACCAGCAAAGCCTGATGACCTTAAAAACTCCAGGCTTTGAGCCCAACTGGTTGCAAGAATTCACAAAATATGTTTTCCAAGCCTTTTTCATTTTCCAAGCCAATGGTTTTGGAGAAACATTCTTCTTATGAATTTTCCTGTGTGCTCCTCCCTCTCTCACCCTACTCCATGCCCATGGCTCCCTCCCCTCCACTGCACCCGTGATCCATTTATCCCCTAAACCATGTTTCTACACTTCCTACCTTCTTCAATGTCGCCTCTTCTCTCCCTTTATATTATTTATTATTTTTTTAATTATTTTTAACGTTTTTATTTATTTATTTATTTATTTATTTTTAATTTTTTTTTCAACGTTTTTATTTATTTTTGGGACAGAGAGAGACAGAGCATGAACGGGGAGGGGCAGAGAGAGAGGGAGACACAGAATCGGAAGCAGGCTCCAGGCTCTGAGCCATCAGCCCAGAGCCTGACGCGGGGCTCGAACTCACGGACCGCGAGATCGTGACCTGGCTGAAGTCGGACGCTTAACCGACTGCACCACCCAGGCGCCCCTCTCCCTTTAGTTGTGGAGTTTGTTCTGTCAGTCTTCAGGTCAATTTCTGGGCTATTTAGGATGATTTTATGGTTATCTAGTTGTGTTCATCGTATGAGATGGGCCAAAGGTTTTTCTGCTCCACTGCCATCTCAGTGATACCCTTACCACAGAGATAAAAGAGTTAAAAAAAGAATCAATCAGAGATGAAGAATGCAATAAACAAGATTGGAAATAGGTTTGTTACAATGAATAACAGGCTGGAAGAAGCAAAGGAATGAATTAGTGATCTAGAAAACAAAATAATGGAAAAGAATGAAGCTGAGTAAAAGAGAAAGAGAGTATTATGCAACATAAGAATATACTAAGGTGCCTCAGTTGCCTCTATCAAATGTAATAACATTCATATTATAGGAGTCCCAGAAGAAAGAGAGACTGAGGCAGAAATGTATTTCAAGAAATAATAGCAGAAAACTTTCTTAATCTGGGGAAGGATACAGACATCCAGATCCAGGAGGCATAGAGAACTCGCATCAAAATCAACAAAAACAGGCCAATGACAAGACATATTATAATTAAATTTGCATAATGTAGTGGTAAAGAAAAAATCATAAAAGCATCCAAAGAAGTCTTTAACTAACAAAGGAAAAGCTGTAAGGCTAGCTGGGGATTTCTCAACAGAAATTTAGCAAGGGAGTGGCATGGCATATTCAAATCAAATAGTTTTACTGGATAGAGTATTCTTGGCTACAGATTGGGTGGGAAAAGTCTGTAGCCAATAATACTCTTTCCAGTAGAGCTATCATTCATAATAGTAGGAGAGAGAGAGTTTCCCAGACAAAAACTAAAGGAGTTCATTACCACTAAACCAGCCCTGACAGAAATATTGACAGGAACTCTTTAAGTGCAAAGGAGAGATCAAAAGTAACAGAGAAGAATCAGAGAAAATCTCTGGAAACAATGAAAAACAAGTAATAAAATGGTAATAAGGACATATCTATCAATAATTACTTTGAAAGTAAATGGGCTAAATGTTCCAATTAAAAGAAAGGGTGTCAGAATGGATTAAAAAAATTAGTTCCATCTATAAACTGCCTACAGGAGTCTCATTTTAGACCTAAAGACACATGGAGATTGAAAGTGAGGGGAGGGAGAAACATTTATCATGCAAATTGGCATCAAAAGAAACTTGGAGTAACAATACTTATATTGGACAGACTAGACATTTTTGTTCTTGTATTGTTTTTATCCTGCTTTGGTATTAGGTAATACTGGCCTCATAGAATGATTTTTTTTAATTTAATTTTTTTATTTTTTTAATTTTATATTTATTTATTTATTTATTTATTTATTTATTTATTTATTTATTTGAAATTTATTGTCAAATTGCTTTCCATACAACACCCAGTGCTCATCCCAATAGGTGCCTTCCTCAATGCCCATAACCCACCCTTCTCTCCCTCCCACCCCCCATCAACCCTCAGTTTGTTCTCATTTTTTAAGAGTCTCTTATGTTTTGGCTCCCTCCCTCTCTAACCTTTTTTTCCTTCCCCTCCCCTATGGTCTTCTGTTAAGTTTCTCAGGATCCACATAGGAGTGAAAACCTATGGTATCTGTCTTTCTCTGTATGACTTATTCCACTTAGTATAACACTCTCCAGTTCCATCCATGTTGCTACAAAAGGCCATATTTCATTCTTTCTCATTGCAACGTAGTATTCCATTGTGTATACAAACCACAATTTCTTTATCCATTCATCACTTGATGGACATTTAGGCTCTTTCTATAATTTGGCTATTATTGAAAGTGCTGCTATAAACATTGGGGAACAAGTGCCCCTATGCATCAGCACTCCTGTATCCCTTAGGTAAATTCCTAGCAGTGCTATTGCTTGGTCATAGGGTAGATCTATTTTTAATTTTTTGAGGAAACTCCATACTGTTTTCCAGAGTGGCTGCAACAGCTTGCATTCCCACCAACAATGCAAAAGAGATCCTCTTTCTCCGCATCCTCACCAACATCTGTTGTTGCCTGAGTTGTTAATGTCAGCCATTCTGACAGGTGTGAGGTGATATCTCATTGTGGTTTTGATTTGTATTTCCCTGATGATGAGTGATGGTGAGCATTTTTCATGTGCCTGTTGGCCATCTGGATGTCTTCTTTGGAGAAGTGTCTATTCATGCCTTTTGCCCATTTCTTCACTGGATTCTTTGTTTTTTGGGTGTTGAGTTTGATCAGTTCTTTATAGATTTTGGATACTAACCCTTTATCTGATATGTCATTTGCAAATATCTTGTCCCATTCTATCGGTTGCCTTTTAGTTTTGCTGATTGTTTCCTTCGCTGTGCAGAAGCTTTTTATTTTGATGAGGTTCCGGTAGTTCATTTTGACAAGTCAGGCAAAATGGAGTCTCCTTGCCTCCGGAGATGTGTTGAGTAAGAAGTTGCTGCAGCCATGATCAAAGAGGTTTTTGCTTTCTCCTCAGGATTTTGATGCCTTCCTGTCTTACATTGAGGTCTTTCATCCACTTTGAGTTTATTTTTGTGTAAGAAAGTGGTCCAGGTTCATTCTTCTGCATGTTGCTGTCCAGTTTTCCCAGCACCACTTGCTGAAGAGACTGTCTTTATTCCATTGGATATTCTTTCCTACTTTGTCAAAGATTAGTTGGCCATACATTTGTGGGTCCATTTCTGAGTTTTGTATTCTGTTCCATTGATCTGAGTGTCTGTTCTTGTGCTGGTACCATACTGTCTTGATGATTACAGCTTTGTAGTATAGCTTGAAGTCTGGGATTGTGATGCCTCCTGCTTTGGTTTTCTTTCTCAAGATTGCTTTGGCTATTCAGGGTCTTTTCTGGTTCCATACAAAATTTAGGATTATTTGTTTTAGCTCTATGAAGAATGCTGGTGTTATCTTGATAAGGATTGCGTTGAATATGTAGATTGCTTTGGGTAGTATTGACATTTTAACAATATTTGTTCTTCCTATCCAGGAGCATGGAATATTTCTCCATTTTTGTGTCTTCTTCAATTTCTTTCATAAGCTTTCTATAGTTTCAGTGTATAGATTTTTCACCTCTTTGGTTAGATTTATTCCTAGGTGTTTTATGGTTTTTGGTGAAGCTGTAAATGGGATCAATTCTTTGATTTCTCTTTCTGTCACTTCATTGTTGGTGTATAGGAATGCAACTTATTTCTGTGTGTTGATTTTGTATCCTGAAACTTTGCTGAATTCATGAATCAGTTCTAGCAGTTTTTTGGTGGAATCTTTTGGGTTTTCCATATAGAGTATCATGTCATCTGCGAAGGGTGAAAGTTTTATCTCCTCCTGGCCGATTTGGATGCCTTTTATTTCTCTGTGTTGTCTGATTGCAGAGGCTAAGACTTCCAATACTATGTTGAATAACGGTGGTGAGAGGGGGTATCCCTGTCTTGTTCCCGACCTTAGGGGGAAAGCTCTCAGTTTTTCCCCATTGAGGATGGTATTAGCATTGGGTTGTTCATATATGGCTTTTATGATCTTGAGGTATGCTCCTTCTATCCCTACTTTCTTGAGAGTTTTTATCAAGAAAGGATGCTGTATTTTGTCAAATGCTTTCTCTAAATCTATTGAGAGGATCATATGGTTCTTGTCCTATCTTTTACTGATGTGATGAATCATGCTAATTGTTTTGTGGATATTGAACCAGCCCTGCATCCCAGGTATAAATCCCACTTGGTCCTGGTGAATAATTTTTTTAATGTATTCTTGGCTCCGGTTGGCTACTATCTTGTTGAGGATTTTTGCATCCATGTTCATCAGGGAAACTGGTCTATAGTTCTCCTTTTTTGTGGGGTCTCTGTTTGGTTTTGGAATCAAGGTACTGTTGGCTTCATAGAAAGAGTTTGGAAGTTTTCCTTTCGTTTCTATTTTTTGGAACAGTTTCAAGAGAATAGGTGTTAATTCTTCCTTAAACATTGGGTAGAATTCCCCTGGAAAGCCATCTGGCCCTGGATTCTTGTTTTTAGGCAGATTTTTTATTACTAATTCGATTTCCTTGCTGGTTATGGGTCTGTTCAAATTTTCTATTTCTTCCTGTTTCAGTTGTGGTAGTGTATATGTTTCCAGGAATTTGTCCATTTCTTCCAGATTGCCCATTTTATTGGCATATAATTGCTCATAATAGTCTCTTATTATTGTTTGCATTTCTGCTGTGTTGGTTGTGATCTCTCCTCTTTCATTCTGGATTTTATTTATTGCAGTCCTTTCCTTTTTCTTTTTGATCAAACTGGCTAGTGGTTTATCAATTTTGTTAATACTTTCAAAGAACCAGCTCTGGTTTCATTGATCTGTTCTACTGTTTGTTGTTGTTGTTGTTGTTGTTTTGATAGCATTAATTTCTGCTCTAATCTTTATTTCCTGTCTTCTGCTGGTTTTGGGTTTTATTTGCAGTTCTTTTTCCAGCTCCTTAAGGCATAAGGTTAGGTTGTGTATCTGAGATTTTTCTTACTTTTTAAGAAGGCCTGGATTGCTATATACTTTCCTCTTATGACTGCCTTTGCTGCATCCCAGAGGTTTTGGGTTATGGTACTATCATTTTCATTGACTTCCATATACTTTTTAATTTCCTCTTTAACTTCTTGGTTAGCCCATTCATTTTTTAGTAGGATGTTCTTCAGTCTCCAAGTATTTGTTACCTTTCCAAATTTTTTCTTGTGGTTGATTTAGAGTTTCATAGCATTGTGGTCTGAAAATATGCATGGTATGATCTCAATCTTTTTCTACTTACTTAGGGCTGATTTGTGTCCCAGTATATGGTCTATTCTGGAGAACGTTCCATGTGCACTGGAGAAGAATGTATGTTCTGCTGCTTTAGGATGAAATGTTCTGAATGTATCTGTTAAGTCCATTTGGTCCAGTGTGTCATTCAAAGCCATCGTTTCCTTGTTGATTTTTTGATTAGGTGATCTGTCCATTGCTGTGAGTGGGGTGTTGAAGTCTCCTACTATTATGGTATTACTAGCGATGATTTTCTTTATGTTTGTGATTAGTTGATTTACATATTTGGATGCTGCCACATTTGGCACATAAATGTTTACAATTTTTAAGTCTTCTTCGTGGATCCCTTGATTATGATATAATGCCCATCTGGATCTCTTGATACAGTCTTTATTTTTAAGTCTAGATTGTCTGACATAAGTATGTCTACTCCAGCTTTCTTTAGTTGACCATTAGCGTGATAGATGGTTCTCCATCCCCTTATTTTCAATCTGAAGGTGTCTTTAGGTCTAAAGTGGGTCTCTTGTAAACAGCATACAGATGGATCTTGTTTTCTTATCCATTCTGTTACCCTATGTCTTTCATTGGAACACTGGGTCCACTGACGTTTAGAGTGAGTAGTGAAAGTTATGAATTTATTGCCATTATGATGTTTGTAGTGTTGGAGTTTCTGGTGGTGTTCTCTGGTCCTTTCTAATCTTTGTTGCTTTTGGTATATATATATTCATTCATCTTTTCTCCCCTCAGGGAGTCCCCCTTAAAATTTCTTGCAGGGCTGGTTTAGTGGTCACAAACTCCTTTAATTTTTGTTTGTCTGGGAAACTTTTAATCTCTCCTTCTATTTTGAATGACAGCCTTGCTGGATAAAGAATTCTTGGCTGCATATTTTTCTGATTCAGCACACTGAATATATCCTGCCACTCCTTTCTGGCCTGCCAAGTTTCTGTGGATAGGTCTGCTGCAAACGTGACCTGTCTTCCCTTGTAGGTTAGGGGCTTTTTTCCCTTGCTACTTTCATGATTCTCTCCTTGCCCGAGTGTTTTGTGAATTTGACTATGATGTGCCTTGCTGATGGTCGGTTTTTGTTGAATCTAATGGGGATCCTCTGTGCTTCCTGGATTTTGATGTCTGTGTCTTTCCCCAGGTTAGGAAAGTTTTCCACTATGATTTGCTCACATAACCCTTCTACCCCTATTTCTCTCTCTTCCTCTTCTGGGACCCCTATGTTTGTGATGTTCCTTTTTAATGAGTCGCTGGTTTCTCTAATTCTTAAATTGTGCTCTTTTGCCTTAATCTCTCCTTTTTTCTGCTTCGTTATTCTCCTCTATATCGCTGATACTCTGTTCTGCCTTATCCATCCTTGCTGCCACTGCATCCATCCATAATTGCAGTTCAGTTATAGCATTTGTAATTTCATTGTGGCCTTTTTTTCCTTCTTTTATCTCTGCAGAAAGGGATTCTAATGTATTTTCGACTCCAGCTAGTACTCTTATTATCGTGATTCTAAATTCTGGTTCAGACATCTTGCTTTGATCTGTGTTGGTTAAATCTCTGGCTGTCGTTTCTTCGTGATCTTTCTCTTGCATGAATTCCTTCGTTTTGTCATTTTGAAGGGAGAAAAGGAATTAATGAGGTACAAAAATTAAAATTAAAAAATATTAAAATTAAAAAATTAAACACACAGACACACACACACACACAAATTCAGTCAATGATGCTAGATCCTAGGTGTGTTTTAGTCTTGGTGTTGAAAGTGGTTTGGCCGATTAGAGGGGACAAAAAGGGGTGAAGGGAGAAAAAAAAGGGAAATCGTTTGAGAATTTAAAAAAGTGAATACATTGAAGTAGACTAAAATGAGATGATGGGAGTAAAATACAATTTGAAAAAATATACACAAAAGTAAAGAATAAAGTATAAAAAAATTAAAGAAAATTAATAAAAATTAAAAATAATAATGATTCTTTTCTTTTTCTGTATTCAAGAAAAAAAGAAAAAAGAATTAAAAAAGAGAAAAAAAGGAAATCATTAGAAAATTTGAAAAATTGAATACACTGTAGTAGGCTAAAATAAAATAATGGAAGTAAATAGAATTTGAAAAAATTTTCATAAAAGCAAAAAGTATAGTAAAAAAAATTAAAGAAAAATATTTTTAATAGAAACTGAAATTAAAAATGAAGTTTTTATCTTTCTGCATTCAAGAAAAAGAAAATAAATAAAAAAGAGAAAAAAGAAAAAGAAAGAAAAAAAGGAACTCGTTTGAAAATTTGAAAAGGTGAATACACTCATGTAGACTCAAATAAAATGATGGAAGTAAAATAGAATTTGAAAACAAATTACACAAAAGTAACAAATATTGTAGTAAAAATTAAAGAAAAATATTTTAATATAAATTGAAAATAACAATGAGTTTTTTCTCTTTTTGTATTCAAGAAAAAGAAGTGTGAAAGAGAAAAAAAAAAAAAGAAAGAAAGGAAATTGAATAGATGGACCTGCTAACAGATTGAAGTAGGACTGAAATTACTTTGTTTTCCCCTAGAAGTCAGTCTATGTAGCACTTTATAGTCCATAAACTAAGCTATCGGTGAGACTTGTGGTTTTGAGAGCGAAGTTGGCCTAGTTTGGCGGGGCTCAGTGTAACGGCTCCATTCTCCACCAGATGGCTCTACTAGCCTACTGGGGTGGATCGTTGCAGAGCTGGTAGATGCGTCTGTTCCTGCGCTGGAGTGGTGCTTCAGCTTTCATCCACTCTCCGCTTTTTCACTCTCAGTGACCAGGCCCCAGGCAGTACCTCTTTCCTGAGTTTTGTCTCAGATGCAGCTGTTTTCCCCAGCCCTTTACTTCTGAAGGACTGTGGCTTTGACCTGTTTCGCACCTCTGTGGAAGGGTCTTATCGAGCAATGGCCGAATGTCGACTGCACCCAGGAACGCTTGCTGGACCTTGCTGCTGCCGGAGCCCTGAGACTATAGCCAGGTGCCAGCCCGCCCCAGAAAAAGCTCGCGAGATAGTGTAGCAGCAGCATTTCAGGGACTATGGAAAATCACAACACATATCTGGCACCAGGCTTCACCCTTAACGACCTTGTTCCAGCACCAGCGAATGTGGCTGTTTTCTGGGGTCTGCTGGGACCAGGTGGCTTCAACAGTCTCTACCAAATATCCTTCCAGCAGTGGAACCGCTTTTCCCTGTGTGGCCCGAGAACCTTCTGGACCCCACTGAGTTCCTGGGGATTCGCCCTTCCCACCAGAGCACCATCAGGTATCAAGCTGCACAGTTGCAGATTGTGCTCCCCTTGTTTACAATCTTAATGGAATTTAAACCCTCTCCTTTCTCCTTTCTCCCTTTTTAGTTTAGTTCCTGTAGCTGTTTCCAGTTTTCCACTTCCTCTCCAGCTGCTTTTGGGGAGGGGTGCTTTTCCTGTATTCTCCCCCTCCTCTCAGTCTCAGTCCTCTCTCTGGTCACAAAAGCACCTCCCTTCCTGCACCTTCTCACTCCCCAAGTACACTTCTCTGCGTCGCATACCTGCTGAATTCTATGGTTCAGGTTGTGCATACTTTGTGTTAATCCTCCAGTCAGTTTTCTAGGTGTGCAGGATGGTTTACTGTTGGTCTGGATATATTTCATGGATGCGAGACACACAAATAACTTCCATGCTGTTCCTCCATCTTGGCTCCTCTCATAGAATGATTTTGAGTGTGTTCTTTCTATTGTGTTATTTTTGAGATTTTGGTAAAGATTTTCATTAAATATTGTTTTTAAATGTTTGATAGTATTCACCAATGAAACCATGTATTCTTAGGCTTTTCGGTGCTGGAAGATTTTTGATTCCTAATTCAACTTTAATTCTTTTTAAAGAATTCTTGGTCTAAGATTTCCCATTACTTAGATTCAAGATTCATGATTCAATCTTGGTAACTCGTATGTTTGTAGGAATTACCTGTTTTTTTTTTCTAGAAGTTATCTGATTTGTTAGTATATAATTGTTAATATTAATCTGTTATCACCCTATGTATTTCTGTGTTTATCTGTTGCATTGTTTTCTCTGCCATTTCTCATTTTGGTTTTTGAGTCTTTTCTCTTTTTTTTCTTAGTTAATGTAATTAAAGCATTGTCAATTTTGTTTATTTTTTGAGGGGAAAACTGGCCATTACTTTCAGTGTTATGTTATTGTTTGTTATGGTATCTATTTTGTGTATTTTAAAATTTTTCTTTGTGATTTCTTTTACTGAATTTCAGTTAAGTTTTTTCTTTTTCTAGTTTCTTTTGGTGTAATTTTAAGGTTTTTATTTGAAGTTTTTCCTAATACGAGCATTTATAGCACAAATTTCATTCTAATATCTGCTTTTGCTGCATCTCATGGGTTTTGAATATTGTGTTTTATTTTTCTTTTGCTTTGAGACATATTTTGATTTACCATTTGATTTCTTACTTGGTCCATTGTTTGTACAGTACTGTGTTATTTAACATTTACATATTAAATATTTATAGTGTAGATTTTCCAGCTTTGTTTTATTGTTGATCTTTAGTTTTGTACTATTGTGATTGGAAAATATACTTGATATATCAGTCTTCTTAAATTTGTAATATTTGTTATGTCTCTTTTTATGTGATTTAACAAGGGGATTTTTCTGTGTACTTGAGGAAAATGTGTATTCTATTTTTCTTGGATGGAATGTTCTATATATGTATATATATATATATATATATATATATATATATTTTAGAGCCTTGTATTCTGAAGTATGCTTCAAGTAAAACAATGTTTTTGTTTAAAAAAATAAAATAAAGTAAATTAGGTATTATAAAAAAAATAAAGACATTTGTTGAATGTCAATCTAAAACAGACATTATTGGCCATGTTCAAGCCTCAGAGTCAAAGGTAGCTTTTAAGCTTTCAACTTATCTTTTTTTTTTTTAACGTTTATTTATTTTTGAGAGAGAGAGAGACAGAGCATGAACGGGGGAGGGTCAAAGAGAGGGAGACACAGAATCTGAAACAGGCTCTGAGCTGTCAGCACAGAGCCCTACGCAGGGCTCGAACTCCCGGACTGCAAGATCATGACCTGAGCTGAAGTCGGCCGCTCAACTGACTGAGCCACCCAGGCCCCCCTCAACTTATCTTTTAATTGAAGTTTGCTATGGACTGTATTGTGTCATGTCCCATCCCCCAATTTATATGTTGAAGCCTTAACATTTAATATGACTCTATCTGTAAATAGGGCCTTTAAAGATGTGATTAAGATTGAGTCAGGTCATAAAGGTGAATCTCTAATCCAACAGGACTGGTGTTCTTATAACAAGAGACATCTGGAATATGTGTGCACAGAGGAAAGTTATTGTGAAGACACAGTGCGAAGGTAGCTTTCTGCAAACCAGGAGGTAAGGTCCACCAGACCTGCTATCACCTTTATATTGCACTTCGAGCTTCCAGAACTGAGAAAATTTTTATTGTATAAACAACTCAGTCTGTGGTATTTTGTTATGGCAGCCCAAGAAGACTGGTATGAATTTCTTACTTTACATTTACTTAAGAACAGCATTATATGGTTCTTCAAGTGCCAGAAATTTTCTCTACACTGATCTGATGTAACCAGGGAGGAGGGGGCATGAAAATACTAAAATGTTATTATTATCTCCAGTGTACCACTGAGGACACCAAGGCTCAGAGACATTATATGAACACCAGTCTTCTGATGCTATGTTAGGAGGTTTTACTACTATAGACATGCTGCTTCCTCATCTTTCTCTCTGATTTAAATGTTTTCATCATTCACGTGTTTTGTAATTTTGATGTGTCTGTATAATTATCTCTGCCCATGTTAATATTATTTTTCTGGTTTAGAATTTTACATTAAAAAAACATTTTGCCCAGGGGGCACCTAGGTGGCTCATTGGTTAAGCATCAGACTTCAGCTCAGGTCATGATCTCACAGTTCATGAGTTTGAGCCCTGCATCATGTTATCTGCTGTCAGCACAGAGCCCACTTTGGATCCTCTGTGCCCCCTCTCTCTGCCCCTCTCCCACTCGCACTGTCTCTCAAAAATGAATAAACATTAAAAAAAATTTGCTCAGAAAACAAAGGTCCACTTTCTTAACAATTGAGTGAAGGTATATACTGGAGGGGTGACATGGGGTGGTTTATATATGAAGGTCAGAAAGACTCTTTCAGGAGATGACATTTGACTAGAGGGCATCAGATATTTGGCCTTCCTTGAATGAAAAGAAGAGGAGAGCCAGGTGAAGATGTGCGCAAATTGATTCTAAACTGAGACAAGGGAACATTCTGTAGAGTGGCGTTTTTCAAACTTGTTAAGCCCATTACAATCCCCTGGAGAAGAAAGAAAAGAAAGAAAGACAAAGAAAGAAGGAGGGAGGGAGAGAGGAAGGACAGAAGGAAGGAAGGGGAAAAAAGAAAGATCCTGATACCCATGCTGCATGTCTGACTGATTACATCCAAAGCTCTAAGGAGTAGAACCCAGGCATCAGTATTTTAATAGCCGTGTAGTTGCTTCCAATGCCCAGCAAGGTTGAGAAACACTGCATCAGATGACGATGAACTTGTATTCCAGAAGTTGAAAGAAAGTCAAGGAGGCTAGAGTGGATAAAAGATGACAGGGAAAGAAAGAAAAATAAACGGTAGATTACAGGTCATGATGCATTCTTTGGATTTTATTTTGAATGTTATCAAGGTTTTGAGCAGGGGTCATTACATCATCTTTTTTGGAAAAGATAACTTCATCTGCAGAGTCAAGAACTGATTAAAGGGGGGTTGAGAAGTGTGGAAAGTGGGAATCAAATTTGGATGCTATTACAATAATTATCCTTAAGTGATCATAATAAAGGTAGAAGTGAAGTTCAGATGAAATCTGATATTAAGTTGACAGTTATTCTTTTGTTATGTGATCTGTGTTTCCCTACAAGAAATTTTTAGAATAATTTTTTTTTCCATCTTTGGTTTGTTAATTTGCTAGGACTGCCACAAGAATATACCACAGATTGACTGGTTTAAACAACAGAATTTTTTTTTTCTCATGGTTTTGGAGGAAAGAGGTCTAAGATCAAGGTCTCAGCAAATCTGGTTTCTTCTGAGGCCTCTCTCCTTGTCTTGCAGATGGTTACCTTCTTGCTGTGTGTTCACATGGTCTTTCCTCTCTGCACATGCAGTCCTGATGTCTCTTTCCTTCAAGGACACCAGCCCTATGCATCAGGGCCCATCCCCAACAACTCCATTGTAACTTAATGCTTTAAAAGCCCTATATCCAAATATAGTTATATTTTGAGGTATTGGGGAATAAGCTTTTGAGATATAAAATATTTTGGCGAGGAGACACAGTTCAGGTAATAACATTTAGTGTTCTGAGATTTCATGATTGTTTCACTTTTTTTTTTTCACGTTTTTGTTTAGATTCCAGTTAGTTAACATACAGTGTAATATTTCATGTGGAGGATTTAGTGACTGATCAATTACATATAACACTCAGAGATCATCAGAGGTGCCCTCCTTAATACCTATCATGCTTCATTAATTTTACTTCAACCTTTAGAAACTCAGATGTGCTCACCTTTGCAACAGTGTGCTTTTGCATCTATTTTAGAGTAAATTTTTCTCTTATGTTCTTTCCTTTGGATCTGATGTTATTTACTTTCTATCTTTTAGGTATTCCTCACAAAACTGGACTATCATGGCACTTTTAATTTTGTTCTTGTCCACTTTGGGTTTATTCTCCATTATGCATATGCATATATATATATATGGGTTTAGAAAATTACATGTATATGATCTCATATAAAATATTTTCCTCTTCTTTCATGAAATCTTGGATGAGTGGGGATGTTGTAGCATTTTCTAAGCCTATCACCTTGATTCAATCTCTATTATTTTGGAATATGTTTATATTTATATTGTTTTTTGTACTTATTTATTTGTGTTTTATGATGAGCTATTTAATTATAGAAACGATCTTATTTTCTGACTAAATACTTGTAATTTTTATTCTGAAACCATATTTGTTTTTCTAAGTTTATTTTCAATATATGTATCTTTTAAAGAAAGGATAATCGATATTTTGTTTAATCAAGATAAATTTTCTATACACAGTGTTTTGTCACGATTAGTAAGATAATCACTACTCCTTTCCCTAGTGAAATTTAGTGTCTTAGTAGAAAATTATGCAACGAGTTTTGGGTATGTTGAGTAAAATGTAAGGTAAATATTTTTAAAATAAGAATAAATTCATTAAGGGGCACCTGGGTGGCTCAGTCAGTTAAGCAGCTGACTCTTGATTTTGGCTCAGATCAGAATCACAATTTGTGAGGTTGAGCCCCACATTGGGCTCTGCACTGACAGCATAGAACCTGCTTGGGATTCTCTCTCTCCCCCTCTTTCTGTCCCTCCCCTGTTCATGCTCTCTATCTCTCAAAATAAATAAATAAACTTTAAAAAAAGAATGAATTCATTCAAATTACTTTGAATATTTATAGAATAAGTAGCAATAAAATTTGAAATATAATTAAACAATAAATAGGTTAGACAATAAATGTTGCATTGATATTTTTAAAATATAGATTTAGTAATTTTATTAAATTAATTTTGCAGAATATACAGATTATCTTAAGTAGAAACTATAAGAATGAAATAGAGATTTAAATATTGCACAGGAAGAACATAGGAGATGTGGCTTACCTTCAGATATATGAATAAAACCTTTCATAGATTAAATATGAGTTCACTAGAAAAGTGAAAGGAAATAAGAATACTTAAAATTTCGAGTCTCAATTCAAAGTAAATAAAAGAGTTAGGAAGATCTTTCAGTGACTTGCAAATGAAATTTTGGAAAGAGGCCATCCACAGTGGAAGGCTATGACAAAGAACCTATAAACTAGGGTTCTAGTCCTGGCTATGCTCTTTGCTAACTTGAAGAATGGAAGGTGAATCCTTAAACATCTTTGGAGTTTTCTCTCTTATTTCTCTTTATAATTCCTGTCTATCTTTCAGGATTGCAGGAGATTGAAATGAGATAATAATGTATGCTAAATTGCTTGGTAAATTTTAGAGAATAATAAGGATCAATGAGTTTTTTATTCATTTACTTAATAATTTTAATTGTTTTATGATTCTGTACTAAATGCTTAAACCTCAGATAAATAAGCACAGTCTTTTTACTCTCTGTCTCTGTCTCTGTCTCTGTCTTTGTCTCTGTCTCTCTCTCTCTAGGAGGTTATAGTCTTTAGGAGAGTTATAGATGTAAACCAATGTCCCTGGGTGTTAGGAGTCTTCCTTTCCATAACTTGTCATCTATCTATAAATACTCTTTGTGAATAGAGAGGAAAAGAGTTGGAAGACCCATTTAACTGAATGTTTCTCCAGCTTGACTAGTAGGTTAGATACACTGCATCTTTTTTGTCCAGTCAGCTAAGTACAGACACTGCTGAAACCCTGTACTCTACAGTGATGGTGGTACTGCTGCGACTCATGGATTTTACAAGGGTCGAGGGCTTCTACTCCTTCTAACATACTTCAGTGTTTAAAATTTATTTGTGTGTTTATTTATTTATAATAGACATGTATTTCTCATAGTCTTAGAGGCTGAAAGTTCAATATCAATACACCAGCCTATTTAGTTCCCTGGTGATGGCTCTTTTCCTGGCTTATAGACAGCTGCATCCTCACATTGTGAAGAGAAAAAGAGCTCTGGTCTCTTCCACTACTCTCCTTTATTCCTCCAGCTTTATCGAGGCTTAACTGACAATTAAAAATAAAATTCCATATAAGTAAGTATACAACTGGATAATTTGATATATGTATACATCGTGAAATAATAATCACAATCAAGGTAATTAATATATCATCTTACATAATTACTTTTTTCATTTGGGTATGTGTGTGCATGTGCATACTTAAGATTTACCCTCTCAGCAAATTGTATTGCTAATTATAGTCATACTATTGTACATTAGGTCTCCATAACTTATTCATCTTGCATAACTGAAACTTTGCACCCCTTGACCAACTTCTCCATTTCCCCTTTCCCCCAACTCCTGGAAATCACCATTCTACTCTATGTTTCTATGAGTTTGACTATTTTAGATTCCATATGTAAATTAGATTATATATTTTTTATTCGTAAATATAAGGTATCTAAAGTACTCAGACTGAGAGAAACAGAAAGTAGAATGGTAATTTCCAGGGGCTGGAGGGAGGGGGAAATGGAAATTGTTGTTCAATGGATATAGGGTTTCAGTTTTGCAAGATGAAAAATTCTGGAGATCTGTTGCATAACCATGGGAATATACTTAACACTCTTGATTTAACATTGTTTTAAGCTCATTTTTTTCTGAAATTAATATTCTCCTGATATTTTTGAAGGCTTAAGTAGTTATTTATTAAAGGAATTTAGGATTTTGGATGATTTTTTAAAAACTATGGATATATGAGATATATGACATATAGAATGGATATATGAGAGGTGGTAGGGAATTGAGTGTCATATACCCAAGACTCTCTATTTTCTCTTAATGCAGAAGGCACAAAGCATCACCGCTTATCCCTGGTGACAACAGAAGGCTTGACATAGAGACCACTCAGGAAACTGAATCTTTCCTTCTCTATCACTACCATTTTAGCATACATGCCCCTCTGTCATATACTGAGAGATTTTTTCCCCCTTTTTTCCTTAGGTAGGCTCCATGACCAATGTAGGGCTTGAACTCATGACCCTGAGATCAAGAGTCACATGCTTTTCAGCTGAGCCAGTGAGGCACCCCCTGGAATCTCTTGAAGGAAGACATACCTCAATGTTTTTCCACATTCTTCCAGAGAGGGATTACTTCAGTCTACTGGCTTATCCAGTAATGTGTGGTGTGTGTGTGTGTGTGTGTGTGTGTGTGTGTGTGTGTGTGTGTGTACATGTGTATGGACATGCTTTAAGCTATGGTGTCATGGGTGGAGAGATTTGTAGAGGGGACAAAAAAGACTAGATGAGTTATTTGATTTTATATCAAAGTTTCTTCCACTCTGGTCCATCAAAAATCAGACATCTAATTAAGGATGAATGGAATTCCTTCCCATATATCTCATTTTGTTTCCCTAAAAAATTTATATTTCTCTGATTAATGTGACTTTGGCTTTATATGAACCATTATTTTGGCCTTATATTGTTAAAGCAGCATTTATCCTCTCTATTAGAAAACATTTTTATGATTGAGAATAATTTCAAGTCTTCTCTCCTGACTCAGGGTGAGGACATGGAAGGCATAAGGAAAATCTTAGCTCACCATGTCAGTCAAATAATGATAAGATATATTAAGTTTAGCAATGTAACTTTATAGTAGGCACAGAAGTAGCAAAAATTCTACTTGGGAGAGTCAGGGAATGCTTAACAAGTGAGGGGAGTTGAACTAAATTTTGAAATATGTATAGACCTTTTTCAGGAGGTAAAGGCACAGTCAAGGAAGGTGGTAATTAAGGATTCTCTCTGCTAACGGTGACAAAAATCTAACTCAGACCAGCTTAAGATAAAAAGAATGCTCTGACTCACATAACTGAAAAGTCCAGGATTGAAATAATGCCACCAGAGCTTTCTCCCTTGGATGTGGCTTCTTGTATTGATTAGATTCTTGGAAAGTGAATTCCATCTGCTACTTTAATTCTCTTAATGTGTTGGCCTAGGATTACTCTGTCAGCAGGGCTGCATTCGTTTCTGGAAGCTCTAGGGAAGAATCTATCCCCTTGACTTTTCCAGCTTCCAGAGGCTACCTGCATTTCTTGGCTCATGGACCCTTTATTCATCTTCAAAGCTTGTAATGGCTAGTTGAGTATTACTCATATTGCATCATTGACACTTCTGTCTCCTTCCATATTTAAGGACCCTTGTGATTACATTGGCCTCACCTGGATAATCCAGGATAATCTCTCTATATCTGCTACCTTAATTCCCCTTTGCTACATTATATAACATATCCACAGGTTCCAGGAATTAGGAAATGGGCATTTTTTGGAGGCCATCATACTACACGCCACACATGGCCATCTCTTATGCAAAGAAGGATGAAGTACCTTGTGGGGTCAAGTCTCAGACCAGTGTCTATACCTGCTATAGAAGGGTAGTAGCAGGATTACAGAAATTGAGAAGAGATTAAAAAGAACTTTATATTCATTTTCATAGAGAAAGAGAATATATAATATAGATGTGAAGTAAAATAAATCAGGAAATCAAGAATGTTGAGGGTGGAATTGGGATGAGAGAGTTGCCCCTCTGCCTACATAGATATCATGTTGTTTAGAATCCAGAGAGTGAAATATAAATGAAGAGTTCTGGAAATCTTGTCATGCTTGACTTGAAATGGATAAATTACAAAATGAAATGGTGTCCTCAAATAAGCGGGGGTGGGGGGGTGGGCAGGGAGTGAAGCTGTGAGTATTGGCTGGGAGGGAGTGAATCTTGCAAGGATCATAGAGTTCCATGGTCTCTTGTTCACTCTTGCCAGTGGGTATGTGGAATTTGTAGGAAAGAAGGTTTTATTTAGAGTACATGGAGTTCTTGGATTCCTCTTAATTTCTCCCCATGGATATGCAGAAGCTAGGGAAAGGTGGTCTTGTCTGAGGCATCTTGACACTAGATGGTCTCTGCTGACACTCAGAGAATGTACTTTAATATAATCTTTTTCTCCTCAATATCACTCTGGTGACATTAGATTGAAACAAAGGGTTAGGCTAAGGAGCAAGAAATTCTATTCATAGGCTATTTTGAAAACCCATCTGAGAAACTAAAATAAGACAGAAGTCACCATAATGTGAAAAAAAAAACATAGTTATAAGAAAAGTTGAGAAAATAGAATCATTAATACTAGATTTTTATGTTATTTCCATAAAGTGGAAAAATAATGTATGTATTACTCAGGTTCTTTCAGTGTCTAGTGACAGAAACTCTCCTCAAACTACATTCATTCACTTGTTCATTCATTCATTCATTCATTCATTTATTCATCCACTCAACAACTATTTATTGAAAGCCAGTCATGGTTCCAGGCTCTGGGGCTATTATAGTGAACAACAAAAAGATTCTGCCGTAATGGATCTTATATTATTATGAGAGAAAAAGACTGTAAACCATAAATGAGAGAATACAGATTGTTATTTTTATTATGAAAGTGGGCAGTGAAAGAGTAACTGGTGGGTTGTTAAAGAAGATGGTACTTTAGTTACTGTGAGAAAGTAAGTCCTCTCTGCAAAACTGATATTTGAGCTGAACTTGAGAAGAATTGCTTATATTAGGACATGTCACTTAAATACTCATGTATGACGTTGCTTTCAGATATACATAAAGCTGTCTTTATGTCTTTAGCTCTTGTGGTTCAGCTCATCTCTATCTGGCACCATCCTATAGACAAGCACTCCATGCAAGAAAGCTGAGACTGCATGTACTTCACATCTATATTCTCTTTGCAGAAAGAGATCTTTCCCCCTAAGAATTTCCTACCTCTGAAGGGATAACATGGTCAACCCTGAAGCAATCATTGGGGTCAGAGGGATAGTACTTTTGGCCAACCTGGGTTGGAGGACTCTTCCTAGAGCTGGGAATGGGTATCATAATGGAGATATGCTTCAGGAATAGAAATAGAGGGATTCCACAGAGCAACTAGATAAAGGAGGGTAAGGAAATCATAAAAGGCAGAGAAAAACCCTGTGGTCCCACAATACACAATATTGATTATCTATAAATATCAAAAGAATGTTGTATGTTCTACGCACCTGGATGGGGGAAAATGTCTACCTTTTTAAAAACAGAAATTTAGTGTGTGAGACCTATGGCAATAATGTGGTAGAAATTACTAACTAGACAATGCTGACTATAGTCTTGTAATTAAACATAATCAGAAAATAGTATTATTAAATCTTAAAAAATATTGCCAAGCTTTTGCCTTGCAAACTTTGCTTAAATTCATGGAATATCTATTGTAAATTATGTGCAAAAGTCATTTTTTGAACTATAAGCAATAGAATTAACAAATTTCCTTTAAATGGAATTCCAAACCAAAATAATCTGATGAACAAATACTATTGGGCACCACTGGCTATCAGATGCAAATAAATATGATAGAATGGAACTTGAGAAATCATAAGTAGATAGGTAATATGAAAAGAAAAAAAATATTTGTTTTTGGCAGGCAAGTTCAGTTAAAAAACTAATCCATCCTTTGTCAGGAATAATTACATTTAGACAGTTGGAAGGATTGATAACTGCTACACATAAGTAAGAGGAGACTGTAAGCTAAAGTGTTTATGTACCAAGTAAATCAATTTACCTATAATTGTAAATCTATATGCTCTTTTGATTTTTTTTTCTTTTACACCTTAATGATAGGTAACTTTAAACAGGGCATGCATTTAGAGTTGGTCTGACAACGAAGTTAATTGAAATGCTAAAAGTCCAATGTTTTCAATGGGAAAAAAAATCTTTTAAAAGGTGCTGTGTCCTTCTTAAAAGAGAGATCATAAAGCAAGTGAGACATATGATGGTGGCCATTAGAGAGAAAGATGAATGCCAGTTTGTGAAGTGCTGCTTCAGCTGTCTCAGGAGAGTAACTGCCAAGCACACTCAAGAAGGAAATACAAAATCAGACATCTGTATGTGTGCAGCATCCACCATGTTTGCTCTGAGGAGAGAAAACCATATAAAGCAAGACAGCAAAGGTGAAATCTAGCAAGATAGCCTACTTTATTGCCATGGCAACCTAACCCTGATGAAAAGTAGAAAAACAATAAAATACCTCTGGAAAAAAAATCTGTGCTATGAATACCTACTGGGTTGAAGAAAGATGCACTCACGGAAAAAGTACTTGACGTTTTTACCATTTGGTGGTTCCTTGTAACAAAGCTATGGGTGCTGCTTTGGGGAAATGCTGACTTAAAAAGAATCACATTTGCTAAATTATTTAATTTGTCCTGTTGCTAAATTCAGATTTAGAAGTGAAAGCTGTAGTTTCAAATTAAAATCTTTAGTGCCATTGCAGAGGTCAAAACGTTAACATTGTCACTTTTTTGATGCCTTTTGACAATCTTTTGCCATCATATTTCACATAAAACATGTGTTCAGGAATAATTAGGAATTCTGCTATTTTGGTTAAAATTAAAGTTAGATTTTATTTGCCTAGATTGAATTAATCAAATTCCACCCATTATTTTTTTTAAAAATGCTTTCTTCATCTTGCTCTTTCTTGGTATGCATGCAGTTCAGTATGGAAAGAAGACATTTTCTTTTTTTCTGCTCTGAAATTGTTTAACTCACAGCTTTCTAAAAATTTCCAGACTGTAAGAAGTTTTTAGTTGTTCCTATGATTATTTTTTTTATTTATATATGAAATTTTTTTGTTTGTTTTGTTTTTTTTTATTTATATATGAAATTTATTGTCAAATTGGTTTCCATACAACACCCAGTGCTCATCCCAAAAGGTGCCCTCCTCAATACCCATCACCCACCCTCTCCTCCCTCCCACCCCCCATCAACCCTCAGTTTGCTCTCAGTTCTCAACAGTCTCTTATGCTTTGGCTCTCTCCCACTCTAACCTCTTTTTTTTTTTTT
>NW_024412388.1:89418821-89454724 GCF_014898765.1 Herpailurus yagouaroundi
GCATCCATATTCATCAGGGATATTGGCCTGTAGTTCTCTTTTTTTACTGGGTCTCTGTCTGGTTTAGGAATCAAAGTAATACTGGCTTCATAGAATGAGTCTGGAAGTTTTCCTTCCCTTTCTATTTCTTGGAATAGCTTGAGAAGGATAGGTATTATCTCTGCTTTAAACGTCTGGTAGAACTCCCCTGGGAAGCCATCTGGTCCTGGACTCTTATTTGTTGGGAGATTTTTGATAACCGATTCAATTTCTTCGCTGGTGATGGGTCTGTTCAAGCTTTCTATTTCCTCCTGATTGAGTTTTGGAAGAGTGTGGGTGTTCAGGAATTTGTCCATTTCTTCCAGGTTGTCCAATTTGTTGCCATATAATTTTTCATAGTATTCCCTGATAATTGTTTGTATCTCTGAGGGATTGGTTGTAATAATTCCATTTTCATTCATGATTTTATCTATTTGGGTCATCTCCCTTTTCTTTTTGAGAAGCCTGGCTAGAGGTTTGTCAATTTTGTTTATTTTTTCAAAAAACCAACTCTTGGTTTCGTTGATCTGCTCTACAGTTTTTTTAGATTCTATATTGTTTATTTCTGCTCTGATCTTTATTATTTCTCTTCTTCTGCTGGGTTTAGGCTGCCTTTGCTGTTCTGCTTCTATTTCCTTTAGGTGTGCTGTTAGATTTTGTATTTGGGATTTTTCTTGTTTCTTGAGATAGGCCTGGATTGCAATGTATTTTCCTCTCAGGACTGCCTTCGCTGCGTCCCATGATTATTTTTATTCAAATAAGACTTTCTGGGCACCAGGGTGTCTCAGTCGGTTAAGTGTCAGACTCTTGATTTCAACTCAGGTCATGATCTCACAGTTACTGAGACTGAGCCCCATGTCTGGCTCTGTACTGGTGGCACAGAGGCTGCTTGGGATTCTCTGTCCCTCTTTCTCTGCCCCTCTCCCCCACCCATTCTCTCTCTCTCTCTAAATAAATAATAAATTAATTAAATAAGACTGCCTGTTTTGTGGAAACGTCTGGGAAAGCTTGTTTTGATTTTATTTTTTTACGTAAGCTTCACTGAGTTAATTTACATACAATACAATCTACCTTGTTAAAGTGTACAGTTAGTTGAGTTTTAGCAAATGTATGCAGTCATCTAACTACCACCACAATTAATTTCTTTACAATATTATTTTAGTGTATATCAATACCACTTCAAGCTTGTACTGACTTGCTCTTTGTAAAATATAGAAATTTTGTATTCTATCCTACTCTGTTAAGCTATTTTTGTCACACGCATTATACCCATATGTTACAAACTCAACAATAGGGTGTTATAATTTTTGACAATAGGGTGTTATAACAATAGGGTGTTATAACTTTAGCAATAAATGCCATTAGAAAATTAAGAGTAAAAACACACAAATCTTTCATTTATCTTATATTTACCTTATATTTCTAGTGCCTTCATCACCCCTTCCTTTGGATTTTAATTACAATTTGATAAGATTTTCTTTCAATCTAATGGACTTCTTTTAATATTTCTTATAGTGCACTTGTCTTATTATTGATTTTTTCAATTTTTGTTAATTGGAAATACCTTTATTTTATATCCATTTTTAAAACATAATTTCAGTATATATTGAATCTTATTTGGTAGTTTTTTCCCCTAAACATTTTAAATATGTTTTTTCAAAGTCTTTCTGCTTCCATTGTTCCTGATGACAAGTCAGTCATTAACTATATCATTTTATTTATTTTTTATTTTTTTGACAAATCTCATTTTTTTATTATTGTTTTAATTTAATTTTAATTTTTTTACATGCAAATTAGTTAGCATATAGTGCATCAATGATTTCAAGAGTAGATTCCCTAGTGCCCCTTACCCATTTAGCCCATTCCCCCTCCCACAACCCCTCCTGTAACCCTCAGTTTGTTCTGCACATTTATGAGTCTCTTCTGTTTTGTCCCCCTCCCTGTTTTTATATTATTTTTGTTTCCCTTCCCTTATGTTCATCTGTTTTATCTCTTAAAGTCCTCATATGAGTGAAGTCATATGATATTTGTCTTTCTCTGACTAATTTCATTTAGCATAATACCCTCCAGTTCCATCCACATAGTTGCAAATGGCAAGATTTCATTCTTTTTGATTGCTGAGTAATACTCCATTGCATTTTTATACCACATCTTCTTTATCCATTCATCCATCGATGGACATTTGGGCTCTTTCCATACTTTGGCTATTGTGGATAGTGCTGCTATACACATGGGGTGCACGTTTCCCTTTGAAACAGCACAGCTGTATCCCTTGGATAAATGCCTGGCAGTACCATTGCTGGGTCGTAGGATAGTTCTATTTTAAGTTTTTTGAGGAACCTCCATACTGTTTTCCAGAGTGACTGCACCAGCTTGCATTCCCACCAACAATGCAAAAGAGATCCTATTTCTCCACATCCTTGCCAACATGACCCTGATCATTACCTGAGCTGATATCAAGAATCAGATGCTCAACTAACTGAGTCACCCAGGTGCCCCTCATTATGGCTTTAAAACCATGTTACCAAAAGATGGATACACATGAAACTTTGATTTGTGGTAAGGAGGGAAATATAGAACAATCACCTCAAAATATATATATATATATAATATATACATATTATATTTATAATAGTATGTATAATATATATACATATATATTATATATACATTATATATATGTGTGTGTGTATATGTGTGTGTGTATATGTGTGTATATATATATATATATAAAATTTGCCTCAAAGTCTTTATTAACATCAGAACCCAGTTTAAGTCAGTTTCTGTACTGGCTATTTTAAAATCCTGACTATTTCTCACAGTTTCCTATTTTTTTGTCTAGTTTTATTTTTACTTAATTTTTTTTTTAACTTGTATTTAGTTTTGAGAGAGAGAGAGACAGAGTGTGAGCCGGGGAAGGGCAGAGAGAGAGACACACACAGAATCTGAAACAGGCTCCTGGCTCTGAGCTGTTAGCACAGAGCCCAATGCGGGGCTCAAACCCACAAACCATGGATCATGACCTGAGCCAAAGTCAGACGCCTAACTGACTCAGCCACCCAGGCACCCCTCTTTGTCTAGTTTTAAAAGAACAATTTGGTTGTTAACTATATATAGTAGATAATACACTGTGGCTATTCTGGACTCTCTTTTGTTCTCTGGAGGCTGTTTGTTTTAGTAGTCAATTATCTCACCTATACTCACATCATAAAATATTCTTCACGTGGTATGCAGCTCCTGATGTCTCGGTGGAGTTGTTTTGTTTTGTTTTGTTTTGGCTCGATTTCCCTGTGATCTTCCTGTGTATTCCTAGTTTAGACATTAGTCAATGATTCCAAAAGAGGTCATCCTCAGAATTTAGAATCATGATAATAAGAATACTAGCTGGAGTCGAAAATACATTAGAATCCCTTTCTGCAGAGATAAAGGAAGGAAAAAATGGCCACAATGAAATTACAAATGCTATAACTGAACTGCAATTATGTATGGATGCAGTGGCAGCAAGGATGGATGAGGCAGAACAGAGTATCAGCGATATAGAGATTTCATTGAGCACTCCAGGGTCTTTTGCATATTCGTAGGTTAGCAGCCAGTGAAGGATATGTGAAGAGTTTATCATCTCAGTTCTTCTCTGGCTCTCTTGCTTCCAAGAGATATTCCCGTTGAATTTCTCCTTGTTCTTCTAGCCACCTTGGTATTAATCCACCACCTGCAACAAGTAAAACTGTGTTTTCACTGAGATGGGAATACCTCTAGGCTAGAATATCACAGACTAATTTTTTTATCTATTGCAGGAAGATTTTTTTTTCTGAGTAAATACTTCTGGAATAGCTGTAAGATTTTTAGTCATTTTTCAGCATGCCTTACATTTTTTTTAATCATTTGACCTGTTTTAAACATTTTTTTTCCTGATGAAGGGAATTGTTCAACCTCCTCATAGCAAAGAAAGGCCTTTATTTACAATAAACTAGAAAACATATTTGATACAGTTAATACATCAAGGGAAAAAAAAACTCTTATAGTGCCATATACAAATTAATGTAATTCTCTAGGGAAATACTTAATATAAGCTATCAGAACAGTTAAAAGTCTTTTAAAGAAAACTTCATTTTTGCATCCAAGTCTTTCATAGTTTAGCACAATATCTATTAATGAAATATATTCACCTTAAATAGCCCACACAACACTCTTAATATTATGGAACACCCTATCCTATTGCACAATGCAATCATTATAGCTTTTTCTATATATTTTTTTTATTTTAGAGAAAGAGAGCATGTGAGCAGAGGAGAGGGGCAGAGGGAGAAAGAACCTTAAGAAGGCTCCATGCTGAGTATGGAGCCTGACACAGGGCTCTGCATGGGGCTCAATTTCATGACCCTGGGATCATGACCTCAAGTGAAATCAAGAGTCAGACACTCAACCAACTGAGTCACCCAGGTGCCCCTCATTATAGCTTTAAAAACATGTTACCAAAATGTAGATACACATGCACACTCATTTGTGGTAAGGAGGGAAATATAAAATAATCAGCTCTAGAAAATATTGAAATACACAGACATCAAATTTCCTTCTCATATTAACGAATCATGTCTGGGCACAAAACTATCATTATTTTTGAGGGAAATAAAAATCTGTTTTAGGAAAACAATATATCTTGATAAGAATCGTTATGATCAACTTTTATTGGGTGCTTACTATAGAAAAATTCTATACTAATCTCCTTTACTGTTTGATCCTCACAATAACCCCATGGTGGGTGCCATTTATTTAGACCTTTGGAACAGCAGCATTGCCTTCCTGTTGCACAGTGGTAATGTTATTTTCTGGGGGGAGAGGTCTGTTATGTCTCATTTTTTTCTCTGTACATTGGGGATAATTTAAATTACTAACTAAATGTTCTTGACATTTGATGTTAATATATCCTTAAATGTTAGTCTTTGTTTCGCTTAAGATTAGTAATTCTAGAGTAATCATCATTGTGAGGGAAAAACAGTGCAGAGACCTTAGAATATGAACAGTAATCACTTGGTGATTGATTTGAGTAATCATGCAAACTTTAGCAGGAGACATGCAGTTCAAATCTTTTATTTGAAATGCCTACGACTGTGTCTGATCTAAATTTCATAATACTGAAAGTTAACAGTAAAGAAAACTCCAGAAATTGCTAGCTTTTGTATTTTGTTTCCTGAGTTCTTACTGTATTCCATTTATGCCTTAAACTAATGGAAAGCCTCAGGCAATCTCCTTCCTCTTCTCCATCCTCTGAACTTTTTTATATAAAAAATTTTTAATGTTTTATTTATTTTTTGAGAGACAGCACATGTAAATGGTGGGGTGGGGTGCAGAGAGATGGGCGGGGCAGAGGGTCTGAAGAGGGCTCTGCACTGACAGGTTGACAGCAGCAAGCCAGATGTGGGGCTCGAACTCACAAACAAACCACAAGAATGTCACCTGAGCTGAAGTCAGAGGATCAACTGACTGAGTCACCCATGTGTCCCCTCCATCCTCTGAATTTAATCTGTACTGCTCTGGGCTCCACTTTTCTGGACACTGAGACTTTCTTTGTGATTATGGGCACTCTTAAGTTTTATTTACTTTATGTAAGATGGGGTTTGGATGTTGTTTGTTTGGGTTTTTGTTGTGTTTTTGTTTGTTTTTTGTTTTTGTTTTTGTTTTTTTTTTTACAAAAAGTATCTGCTAGGACTCAGATATACAGAGAAGTTACTTCAAATCTCCACACTGTGTTTCACTTGAATGAAAACTCTGTAGGAAGTAAGATCTCTAAAGGAAGAATGCTAACTAAGAAACTAAAAGAAATAGTATTTTCTAATGAGAATATAAAGAATTGCCAGCTTGATGGATAGCTGACTAAATCTCTATAATCTACCTCATCATTTTTGATTTATTACTCTTTCATATGGCCCTTGCTTCCTTTTACCCGTATTAGTCTAACGTATGCACCATTGACCTCTATTCCTTCAGTCTATTATTAGCTAATTTTCCAGGAATGATATCTGGATCCTAACTGTTGTGTCTCCTCCTCCATCTCTGCGTTTCTCAAATATTCAAAATAAAGACCTCGGTCTGACTTTCCATGCCTTTCTTTATTACTTTTCCCTTTCACCTTTTTTTTTTTTTTTTTTTTTTTATTTATTTTTGGGACAGAGAGAGACAGAGCATGAATGGGGGAGGGGCAGAGAGAGGGAGACACAGAATCGGAAACAGGTTCCAGGCTCCGAGCCATCAGCCCAGGGCCTGACGCGGGCTCGAACTCACGGACCGCGAGATCCTGACCTGGCTGAAGTCGGACGCTTAACCGACTGCGCCACCCAGGCGCCCCTTCCCTTTCACCTTTGATGCTCATACATAGTTTTCTCTAGTGTGTCAGGTAATTGCTTTCGTGATGGCTCCTATGTTTGAATCACTTCTTCATCTGTCAATTTTCAGTCTTTAGTAAAAATCAAACTCCAGGCTCATTAATTTTAAGAATACTTCTCCAACTGAGGAAGAGATTTTCACCAGGTTTTTGATATTCTTTTTGAACTGTTGTAGAATGTAAAAAAAAAAAAAATTATATTCAGGATCTTATTTAATCACCTTAGCAACACTGTGTAGTGGAGATATCATTAGCTCCGTTTTATATGTGAAGATTTGAAGTAATAACTGAGTTTTTTTTAAACCACATTGTTAGTAATTGACAAAGAGTTATCTCAAATCTAAGTCCTCTTTCATGGCAGCAACTTTTCCATTATGCTACTCTACCCTCACTGTAAGGTATATTGGAAACTTATTTAGTATAATACACCTGAGACATTCATTTAATTAATTAATTAATTAATTAATTTTTATTTAAATCCAAGTTAGTTAACATATAGTATAATAATGATTTGAGGAATAGAATTTAGTGATTCATCACTTACATATAACACCCAGTGCTCATCCCAACAAGCGCCCTCCTTAATTCCCATTGCCCATTTAGCCCATCACCCCCACCCAACACCTCACCAGCAACCCTCAGTTTGTTCTCTGTATTTAAGAGTCTTTTGGTTTGTCCCTCTCCCTGTTTTTATTTATTTTTGCTTCCCTTCCTGTATGTTCATCTGTTTTGTTTCTTAAATTCCACATATGAGTGAAATCATATGTTTGTCTTTCTCTAACTTGCTTTGCTTAGCATAATACACTCTAGTTCCATCCATGTTGTTCCAAATGGCAAGACTTCATTCTTTTTGATCACCGAGTAAGATTCCAGTGTGTGTGTGTGTGTGTGTGTGTGTGTGTGTGTGTGTGTGTGTATCACTTCTTCTTTATCCATTCATCAGTCAGTGGATATTCAGGCTTTTTCCATATTTTGGCTATTGTCGATAGTGCTGCTATAAACATTGGAGTGCACGTGCCCCGTTGAATCAACATTTTTGTATCCTTTGGATAAATACCTAGTAGTGCAATTGCTGGGTTGTAGGGTAGTCCTATTTTTAATTTTTTGAGGAACCTCCATACCGTTTTCCAGAGTGGCTGCACCAGGTTGCATTCCCACCAGTAGTGCAAAAGTGTTCCTCTTTCTCCACATCCTTGCCAATATCTAATATTACATGAGTTGGAAATTCATTTAATTAAAATAGAAGTCAGTTTCCTTTTTTGTAAACTAGACACCACATTAACACAACTCATTTGTTTATGGGAAGGGTACTTATGTTAATAATAATAATATCTACATCTCATTGGGTAGCTATTTTGTACAAACAAGTGGGCATTTTATTTTTATTAGATCTTTAATCCTTATAATAACATTTAGACTGCCCATATTCTTACCTAAGGTCCATCCTTTGACTTGTACACTGGATTCCATTCCATTTTGCATACTTAGGATATTGTGTCCTGACCAGTGCCTCCATTTTCTCTCCACCTATTTTTTTACCTGAGCCCAAATCAATTTGACTTTTCTCCTTACCTTCACCCAAATAGGTCTTAAAATTACAGTTTTAGTGCTTATCAAATATATGATTGATCCCCATATTGCTACATTGATTGGTCAATTTTCAGTCCTTGCTTTAACCTATCAGCAACATTTAACACAACTAATTACTCCCCTTTCCTTGCAATATTTTCTCCATCTGGCCTTCAGAGCACTAGTCTTTTGTCCTCTGCCTACTTCTTTGGCTACTGCTTTTTTTGAATTTCCCTGAGTTTTCTTTCTGTAAACTTTGAAGAATCTCTGGATTCAGTATTTTGATATCTTTTCTCCAACTCTACTTATAACCTGGGTGATTTTCCTCAAACCTATGGATTAATTATCAAACATATATGCTGATTACTTCCAAATTTATTTCTCCAGCAAGGAACATTCTATTGTATATATATTAACTAACATCTTACTTGACATTTCCACTTTGATATCTAGAAGTCATCTCAGATGTAACATGGTCAAACCCAGACTCACTGATTTCCTAACACAGGTAGAAACCTGGTTCTTCCTGTCTTCCTCCACCATCTCTATACTTTCAGTTCCTTAGGCCACATATTAGTGTCCTGTTGTCACTCTATCAAATTACTATGAATTTCTTGGCTTAAAATAGCACACATTTATTCTTTTATAATTCTAGATCTGAAAATGAGTCTTAACAATTTTAAAATCTGCAAAGTGTTGGCAGGACTGGTTTTTCTTTGGAAGCTCTAAGAGGTAAGAGATTCCCTTGCCTTTTCCACTTTTTATAGGTCTCTCTTCATTCCTTGGTTCCTGACCCTGCATTATATAGCATTTTCTCCTTCTGCTTCTGTCATCACATGTACTTCTTCCTCTCTTTGACTTCTCTTGAGTCTCTCTTCAAAGAACCTTTCTGATTACATTAAGCCTCCCCAGATAATCTAGGGTAATTCCCTCATCTCAAGATCATTAACTTAATGTCATCTGCAGAGTGCTTTTTGGTCTATAAAATAACAGTTCACAGGCTACAGGGATTAGGACATATTTGGGATGTCATTCATTCAGCCTACGGCTGATCATAAACTTTGGAGTCATTCCTGACTCCTCTCTTTCACAATTTATATCCAAATTCATCAGAAAATCCTGTGAATTCCTCTTTTGAAATATATCCATAAGCTATCTATCACTTACCACCTTTTCTGATCCCAAACTTGTAGAAATCACTATCATCTGGATTAGAACAATACCTCCAACTAGTCCCCTGTTTCTAAACTTGCCACAGCTATTAAGTTTGTTCTTCACCCACCACTAGAGTGCTGAAGTGCTCCTGTTACAACTGAAGTCTTACCAAATCATTTTTCTGCTTACTTGCTCTAAGGGTTTCCAACTTCACTTAAAATATATACCCAAAATTCTTATTATGGTTTACATGTTTAGGAATCATCTGCCTCCAGGTTGACTATCTGTTCTTATCTTTTGCCCCCTGCCCTTTGCTTGTGCTTAGAACAGTTTTCAGTGGATCTCTCATTACCTCTAGGTTTCTCTCTTCTAGTCAGACAGGCTTCCCTGACAACATTACCTTGAATAGTTGAATGCCCCAAATATTTTGTCCTATCCTGTTTTCTTTTTCTTTTTAGCACATATTACCAATTGACACATTACAAATTTTTATTTTAATGATTTTCTGGTGATCTTTCTCCAAAGTCCATGACAGCATTTCTCCTTACATGTTTAGAACTGTCAAGTGAATATCTTTTTACAAGCATTACACCAATTTATGAAGAGGCAAGAACAAAGAATGTAATCTTATTCCCAGATCCAGGATGATGCTTGTTGTGCTAGAAGCAATTACTACATATGCGTGAAATGATTAAATAAATGTATGCATGAATGAATGAATGCATAAACAAACAAACAAAGGTAAAGATCCTTTTCCTTGCCTTACAGGTCAAGAAACTGAAGTCATATTAAATTAGGTTACTTACTCTTATGAGAAGACACACAACAAAGCTTGGATTTGAGTTCACATTAGTCTGACTCAAAACTCTTAACAGGCTGTATATTATACCAAAATGCCCAGTGAGTGATGCAATCACTTTATATGTAAAAGCATTTTGTATACTCTAAAACAGTGTACAGATTTCAGGTTTTGGTACTATTTACTGCATATGTGCTATATATATGGTTGATCTTTACACCAAATCTTTGATTTGTACTGACTTTTTTTATTCATCATAAATTGTTTTTATTTAACTAACATATGGCTCTAAGAGGCCACTAGAATATTTAATTGAAGTTTGGTATACATCAGACTTATTTACTCTTGACTTCAAGACTGCCTGTCATGTTCTTCTCCAGATATATCCATGGGTCCTTTCTCTAACTTAAATGTCTGCTCCACTGTGTCTCCTCTATCCCATGTAAAATAGCACTCATATAGTCTCTCTTTCTATCCCTTATCCTACTTTATGGTTCTTCATAGATTTATTTCTACTAATTGGTATTGATTTATGACATATTTACTTATTAATTTGTTTAGTATTTATCTCTATCACCAGTCTGTAAGCCCAGAAAGGGCAGGGATTAACAATGTTTTTGAATTATTAAATACTGTTTTACATTATTTTTTTCATTGTATGAGTTGACCAAGAGCATTGATTAAAAAAAATTGAGAAATCATTTTATTATAAGTGAATATAAGATAATTTATTTAATAGTTTATTGGCCATAAATTAGCAGACATTTTGTACTTTGTTAGAGATGTATTAATTTATTTCACATAGTGTTACTTAGAGCCTAATATATGCTAGGAACTAAAATATATTTTGGAAAACTGGCATGAATTAAGTGACAAATGGATGCTGATACCATGGAGCCTTTTTCTTATCTGTGGAGCTTCATCCCCAAGTTTTATGAAATTGCCCTCAGTCTGTGCAGTATTAAGATCAATGTAGACTATATTTCAAGGACATGTTTTTGTATCTGGGAACATTTATTATGCCTGGGAAATACTAATGCCTAATGGGTTTTGTGCTTGGTTTTTAAAAATTGTCTGTGTGTGTTTTTTCCACATTAAGTATCATTTTATTTTTTTTTTTCAACGTTTTATTTATTTTTGGGACAGAGAGAGACAGAGCATGAACAGGGGAGGGGCAGAGAGAGAGGGAGACACAGAATCGGAAACAGGCTCCAGGCTCTGAGCCATCAGCCCAGAGCCCGACGCGGGGCTCGAACTCCCGGACCGCGAGATCGTGACCTGGCTGAAGTCGGACGCCTAACCGACTGCGCCACCCAGGCGCCCCAAGTATCATTTTAAAAATGAGGTTTACCCATGACATATTGTATCTTTGTTTGATCTACTTGTCAAATTTGCATTTTGTAGGTCTCAATGGTAGCTCATGGATGTTGAGTATAAAGCCTTTAAAAATGTACTTAAAAAATGCCATTTACTTGAACAACAGCTTTCAGGTTAAAGCGCCTCTTTTACCCATTCCATATATTTAGATAATGCATAGACTAGACGAATAATGAAGTCATATATCATGGAAGTAGAGATATATCATTTAAGATAAAATAAGATTGGACTGATGAGTGGTCAATTAATTTTATTAACTTGGAAAAAGCAAGCTAATATTCCTTAGCCAATTCACCATTATACTAAGGAATGTATCTCTGGAGATTATCTCTGAGCTGAAATAATTTTATAAGTCTGTGGTTAATTAGCTTCATTCCTGAATATACCAACCATGAAGGAGGGGCTGAATGGCCTCTGAACTGTGTGAGCGTCTCACTTTACAAGTGGTCCAATAGGAGCAGTGTTTAGCATGCACACAGCTGATATGAGGCTGTTGGCATCTCCTTTGCATTCCATGCTTGCTTTCTGGGTTAATGGAGGGCTTACATGTTTAGAACTGTCAAGTGAATATCTTTTTACAAGCATTACACCAATTTCAGAAGAGGGTAAAAGAACAAAGAATGTAATCTTATTCCACATAACTCAAGAGCACTCAATTATTTGGGCACTCAGAGATCATTATTTTATCATTTTGAAGAGCATGAAATTAATTGAAGGATAAAATGGATCTGAGTTAGGCAAACTACATAATTTTATTTTAAATTGCTTCTCAGTGGAGATTCCTGTTGCTACTCCAGGTTTTCCAAATAGCTTCTTTTTTTCTTAAGACTATTACTCCAACTTTCACTTTTAAGTCTTATTGATACATGCTTTCTCTAGTTTTCTCACTTAAACAAATACATTAGTTGATATATTTGGTATATTTAGTAGCTGCTTTATTCAATATTTGAACATTCCTTCAATGCCTTCTCTCTTCCATCAGAATGACTATAATTTATTTTTCCCAATGGAATACTGTATTCTTCACTGCTCCATGTCTCACTGACTCTTTCTTGGTAGTTTTATAATTGGATTGGGGAGTATAAAACAAAAATGTTGCCAAAAACTTCCATATTTTGTCAAGAATGGTGAGGGTTTTTTTTTAAAGCAGTTAAGAGCTTTGCGGTTTTCCTAATGTTGTATTGTGAAGGTAACATTTAGAACAGTGTCTATTCACGGGGAAATTACACTCTTAAATGAATAGTTAGAAGGGATTTATGACATGAGTAGGTAACGATAATAATACAAAATGTGAGCTAGTGGAGAAAGTACAGTTTTTACTACAAGCAAAAAAATTTTTTAAGTAGTAAATGGTTGATACTAGATTGTTAGGGGTGGGTTACTTTTGAGATCATCTGGTTTCACCTCTTTATTCTCAATAGGACTATATATCCGGAGAATTTAAGCAATACATCAAAGTCCCACAATTCCAACAATCTTTTGACTTTGTCCTGCTCCTGCTGAGATCTTCCTTTCTATGAATTCTTATTCATCGGGAGAAGACACATTATTTGTTTTACTACTTGAGCTCTGAATATTTTTTTGTGTGTGTATACTCTGTAGTGTCCACAAGAAAGAGGTTCTCATAGTCCTTAATGATAGGGGTCATCATTTATATGTTAATCTTTTGGAAGGTGTTTAACTACTACTTTTAAACTAATATGACAAGTCAATGTCATCAGTAAAATGTGATAAATTAGCCTTCTGTGACTTGGGAATAACTACAATTTAAAATAGGGTGGGGGCAGCTGGGTGGTTCAGTCAGTTAAGCCTCCAACTTTGGCTCATGTCATAATCTTGTGGCTAGTGAGTTCGAGCCCCACATAAGGCTCTGTGCTGACAACTCAGAGCCTGAAGCCAGTTTCAGATGCTGTGGCTCCCTCTCTCTCTACCCCTCCCCCACTCACGCTCTGTCTCTCTCTCCTTCAAAATAAATAAACATTAAAAAATTAAAAATAATAAAAATAAAAATAAAATAGGGCAATAATTGTTCAATTTTATTGAGACTCTTCTAGTTGGTCACTGGCTTGAAACAGGTAAGGCAAGGGAATTAGCTATGCAGACACCTAACAGAAAAGCCTTCCAGGAAGATGTTTCAGGCGGTACAATTGGCCTAAGGTGCCATCATTCCTGTTGTATATAAGAAGTAGTAAAGAGGCTGGATAACTAGAACAGAGTAGCCAAGAGAAAAAAACCAGCAAGAAATAAGGTTGGGGGGATGGAAAGTGCACATTACACAGGGCCCCTAAGGTATTCGTTTTCTAGGGCTGCTGTAACAAATTACTGCAACTGGGTGGCTTAAAATACAAAATTTAATCTCTCACAGTTATGGAGGCAGGAAGCGCAAAATCAAGGTGTCAGAAAAACCATGCTTTTTCTCAAGGCTGTAGGGAAGAATCCTCCTCTGCCTCTTCCTAGCTTCTGGTGGTTGCTAGTAGTCTTTGACATTCTTTGGCTTATAACTAAGTCACTGTAGTCTCTGCCTCCACAGTCATATGGTGTTCTCCCTGTGTATCTTTGTGTTCAAATTCTTATGATAACAATTATTGAATCTAACCCACTATAACCTTATCTTAACTTGATTTCGTCTGCAAAGGCATTTTCCAAATAAGCCACATTTTTTGGTTCCAAATAGACATTGTTTTGAAGACGCTATTTAATCCAATACATACGTGATTCAGAGGCCTCTGGGGGTTTTTACAACGAAGAGAGTGAAGCTACAGTAGGATTTTGAGCAGACAAGTCACATGATGTGACTTTTAAAAGGACGTCTCTGCTTAGCAGAGGAGGCCATATCAAAAGACAATATACTGAATGGAATCATATATATCTGATAAAGTGTTAATATCCAAAATATATAAAGAACTCATACAACTCAATAGCAAACAAAACAAAACCAAAAACAAACAAATAGAAACCTCACAACAATAAAACATTCTGATTGAGAAATGGGCAGAGGATCTGAATAAACATTTTCCAAAGAAGACATACAGAAAGCCAACAGGTACATGAAAAGATGCTCAACATTACCTATCATCACGGAAATGCAAATCAAAACCACAATGAGATATCGCTTCACATTTGTTAAGATGGTAATCATAAAAAAGATAAGAAATAATATGTGTTGGCAAGGATGTGGAGAAAAAGAAAACATTGTGCACTGTTTGTGGGAAGTAAATTGGAGCAGCCCACTATAGAAAAAATTATGAAGTTTCTTCAGAAAATTAAAAATAGAACTACCACACGATCCAGCAATTCCACTTCTAAGTATTTGTCCAAAGAAAACAAAACACTAACTCAAAAAGATAATCTGTACTCCCATGTTCATTGCAGTACTATTTGCAATAGCCAAGATATAGAAACAACCTAAGTGTTCATTGACAGATGATTGGTTAAAGACAATGTGATATATACACATAAGGGAATATTGTTCAGCCATTAAAACAGAATGAAAATTTGCCATTTGCAACAACATAGAAGGGCCTTGTAGACATTATGCTAAGTGAAGGTAAGTCAGACTGAGAAAAGCAAGTACCATGTGATCTTAATTATATGTGGAATCTAAAAAACAAAAACAAAACTAAAAACCAACTTCACAGATACAGAGAACAGACTAGGGGTTTCCAGAGGTGTAGAGGATGGGTACGGGCAAAATGGGTGAAGGGCATCAAAAGGTACAAACTTCCAGCTAGAAAATAAATAAGTCATGGGGATATAATGTATTGCATGGCAACTATAGTTAATAAAGCTATAGTATCTACTGGAAAGTTGCTAAGAGAGTAATCTTAAAAGTTCTCATTACAATGTATATATGTATGTATGTATGTATGTATGTATGTATGGTGGCAGAAGTTAACTAGACTAATTGTGGTGATTACATCACAATATATACAAATACAAAATCATAAAAAAAGATATCTTTTCTGGTGAGAATGGACTATAAGGGAGCAATGGTAGGTTAAGGAAAAACTTCCAATTAGGAAGCTATTAACCATATTCAAGGTAAGAAATAAAGATGGTTCAGACCAAGGTTGTGGCTGTGCAGAGGGTGAGAAACAGTCAGATTCTGGATAACTTTTGAAGATTAAACCAATAGGATTTTATGACAACATTGGACATAGAGTATGAGAGTTAAGAGAGAAGCCAAAGATGATCCGAAGTCTTTATGCTGAACCACTGGAAGGGGAGAGTACCATCAATTGAGATGGGAAAAGCTGTCAATGAAGCAAGTTTCAGAGAATATTAACACTTCATTTGGGTCATAGGAGATGTCCAATAGGTAGCAATATATAGAAGTTTGGAATTTGTGTGAGAAGTCTGAGAAGCAGATATGCATTTGGAGTCACAGCATGTAAAAGTATTTAAGGTCATTAAAAAGAATAAGATCATCTTGGGTATAAGTGTAGATGAAGAGAAGAGGACTAAAGATGGAGTCTTATCTCATTTTAAAATTAAGCAGTAGGGGAGAAGAAGATAAATAAAAAAGGAGACAATAAGAATAATTATCATCATAAGCTTGTTAAGAGGGTTAAATAAGATGAAGCAAGAAATGGATTCAGTTCCATGACTGATTTATAAATGCTAGCTGTTTTTACCATTTAACCACTATTCCTATTTGAGTTTCCCATGATATTGTATTTCTTGAAGACAGATCCAAACATGTACTTAGTGATGTATGAAACAAAGGAAAAAGAAAAGAATTAAAATTCCTTACAGGTTACAGCCCATTGACAAGTCCCTGAAAGAGGCAGAATGACCTTCCTTTGGGAGCTCAGCTGCCTTGATGTTGACCCTTTGCTAAGAGCAAAAGGCAATCAGTTTAACATTTTGCTGACCCTACAACATCCTGTGGATCTACTTTAAACATATAAAAATTCTTTTGGAAACTTCCTTTACCTCTAGCCCCCCAAATATATGTTAGCAATCACCCTCCAAGCATATGGCCCACTGATATACATCTGAAGGGTCTCATGATGGAGGGTTTACTAAACAGTAGTAAATGACCTTTCCCTAACAATAGGTAGCTCCCTCAGTATCCTGAAAACCTTGTTTCCAAAATACCTTGGAGGTTTGTGCTGTTCCTGACCCCCTCCCAACTTGAAGGTATGTAATCGGTCATCTGTCACAACCCCAGCACAGCTCTTTCTGCCCATGGGTCCTGGCCCTGTGCTTTAATAAAACGACCCTTTTTGCACTGAAGACATCTCAAGAATTCTTTCTTGGCTGTTGGCTCTTTACCCCAACATTTCCATATTACTAAATGGGTATCAATGATGGCTTTCAATCAATATCTGTTGAACAAATGAACAAATGAATTAGGTTCCTTATGCCTCTGTGTTTTTTGTACTTTGTTATAGCTTTTAGACTATGGTACTGTAATAATTTGTTATTATGTTTGTGAGCTTCTCTACATCCTCGGAGCTTAAATTAGATATTCAGGATATTTTTATTGTATAGAGAGACTGACCAAGGCAGAATCAAAGTAGGGATATTTGTCTTTTTTGCCTTTTTCTTTAATTTAGCATTCGAAATATTTCCAGAATCCATCCTCTACTTTTCATATTTACTACTATACCTTAGACTAGGCCACCATTATCATCATGAAGATTATTGCAACAGTTTTCTAACTGGTGTCTTTCCCTTCTGGTAAGATGTCCTCTAAATTCTTCTTTATTCTCCAGCCAGAGTGCTCGTCCCAAACTGCCAATTGTAATCATTTTAGTGCTTCCCATAAAATAATTCAATAGCTATCCCATAAATTAGAATAAACATCTGGCCTCTGGCCATATTTCCAATATCATTTCTCTCCAAGATACTTTTAGTGCTTTCACATCTAACTCACTAAATTTCTTTCATTAACTCATTGTATTTAGCCTTTATTTATTGGGCTTTTTTATATAGCCATTTCTGTACGAAGAGATGGAATACAGTGATGAATGGGGTAGTTTTCCTGTCCTTATGGAGATTCCAAAATAGGCATTAAATATAAGATAGGCATTAAAATATAATTATAAATATGAGGAGTGTTACAGAAGTACAGAGTGCTATGGTGGTGTTTAATAAAGAAACTCTCAGTTATATGTGGAAGGGGGAGGTGGAGTCCTTCCAACTTGTCTGCATATAATTACACCAGAAATGTTCTCTTCTTAGGACAATCTTACCTTTCATTTTAATGAATCACTCTTCAGGTGTCAATTTATGTATTAGTTCTTCTTTTCACCTTCTCTGACTCTTAAATTTAGGTTTATGTTCCCATATTATTCTGCATTTCCCTATCATAACAGTCAGATTAAAAAAAAATATTTTTAAACATGTACTTAATGATCACTTTATAAGTCCTGAGATAGCAAATGTAATGCTAATCTTATTCATTGCTATGTCTCCTTTGCCTAGAATGGTCCAGGGTACAATTAATTTTCATTGAATGAATACATATAAATGTGCTTTCTATGTTTTTCCACTTTCTCATACTTTTCAGATATGGAGCATTCTATCAGGGCTACCACATGCCTAGCAATAAAAAGGAACTCGATAAATAATTTGTTGAATTGATAAATGAGGAGAGACGTGTGAATATGACTTCTACCTTCTTTAAAAGGACTTTTCCTCTTTAGGCAGAGATTTTTCTTTGCCAATCCTTTTAAGCAAGAGTATGACAAGATAACAATACATTATCACTAAAGGGCTAAGTATATAATATGTCATTTATTAATTCTCCCACGAGTTTATTATATACTAGGAGGTAAGCATTAGGCATATATTACACATAATTCAGACTTTGTTCCCACCAACCCTGACTCTCATCTACCCAGTTCTCTTTTCAAAAAAATTTTAAAAAAAGAGTACAAATTTTTACTTGGGTTATTGTAACATTTTAAATGATTTTATAGATTGTTGTGACATCCCTGTAGGTCAGACAAAAAGAAATAAAAAATTTTTCTTTGAACATTTATAATCTATTTTGATACTCTACAATCAATGTTTTTAATAGTGGAAGTAATAATATACCTTACATTTAGAAACAACTTACTGTTCTCAAGGTTCTTGTAATTGCATGCTCTCATTCAACTCATATTAATAGTGCTACACAGGGGGAAATGTTATTATCAGTACTTTTATTTTGCGGAGTAGGAGCTACTCAGCTTAATGTTACCTCATTACCTAAATTTACACGCTCAGAAATTGAAGACCCTAGGTATTCTGATTTCACGAATTTCCTTCTACTCCAAAGCATTGCCCTTCACTGAAATGATTGTCTTAGCTCTATCAACACCAACCAGGAAGTTGAACAATCATTGAATAGATTCAACTAGTGAAGACAGCCCTTCTGAATGATTTACTAACTCAAACTAACTTCCTCAGTGGGGGATTTTTATAGGACAAAATAGCATCCATAATTATTTCAGGTTGTGGTTTAGCTATGTAGATGTTTACTTTTGCTTGCCTTTAAAATTCCTGTTTCCTAATAGAATATGTTTCATGCTAACAAAATAAAAACCAATTTGGAAGATAAAATCACTCCCTCATGTATGGCATAATTAGGCTGTCAAGAACTAGTCCCAGTGCTGGCCCAGAAATCCGTGAAAGAGCTTGCATATTTTTATTTCCCTGTTCTGAGAAAACTAAATTGTGTTGTTTCAAGAGGTTCAGAGTTATACGGGATTGTCACCAGAGTAAGTTCACACAAACTGTCTGGAGTGACGATTATGTTAAACAAAATGCTCACTTAGCTCGTGAGTAGCTATTGGTTTCAATGAGGCTCAATACTCTTATTAGTATTCATTTTTCAGCTAAAGCCTGGACTTTTCTGGATTCCAGATAATGGGCATGGATTCTGCTTTCTGTACCCTTATAAAACTCTAACACAGGTAACCTCCCTGATTCCTATCAGAAAAGTTAGACAGAAAGTTTGAGACTTAGATTGGGAATGACCAATTATTCCTGTTTTTCCTACCTTGGAAAAAATCACCCAAGATATTTTACTTTTTCTTCTTTTTTACCTCTTCTCCCCTCAATAAAAAAAAAAAAAAAAAGCTACAAAAGGCACCATATAAATAGTGGGGACACAAACTTTAATAAACTTAATTTTAGAGCTTGTTTTTAGTATTTTGGTATCATTGTCATTATTTATTATCATGTACATATATGGTTTCATATATTTTAGCATTGAATATGCTATTCATAATGGTGAAGTTTAGACTTTGATTTGATAACCTATAAAAATACTCCCCCAAATCATTTAAAAGTGTATAAATCAGCTTTGCATCTTTTACACTAACTGAAAACCTAGGAGAATTATGAAACATGTAATTTGAATTATCAGAAAAATTTTAAAAGACTTTCAAATTTGATAAATAGCATCAGTATTGTTTATTTTAACTTGTTAGGGTCTATGCTTATGTCTGGAAGACAGGAAAGAACATTTAGTTGAATGAATACAAGAATGAAAGAAAGAATGAATAATTTTGATTTACATTTTAGTCTTCACTACTGCACATTCTGTAAGCCATCATCACCTATCTCAGAATACCAAAATAAGTTCATAACTATTTTCTTTGATTCTATCCTTGCCCTTGTCTGGGAATATTTAATTAAAACACAAAACATCTTTTTTACCTAGAAAGTCTCTTCACAAAGATAGAAGAGAAAGAAAACAATTTTATTATTGAATAAGCATTAAACCAGAGTTTGATGAACATAACAGGCAATTCACTGAGGGATTGCAAAGAAAGAAAGAAATCTCCCCTTTTATATAGCTAAGCAAATTACATACATGTTTCCAAGATAAACAACAAGGAGTTCTCAAGAGGACTTGACAGCACCATTTGTCACATAGTTCATCCTAAATTGACTTGGTAGTTGGGGTGACCATCTGTGTTAGTTAATTGGCTTTATCCAAAGAGGGTTAAGGAAACCTTCTCATACCTTTATTTCCAGAGGTTGTTTAACAGCTCAGAGCAAGGAGCCTGCTGAAGTTAGGCTCCTGCGCCCTCCCCTCCCATGGCAGAGACTGGGAGTAGGGATACTATCGTTCTTGATGATTACTTTTCAAAGAGATGGTTCCCAGGCCCTTGAGAAAGACATTCCTGGGTTATAAAGCTGGAAGGAGGTTTATTTACCTTTTGAAAAGATTCACATAAATTTCAAAAAGACAATGAAAGAACTTACCAGTTTTCTAAGAAAAATGCTCTAAGAAAAGGGATGAGGGGACTCCCTTCCCTGATTTTCAAGGGAGAGTCTTAAGCTTCTTATTTTAAATTTGTATCTGTCCTTATACCCCTTCTAATCTTCATGCAGAAGCCAGAAAGATGCTTTAAGAAAAATCCTTTTCGAAACCATTCTAAACCTTCCCATCTCACCCAGAGTGAAAATAAAAGTTCTTAGAACAGCCTATAGTAGTCCACATTATTTATTTAGGTTTCTTTTTCCTCTTCTCCATCCTCTCTTTTCTGTGATCTCTTCTCCATCACCTTCTCTCTCATTCTCTCTGTTCTCATGTCCTGAACACATACCAAGCATTCCGGACTTACTTCAGTCTTCCTATCTACTGTTTCTGATTTCTGCAATGCTTTCTCCACTTTCCTGCAGGGCTGCTCCTTTACTTTCTTACCTCTGCTCAAACATCACTCATCAGTAAGACCTCCTCTGACCAGCTTACATAATACAGTACTTTTCTCCCCTACAATTCCTAACCCCCTTAGCTCTACCCTAGTTTATGTTTTTCCTTAGTACTTTATCACTGACTAACTGTATATTTATTTGTTTGTCATTGTTCCCTTTGTCTATTGCTGCATAACAAATCACACCAAAATCTAGAGGCTCAAAAGAAGGATGATGATTTTATTAACTCTCATGGTGTCTATGCGTCAGGATTTCAGAAAGGCTTTCCTGGGTCATTCTGGCTCTGGGTTTCTCATATAGTTGCAGGAACATAGTGGATGCAGCTCTAAGAGTGGGGCTGAAACAACTTGGAATTGGCCAGGTATCTCTCTCTCTCTGTTTTCCATGTAGTTTCATGGTGTCTCCACATGAGCTCTCAGCAAGGGCTAATTTGGGATTCCTTACATATGAGTGCTTCAGGGCAGCCTGATCCTTTACAGTGTGCTTGAAAACCTCAAGAAGTTTTTCCAGCATACTTAATGGACCAACATAATCACAAAGCATGCCCATTTTCAAGGGCAATGGACATAGATCCCACTACTTGATAGGCAGAGTAACAGAGTAACACTGTTGGAAGAGCCTAAGACATGGGGGTGTTGTTGCTGCCATCTTTCTAAAATGCAAATTATTACATAGTTTACTATCCTGTGCACTTTGACTAGACTATAAGCCTAATAAGGGCAGGGACTTTTTTTCATTCACTGCTGTGTTTTCAGCACCTACAAATGTGCCTAAAATAATGTATGTACTGGATACATAGCTAAGTAAATGAATGAATGAAATATTGCATAAAGAAAGATCCTCATGGAAACTTGTTTTTTTTTTCTACTTTAAAAAACATGCACATTCATTTGCATGTCAAATGACCAGATTTTACTTTAAATATATTCAAGTGAGGCTTATAGATCTGCCTATAAACAATTTGTGGAAGAGGCTTCCTGCCCTGTAGGCCTTTTAACAGATAAATCTGAAATTCAATCTGATCCTGCCATTCATATGCTTAAAAACCCTTCAATGGTACCACCTAGCCTAAGGCAGTGATTTTCAAACTTTTAAACCATGGCTCACAGCAAAAAAATACATTTTATATCTTCCTATTACCTCCTAGAACACCAGCCTACACAAATACATACTCATTTATTTATAAACATACTTATTGGAATCAAAGTCATGTACCTTGCAATGCATTTTTATATTCTCTTTTCTGTCTTCTCTCTTCTCCTCTCCTTTTGTTCCCTCCATTCTCTCCCCCTTTTATCTCACACTCTTTTTTTTTCCTCCTCTACTTTGTATTTAATTAAAAATAAACAAACAAAAAACCTCAAACACTGGTATGTGAGGGCCACTGGACTGATTTTCAGATCCATTAATAGACCACAGTTTGCACCAGGTCCATGGTTCTTATCCTAATCCTGAAGAAGTAGAATGCTGAGAAAAGCATCCTGAGATGCTACTTTAAAAGGATCCCAGGTGTTTCTTATAATTAAAGATCTCAGCTAAATCTAAGGGTTAGTTAGTAGATACACTAGCCTCTCCATGATACGATGCTTGTCATCCTCTTCAGCCTCATTTCTCACCACTACTCTTTTCCCCATTTACTGCTATAAAATTGTAATCTTATTTATGATTTTTGCACCATACTAACTTTGCCTTCATTTGTGCTTGTGTCACCACCTGGATCAGTTTACCCTTTTACTCACCTGCCTCTTATTGTTCATCCAGACCTGCAAAAGATGCAGAGAAGTCACACAGGAGAGAAACAAATGTGACTTACACATATGAAAATATGATCTATGTGACTCATAATATGGGAAGTATGCATTGAAACTACAAGATTCAATTTTCTACTTTGAGAAAGAGAAATTTTCATCACATTGCATGGGCCAAGATGAAGGAAAGTGGATATTTCTGTACTTTGCACAAGACCATGTAAAAGGGTAAAACCAATGACAAGAACAATTTGGAAATATATATCAGAATTCTAAAGTCACATTCCCTCTGGCCCAGTAATTCTACTAAAATCAATATATTACTTCCTATTGCATTGATTAATTAATTCCAATTAATTAATTATTACATGTGTGAAATGATTTTTATACAGTGTTGTTTGTTGCAATATTATCTTTACTGTTTTTAAACCTCCTAAAATCTATCAATAGGTATTGTTATGTGTAGTACATCTGTACAATGCAATATTATGCAACGCATAAAAAGAATGAGACCAATTATGTACTGATAATGGAAAACTATCACAGATGTCCTGAAATGTTAACAGAAAGTAGGATTCAGAACACTGTGTATAGTATATGATCATTTGTTTAAAATGATTTAAAATGATTTATTTGATTGTGTATGCATGGAATCTCTCTAGAACTATAGCCACTGGTGGGAGAGAAGTGTAGGTGTTAAGGGACACTGGTTAAGAAGACACACTTTTCATTATGCCTTTTGTCATGTCTACCGAATTTTGCACATTTAAAAAAATTATTAAAATATATGTAATACATTTAAGTCCTTTGGTGTTACCTATTTTATTAAAGAACTGATCTGATTCCTTGATAAAAAAAAATCCTAGTTTAGCCTAGTTAGGCCAGAATAAAGATGTTGCTGTCATCTTGTAATTGTGATATCCAGAAGTAAAACCAATTGCCATTTAAACTGCAACAGGGTAGAGTAAGTCCAATAATTTCCTAAGTTGTTCTAAGCTTAGAAGAAGAGTGCGTGTGTGTGTGTGTGTGCGTGCATTTAAATAAAATAATGTTTACTTAGATTGAGATTATTGGTCTGCTGAAAGCACTAAGCTTTTTTTCCTATGTATAAACTGTCCATTGCTTTGATCCCTAACAATTTAGGATAATAATTAAGGTGTTCTAAATATAGACTTAATATTTGTGAAATTTAAATTTTTATTTTTCTAGTTTTCATACACTGATTATTGAAATCTCTTTATATAGTGATTTTACTCTGATAATTGATATTTTGGGGTAAGTTCCTCTTCCAACTATAAATCAACCTAATCATCTCATCTATTTTTCTCCATCTTGCTTATAATTGTTCCAGATAACACAACATCAAATTTCTCGTTGAAACTAGAAAAGCTCATGTGTATGAGCTCCTCTGATCTATTTGTAGGATAGAGCTGATTTGTAGCTGGGCTGGAAAATTCTAGCCTTATCTTTGGAGATGCCTAGATGTCTGATTTTAATTCTTAGTTGAGTTAAGGGCAGTGGGATTTAAAGTCTGAAACTACTCTGGTAACTTCCAGGACCAGTATGTTTACTGACTGGTTTCATTTGACACAATCTGTTAGCCCACCTTGCTTGTCTCTGTGACCAGAGAGGCCTAAAAGAATCTACTGGGAATTTATCTCTTAACAAATTGAGATCTCCTGAGGTCAAGATTCATTACTCAGATCTTGAAGGTTCAATCTGGACAGGAAGCCCCTTGGTATCTTAATAAGGAGCTTTAGGAGCTTGCACATGGGATGTCTCAAGGATCTCCAGTGCCTGCCTGCACTCTCTTTCTTGTCTGCACTGCATAAAACTTTTGCCTTTATATTAAAGCCTTATGTGAATACTCCTTTTGTATTCTGGTGAGTTCTTTCAAATATCCAAATTTATAAAATCTTTGTGAACTTTCTGGACAACTTTCCTAAAAACCTCAAATTATGTTAGTCTGGGATTTGCTTACTGAATCTACCCAGGCTCCTAATGTTCACATCTTTTTATAGGTTTAATAATTCTCTATTTAATTACTTTTGTAAAAGTTCCTGAGGATAAACACCAAATTTATAGGTTTATAGCTCTCAAATTACAATATTCTTCCTCTTTGACAATTTGTATGTTTGTCTATCATTAGTTGTTGAACTTTTGTACAACTGACCATGATTTTCAAAGATTTCTCCAATCTCCGAACAATGTTGAGTTCTTATTTGAAAGCTCTGATGGTGAAACCTGGGTTAGATGTAATATCATCTGTGGCCTGGTGATTCACAAATTTATATGGCATTTCAAGGCACCAGGGACTCACCCAACAGGTCCAGGTTTGGTCTCAGAGACTAGAAAATGGGGCTTCTATTATTCTTTTCTTAACTCTAAGAGTTTCAAGTATTTATGGGCTTAAACAACAACATCCTATATCACCTGCCTGCTTCCCACCAGAGTTCTGATCACTATTCTAATTGCCTATTTGATGTTAATATTACCCCAAACTCAACATATAAAAAAGTAATCCCCTGTGCTTGAAATATTGTAACATTACTACTAATAATAGTGTTTTATATTTATCATATGCAAGGCAACACTTATTTGCATCCATAATATCATTTTGTGTTCATGCCATCCCTCTGCAGTAGATACTTAATGAGCTCTCTTACAGATGGGGAGATTGAAGCACAGAGATGTCTGTTCTTTAAGATCACAAATTTGATCAGTAGTGGAGCTGCAATTTAAATTCAAATAATTTACATTCCGGTGCTTACAATTGTAAACACTATTTTACATAGCTTTTTCTAAAGTTTTTTTTCTTTTTTAAGTTTATTTTATTTATTTTGTGAAGAGAGAGACTGTGAGCAGGGGCAGGAGCAGAGAGAGAGGGAGAGATTGAATTCCAAGCAGGCTCTGTGTCGTCAGCACAGAGCCCAGTGTGGGGGTGATCTCATGAACCGTGAGATCATAACCTAAGCTGAAATCAAGAGTCTGACGCTCAACCCAATGAGCCACCCAGGTACTGTGGGGTTTCTGTTTTGAATTATGTTTTCTCTAAATTTGTAAGATTTAATATCCCATTGTCATCTTCAATTTAAATTTTCCCTGGTTTCTCACAATGCCATTAGCCAACAACTTTGGGTGTCTTCACACACGCCTCATCCGTGCTCCTGATTTCACTGTTGCTGGTTTAGACCCTTGTTCCTGGGGAGCTAGGCTGCTGCAAGGGCTTCTAGATGGACTTCCTCTTTTTATTCTTTCCTGTCACCTCCTCTCTGTACAGAATTAATAGTATGATCATGTCTTAAATTTTCTTTGGAAACCTTGTAATGGTGTCACATTACCTGCCAAAAGATGTCCAAACCTCTGTGTGTGGCCGGAACATGCCAATACAGATCACAGCTCCTTTTTGCTCTTATCTTGTACTGTTACAACACTTGGAGGCTCAGGTCCTCTCCCTCTTGACTGTTCATTTTACCTTTCCTTCATTCTCTGACCATCAAAAAAAACCCCTTGTATTTTCTCACGTCTGCTTCCCTTGTTAATGGTATTCTTCCTCTGTGGAAAGCACAACTCAAGTCCTTTATCCCATCCAATCTTTTAGACTGCTTCTTTTCTGTCTTCTTTTACTGAGCAACTACCGCCCACTTAATGCCTTTAAGGCCTTGTGATATTAATTCTATTTTCCTTTGTCTATATCCCTTAAATGGCACTTCATCCTGCTCAGAGTCTAGTTGAACAATTTGTATATGACATTTAACTAACAAATTCACTAACATTTATGGATTGATTGTTGTGTGTTTCATAAACTATGATACTTTATCATAAGATAAAGACAGATATCTCAAAACTTTCAGTGTGGCAAAAAGCAATTTAAAAGGCACTTGTCAACTGTTTCTTAGCTATCACAATGGAAACATCTGGGGTATTTTTACTATGTGTTCAATCAACCTAAAACTGTATTCTAGGGGCATAAAATGACTCTGATTGCAGCTGAGGCACAAAGAAGGGTACTCAAGCATTCATTTCTGAAAGCCATGGAGTTAGGAAACTAGATAGAAGTCCTTTGTGTCTGTGGAATTAAAGGTCACTAAGCTCCTGCATCATGCTGACTTGGAATCTACCAACCTGTCAGCCATGAGGGCTTGACTTTGTGGAGTGCACTCAAGGGATTCACTTCTCAGTGTGTAATGGTCTTTACTCTAAAGTGAGTGGTTTTGCTTTTACAAACAAATTGAAGCCTCCTCATTCTATGCCTAGGTAGCCTGGAGTGAATAAACATTCTCTGAGATACTTCTTTCCTCCAAAAATATCATCACATCGATTTATTAATCCAACTGCATCAGAACTTATTTTTCTTTGTATGAATATGGTATATATATATATATGTATATATATACATATTTATATATATATATATATAGTATATATGTTTGTGTGCTATAGCAATATTTTCCTTAAAGTAGCATTACTATGAGTACATTTATGCTGTATAGGTATAAAGAACATATTTCGTTATATAGGTATAATATAAATTTATTATGATGGTTTAAATATAAAATAAGTAGATGCTAGAGTAATATATCTGTAAATACATCTTAGTGAAGCATCAGTGAAGAACACATTCTTATATTTTTTCTAAGCTTTGAAAATATTTATTTACACTATAACATTATTTGAAAAATTAACAAATTAGAAAGTGACCTAGGGACTGTCTAATTCCAATTCACTACACCAGTGTCAGTGTATCCTGTACAACACTCCTCCTTGATAGTATGTGTTTGTCCGTACATTAATGAAGTTACTATTTGGGGCACTGAAGCATCTCTCTGAATGGTGACATACTTTTGTTCCTGTGACCATTCAACAATGTATAAAGTACTAGAAGATGATCTTAAGGAGACAGATGAATATTATGTAGTATAAAACTTACTGACTTAAAGATTACAAGAGAAAAGCAGAATAGTCTTACCTAAATCTTCAATCAGACCAAATTGCAGTAAAATTCTATGCATGTGTAATGTATAGCATAACTTTCAACATTTGGCCATTTTCACTAAGGATGAGTAATTTTTAAACAGGCATTTGCACTTTGGCTAATACAGCAGGACTTGTGCTATTACAGTACTGACTGCAGGAGCTTAGAGGCCAATGCATTTGGAGTGGGTTCAAAATTGATTTGATAACTCACTTGAACATAAGGATTATATTTTACCCAAGATGCTAGCTAATATACCATAGGCAATTGATTTTCTAGTTTAATGTAGAAATTTCCCAAATTACTCCATTGACTCTCAATTTGGGTTGGCCAGAGTAGAAATCCCCTAGGACACTTCATTAATCCCCAATAAGGGTGCAGCTCTTTGAATCATTAAACCATTCAGTGTTTCAGTTTTTTACCTACAGAATGAAGAGTACATAGTCCCTGAGGTCCCTCTGGCTCTAATGCTTAGATGCACTTGTCTCCAATTAATTCTTAGCTTTATGGTAATTCATTCACTTGCTAATATATGAAATAACCCTGTGAATTATGAAGACCCAATGCAATGCTTTCCATATAGAAAACCTTAAGTAAATATTTGCTGAATTAGTGATTTTCTTTGAGATAATCACCTGATTATAGATATAACAGCATTCTTAAAATAAGCAAAGATCTTTTCTCTAGTCTAAGCTGTGTTTATCCTAAAATCTTACAAGACTGGAGGATGTGTGAGGTACACCTATAAAAGGATGGCTTGATCAAGATATCAGATAAATACTTGAGAAAGAACTGCTTTTAAAAGGAGGGCAAAACGGGTCCAAAAGAAATGCCTTAAGGTCAAAGGGTTATGAATATTTTAATAAGGAATTCTACTCTGTTTCTTAGTCAGATTGCCGTCTGTTCTATCTCTCTCAAATTTATATCCAGATTCTGAGAAGTAGAGACAGCAGCAAAAATAAAAAGAACATTTTGAAATTAATGTCATAGACTGAATACACATAAAATTTTTCTCCCTCTTAAAACTCCACTAAAACTACAGTGAAGACATTTTTTAAACACATAAAGTAACAAGTACAAAAGTATAGGGGCAGAGACAAAATTTTGAAATCTAGAAAATGTAGATGGAGGAGTGTCAATTGACCTAGCATCCAAATAAAACCAAATCCCATGATGGCAATAAAGAAAAGTAAAATCACCCTGATTCACACTAAAGAATAATCAAAAGCCTCAGCTACTGAGACAGCAAGTCCTGTGGGACTGGGAATTAATTGGACATGAGTTAAAATATGGAAAACTGGGGTGAAAACTACTTGAAAAGTTAGATACATAGATTCTCCCACTTAACACAGCCAAACAGAAATCTGATGCTTCACTAGAGAAAATTCAACAGACATGATTTGAGCTCAGTATTAGGGCATGATACAGAATTGAGGTTGTGGGTCCCATTTCAAAAACAGGGAAATTAATTTTTTTAAACATACTGAATGGGAATATAGAGAATCCTCAGTCCACTTTTCTTACCTCTATCTTTGAATACAGGCAAAAAGTTTTAAAGATTGTTGTGTAGGGAATTTCACCAGTCTCGAAAAAGGTACTTAAAGATGTAGAGTTCTCTAATAAATGGATCAACATACATCTTGATTTGTCTGGCACAATCTTAATTTATATTTGTAATATTGGTATAGTATAAACAGTGCCTCCTTAATCTCAAAAGTTTAGACAATGACTTACATGCTTATCTACACTTTATTAAAGCTCAAAAGTTGACAGATGACAAAACCACCAATCAGCTTTAACTCTCTCATTTTTTGTTATAAGCCAAGTATTATTATTTTTTTTTTTAATTTTTTTTTTCAACGTTTATTTATTTTTGGGACAGAGAGAGACAGAGCATGAACGGGGGAGGAGCAGAGAGAGAGGGAGACACAGAATCAGAAACAGGCTCCAGGCTCTGAGCCATCAGCCCAGAGCCTGACGCGAGGCTCGAACTCACAGACCGCGAGATCGTGACCTGGCTGAAGTCGGACGCTTAACCGACTGCGCCACCCAGGCGCCCCTAGCCAAGTATTATAATATCTCTGAATTAAGGCTTCTCATAGAATATTGAAATATGTGCATACACACACACATACACGCATACACAGCAAATTAGCAGGGGGAAGAAAACTGAAAAAGAACAACTATTAGCAATATTTTTAGAGAGACAAGACAATTTAATACATTGATGGACCAAATAAAGATGGCTTAAAAAATCCAAAGGGAAAAAAACCCTTGGATATTAATTTTTAAAATAGTAGAAATGAAAATGATGCAAAAGAAGAGCTCAAAAAAGAAAGTTAAAGACATTTCCCCGAGCATACATAAGAAGAAAGAAATTATATCCCTACATTCCCCCACTTTACATATTCAACTGAAATCTGAAGCTCTACTAGCTGAAGAAATTTCAACAGATGGTCTCTGGAATGAGATGGGGATTGAAACTACAGAAAAGATAAGAAAACTATGAGAACTGCTCAGGATGTCAATATCTGAGTAATGGGTAATTCAAAAAAAAGAAAACATAGAAACTGGAGAGGATTTTGTTATAAAAAATTATTCAAGAAAACTTTCAGAATGGAATGCTATGAATTTCCATACTGAAATGGCTACTGAGTACTCAGAATAATGGATGACATATGAAAGTCACTGGGAAATTTCAGAACAAAGGGGACATCTGCTTTTGGTCACAGAAATTTAACTTTCAATAGACCAATCCTCCGGCTGAGCACAATTAGAACATCTAGAGAAAATCTAGATACAACACAAAACATAACAAAAGTATGTCTTCAGTTTGGAAACACTGGCAAACTATTAAGGTAGTGAGGACTTGATGGTTCAGGATTCTCAAAAGAAGGCAAGCACAGTGAGATGTTTCTGATGTTTGCCATCATCTTTCTCCTGACAAATTGTGAATTCTTAAGCCAAGGGACTAAGAAACTGAGCAAAGCTTTTCTTGTTCCTTCAGGCTAAGGAGTCAATATTCATAAGTTAGAGTTCACTAAGGAATAAAGGCCTTGATAAGCTTCCCAGGCATTTAAGTGAGACCCCTAAAAGTTTGTTCTCAAAGAGTAAGAGCAAACCAGAAATAGATCAAAACCTACCTTCAAACCAACTTCTGATCAGCTCAAATTCAGATTGGGTTAAGGAGGTATTCCTCTAGCCTAAATATCTCTGGAAGAATTTAACACTCAGAGTCCTAATTTATCTCTAAAATTTTTCATGTGCCACATATGGAATTTGAGCAACAGTCATCAGGAATATAATGGATAAAGAAGTATAAAATTTTAAGATTTTTTATGCTATATATCAAGTAGTATAATATCACTAGAGTGTGATCAGTTAATGATATATGCAATAAACCTTAAAGCATCCACAAATTAACAAAACAAAGATACTAACTTATAAACTAACAGATAAAATACAATAATACAAATATTTAATTAATCTGAAAGCAGGCAGAAAAAGAGAAAAGGTAAATTAAAAATATATAGTACAAATAGAAAACAAAGAGCAATATGATAGATTTAACTCTAATCATGTCAATAACAACATACCAAATATACCAAATGGTCTAAATATTCCAAGTAGGAGACAGATTGTCAGATCACATTTTTCTTTTTAATTTTTTCAATGTTTATTTATTTTTGAGAGACAGAGAGGGACAGAGCATGAGCAGGAGAGGGGCAGAGAGAGAGGGAGACACAGAATCAGAAGCAGGCTCCAGGCTTCCAGCTGTCAGCACAGAGCCCGATGCGGGGCTCAGACTCAAGAACTGTGATATCATGACCTGAAGTGAAGTCAGACTCTTAACCAACTTAACCACCCAGGCACCCCAGATTGGATTTTTTTTAAAGAGCATAATTAGGTGCTATAAGAAACATACTTACATGCTTCTCACATTTCATATATATATATATATATATATATATATATATATATATATATAGCTTAAGTGGCTAAATTAAATATTGGGAAAAGTATATTTCAAAGCATTAGTATTACCAAGGATTAAAACAGCCATTCAACAATGATAAAGGGATGACTTCATCAGGAGGTTTTTAACAATTCTAAACTTTTATGGACAAAAACAAACAAGAAAACAGGTTTCAAAAAAAATGAAGAAAAAGCTAACAGGACTACAAAAATAAATACACAAATCTACAATTCTAAAGATATATTTCAATACTCCATTATCAATAATTGGTAGGATAAGGAGAACAAAAATCACTAGGCATATAGAATATTTGAATGGCACTATCAGCCATTTTGACCTAATGTGACATGATGGAACACTCTACATAACAACAACAGAATACACACTTTTTTCTGTGTGTGGACACAGAACTTTTTAAGAAGATACATTTTATTCTGGACCATAATAAAAATCTAAATAAAAGCAAAATGATTCACCACTTTTTCTCAGTGTTGTACCATGTGCAGAGATACTCAACATCATTAGTAATTAGAGAAATTCAAATTAAAACCACAACAACATCCCATTACACATCTAGTAAAATAACTAAAATGAAATGACTAGTCATGCCAAATGTTGTCAAGGACATGAAAGAACTGGCATTAGAACTTTTATACACTGCTAGTGGGAACACGAAATGATACAACTACTTTGGGAAACAACATGGCATTTTCTCAAAAACTTAACACATACATGCCAGATGATCCAGCCATTCCACTACTAGGAATTCACTCAAGAAAAGTGAAAGCCTAGAATTTTAAATAAATGGGGTCATACAGTATCTATTCATTTTGTTTACCTGGCATTTTCAGCCAGCTTAATTATTAAGAGACTCATCCATGTTTAGTAAACATCAATTGAGGGGCGCCTGGGTGGTGCAGTCGGTTAAGCGTCTGACTTCAGCCAGGTCACGATCTCACGGTCCGTGAGTTCGAGCCCCGCGTCGGGCTCTGGGCTGATGGCTCAGAGCCTGGAGCCTGTTTCCGATTCTGTGTCTCCCTCTCTCTCTGCCCCTCCCCCGTTCATGCTCTGTCTCTCTCTGTCCCAAAAATAAATAAACATTGAAAAAAAAATTTTTTTTAAAAAAAACATCAATTGTGCATGCCTATTTATTCCCTAACAGTATCAAGATTATCAAACCATTAAGCAAAATTGCTGCTTATTCCTAACTTGAAACATATATCTTCTTCATGATCCAAAAGGAAGGTTTGAATTTAGGAATTCTATGCTCTAACATAATGATGTAGAAAAAGTTAGACTGTAGACCCATGGCCTCTGGCTCATCCCAATAGTGGCCCACTCAATTCTGGTCCCCCCTAAGGTCTGTGCATTGCAAAGGGTATCACAACACTTCTAGTTAAGCTTTGCCCACACCTCCCCTAAGTATCTGTCTCTTGAACACTCCTGGGGTTTAGAGTGACATATCCTGGTAGTATCTGACCTGGGAGAGAGTCAGATCAGGCTTCAGAAGCAAGGTCAGGGACATCTGGGCAAGGAATTGTGGGGTCCTGGGTGCTCAGAGAAGTGGGCACTAGGGCTTCATGTGCTCGTGCTCCCGTGGTTCCTGGAACTCCTTTCCTAATGGGGAGGGGAGTAGCCAGAGCAGGCCCAACAGATTCCATAACTGGAAAACCAGCCCAGTGGGCAACTGGTATATATACTTTTTATTTTCAAACTGCTCATATATGCTGTGTACACCTTTCTGTACGTGTAATATATAATGATATATTAATTTATAATGAGCTGCTTTGTTAATGTTCTGAAGACTTTGGCTGAGTAGAAAGCCATGTTTGGGGGCCCAAGTAACTGGTAGATCAGGGTGGGGTGGGATTCACCTCATTTTGTGAGAACACAATGGGGCTCTGGTGAGCTGACATGGTAACAGGAGCCTTGTGAGTATCAGGAGATGATGTCAACAGATGAAAGTAAAAAAACAGGTGTGGTGACTTTGTGTGCATAAGATACTTCAACAGCACCTCACCAGAGTGAACTGTAACTGTAGGGGAGAAAAAGGAGATAGTCCTGGAATCTAAAGACTCTTGTTTCTGCATACATGTCAGAAACAGGCACAGAAGGAGGGAGCAGAAAATGTATTTCTGCTTTCCTTGGCTTTAACTGGCAACCAAGCTTCACAGAATATAGCAAGTGTTTTAAGGTTGTTGGCCATATTGTTACATATGTTTTGTGCAATATTAATTATATAATTTTGAATCAGAATTGATGCAAAATTCTTCTTAAATCTTATCACATTTCATCCATCTAAATACCTGAGATATAATTTTCTTCACATAATCTTGAGGATAGAAATTATGTCATTGCACTCTATATGTATATCTGCATCTTGTTTCTGAATGAATGAGTGAATCCTATTTCTATTTTTCAAATAGACAAACTGAAGTTCACTGATTTTAAACATATATGATTGAGTGAGACTTAAGCTATTTTTGAGGGCAAACCTGGAAAAGAATTAAAATAACTTTAAGCTGTCAGTTTTTAAAAATTAAGCATTTTCCATGAATTAAAATTGGAAACGGTTATAAGTACAAATGTAATGTAAACAGAAATATTAGATGAACCCTCACCAGGGAGGAATGGGAGTTGAAATAGATTGTTGTTCTCATGGGTTTGACACAGACCAGAGCCTATCTATTAGGAAGTTTTTGTTGCTCTGTGGTGAAACGAGTAGAAAATAAAAAGAATGCAGGGAGTTTTAAATGAAGATCATTTTATCTAATATCATATAATGTTCTTAATTTAAGATCACATACTTTCAACTTTTTTGTCAAAATTTGTCAAAAATTCCTTCATTTTATAAAATCATGGCCAGAGTATTGACTGATTGATCTGTTTATCTATCATCTATCTACCCTGCATGTATCTTATCTATTATATTATTTTGGCAACATAAAAAGAAGGAAATCTCTTGTCAGCTCCTTTAAAAAAAAAATTTCCGCACTAAAACATTCACATTTGAAACCACATATGCAATCACCCATTCAATCCTGAAACTATGATTTCTCACTAGAAAAGTGATAGACGTTATTGTGAAGATGGTTTTTGTACTTTCTGGTTCAAAAAAAACCCCCAGATGTTTAAGGTTAAATTGTTTGCATTTTTTGTCATGAAGAACTGGGGCACAACCTATCTCCATGATGAATGTTTGCGGAAGGAAAGATGTGGCTACATAGAAGACAACTATATCCTGGAGAAAAAGTACCTCGGGAGGAGAATTATTTGCTGACATGTGCAACTAAAATTTTTTGTGAGAGTATTAGAAATCGAATAAAGTTTGGTAAGTTATTTAAAAATAACCGGTTCCTGTGTTCCCATTAGCACAACTGGGTGATCTTTTATCAGGAAAGATATGAACAATTTTATTCATATTTTTTAAATTCAGATTTTGATTTTTTTCTATTACTCTACAAAAATGAGACATTATTCAACACTGTACCCTGTTTTTTCTTTCTCTTTCAAATTTAAACTTGAGTATAAATTGCATTTACTTGGGGTCTTTGTTTTCTATAGTGAGTTTAAGTTCCTATCTGTTAATGTAATGCCTTCAATCAACATTGCTATTTCATTTTCTCTGATTGAAATAATCCCATTTCCAATAGTAGTACTGATAATGATAATTTTTATTTAAAAATCCTACAGTGGCATTTTTAAGAAATTATTACAGTCAAGAGCAGACCAAAATCCTCCTTGGGTAATGGAGATACAGGAAATTTTCAGGTAGAGCACATCCGACTGGCTTCATAGGCCTCATAATCTTACTGCCTTACAGACACATCTCATATATGCATATGTATAACAACAGTAACACACTTAAATTGAAAGCTGTTTCAGGAGCGACTGGATGGCTCAGTTGGTTAAATATCCGATTCTTGATATAGGCTCAGGTCATGATCTCAGTTAGTGAGTTTGAGCCCAGCATCAGGCTCTGCACTGACAGTGTGGAACCTACTTGGAATTCTCTCTCTCTCTCTCTCTCTCTCTCTCTCTCTCTCTCTCCTCCTACCCACCTCAAAAATAAAAATAAATTTAAGAAAAGTTGTTTCAGAGGACATTTATGTGGAAAAGTGGGACAGTAGGAATGGAAATATTAAACTGATTGAAAAAAGTTTTTCTTATGATAGGAAGGAACACTGACACCATACTGCGTTTTCTTTTCTTTTCTTTTCTTTTCTTTTCTTTTCTTTTCTTTTCTT
>NW_024412388.1:89454734-89458322 GCF_014898765.1 Herpailurus yagouaroundi
TTTTCTTTTCTTTTCTTTTCTTTTCTTTTCTTTTCTTTTCTTTTCTTTTCTTTTCTTTTCTTTTTTTTCTGTTCATGGAGCATTTGAAAAAGACTGTATCTGCCAATCAATAACACAACTACCTGCAATCCTGTTGTATTGCTCACACCTAGAATATGAGCAGGAGAAATGACATAATATTTACCCCCCCAGAATTGCTCCATGAAGACTCAGAAATTTCTAAAGAGTAAAAAAAGGAAATTAAAAAATAAGAATATCTATGTGACTTATGAAATAACATTTCAGCAAATAATCTCCATTTTCTGTATATACCAGTAGACATGATATTTGTTCTGTTCTTAAGAATTCTTTCTTTTTGGGGCACTTAGGTGGCTCAGTTGGTTAAGAGTCTGACTCGATTTCAGCTCAGATCATGATCTTGCAGTTCCTGTGACTGAGCCCCATATCAGGCTCTGTGCTTGGGATTATCTTTCTCCCTCTCTCTCTGCCTCTCTCCCGCTCTCTCTCTCCCTTTATCTCAAAATAAACAAACATTTTTTATAAAGATTCATTTCTCTTTCTCCCTTTGTTTTAATAGAAAGAAGAAAAGGGGAAACAATCTAAATTATGTCAAAGTTATTATGATAACAGACTAAGCTTAGTCATCACCTCCATCCATGCCTTTCTCACTGGCTCTTTTTTATCCTCTGGAGTGAGAGGCATTTAGTTTATCTTTTTCTGTAACAGTCTGTTTACATTCCATCAGAACATTTACCACAAATTGGAATATCCAATTTTTATATTGACTCCCCTTCCAGAATGTGGGCTCCTTGAGTGTAGCTGATATATCTTAGTCATTTTTTTTAATCTTTAACATCTAGCACAGTGTCTAAGACATAGTAATAATCAACCAGTGTTTCTTAAATATCTGTCAGTGGGTGATTATTAGAAGGGTATGTTCTAGTTGAAATCTTGGGCCATTTGAATATGAGAATAACTTAAAAGTCAGATGTTCAGATGCCTTAAAATGTCTAAGTAGTCAGCCTTGCATCGTTGTTGTAGGCCGAATATTTGTTTATTCATGGAAACAATATCTTTAATCCTACCCTCTTCATTGCTATTTTAAATATGTCCTGAAGGTGGCAACATTGAATAATGTTCTGCCAATGATTCTAAGTAAAGCTTTTATGGTCACCTTTAATTAAAGTTTTATATTTTAAAATAAATATCCTTCCCCCAACACCCTATTTATTCTAGTGTGGAAGAAAATATAATACTGATGTTTTACTTTTGTATCCGGTAACCTTGAATGTACATGTTGAAAGAAACCATTTACAACTTTGAAGAATAAAAGTTAACCTAGATAAAAGGTTCAGGGTAGCTCAGCTCAAATTCTAAATGTAAGATCAGTTTTAAACACAACATATGTTTCCTGCTAAGCAATTTATATCAATAGATGGGTTTAACTACAAAAGTAAATCAATGCTTGTTCTTTGAGGTAAAAATTTATTTTCCTGCTATATTTATTTAAATTCAACATTTTTAGTATTTAATGTGATATGTTAATAAAGGTACAGTTATTTTTAAAAGAGCTGCTCTAACAAATAACAAAAACAACAAAACAAAAAAGCACAACAAATAAAAGAAATTTTGCAATCAATAAATACCCTTAAAAAATACCAATGGTGCCATATGTTTGATTATCACACCTGGGCATGCATTGTTATATATTTTTAAATTTTTTTAATGTTTATTTATTTTTTGAGAGAAAGGGAGAGACAGAGCGTGAACAGGGAAGGGGCAGAGAGAGAAGGAGACACAGAATCTGAAACAGGCTCCAGGCTCCAAGCTGTTAGCACAGAGCCCGATGCGGGGCTCAAACTCGTGAACCACGAGATCATGACCTGAGCTGAAGTTGGACGACTGAGCCACTCAGCCACCCTAACATTGTTACATTTTCTATTCTCAAATTTTTTTTTTTGGTTCTTAGCCACTTAATAAACAAAGCTATAATAAATCATATTCATCCAAATTTTCAAAACCCTGGTGTGAAATAGAAAGGTAGCAAGTCATGTTTTACAGAGGTTAATTGACTTGTATATGATCTGTTAGTAGCAAAGCCAAAAATGGAACTCTGTATTTTATCTCCAGATAATGACAACTGCTCATGATTATAATTCTGTCATTTCATTTATAGACCGTTCATCCGCTTTACATAGCTTTTGGGAGACAGGTTAATACCTGCTTTCATGCTATTTTATATTAAGATTTCGTTATATGTACAATTTATGTTTTGGCTTATAGCTTTTCGGGCTCTATGCACTAGTGAAGCATGCGGTAAGAGAGTTCTAACGCATTACTTGTCAAAGCTAATATGCATATTCCTTCCTATTCCGTTCTGTAAAACACATTTAGAAAATTGTCTTAAATTCTTTAATGAGGCTATTCTGAGTCAAATGGGATTTTCCAAAGATAATTTTAGGATTAGCAAGTAGAGAAGCTACACGGTCAGATGAAGACAATGTGGAGGAATCATCAGAGCCACGTGGAATTAATTAGGTGTGTGTGGTGTGGGGGGTGGCGAAATGCCGAAAGGCAGGCAAGAAGAAACTGGTGTGTAGGGAGGGAGCTGAGCGGGAACTGGACAGTGCCTGTGGCAGCGTGAAACAGATGGAGCTTTCTGACAGATGCGGGAAGAATGTACCCCAGACAATATATTCACAGGTTTTAAAGATTCTGCACACTGATATTCTATTAGCAAGGAGAACATATTCCAACATCATAATTTGCCAAAATAGAGTTGCCAGATGAAGAAATCAAATAGGCGGCATGTTCAGGGTATAAATTTCCCCACCACTGAATCTTGGAGGGGCCGTTTCCTCTTTTCTTGGCCTCATGTCAGGCTTACCGATGCTTGCTGGCATTCTTGCTGCATGCAAGAAGCTCTTCTACCTCTTTCAGAAGTAGAAACTGCATGTGACAAAGAGGTCATCGATGGTTTTCCTTTGTGCATGTTCCTCTAATTTCAATGAACAGGACATTGACCACATTTGTACATTGGGAAATCCACAGACTTTCCAGTGGGCCACAGGTCTTCAACCAGCCCCCTTTGTTAGACATGTGCTAATAGTTCTTTAATTCTCCTAGGATTTGTCCCATTCTGTTTTGATATTGAGATAAAAATAGTGCTTGAAATATATTTCTTTCTTCAAATATTGCTTCTAAGGGGGAAATTCAACTTCTAAAAATAAGACTACTGGTGGTATTTGGTAAAAATAGTAGCTATAATTTTTAATTTTCCACAGAAATAACCACTCAATACTTATATCTTTGTTCTACTACACTTAAAATTCTAAAAATAATATTGAATCTCAGCCAATTAATTTAACTTAAATAGACAATAAAAGGAACCTAGGGAATAAGCAGGTTTGTAAACACATGTTCTCTGGTTATCTTTGGACTTCTGGGTCCTCAAGAAATAATCATTTAGTGATCAAGTATAAATAAAATTGCCAGACATGCTTTATGTATAACCATGAAGCAACTTGTATATGGGAAGACTGGCTTATTCCTTAAACACACACACACACACACACACACACACACACA
>NW_024412388.1:89458332-89539882 GCF_014898765.1 Herpailurus yagouaroundi
ACACACACACACACACACACACACACACACACAGTACCGCAGGATGGTGAAACACTTTCCTATGAAGTGCCCTCTGGATTTTCATAAAAATCCCTCTCATACTGTATTATAATTGTTTATTTACTTGCTTTATCTTTAAAAAATTTTTTTAACATTTATTTATTTTTTGAGACAAAGAGAGAGAAAAAGACAGAGTACAAGTGAGGGAGGGGCACAGAGAGAGAGGGAGACACAGAATTCCCTACGCAGGCCCAGGCAGTGAGCTGTCAGCACAGAGCCTGATGAAGGGCTTGAGCCACAAACTGTGAGATCATGGCCTGAGCCAAAGTCGGAGGCTTAACTGACTGAGCCACCCAGGTGCTCCAACTTGCTTTATCTTTTTCATTTTACTGCAAGTTCCCTGGGCCAGGGTTTTATTTTCTTCTTTTATCCTCAAAGCCTCATGGTATGTGGCACATAGCTGAACTAATGAATCTTCATAAGAGAAGTTGGCATGTGAATTCAACAAGGTGGCTCTTTATAAAAGGAGACTTTTGAGATGATAATCTGGTTGATAGAGTGGGCTATATATTTGTTCTATAGGTTAGCAAGTCCAACTCTTCTTCGAATGCATGCTTGTTTGGAGTGGCTACAAGAGGAAACAGGACTGATGTTTCAAATGTCTTGAATCAGCCCTTTTCTCCTGGAAATAATGGATGAAAAATTTGACTAAATACTTCAGCATTCTAAATACTTTGGAAATTTTATCTGGGTTTTGTTTGTTTGTTTTGTTTTATTTTATTTTGTTTTTTGAATCAAAGGGGAATAAGTTTTGAATAATAAACAACATTTGCATAGACCTTTCTACATTTCTTGAAATAAATTGTATAATAAGGTGTAATTTATTGCAAATGACAGGCACCCAACTCAACCAGTTTAAGTTGAAAGTGAAACCATTGATTCATACCAGATAACAAATCTACTTTTAGAAACAGCTAAATTCAGGGATTCAAATGAAGAGGTTTCTTTCTGTATCATTTTGTCCAACTTCACACTGTATTGGCTTAATTCACAGACTGGCTGTACATGCAGTAAAGATTAATTCTGGTAGCTCCATTCTAATATCCTTATGGCTCTCCATCCATGTAGTTTTTAAATTGTTTATTTTTTGAGAGAGAGAGCTCAAGCAGAGGAGGGGCAGAGAGAGGGGGGCAGAGGATCCAAAGCAGGCTCTGTGCTGACAGCAGTGAGCCTGATGTGGGTCTTGAACACAAACTGTGAGATCATGACCTAAGTTGAAGTTGGACACTCAATTGACTGAACCACTCAGGCACCCCTCCTTCCATGTATTAATTAGTGAATACTCTACTTTTGCTTGGCTTAGTTTGTATTCTGCACCATTCCTGAACCCAGGAAGTAAGAATTCCCTGAGTAAGAATTATTGTTTATGGTGAAAGGAATCTTCTCATTAACTTGGCCCAGGTCAGGTGCTTTCTGGCAGTGAAGGGGCAGTGTCAACCATCTCTAAACATATGGAATGGGTTCTATACAGGAGGTGTTCAGGTTTTTTCTGTTGTTGTTTTAGTTTGTTTTGTTTTGGGAGGAAGCAACAGAGAGAGATCGTGCTGAGATAAAACAAAAATTATGCACTTGAAATTTTGAATCTATCATCTAATTTATATCACTCATTGATTTATAATACATATGTTGCTTGTCTACTTAGGTCCAGTTATTGGGATAGACATTGAGGTGACAAAGATCTTTTATTCTTCAGCACTTGCTTCTCTACTTCACTGGATTCCTCTCATTTCTCTCACTTTCTTTGCTTAGTGGTCTCTGTCCTTTCTGGACTAAAGGCTAAAGCTTAAAAAGTTAAGCTACTAACAGCTACTGATGTTTACTGAAAGGGAGATGTTCTTTTCTCTCCCAATTTCAGAACCCTGGTGAAGGGATTCATCAACTCAGTGTGTTCTTGTGCCCATCCTTGAACCAGGCATGTGTCTTGGGGAGCAGGATAACACTATACAAAATGGTTAGGCCATCAGTAACTATGATTCCTAGAAAATCAGGAGGTTAGGCAAACAAAACAATGTGTGCCTTACAAAAGAATCAGAGTACCTTTTAGCAGGTGGTGTAGTTATCCTTGGTTCCTAATGTTCTTGCATTGACCAGATGTATCCACTCTCCAAGACTTCTTACCTTGTGTTCATTCTCCTTAGAGTCATTATTTGTTTCTCAAAAGAAGAAAAAAATCAAAACAGTTTATCTTAATATATAAATAGAGCAGATGATTCCCATTTACCACATGACAAAACTGAGGTAGAGTTCCCCAAGCATATACAGTAAAATCTTGGTTTGCGATCATAATTCATTCCAGAAACATGCTTGTATTCCAAAGCACTTGTATATCAAAGCAAATTTCAAGAATCATTGGCTCCGTTGTGATCACATGATGCTTGGCTTCACGTATTAGTATTGCAAGACATTTCTTGTTTATCCAAGTTAAAATTTTTTAGAAATGTTTGATCACTGGGTGGCTCAGTCAGTTAAGTGTATGACTTTGGCTCAGGTCATGATCTTCCAGTTCATGAGTTAGAGCCCTGTGTCAGACTCTGTGCTGACAGCTCAGAGCCTGGAACCTGCTTCAGATTCTGTGTCTCCCTCCCTCTCTGCCATTCCCTGCTCATGCTCTGTCTCTCTCTGTCTCTTTCAAAAATAAATAAACATTAACAAAAATTTAAAAAAAATTAAAAAAAGAAATGTTTGCTCATCTTGTGGAACACTTACAGGACAAGTTTCTATCAATTCTGTGGCAAAGCCAGTATCCAAAGTAAGGGTTTTCCTCCCCAAAACGTGTCATTTCCTCTAAATCAGAGATTATAAACTAGCAGCTCACAAATGATTCTGAATCACAAAAATATTTTGTTTGGTTTGCACCAAACTGCACTGCAGTGTTTATCCGGAGTTAATTTATTTTTAAAATTTAATTTTCAGCTTTTAAAAACCAGGATATTGGTGTAGTGAAAGTGGGACCATGACAAAGGCATCCTTCCCTGCAAGGGTTGGCAGCCATTCAAAGAATCTCTGTTTAGAGATGGTATAGCACAGGGGGTGGAACATTTGACTGCAAAGACCTTAAGTCTACTTTGCCAGGGCTCCATAGTAAGGTTTTAACCATTTATCTATTCACCCATTCAAAATGCAGAAGATCTGGCTTGTGGAAAATCCATGAGCTCAGGCTAACACTGAGGAGCAGAGATCAAGATAAAGAAAGGATTCTACAAAGATTTGCAGAGAGAAACTTCAGTTACCCTTTGGTCATTATCAGCTTACAGCGAAATCCAAAGCAGCTTCCTGTTGGGTCCTAAAGAAACCCTGTGCTTACATCATACACTAGATAAGGGGAGTTTATGGCAACATAAATGCTGAACCCTCTTCACAGGCTATCAACGACTACTAAAGTTATGACACAAGCTGTTTTCTACTAGGTTATGTGACTTGCTGACCCCACTAAATTAAAATTCTTCACCATTTGTTGGAAATGATTTTCAAAGTATGGGTCAATCAGCTAGACTTCCTCTGCTCAAACTACCTACTACAAATGTTAATCCAACTTCAAATATAAATCTTATTACTTTGCTCCTGTGATACATTGAAAACAGTAAAAATGACTAGGTAGCTTCATAAGTCCTACACCATAAAGAATTTTTAGTGAAGGATAATAAGGGAAAAACTTAGTTTGTCTAAAAGTAAAGAGGAAATATTACAAATAATAACAGCAGACCCAATTTTAAGAGCCTTCAGCACTCAAACAATATTTCCATGGTTAAAGTAAGCATTTTACTTCAAAAAAATTCTGGAAGAGTATGGTAAACCTTGCCTATAAATTAATGTTGATTCAGATTTCAATACTCGCTGGCATTCCTATTCTAAAAACACATAGTATTGGGGCACTTTGGCTCAGTCAGTTAAATGTCCTACTCTTGATTTCAGCTCAGGTCATGGTCTCATGGTTCGTGAGATGGAGCCATGCCAGCAGTGCAGAACTTGCTTAGGATTCTCTCTCTCCCTTTCTCTCTGCCCCTGACCCTCCTAACCCACACTCTCTCCCAAAATAAATAAAAAAACTTCAAAAATAAATAGATACATAAATAAGAACACATAGTATCTACATTAGTTTTCTAGGGCTGCCATAACAGTCTACCACAGACTGGGGGACTTACATAAGTTTGTTATCTCACAGCTCCAGTGGCTAGAAGTCCAAGGTCAAATTGTCTTCAGGGTTGGTTCTTTCTGAAGGTCATGAGGGAAGGATCTGCTCTAGGCCTTTCTCCTTGGCTTACACATGGCCATCTTCTCTTTACATCTTCATGTTATCTTCCTTCTTTTATGTGTCTGTGTCCAAATTTCCTTCTTAGTTATATTGGACTAGGGCCCACCCTAATGACTTTATTTTAATTAAACCAATTCTTTATATACCCTTTCCAAATGCAGTTACTTTATGAGGTATTGGGGGTTAGGACTTCAACATATGAATTTGAAGGGAACACAATTAAGCCCATAACAGTATTTATTCTACTTACATTGTATGTTCAAAAAATGAGATGACCTATGTTAAAAGTGGGTAAATATTTGCAAAGCTGGCTGCCCTTTCCTTTTTAGTATTTTGCTATACACAAAGGCAAGCTTGAAAGCAAACACCTGAGAATTCCAGATAAGAAAATGGATGTAAGAGATTGATGAATGGATAAAGAAGATGTGGTATATATACACAGTATAATATTACTCAGCCATAAAGAAGCAATGAAATCTTGCCATTTACAGCAATGTGGATGGAGCTAGAAAGTATTATGGTAGGAAAAATAAGTCAGAGAAAGACAGATACTCTATAATTTCACTCATATATGCAATTTAAGAAACTAAACAAATGAACATTGGGTGAAAAAAAAAGAGGAAAACCAAGAAACAGACCCTTAACTATAGAGAACAAACTGATGGTTACCAGAGGGGAGATAGGTAGGAGGATGGGTGAAATAGGTGATGGAGATTAAGGAGGGCACTTGCTGTAATAAGCACCATGTGTTGTAAGTGTTGAGTCACCAAATTCTACACCTAAAAATAAATATTACATTGTATGTTAACTAACTGGAATTTAAAAACTTGGAAAAAAAAAAGAAAATGGATGCAATAAAACATGTTGCAGAGATCAAACAATTATGAGTGTCAGCTTGGCAATGTCACAGTTTTGACCAATGAAAAAATTAATAAAGTACACAACCCTATGTAAAAAAAAATATCTTTGGAGGAATCTGACCACAATGTAGAGAAGAATAATTCAGTTAGTTTCTCAGGTACCTTGGTGGATTAGAGAATGAAATAGAGATTTATAAACATATCTTAAAGTGCAAAGAAAAAATTTGTATCAGGGACAAAGATGGCTCAAGCAATCCCCCACTAAAAATACAGAATCATTAGGTCTTTTTCTACCAGCTGAATGCTAGAATCATTTGAAGAATTTACCTGAAGTTTTCATAATAACAAAGATGAAGTCTAGCAAAGCCAAATATGCCTCAAAGCTTGGGTGCGTAAGAAATATACCCTGCATAAAGAAAGTATTGGTTACATTTGTAAGAGAAATAATCAGATTTAGCATGAAGGAAAGCACTAGAACCAGGTGGCAATATTTCCACAGATCTGTGTAGAAATTATTTCTCAGGCTAAAGGACCAGCACAAATACACTGATGATAGTGTATTTTACAATACTAAAGATTCTATTTTTGAGACACACAGGTAGAGTCCAGGTGAAATATTCTTCAGGTAAGGTGTGATGATCTTACTGCTTCTAATGATGAATTCCAAGATTTCCCATCAAGGCATAATATCTATGCATTCATAGACATCTTTAGGTAGCATTAGGTAAAAAAAATCTGTAGAGTATATGAATCTGCCTTTCTTCTTTTCCCCAAATGTATCCACTCTGTCACTGAACCTCTGATGTTCATACATTTGGAACTGTTCTTATAAAATCTGCAAAAAATAGGTTGATCTTTATAAATATCTATCATCCCTCTCTCTATCTGCATATTTCTCTACTTTATCCCTCTGTATACAAATTCATATACTATAAAATACTATTTTCACCCAACTATTTATCTTGGAATTTTAACTATGTCAATAAATATAGCTCTACTTCATCTTCTTTAATGACTAGATACAATACTGTAGTATAAACATAATGTAATTTATTCAAACTTCCTTCTTGAAGGGTAAAACAGTTTCCTTTTTTTTTTTTTTTTTGCTTTTAGAAGAAAGAAGCAGGAAGGCATTTTTGAACTAATAACTTTATGTTATTTAGTGGCATAGGTTTGTCACAAAAGGACAGTGATATGATTCATAAAAAGATACCAATAGAACGAATAAAAAGATATAAGTTTCTTGAATGAAATGAACAAAAAATGTATTTATTCCCTGAGCTATATAAAGCAGTAGCAGTATGGCATGCTTCAATTGGAAGAACAGACTCCTTACACTTCCCAAATTTTCTTGTCACGATACCTGAGAGAAACAACTGGGTTAACCAATATGGATCCTTCACATTGTAATTTCTTCATTTTCATGTTTCAAACCACCTAGAGATACAGATACGTAGATATATGCAACTAAGCCTATCCTTTCCTGACATATCCACAAAAATTTCATTTTACGCAAGGAGGTTTTTTGGGTTTTGTTTCTTTGTTTTATTTTGTTTTACCAAGCATTTCATCATTGTTTCTTTCCCCTGATATCTCATTCTAATCAATTTAGCCAATAGGATCTGACATCACTGGGTAGTCTCACTTCAGACACAAACCCAGGAGATTGTGCTATGCTTATGTCTCTGATGTGATTGATACCCATAGAGGGCAAATTGCAAGGTAAATAGGGCCCATATAATTGTGCAATGGAATATCCCATGCTAAAATTTAAGGAAAAACCCTAAAAATACAGGGCAAAAATAATGATGCTTTGTTAATGGCAGTGAAAGGAGACTTTTCAGAGATGGTGACATAAATACATCATGCTCTCAGATGAAAAGATTTTCCAAGAATTATCTACAGGGCTGTACAACTATTGATAGTATTAATTGTAAGGGGTGGGTATTTTTTTTTTTTTCTGGAGTAAGAAACTCCTCTTTCCTGTATTAAAAATAATTTATATTAGACTTTATTTTATTTTTCAATGTTTATTTATTTGGGACAGAGAGAGACAGAGCATGAGTGGGGGAGGGGCAGAGAGAGAGGGAGACACAGAATCGGAAACAGGCTCCAGGCTCTGAGCCATCAGCCCAGAGCCCGACGCGGGGCTCGAACTCACGGACCGCGAGATCGTGACCTGGCTGAAGTCGGACGCTTAACCGACTGCGCCACCCAGGCGCCCCTATTAGACTTTATTTTTTAGAGCAGTTTTAGGTTCACAGCAAAACTGAGCACAAGGTAGAGATATTCTCAAGTACCCCTTGCTCCCACATGTCCATCTTGACTATATTTTAAAAATTACTTTTCTAGTCTCATTCTGACTCTGAACTTTTTCCTATGCCCTTGCTTGCAGACTAGTTGCAGGTAATTGTTGCTAAATGGGTCCAACACATTCCTGGTTGGTTATTGCATTTATATAATAGATGAGTAGGCCAATTTTTTTCTGTTGTATCACTTAGCAAAGCCACATTCAAGGCCTGAGGTGTGGATCTGCAGATGGTTTTTAAAAATGAAATTACTGGGTCAAAATTTTGATATATCTAACTTAACATTTTGATAGATACTAAAAAAATGGTTTCCCAAAAGGCTTCAATTATAGTTGTGCTCTAAGAGACTTCCCATTAATCTGTGTCTTTAAATCTCTTTGATGTTGTCAATAATTAATTCTAACCCTTTTTGCTAGGTTGACTGGCAAATATTGTATACTATTGCTATGTTAATTTGAATTTCCTTGAATAGATTAAGACTGAGCCTCTTTCCATGTTTATTGACCATTTGTGTGTTTTTTTGTAAATTGCCTGTTTAAATCTCTTCTCATTTTAAAATGAAGTTGTTAGTCTTTTTCTCTTTGAGTTAAGGGAGACTAGATCTATCAAATTTGAGGATGCCTACCCTCTGTATAAGATATCTACTTTGATTCTTTTGATGACAATGAAGTGGTAATTAAAAGATTTAATGAGATATGGGCTCTTTAGATTGTCTTCATTTATTCTGTTTTAATTATAATGCTAAGAGTTAGCCAAATACTTTCATTTTCTCACTCCTTTCCTGGAGATGGAATTCTTTGGGAATTTTCTCAAGTTCCCCCAAACTGGTGTTAATTGTCATTTGATGATTGCTTAGCAAATGCTGTGATGGGTGAGGAAGTGGGGTATATTAACGCTATTTTTGTGTTTGTTAAAGGTGAAATGGAGAGTTCGTAGTGATCTTTTATTTTTACTTATGTTATTCCCTGAAATACTTTATCCATATTATATTATAGATATGTATAAAGGAACATGCATTTTTTGTTTGTTTTTTTTTTTTGTTTTTTGTTTTTTTAATCAAAGAGAGCTTTGTTTACCAGAGAATTTGTAGGCACTTAAAGTTTTCTACCCTTGACATATATAGTCATCCTTTCTCTAGGAAGGGGCATGTGTTGACCCTAGAATAACTTGTTTAATACGAACAGATAATAATCACATTCTACTAATCATTTCAGTTTCCCATGAGAAAGAGTCATGACATGGGTTTTCCGGTTCTCAATCCCATGAAGGAAATTTTTCCAAGAATTTCTCATCCCAGTACTGTCTGTCTGTCTATCTATTTTTTTTTTTTTTTTTTTTTTTGGTTTACCAGACTATAATTTAGAGATTTTTCTCTCATGTCTTCCTGGCTCCGACTTTTGTTTATTTTACTTTAACTACAAACGTGTATGCCTCAGTGCACAGAGTATTTAAATGACTTACCCTTTGCTGCATTAATAACAGACTTTATTTATTTATTTATTTATTATTTATTATTTATTTATTTATTTTTGAAAGACAGTGAGCAAGAACAGGAGAGAGGCAGAGGAAGAGGGAGAAAGAGAATCTTAAGCAGGCTCCACACCCAGCGCAGAGCCCATCACTTAGTTGATCTCACTACTGTGAGATCATGACCTGAGCCAAAATCAAGAGTAGACCATTTAACTGACTGAGCTACCTAGGTGCTCCAAGAGATTTAGTTGTAATAGTGTAAACCTTTTGGTTAGAATTCATCAATTTGTTTAGAAACATTGTTGCATCAAACTGTAGGTTTCTTTAAATGGAATTCATGAAAGACATTCTGAACATACAGCTAGATAAGGAAGTAGGGTGCATGCTGAAGTTGATTTTGTTCCTAATTATTGAAATAAAGTTATTCAAAACTTTTTAAAACTTTTTCAAATGTAAAATAAACGGGGTCCTTTTTTTTGAACATAATTATATATTTGCTTTCAAAACATTTTTTTAATCTTGAGTAGTTTGTATAATGCTACCTAATTGTTCTTAATTTATTAGTAAAAGTACCTGCTCCAGGGTCTTCCTTCTGAGATTGAGTTTAAAAATTTTTGGGCGCCTGGGTGGCGCAGTCGGTTAAGCATCCGACTTCAGCCAGGTCACGATCTCGCGGTCCGTGAGTTCGAGCCCCGCGTCGGGCTCTGGGCTGATGGCTCGGAGCCTGGAGCCTGTTTCCGATTCTGTGTGTCTCTCTCTCTCTGCCCCTCCCCCGTTCATGCTCTGTCTCTCCCTGTCCCAAAAATAAATAAAAACGTTGAAAAAAAATTTAAAAAAATTTTTAAAGAAGTATGTTTTAGAACCAATTTCCAATTTTGTGGAGACAGTAATTTTTGGACTAAAAGACATCATTTCTTCAGCATTTAGTTTGTGGCAGTCACTATACTAAATGATTCCATACATGATGATACTAAATCCTTGCAGAAATTCCATGGGGAACTTATCATAATCTCTATCCTACAGTTGAGGAAACTGAGGTTCAAGGAAGTAAAAATACTTTTCAGAGTCTCACAGCTGGTAAATGATGGACTCATCCAATACATCCAATTCTCAACCACTGAGCTTTATGCCTTTCCTGACTTAGCAGGCCTATAGTAGAGATATGTTTGCTATAAGAGAACCTCCTAGATTCAGGTGGCTTACAATTTCTCCATCTTTCAGATTGAACAAGTTGTTTTTGTAGCTCATGTTAAATTAGTCTGTTCTTCTATGAAATAAAATAATATTCATTCTACAATGGTCTCCATTACCTATACAACTTTTTATAATTAGGACATATATCCATATATAAATGTTAAAAATAATTACTTAAAAATTAACAGGGGCCACCTGGGTGGCTCAGTCGGTTGCATGCCAGACTTTTGATTTCAGCTCAGGTCATGATCTCATGGTTCTTTGGATTGAGCCCCATGTCAGACTCCAAGCTGACAGCACAGAGCCTGCTTGGGATTCTCTCTCTTCTCTTCTCTCTTCCCCTCTCCCACTCTTTCTCTCTCTCTCAAAATAAATAAATAAACTTTAAAAATTACAGGCTTTTTTATTTTGTTGTTATGATATTGTATAAAGCATAATTGTTATGACTATTTATAATAAATATATCACATATCATATATAAGCACGTGTATAGTATGTAAAGCATAGTCTGTACATATGTCAAATATGCCTATTAAGTATACTTTAACAAAATGTGTATAATTCTGCACTATGTGCATTTTTATTAACAGTGCTAAGATCAAAAATTTCAAAAACTAAGTTCTTACTGAATGATATATTTTTTATATTGGAGAAAACCTATCATTTTCTGTTTCCTATGAAGATTTTTTGGTTATCTTTTAAGTGATTCATGACCAGACATTGGTACTCTATCTCAGAGTGGAACAAAGAACTATTTCTTTGACAATTGAATGGCTTAGAAACTAGCAGGGTTTTAGAACCCAAAAATAGATCACCAATTTCCAGAGCAAGAAGCCAATAGTGACTTCTTGCTAATGTTGAGTCTGTTCATAGGGCAGACTTTTCAAATATCAGCAATAAATGATACATGGTAAAGGAAAGAACATAGAGATAAAGGCAGAAAAAATACTCTTTGCAAAAATGAAATAATGAGCAAATTTCTCTCTGGGATATAGTTTTATATACTGTAAAGATTGTTAAGTCTTCTAATGTAAGATTTTATTGTTTCAGAGATTTATATTCTGTATAATTTATAGACACTGTAAAAACATATTGATGTAAAATTACAATATAAAGTGTTTCAGTGGTATATTACAGAATTTGATTTTTTATTTCTTTACATTTTTGTTTTGGTCTTTTTTGGGGAGTAGATTCTATGCTTTAAAAAATTCATTTCTGAGACATCTGTGGTCACTTGCACAATAGTTTCTACCCTTTATCGTCTCAGACAATTCCTCCCTCTTAATAAAAAATAATTCATAAATTTATTCATTGTACTATATTGTTCCAGTTTATGTGATTGAAAAAAAAAACTTCTATTAAAGTAAGGCAGAAAATTTTGGTGTTCTTTGGCTTACTATATCAGTGTTTCATCATAAAACCTTTGTAGTAAGTAGGCAAACAAGGGCATTTTAAGTTCTTTTACCAACTGAAAGCACATAATATTTTGTTCTGTTCAATTTATTTGAGTTATTTTGGGGCTCTTAAACACCTTCATCTATATCTTTTTTTTTTCAACGTTTATTTATTTTTGGGACAGAGAGAGACAGAGCATGAACAGGGGAGGGGCAGAGAGAGAGGGAGACACAGAATCGGAAACAGGCTCCAGGCTCTGAGCCATCAGCCCAGAGCCGACGCGGGGCTCGAACTCACGGACGGCGAGATCGTGACCTGGCTGAAGTCGGACGCTTAACCGACTGCGCCACCCAGGCGCCCCCTTCATCTATATCTTAATGCCATGATCTTTCAACTTTTTAGGTTTTATAGTATGTATTTTTTTATTTAACCAACTGTACTGTGATATAATTTGCATGCAATACAATTTGCATACATGAAGGTCAACCATTTAATGACTTTTGAGAGTCATGTACACCTGAGCATTCCCTCAACTGAGATGGAGAACATTACCATCACCTTCAAAACTTCTCAAATCCCATTCCCTTTATTCCTTTTTTCTGCCCCTGGCTCCAGACAACCATTGATTTGTTTTCTGTAACTGTGGATTGTGTTGTACTTTCCAGAATTTTCTAAAATGAAATCATGTCATGTGCATTTTTTTAGCTTGCCTGGGTTCCTTACATCAGCATTAAGATTTATCCATCATTCTGTATGACTATATGCAGAATAATCTGTTCTTTGATATTACTAATATTCCATTCTTATTATAAACATCCCCTTACAAGTGGACATATATTTTCATTTCTTTTGGATAAATATTTGGGTGGAATGGCTGGGTGTAAGAATGGTGTTTGTCTAACTTTTTAAGAAACTGCCAGATACTTTCCCCAGTCGTATCATTATTAATTTCTACCAGCAGTGGGAGGTATTGAAATGAGATAGTAAGCAGCAGTTCCATTTACTCCATATCCTCACTAACACTTGTTATTGTCAGTCTTTTTTTTTTTTTTTTTTAATTTCAGCGATTCTAGTGTAATAGTGTATAATGGATAGGCTGCATGTACATGGCCAGTAAACAGTAATGGATGGGAGTGTGTATGTGTGTGCATTTGAAAGGGGGGAAGATAAAACCACCGAATTTGAAATTCACTGTCCTTTCATGAGTCATTATGTTCTTACTGGATAATTGTTTATTTTTTCTGTGTGTGTATGAAATGATTTTATAAATCGGTATGCAATTATTCATTATTTATTATTATTAGTAGTAGTATTAGTATTAGTATTATTGAACATAAGAGTTCTTTATATATTCTGGGTACAAGTCCTTTGCCAGATAAAAGTTTGGGGAATATTTCTCCCATCTAGTGGCTTGTATTTTAATTTTCTTAATAGTTTCTCTAAAGGAGAAGTTTTTAATATTAATAAAGTCAATTTATTAATATTTTATGGTTTGGATTTTCTGTCTTATCTAAGAAAACACTGCCTACCTTAAGCAGAAATGTTTTCTGTTTTATCTTAGAAATATTGTATTTTTAACTAATACATTTATTTTATTATTTTTTTAATGCTTATTTATTTTTTGAGAGAAAGAGTGTGAGTGGGGAAGGAGCAGAGAGAGGGAGACACAGAATCAGAAGCTGACTTCAGGCTCCGAGCTGTCAGCACAGAGCCCAACGCAGGGCTCGAACTCACAAACCATGAGATCATGACCTCAGCCAAAGTTGGATGCTTACCAACTGAGTCACCCAGGCGCCCCTTAACTAATACATTTAGACTTATACTTTTGATTTAATTTTTATCCATGAGTTAGGTGAAGATTGATGTCCCTTTTATACATGTGAATATCCAGTGTCCCAACACCATTTATTGAAAACTTCTCTGTCCACATTGAATTGATTTTTAACCTGTCAAAAATCAAACAACCTACCATACAAATCTACACGCAAACACACAATCACTAATTCTATTTCCTTGAAAACCTTTTTTGCTCCACTGATATATGTCTGTTTTTATACTCATATGACAGTGTCTTGATTTTGGTAGCTTTCCAGTTAGTCTGGAAATCCAGTACTGGGATTCCTTTAGTTTTGTTCTCTTTTGAAATTGCTTTTGTCATTCTATATCACTTGCATTTCCATATAAATTTTTAAGTGACTTCAATTTCTACAGAAAATCTATTGACATTTAGTTGATATTGCACTGATTCTATAAACCAAGTTAGTGAAAAGTGACATTTTAACAATACTGAATATTTCAATCCCATTGTTGTCCTGAAATCTTTAAGAAAATTATCTTATACATCTTTTCTTATATTTATTCCTAAGAATTTTATTCTTGTCTGTATTGTAAAGGTTAATATATAGTTTACATTTTTAAATTCAACTTTTCAAGTTTTTTTCTAATATATGGAAATGCATTGATTTAAAAATGTTTTAAATGTTTATTATTTTTGAGACAGAGAGAGAGAGAGAGAGGAAGTACAAGCAGCACAAGCAGGGGAGGAGCAGATAGAGAGGGAGACACAGAATCCAGAGCAGGATCCAGGCTCTGAGCTGTCATCACAGAGCCAGATGCAAGGCTTGATGTGGGGCTTGAACCCGTGAATTGTGAGATCATGACCTGAGCTGAAGTCGGATGCTTAACTGACTGAGCCACCCAGGTGCCCCTGGAAATGCATTGATTATTGTAGATTAGACTTATATCTTGCAACTTTGCTAAATTCACTCATTAATTCTCAATAAGTTTGCTGATTCCTTAGGATTTCATATTCAATAATTATATAGCTTACAAATATAGACAGTTTTAACTTCCTCTTTAATGTATAAAACTTTGGAGTTTTTTGCTTGTCTTATTGCTCTTCAGTACAATATTGATTGGAAGTGGTGGGTGCAGGCATTTGCTTTTTTCCTTTTTTTAGGGGAAAAGTAGCAATATTCTACAGTTAAATATTATACTAGCTGTAGGATTTTCATATATGTCCTTATTAAGTTACAGAATTCCCTTCTAATCCTACTTTGCTGAGAATTTTTAATCAAATGGCAATTGAATTTTGTTAAATGCTTTTCTCTTCACCTATAAAAATTATCATAACATCTTGTCCTTTTTTTTTAATTGATGTGGAGAATAACATTGTTTGGTATTTATATGTTAAGCTATTTTGCATAGTAGCGAATGCCCTACATGGTTATGGCACATTATCCTTTTTACATCTTGTTGGCTGTGATTTATTAATATTTTGCCAAATATTTTTGCACCTCTATTCAAGGACTCTGTTCTTTTTTTTTCAACCTTTATTTATTTTTGGGACAGAGAGAGTCAGAGCATGAACGGGGAGGGGCAGAGAGAGAGGGAGACACAGAATCGGAAACAGGCTCCAGGCTCTGAGACATCAGCCCAGAGCCTGACGCGGGGCTCGAACTCCCAGACCGCGAGATCGTGACCTGGCTGAAGTCGGATGCTTAATCGACTGCGCCACCCAGGCGCCCCTCAAGGACTCTGTTTTAATGTTTATTTATTTTTGAGAGAGAGACAGATTGTGAGTGGGGGATGGTTGGAGAGAGAGGGAGACACAGAATCTGAAGTGGGCTCCAGACTCTGAGCCTATAGCACAGAGCCCAACGTGGGGCTTGAACTCACAGTGAGATCAGACCTGAGCTGAAGTATGCTTAACCAACTGAGTTACCCAGGTGCCCCATCAGGGACTCTGTTTTAAAAAATATTTTGAATATCTTTGTCTGACTTGCATGTTACACAGGTGTAAAAGACAGATAAAAAGTATTTCTTCATTCTACAATTTTGAAAAAAGTTTATGCACGTTTTGCATTATTTTCTTCTTTGCATGTGTAAAAGGATTTACAGGCGAGGGGTGCCTGGGTGGCTCTGTCGGTTAGGCTTCCGACTTCGGCTCAGGTAATGATCTCATGGTTTGTGAGTTTGGGCCCTGCGCTGGGCTCTTTGCTGACGTTCAGAGCCTGGAGCCTGCTTCAGATTCTGTCTCCTCTCTCTGCCTCTTCCCACTTGTGCTCTGTCTTTCTGTCTCTTAAAAATAAATAAATGTAAAAAAAAAGAATTTACAGGTGAAACAATCTAAACCTAGAGTTCTTTTGATGGAAAAGTTTTTACAAAGGAATATACTTCCTTTAATAGGTATAATCTATATGATTTTCTACTTTATATTGTGTTAGTTTTATAAACTTGAATTTTTCAAAGAATTTTTCCATTTTGTTTAAGTTTTCAAATATGTTGTTATAAAGTTGCTTATAATCACCTCCTGGTATTTTTCTTCTACTTTTTTTTTTTTTATTTAGTAAAGTGTACATAATATGATCCTCACTATCCTAACCATTTTTTAAATGCACAGTTTACTGACAAAATCATATTGTTGTACCACCAACATTGCTATCCAGCTTCAAAACTTATTTCATGTTGCAGAACTGGAACTCTATACCCATTACACAATTACTCCCCATTTCCCCTCTTACCAGCCCCTGATAACCATCATTATAATTTTGACTCTTCTAAGTACCACCAATACGTGGAATCATACAGAATTTGTCTTTCTTGACTGGCTGTTTTCATTCAGCACAGTGTCTTCAAGTTACATCCATGCGGTCATATATGTCAAAATTTGCTTCTCTTTTATTTTCTTCCCATTGTGTGTAACACCATATTGCTTATCCTTTCATCTACTGATGTACACATAGGTTGATTTCATGTTTTAGCTATTGTGAATAATGCTGCTATGAAAATGGGTGTACAAATACCTCTTTGAAATCCTACCCTCAATTCTTTTGAGTATACATTAAGAAGTAAAATTGTTAGATCATTTGATAATTCTATATTTATTTTGGGTTGGAACCACCACATTGTTTTTATAGTGGCTGTACCATTTTAAATTTTCACCAGCCACAAGTGTTACAATTTTTTTGTCTTCTCTAACAATTGTTATTCTGGTATTTGTTTGTTTGTTTGTTTGTTTGTTTGTTTTTTGTTTTGTATTTTTGACAGCAGCCATTCTAATGAGCATGCCGTAGCATCTCATTGTAGTCTTGATTTGCATTTCTCTAATGACTGGCGATGTTAATCATCTTTCCTTGTACTTATTGATCATTTGAATATTGTCTTTGGAGAAATTTTTTTTCAAGCCCTTTACCCATTTTTGAGTTGTTTGTTACTGAGTTTTAGGAATTTCCCAAGTAGTTTAGATATTGATCACTTAACAGATTTATGATTTGTAAATATTTTCTCCCATTCTGTGGGCTGTTTTTTTTTTACTCTGTTGATAGTGTCTTTTGATAGTGTCTGTTGGTAGTATTTTTTAAATTTTCTTCATGAAGTTCAGTTTGTCAATTTTTCTTTTGTGCCTTTGGTGTCATATCCAAGAAGATATTGTCAAATTCAATGTCATGCAGCTTTTGTCCTTTGCTTTCTTCAAATGTTTTATAGTTTTAGGTCTTACTTTTAGGTCATGGCTCTATTTTGAGTTTTATATTTTTGTATTTTTTTTCATAATGTATTGATATTTTGCTATTAATACCCATTGTTTATTTTAAAAGTCATCAGAATTCAGAAAAATGTTAAAAATCATTAAAACTAAATATTTGGTATACTTTGCATATAAAATGTATAAACACATATAATGTTGAATGAATCTTAAAGTTCAAAACCATAAAGTTAAATATATTATCATTCTAATTTAAATTACAAATAAAAAAGCAATAAAAATAACTGTACAAAATAAACACTGTATAAAATGAAGAAAATCATTCCTGAAAATTGAAAATGAATTAAATTATTTGATTTTTTTTAAGTAAGATCTTATAAAAAAAAGTGTATCAATGCTATTATATTTGATGATGAATCTATTTTTGGGGAAAATTTTCTCCATTACTAGAAAAGCTTATCATATTTTGTACTAGTCATTGGAATAATAAAGAGGTAAATATAAACTAATCCAAATATTTCTCCAGATTTGTAATACAAAATAATCTCATTACTATGTGATAATATAAAGACATAATATGAATTATATGAATATTACTAGGTTCTGATCACAATATATCAATGTGTGTATGTCGAGGGAGGTGTTTCCCCACACCTCCAAAAAGCATTTTCTGACACCACCTAGGTGTCCTACAATTCAACTCATTTCTATTTCTATGAAGATAACATCAGATTTCACAGTTTAAGGATTCATTCCTACAAGACTGCCCCAAGTCCAGGTTGTCACCTCAGTTTCTGACTGACCCAGACTATAGATCAGAGATTCCAACAACTCACCTCCTCCTTGGGTTCAATTAGTTTGCTAGAGTGGCTCACAAGACTCAGAAAACCAATTTACTTTCTAGATAACTAGTTTGTTATGACAGATTATAACTCAGTAGCAGCCAGGTGCATAGGGCAAGGTATGTGAAAAGGCATGTAAGCTCCATGCCATTTCTGAGCATCAGTCTCCCTACATGGAGATGAGTTCATCAACCGAGAAGTCCTGCAAAACCCTGTCCTTTTGGATTTTTGCAGAAGCCTCACTACATAGGTATGATTGATGGAATCATTGGCCATTGGCAATTGATTCAACCTCCAGGCCCTCTCCCCTGCCTGGAAGTCAGGGAGGTGGGAATAAAGATTCCAACCCTCTAGTCATGTGGTTGGTTCTCCTGACAACCACTTCCCATCTTTGGGTGCTTTTCAAAAGTAACCTCATTAGCACAACAAAAGATACCTTGTTGTTTTCATCTCTAAGGAATTCCAAGAGTTTTATTTTTAATTTCTTTAACACTTATTTGTTTTTGAGAGACAGAGGAAGACAGAGTATGAGCAGGGGAGGGGCAGAGAGAGAGAGGAAGAGAGAATTCAAAGCAGGTTCCAGGATCTGAGTTGTCAGCACAGAGCCCAATGCAGGGCTCAAACCCAAAGAACTGTGAGATCATGACCTGAGCCGAAGTCAGATGCTTAACCAAGAGTTTTAGAAGCTCTGTGCCAGAAATGGAAATGAATATGAAATATATATGTTATATATTATATATATTATACATAAATATATTATATTATATATAATGTATATCAAATATATATATATATATGTGTGTGTGTATATATATTTATATTAAGTTTATTTATTTACTTTGAGAGATCACATGCAACCGGGGCAGAGGCAGAGAGAGAGGGAGAGAGAAAATCTCAAGCAGACTCTGTTTTCTTCTGTCAGTGCAGAGCTTGACTCAGGGCTCACACTCTTGAACCATGAGATCATTACCTGAGCCAAGATCAAGAGTCAGATGCTTAACCGACTGAGCCACCCAGGTGCCCTTATAAGTCTTATTATAAAACACAATGGCACAAAGATTTACTCTATTTTTCCTCTAGTACTTGTGTACTTTCCTTTTCCCCTACTTACAAATCTACAGTTGATGTTAAGTTAAAGGCTTAAACTAGTTTTTTCTTAGAAAGTTTAGCTAGTTGTAAACACATGATTAATTTAATTATCTATCTTTGGCCTGCACCTGAAAAAATTCCTTTGTCATATAAATTAACATTATAATACTTGAGTCTGTTTCTATACTTTCTGTTCAGTTCCTGTATCAATAGTATACTTGTATTTAATTTATAACTTTATAATGTTAAAAAAATTCAACTGAATAAATTTTAATGATCTCATTGGTTTTATTTAATGATTGATGAATTGGGCAGCATTCTCATCTGGCAGATAGGAAAAGAAATTTGAGAAGCTGTGCAAAAGGAAAGATAAATCAAGTACCTTTGGTTACTTACTTTTTCAAAATTTAATTTTCAAAATAAAATGCTGAATACATTTAAAACATTAAGAAAAAAAAAATCATGTTACCTCTTGGTTTTACCTGTCTCTCTTTCCAATTGTGGCTGTATTGACCACCATAGTGTGAGCTTTAACCAAATTCTAACATCTGTAGTTGGACAGCGCATTGTCTAGTGACTGTGAGCCTATGCCCTCCCACTAGGGTTTGCTTATTGGTGCTGCTAAGGCCAGCATGCAAAGAACTAAATGTCCATGAGGTAAACTTCTGACCAGAAATATTTGAAAACTACTGGACACATTTGGTAACTACTGGATATATACATTCTAGTCTCCTTCTTGCTCTTATTGAAGATGGCTGCTCAATTTAGTTTATATGATATTTTAGGCTATTGATTCCACAGGAGGGATAAGTCAATTACAGAATCCTCCAATTACATAATGTATCCTTCCCTTGGGTGGGACTCCCTAATAAAGTAATGACACAAAGGACACATGCCTCAGGCTCCATTTAATGAGGATTCAGGCTAACTTAACACTAAAAAAGATTTTTTATCTGTTTTAGGAGTACTATTAAATGTTTTTCTAAGATGTGATCTCTATTGTTACATATTATATAGATATGACTTCATGTTATAATTATGTTAGCAATGAAAACTAATTGGAAAAATACTGTATTTTTTAGAATCACTTTTTTAGTGGAAAGGGGAAAAAAACTCTATCTCATGAATTATAAACCTTGGCTATTGCCATTTAAGTTTTAAAATATTAATAACTACAACAGTGAAACAATTGTAAAGTACAAAAAATGTATGAATATACAGGTGGCTGAAAGGGATAGAAAAATTGAGCTATTTTACAATCGAGCAGCAACAACAGGCTTATTCAAGAACAGACCATGAAAAATAAACTCTCTGAGTTGTTTTTTCATTTGTTGCTCAGTTTCATTAATGATTTTGTAAAGTTAATCTTGAATACAAGCTTTTATATCATTTTTAAACAAAATATAACTCTAGAATATGGAAGACAAGGGAAAATGACCACAAACAAGAAAGTAAAAATTTTTGTGATAAATTTGTATAGTCTTATTGGATTATTATTAAAGACCACTTAAACTATATGTGAAAGAAAATGGTTGAATTATATCTACTGATAATTGGAAGGTTAGTAGAAAAAGTGTTAAATTAAAACATATAAAACTTGTTTATCATTATGTCACATAAATGATGTTATTATAATATTATGTATTTATAATGAAATTAATTTCTGTATGTCAAAAATCTCAATTTCAAAGCCTGCTGTCTCTTTATAAGACAAAGAGTTGGTGGCTTTGAAAAATTTCTTAAAATGTTTAAAAATTTATTTTAAGTTTATTTATTTATTTTGAGACAGAATGTGGGGTAGGGGCAGAGAGAGAGAGAGGGAGAGAGAGAATCCCAAGCAGGCTCCATGCTGCCAGAGCAGAGCCTGATGTGGGGCTTGAACCCACAAAACCGTGAGATTATGACCTGAGCTGAAACCAAGGGTCAGAGGCTTAACTGACTGAGTCACTCAGTCGCCCCAAGAAAAATTTCTTTATTTTCTAATTATCTTTATAATATAATGATTAATGTTATAACAAAGATTATGGTTTTAAACCTAAGAACACAGATTGTGTTTATTTCCCACAAAATGGAGCTTCACTATATATTATAGCCAGAATAACTTAAGTTCATTAATATCAGAATATACAGTTTCTTAAGGAAGATAGACAGGGAGCTTGTTTATTCAAAATGTTTGCTGCCAGACCACATTATGTCCAGCCTTTGTAGAGCAATTATTGTCTTTGCTTGGGATAGGCCTGTTTCATGCTTGTTCTAGCATAATCCTTAATAGTTTCCTCTTATATTCCCAAGTTATTCCAATTTGGATGATAAACTACATTATCAGACTAGATACCAACCTACATGCTGGGAAACTACTAAATGTATACACAAGAAGCATAGCTGGTAGTTATAACTGCTATGCATTGTATAAGTTAGCCACATTGGATGTATGGGTTTTAGCCAGTGCAGATCCCAAAGAAGAAACGCCATCTAAGCTGTTCACTGGAGCTAGTCTTAAGAAGATCAAGAGAAAGAATTCAAGAGAGAAGGAAAAGCTAGCTGGACTACTTTAAGGTGGAAGCAAGAAAAACAAAGAAAACCAGTATGGTGGCAGACAGCAATGAGATGATGGTAGATGAGCAAAAAGAATTCAGAGGTAAACAGGGACCAGATCATCTGGGGCTTTGTAAGCCAATGTAAACAACATTAATTTTATTCTAAATGTAATAAGGATCTATTGTAGAGTTTTAAATCAAGAAATTATGTAATCTAATTTATGTTAAAAAATAAAAACACCCTGCTAAGTGGAGATTGGTTTATGGGACAAGAGAGAGCAGTCGAAAGTAGAAGACAATGAGGATTTGGACGAGGATGCATGTAGTGGCTTGAAAAGTAGATGGGTTCAGGAAGTCTTGACATTTGACAGACTTGCTGATTGATCAGTGGGAGGACTTGTGAGAGAGAGTTAGCTCAGAGTTTTGGTTTGAGGAATTTGGTGCATAGAGAAACCATTTATTTAAAGCTTGAAAAAGTGAAAGAATATCTTCTGAAATGTGAAAATTACATAAATGAAGTTTCATTGGAACACAATCACACTCACTTGATTATGATCTGTGACTCTTCAACTATCTATTTTCTGTACTCTTGCCTACAATGGCAAACAGTAGTTGAAATAGACCACATAGTTCACAAAGGTTAAAATATTTACATACTGGCTCTTTGCAGAGAAGATTCATGATCCTTGATACAGACAATAGTTTGGAACATTGTGAAGAGAGGAGATAGCTGGTTTTGGAAAGGATTGGGGAGAGTAATTTCTTTTTTTAATTTTAATTTAATTTTATTTGAGAGAAAGGGAGAGAGCAGTGAGCAGGGGAGAGGGTTGTGGGGAGACAGAGAGAGTGAGAGAGAGAGAGAGAGAGAATCTTTTTTTTTTTTTTTTTAATTTTTTTTTCAACGTTTATTTATTTTTGGGACAGAGAGAGACAGAGCATGAACGGGGGAGGGGCAGAGAGAGAGGGAGACACAGAATCGGAAACAGGCTCCAGGCTCTGAGCCGTCAGCCCAGAGCCCGACGCGGGGCTCGAACTCACCGACCGCGAGATCGTGACCTGGCTGAAGTCGGACGCTTAACCGACTGCGCCACCCAGGCGCCCCAAGAGAGAGAGAATCTTAAGCAGACTCCATGCTCAGAGTGCAGCCCAACACTGGGCTCCATCCCACAACCCTAAGATCATGACCTGAGCCGAAATCAGGTGTCATACACTGAACATACTGAACCACCCAGGTGCCCCTAATTTTTTTATTTTTCTAAAGAAAGATACTTGAACATTTTAAAATGTCAGAAAAGAGTCAAGAGGAATAGAAAGGAAGTAGTTGAAAACTATTAGGTAGTAAGAAAGTAAAGATCCCAGAATAGATGAGAGAAGAGCATTTAAATAAGTGGTGTATCTATCCTTTGGATCTCGGTGTTGGGGGGCAGGGGTTAGTGGCTGCACTAAGTGTGGTGATTTGGTGGTAGAAAGAAACTTCTTGTTTGAGAAATACTGGATGTGAATGTGGGGGAAGGTATGTCCACTTTAATCTTTTGACACTTTTTACAATAAAACAAAGATTTGAAAATGTACTGATCAAGTCTAATCTCATTTAAAGAATAAAAGGAATATCCAGAGTTTAAAAGTTAAGATATGTTGCAAAATTTCTAATTTGTTCTAGCAAAATATTCTGGAAGAAGAATATTTATGTATCTGTTTATTTTTATTTATTTATTTATTTATTTATTTTTAATTTTTTATTTATTTATTTGAGAGAGAGAGAGAGACAGTGAGAAAGCATACAAGCTGGGGACAGGGGCAGAGGGAGAGAGAGAAAGCAGAGCTGATGCAGGGCTAGATGCCATAACCCTGGGATCATGACCTGAACTGAAATCATAAGTCAGATGCTCAACCAACAGAATCACCCTGGCTCCCCTGGAAACAGAGTATTTATAGCCTTGATCTTTTTTTATTGAATTTTTCTGTTAGTAACACAACACTGGCAGGTGTTTTAGGTGGTGTTTAAAATTTTTTAATGAATAAAAATGTTTTCCATGTTTTCTCAGTTCAGTGATTTCATTACTGCTATATTTCCTATGTAGCACTCATCACTGACAACTTTGCTTCAAATTGTTTTACAAGAAATACTTTTTGTGTGGGGCGTCTGGGTGCCTCATTTCATTAAACATCTGGCTTCAGCTCAGGTTGTGATTTGGTGGTTCATGAATTCCAGTCCCATGTCAGGCTCTATGCAGACAGCTCAGAGCCTGGAGCCTGCTTCAGATTCTGTGTCTCTCTCTTTCTCTCTGCCCCTCCACTGCTTGTTCTCTGTGTGTGTCTCTCTCTCAAAAATAAATAAACATTAAAAATTTTTAAAAAATACTTTTTGTGTAAAATACTGTAGCTTCAGTTCCTAACTCACTTCCCATTCATTTTACAACATATTTTAATAAAAAAAATCAGTTAAAATGAATTTTTAAGACTGACATCTCCCTGAACATCTAGTAATGGAGTATAATATAATTTTATATAACTTTTTAGAAATTATTTTAGGGGTTAATAAAAAAAATCTAGCTGAATCAACATCTGTTACTTGAAATTTTAAATTTTAAAATCATTAGTAATTTTCTGTAAATAATAACAGTAAAGTGTTAACCATTTTAGAAGTATTTTGATTTTGATAATTGATAGGCTACTTATTAATCTTACATTGGATAGTTATCTCGTTATCCATCAAACAGCTTTCTGGGCACAGATATATATATATATATAGAGAGAGAGAGAGAGAGCGAGAGAGAGAGAGAGAGAGAGAGAGATTTGGAAGATGTTATTTTAATATTATTTTTTTATTTTATTTAATTTTATTTATTTAATTTAATTTAATTTAATTTAATTTAATTTAATTTAATTTAATTTTACTTCATCATGGTAAATGTACCTTTAATTGCTATCCCTTATTTCCACCCCCCATCTCCCACCAACTTCCCCTCTGGTAACCATCAGTTGTTCTCTATAGTTAGGAGTCTGTTTCTTGGTCTCTTTCTCTCTCTTTCTTTCTCTTTTTCCTTTGCTCGTACAAAGGAGGAATGAAAATTACAATGGAAAAAAACCAGTCTTTCCAGCATTTGATGTCTTAAATTCCACGTATGTGTGAAATCATACAGTATTTGTCTTTCTCAGAACTGACTTATTTCACTTAGCATAATACCCTGTAGATTCATCCATGTTGCTGTAAATGGCAAGATTTTATTCTTTTTTATGGCTGAGTAATGTGATAGATATATTATATATATCACATATAAATTAGTATAATTTATTAATATAATTATATATCTTACATAAGTTTTATATATATAAATATAAGTATAAATATAAATACATATACATATATAATATGCCACATCTTCTTTATCTACTCACTTATCTATGGATACTTGGTCTGCTTCCATTGTTTGGCTATTGTGAAAAATGCTTCAATAAACATTGGGGTGCATATATTCCTTTGAATTAGTGTTTTTGTATTTTTTGGGTACTCAGTAGCATGATTACTGGATCATAGGGTAGTTTTGTTTTTAACTTTTTGAGGAAACTATACTGTTTTCCATAGTACTGCCACAGTTTGCTTTTCCATCAACAGTGCACGGAGGTTCCTTTTTTTCCACATCCTCACAAACACTTGTTTCTTGGGGTTTTGTTTTAGCCATTTTGAGAGGTATGAGGTCATATCTCATTGTAGTTTTGTTATGCATTTCCCTGATGATGAATGATGTTGAACATCTTTTCATGTGCCTATTGGTCATCTGTATATCATCTTTGGAGAAATGTCTGTTATGTCTTCTGCCCAGTTTTTAATTGGATTATCTGGGTGTTTTGTTTTGTTTTGTTTTGTTTTGTTTTGTTTTTGGTATTTAGTTGTATCAGTTCTTTATATATTTTGAATAGTAACCCTTTATCAGACATTTTATTTCCAAATATCTTCCCCCATTTTGTAGGTTGCCTTTTAGTTTTGTTAATTGTTTCCTTTGCTGTGTGGAAGCTTTTTATTTTGATGTTGTCTCAATAGTTTATTTTTGCTTTTATTTCTCTTGCATCAGACCTATCTAAAAAAATGTTGCCATGGCGGATGTCAGAGAGATTACTACTTGTTCTCTCTTCAAGAATTTTTATGGTTTCAGGTCTCACATTTAGGTTTTTTATCCATTTTGAGTTTACTTTTGTGATCCAGTTTCATTCTTTTTCATGTGGCTGTCCAGTTTTCCCAATGCCATTTGCTGAAGAGACTATCTTTTTTCCATTGTATATTCATTCCTCTTTGTTGAAGATTAATTGAGCATATAATTTTGGGCTTATTTCTGGATTTTCTATTATATTCCATTGAATGAGGTGTCTGTTTTTATGTCAGTATAATACTATTTTAATTACCACCACTTTGTAATATAACTTGCAGTTTGGAATTGTGATACCTCCAGTTTTGTTTTTCTTTTTCAAGATTGCTTTAGCTATTTGAGGTATTTTGTGGTTCCATACAAAATGGAATGGTAGAATTCCATTTGTAGGATTTTTTGGATCCCAATCCAATGGTAGGATTTTTTTTTCTAGTTCTGTAAAAAAAATGATGTTGATATTTTGATAAGGATTGTATGAAATGTGTAGATTGCTTTGGGTAGTGCAGACGTTTTAACAATATTTGTTCTTCCAATGCATAGGCATGGAATGTCTTTCCATTGAGTCATTTTGAATTTCTTTTATCAGTGTTTTATAGTTTTCAGAGTACAGCTTCTTTTATTTACACCTCTTTATATAAATTTATTCCTAGATATTTTATTGTTTTGGGTGCAATTATAAATGGCATTGTTTTCTTAATTTCGCTTTCTGCTGCTTCATTGTTTGTGTAGAGGAATGCAACAGATTTCTGCACATTGATTTTGTATCCTGTGACTTTACTGAATTCATTTATCAGTTCTAATAGTTTTTTTTTTTTTGGTGGAATGTTTAGGGTTTTTAATTGTTTCTTGAACAGTTATGTTTCATTGATACTCAATGAATCAATCTGATTCAGTTATTCTAAAGACGACTAGCACAGGGGCTATCACAAAATGCCAGCCAATAAGTGCAGGTTTACAATAAGAATAGTTTCCTGGGGGCACCTAGGTGGCTCAGGTGGTTGAACAGCTGATTCTTGATCTGAGCTCAGATCATGATCCCATGGACATGGGATTGAGCCCTGCATTAGGGAATCTGTTTAAGATTCTCTCTCTCTTTCCCCCTCTGCCCCTCTCCCCCCACTCATGCTCTCTCTAAAAATTAAAATAAAATGAAATAAAATAAAATAATAGTTTCTTAGTTTTTGTTTTTACTTTTGAGAGAAAAAATATTTACAGAATAAATTTATATACTGAAAAGAGTTTTTAGTCAGATTTATAAGGAATATTTTTTTCATAAACTTTTAGAAGAAATAGAAATAAAAATTTAACTGCAGTTAAGAAAAGAACTTTTGAACAAGATAATCTAAAGTTAATGTCTCTGTTACATGAACTAGAAATAATGTTTCACCCTATTTTATATAGAAAATTGTGTTAGTTTGATACCAATGAGGAGCAGAAGCCAAAATGTAATTATACCTGCAAAAGACACATTTCTGGGGTTGGGAGGGGCACGGGGAATCTGTGGAGGATAAAATGAGACGGAGTAGAAGCTGTTGGGTGAGAATTCAGACTGTGATTCAGGTCTGATCCCTATAGAAGAGGAGACAACAGGAAGACAAAGAGTATTGAATTGCAGTGTAGTTCTGTATTAGTTTGCTAGGACTGCCATAACAAAGTACCACAGGCTGACTGGCTTAAACAATAGAAATGTCTTAACGGTTCTGGAAGCTACAAATACAAGATCAAGGTGGCAAGCAGGATTGGTTTCTTCTAGGGTTTCTTCCCTTGGCTTGTAGATAGCAGTCTTTTTTTTTCCTGTGTCTTCACATGGTCTTCTTTTATGTTTGTGTCCTAACTTCCTCTTCTTATAAGGATGCCAATCATATTGAATTAAGACTCCACATGACTTCATTTTACCTTACTTACCTTTTTCAAGACCTTATATTCAAAGACAGTTACATTCTGAGGTACTGGAGGTTAGGTCTTCAACATATGAATATTGGGGAAACACAAATTAACCCATAGCAAGTTCACAGCAAAGTTCAGCCAGACCAATGAGGAGGAAAAGTAGTTGAGAAGTTCCCTGTTTGACAGGAATGGATCCACATTAATACCCCTATCCTGCTCAGTCACTACCAGAGCAGTCCCTGGAAAGTGTGGATCTACACATAGAGTGGCATCCATGGAGGCAGTAGCTGAGATCATAAGTAAATTGTTTACCCTCAACAGGAGAGCTAAGCATTGTATTTTCATGGCTGTTATAAAGGGGCACCTTTTATAAAGGTGCCCAGTCAGTTAAACACTCTATTCTTGATATTACCTCAGGTTGTGATCTCACGGTTCGTGAGATTGAGCCTCATGTTGGGCTCTGGGCTGACAGCTCAGAGCCTGCTTGTGATTCTCTCCTTCTCTCTCTGCTCCTCCCTGCTCGTGGTTGCTTTCTCTCTATCTTGAAATAAATTAATAAAAATTTGAAAAAGTGTCTTAAGACCATGTATATTCATTTTACAAAAAAGGCATTGAATTACCAGTATTTTTTATTCAAATGGATATTAATAACAGCAAAATTTATATTAAATTTATAAATATCTCAAACTCTCTCCAAATATTATAAATTCTGAGATATAATTTAGAGTGGTATTGAAAAATCTGGGATGCCTGGGCGGCTCAGTCAGTTGGGCATCTGACTCTTGATTTTGGCTCAGGTCATGATCTCACAGTTCATAGGATTGAGCCCCCCGTCAGTCTCCATGCTGAGCATGGAGCCTGCTTAAGATTATCTCTCTCTCTCACTCTCCCTCTGCCCTTCTTCCCCACTCACTCTCACTCTCTCTCTCTCTCTCTTTAAAAAAAAAAATCTATGGACTCCATATATGCCTTTGGAACAGAACAATGATTTTCATATTGACATAAGCACCTTATTTTTGAAGAATTCACCAAGGAAGGCTGGCAACTACCAGAAGCTGAAAGAGGCAAGGAATGGACTTTCCCCTACAGGCCCCAGTGGGAGTGAGGCCCCATTTGACATATTGGTTTTGGCCTTGTGATATAGATTTTAGACTTCTGGCCTATGGAACTGTGAGAGAACAAACCTCTATTGTTTTAAGATACCGTTTGTAGTAATCTGTAACAGCAGTTTATAGGAATTTAATACAAAAAGTATAGAGCAAAATTTATTTTGAGCAAACATTAGTTTTACTGCTTATCCTAAATGTAGTTTTTAGCAAATGTATGGTAAGCTGCTTTGCAAAATGAAAATTTCCATCCAAATGGTGTGTCACTGACAACATAAATTTTCAGAAACTTTCATTTATGAGTCAGAATATAACTAGTAAGCAGAGTACATCAAGGTGTTTAACAAAATCATTTTGTTTACCGAGTATTTTTTAGTCAACTGGTAAATTTTTTCATCTGAAGTGTTTTGTTGATCTGCCAGTGAGTTTTTTTTTTAATCTGTCAAGCACAGTGAAACGCAATGAACTATCTGATAGAAGAATAAACCTTTTAAAAATATCTTTTTCTTTTGCCACAGTATCTACTGATCTTATTTTTATTCTGGACTCTTTTGAAACTAAAACCTGACAGGGAAGTAAATGTATAATATGAATCTACATTCTAGCAAAACACAGTCAGTTAGTATTTAAAAGTGTTTATTCTTAAATAAAGTCTTTAAAATTTGGCCTTTTACTGAAAGAAGTGATAACAGTTAGAGGAAGATTTGTGAAAGTTGAAAAAAACAAGATGCTTGTAGCAACCACTGCAACAAGAGAGAAGAGCTAATTGCCTATTTTTCAAGAATCTTCTCAGTGGTGTTCTTGATCTTGGTAATAAATATACCCCTAAATTTATGCAGTTTCAGATACTTGACCTGTTGGCTACTCCCAGTGGACCCAGTACAATAGTCAGTAATAGTCAGTACAACAGTACATCATTTATTTTTTTGGGGCCCTGGGAATATAGTACTAAACAAACAAACAAAATGTGGGGGAAAACATACAAAAACAAAGAAGTAATTATCAATCGTGATAAGTACCATGCAGAAAAATTAGGCAGGGTAATGTAGATAAAATATGCCTTAGGATAGTTGCTATTTTATAAGGCTGGTCAGGGAACTTCTCACTACTGCAGTTAATTTGAGGATGTAAATCAAACAGAAATCTGGAGACTATTCCAGGTGAAGGGACTAACAAGAATTCAGAGGGTGAAGCCAGGTCATGCATATTCTTGTAGGCCATTATTATGACTTTTACTATGAGTGAGATGGAAAGCCATGGTATAGGGTTGGATATGCTAATAATATTCAGTAGTGGGAAGTGAGAAGATTAAGATTATGAGCAATCATATTATTGATTGGATAAGTAGATCCTGAGTTTGTCAAAATGCTATTAGGAATCTGAGAGGTTAAGGTAAATACTAAAATCATCAGTATATGAGAAAATGTATCCATAAAGGTAACAACATGAGAGTTTGTAGATGGTAAGTTTATTGACATAAAGTCAAATATGGGGTTTGAACAGGAAGCATAAAGTTTTGGGAAATGGCTTTGAAGGATACATACTAAACACCCAGATGTTGAGGTACATGGGATTGAAAAAAATAGCCTCCATCACAAGTACTACAGGAATAGCAATATTATGAAGTGGACATCCCAAGTTTTTGTTTTTGTTTTTAATATATATAGAGAGAGAATGTGCATGTGAGCATGAGAGAGAGGTGGAAGGAATCTCAAGCAGACTCAAGAGTCAGACACTTGACTGACTGAACCACCCAGGCATCTGCAGCATCCCAAGTTTTAATTAGGGCAATAAATAAAGGAAACATTCAATAAATGATTTAGAATATGACATAGCATGATTTTTCTTTGTCATCATCAATAGACTATATAGTGAGCTTTGCACACTTATAAACCCCAATTCAAAGTAAATATAAAAGTAAGAATTTATTTAAATATACATGTAATAGGGTAAAAATGTAGAATTATAAATACTTGTAACAATTATGATAGTTTCTTATTCATGATAGAGATGATATGGTAGATTAATAATATGCTTCAATATTGTTTGATATTGTGGAGTTTTAGACGTATATGACCCTGTCACTGGTTGGTTTCTTTTCTTACATTCCTAACACTTCACTTCTATTTTGTGAACATTGAGCTAGCACAGATTATTGAGTAAGTCAGAAAGTTCTTTGTGATTCTAATAGATAATTCTGACAATAGACCCACAATCTAGAGACTTCTCACTGAATGTTCTTTGCAGCATTTGATCTGTGTCAAATGCTAAGGTGATGGTTGTGTATCAGACTAAAAGCTTTAATGTGTGTTTCAGCTGAGGAAATAGAAACAAATAGATCTGTTACTTAGTTTTTGGTGTCATTTGGTTCTGGAAAAGTATCTAGGAAGTGGAGAAAATCAAGACAATTTTCAATGAGTCTTTATACCACTAATTGGCCCTTTAATGATTTCTGATTTATTTGCCTAAATTAAAATTCATGAAAGTTCTCAACTTAAAAGAATATTCTAAAAAATGCTTATGAGACTGTTTTGTACCTAAAATAATAATTTAATCTATTCAACATATTGAGGTATTCTGCTTTATCAAGCCACTTGAAATTATGGATAGGGTATTTGCAAGAATACAGACAGGCTTCAACTCAAAACGTGTAAACCTCTTCCTCTTGAGAATGAGTGTGGACTTGTGAGACCCCTGAAACAGTACTTTGCAATTAGACTCAGTAGTTATGATTTAATGATGCTCACACCTCTCTCAGTTATTTTCAACAACAAAATCAATATTTTCTGCCCTCTGTGAATAAAGCTGCTTTGGATTGACATTCAGGTGCAATCTACTTTAGTTGAGAAGCAACTTCCATTCATGTGACTCACACAAAAGTGCTCCATTCCATCCCTCAGGAACAATCTAATCATTAAGTGAAACAAGAGGAAACAAACATTTTCCTTTTTAATGTGAGTTTTCAGGGATTGGAGAAGAAAAAGTGATCGAGTACTTCTATTTCATATTTGTACCACAAATATGTGAAGAATTCATTCATACCATTTATATTGGCTGCTTTCCTTAAAATGCAATACAAAAATGCCTGCCGTAGCACCTCTTTTATAGTTATTGCCCTTCTCAGTTTTAATCATTGTTTTTACTTAACAACCAGTAATATTGCTTAAGAAAGTGATTTTGCCAATAATCCTATGTGTTTTGTCTGGAGCATCAGTGTTTGTCATATACTGTACTTTTAATGAAAAAGATTTGGTGCTTTATGACTATTTGACAGTTTCACAAGAGGCAAGGCAAAGGGAATACTTCAAGTGGATTCGGCTCACTCAGTAAAATAGAATTGTCAAGTTGTCATGACCATACTAGTGTCTAGCTACAGTTTGAAAAGCAATCGTTTTGGTTCCAGACTCAGGTAGACCTGAGTAAAAGTTCCAGCCCTAAATATCCATGGGCTTATTGTCTGGTTCCTAATAATATTTCTTAACTTGTAGGGTTTTTACAAAGTTGAAGTATAGAAGTTTATTTTTTTCAACAACTGAGAGGATAGATTCATTTAATAAACACTTGTAACGGAAAATATTTAGGTCACATAAGATATTTAGCATAGAGTTTGTACATCATACATTTCATGAAGTACTATTAGTTTCTAGTCAAGCTCCTGAGACAGATGAATAAAACTAGAATCAAATGTATCATATCCCAAAGGAACTATATATGTCATATGCATCATAAACCTCACATTGACATGACGCAGTAGCTTCCTTCTCGGTGTTAAATTTGGAACTCCAAATAATAAACAGAAAGTGGATTGACAAATAAATTAGAGGAAGGAGAGTTAATTAGATGAGTCAAATATTTCTCATCATACCAGTGTAGCCTGAGGCACCATGCACACGTTAGAATGGTCATGTAAATGAAACTGTAATTTCCTTGTCTAAGGTTTTCCCTAGCATTTAAATGTGCACTGCAAAAGTTACTTCACTTTTTCATGTTTCAAAGCTCCCAGTATTTCTTTTTGACTATCACAGTTATTGTTGTTGTTGTTGTTTTTTAATAGATACATGACTGCTTTCTACCCACAGTCAAACCTAGCACCTTTAGGAATAGATAGTCTGGGTTCTAGTCCCATCCAAACTACTTCTTAAGTTCTGAAACATGGGAATCTTCTCTGTTCCTCAGTTTCCTTTTCCATAGATTGGGTATAGTAGCTGGACTTATTTATATTGGCCAAAATGTTTTATTAAATAATGAAATGCATGTTGAGTGGCAAACATAGCACCTGGCTTGTACTGTCTCTAAAGGTGACTACCACTGATGAGATATCAAATTTATTAGATTCCTGCTAGTTCTGAGTCATTCCATTTTATTCTGTTCCTTTTGCTCATTGCTATAAACATCATTTATATGTTGAATTTATACTAAGGGAAATTATATGTCCAAATTAGGGAGATAGCATATTTTAGTCTCTAAGAGCTAAGGTACTTTTCATTAAACTGTCAGTTAATTCCAGCCAGTGTTTAGGGAGCTCAGTAGCAATTTATTTTATTATGTGTTTTATGTATTTTCTCTCTTGAAGAGACATTGAAGCATTAGAATGTTAGCTCATGTGGCAGGAATCTTTGTCTGTTTTGTTTCCAAGTGCATAAAAGTCACTCTCTAGCTATTTATTGAATAAATGAGTGAATGAATGAGGAAAGTGGGATGAAATCAGTTCCAGGGAGTACACATTAAAATTTCATCAACTCTGTACTTAAAGAGCAAATATTATTTTTAAAAATGCCAAATGATCGATTCCTTTTGTGGATAGTATTGATCTGATGAAGTGATGATGAAGACTTGTGCCATTTTCTACCACATCTAGTACTTTACATATGACAAACTAGGGATTTAGGACACTCTATTTGCTTTGTTGCATTTTTGTTTGTAGGAAAAGAATATTAATTCTAGATCTTTTATAAAATAATCATCCTACTTTGCAAAAAATAATTTTATTTAAATTTAGATCAATCTTTTAGTCTGTAGCAATGCTGGTTGTTATGATTAACAGGTGAAAGAAAATGTGTGAAAGTTAATTCCCTGTCTGAATTTTAAAATAATCACACTGAAGGTACATGTGAGAAAAGATCAAAGTCCTAGAAGGAAGCGGTCATTTCTGACTTAATAATTCAAAAGGACAAGAGTAAAAATAGATACAGGTATTTTACCTAAGAAAAATAAATTATAAATGACAACTAAATGAGATTTATTTTAAGAGACACCATCACTTTCAATATTCTTTTGGTTTATATTTATTGAAATCTAATGACAACAGGAGAAAAATAGTGTTCTGAACTGGATAATACCGGTCTAGTAATGTTATTACAATTTTATTCTTGGTATAGGATTGGCAATAACAGAGCAGGGGATTCATAAAAGCTTGCTAGAAAACACTGGGAGAAATTCCTGGGGAAAATAATGAAAATAGTTAAGGATGGTAGTGGATTGTATATGATGTACTACGTCCTTCAGAATTTTGTTTCCAACATTATCCCTCACGGAATCTTTCAAAGGCCTGCTGATAAGAGTTACACTGGACTACTTGCTATCACCCGCTCATGCTTTGTCTTTTTGAGCCTTTTTCCTCTGAAATGCTGTCTCTTTTGTTTGAAGTATTAACTGAAATGCTCTGATATCAAAGTCAAATATAAGTCTATTCACGGAGATGCTTACAATAACCTGGGCCAAATGCGTCACTCATTTCAGTTCCATGCTATGTGACTACATGCCAGGCTCTGCGCTAGAGGCTGCAGCTGTGACATGGCAGTGACAGTCTCTGCTCATAGAAGGGTTATTTATATCAGTCAGGTGTCACTCCAGGAAACAATAGCCCCTTATAGTTAGTAGGCATTTCCTTCCAAATAAGTTACTGACTTTCTCTGTCGTCTTTGGGCCACCAATACCCATTCTGCAGTTATACTGTTATTTTCACTGCCTTAAAATGTAGTGTAGCCAGATAACCAATCCAAAATTCCCTTTCTTGAGAAAATGTTGTTGTCTGAAACCAATCCTGGTATAAAAACTCTGGCAGGGCACAGTACGGGAGACTGAAACAATTCTAAGTATTTTATGCAAAAAAAGGAAATTTAATGTAGGGAATTGGGCACTTACAAAGTCATTAGAAAGGATGGAGGAATGGACTCAAGGCTGGATCTCGTGAAATGAGTCCTAGAAAAGTGCAGAACTGACTTGCCAGGTAGTTATTAATTCTGCTAAGATCAGGGAGGTGAGAAGTGTGTTCAAACACACTTAGCGGTACCAATGATCAGGAGATCAGGAATTTGGGATTAGGAGGCAACTTCAATCCTGCATCTCAATCCTATGGAGCTGGTGCCTGGACACAGGAACTTAAATTCTGACTTCTGCCTCTGCCCAAACTATATTTCAACACTTGCAACAATGAAGACTGGACCTTGCTGCATAATAGCTCCTTTCTTGCCAGGAGTAAGTAGCAAAAGAAGCATAAAGATAACTTGTACTTCATCTGCCTTCAAATTTCATAAAAGTGCAGTTTAAAGTGTGGCAGAATCTAATTTGAATCCAGAAATATGCCTGAAGTCTGCAAAGCAGGAAGATATACTAGAAGGGATGGGAAAGGACCATATTTACCACAGGGAATTTTATACTTTGTCTGGCAATATGGAAGTGAGACAAATGCCAATGTCAGGTAACAATCACTGGATTGAAACGTTTCACATAACCACTTGGTGCCAATATGAAAATCACGAATCACTCGGTTTATTGTATGTTATCACAAAACTGTAAGAGAGAAGTAACAAAGCACTCCAAAGAGGATCTAGAAAGGAGGTGTCACAACATGAGCAGCAAAGCACCGGTTTGGTGGCAGGTAGTGCCACAAGCATTGGTCTGGATTGCAGTCAGGTCGCCTTTTACGCAGACAGAGCCTCTGGCAGCACCCATCTGGAGCAACATCTCTACAGGTACAGTGTGGGAAGTTAACCAGCCTTGCAGGACACTGCCCCAGACAGCTCCTTCTTTTAAGGGGTCTGCTTAGCTGGGTGTAAAAGGTTACACCTGAGAGTCTTCCGTTACCAGTTTTGTCTGCTTGGTCTCACCAAATTCCCCATGGACTTTTCCAAACAAGTTTTTGTTTTAATTTAATTTAATTTTATTTTATTAGAGGGGAAGAGAGAGAGAGAGCGAGAGCGAGAGAGAGAGCTAGCATAAGCAGGGGAGAGGGGCAGAGGGAGAGAAAGAATCTCAAGCAGGCTCCACACTTAGCATGGAGACACACTGGGGGATGGATCCCACCACCCTGGGATCATGACCTGATCGGAACCACCTCAGCTGACTGAGTCATCCAGGTGCCCCAAACAAGTTTTACTAATCTATTGGTCACACAGCTCATCTGTATGGACACACTGGAAGTGCTGCATCAGACGTTGACAAAAAAAATTAATATGGAAATTGACATTGGCCACTGTGACTCCCATTTTGTCTCACTCTAACTTAACTTATTTTCTGTGAGTAGGAATTGCATGCAAAATATCACACCATGACAAATATAACCAGAAATATTATGGAAGGTGGTAAAATAGAGATCAACACAGTGTGTTATAAAAAAAGGCAAAGGAAGGCCCTTTAGTTTCTCAAAGTTTCTTAGAAGATATAAACCTTATCTAAATCATGAAAGAAGAGAAAACATAAAGAGAGTTAGGTTAAGTATGGAGAAGGCATCCCAGAAGGAAGGAATAGGAAAGATGTAGAATAGCATGATGCTTCTAAATCCATAACCAGGCTGGAGGGAAACATACGAAAAGTTGGAAAGCCTCATGGGCCCTGCTAGGGAGTATGAACTGTATTCTGTACATAATGAAGAGCCACCAAAGGTCTTTACATGTAGAGTAACAAAATGAGATCTGCATTATATAGGTCATTCTGATAGTAATGTAAAAGAGATTAAACAGTTAGTGGGCAGAGACTAAAGGCAGGAAGAACAACGATTACATTACAACAGCTTTCCAGGTGAGAGACAATGAGGTTTAAACTAGGGCATTTGAATATACTCTAACACTTAACACATTGGATTTCAATTCTGTGTGTATTTTTACTCTCCGATAGATTGTAAATTCTCATCGAATGAGGCCAGTCTTATTATTATTAAATGTTTTGTCCTCGGGATTTAGCAGAGTGATTGACCCATGATAATCTCACTAATTAATCAGACTCACTTGAACTTAAGATTTCTCAAAGTATCCACCAACATCATATTAAATATGGAATTAAGAATGCAACATTTGTGAGTCTAACAATACAATCTTTCCTTCCTTCAACAAAATTCGGGGTGCGGAATGGAAAAGGAAATTAGTAAATTGCATGAAATTGCTACAATTCTGCTTTAAAATAGGATGGTAGCTAATTATTGTAAATTAGCATAATTTAATAGAGTAATATATTGTCTCAGTTTATTCATATTTTTCTCCTAAGGGTTCAAGCTATTTTGTAGGCATACTATATTTTGAGATCTGAATGGTTCTATCCTGATTCATGCTTTGACTGGGGGCAAGTAATTTAATCTCTGCTCTTTATTACCAAACCTGAAATTTAAGACAATAATTTTCCTTCTTTTTCATCACAGGCAAACACTGCAAGTTAATGAACTATTCATTATGTAATGCTTGAATTTTCTCAACTGAAATGGAAACTCATACACCTACAAAATATTATTATTACACTGTAGTATCAATAAATGTCTTTAGCTAGTATATTGAAAGTGACTGTTGTAATTGGTTTTTGTTGAAAAGAACTATCTGGTCATTTCTAAAAGGAAGTTATTACCTATCTACATCGCTATGAAAATAAAATGAATAGGACACGTTGCTAGAATTTTATGAGGCACCTCTGAAAATGGACAGTTTATGAATGAAGATTGATGTTTGGAAGGTAAAGGGTAGTATCCTAAGGTGAAAGGTAAAGTGGAAGAATAGTCACACTCCTTAGAATATTCTCCTTTTTCTTTTTCCATAACAATTTGGAAACTCAGTTCAAAAAATTTTTTCCATAAAATCTTTTTTTATATGTCAACTCGGAATAATTTTATTCAATATATAAGAACATCTTTGGTTATACTTATTTTGCCGTTATGGATTTATTCTATTAATATTTGAGTTTCGGGGAGACCCTGTGTATCGCTCAGCTGGCTGAGTGGCCAACTCTTGATTTTGGCTCAGGTCATGATTCCAGGTCCATGGAGTTGGGCCCCACATCAAGTCTCTGTGCTGAGCATGGAGCCTGCTGAAGATTTTCTCCCTCTCTCCCACTGCCCTTCTCTCCCCCTCTTCTCTCTAAAACAATAAAAAAATTGAGCTTTGTTATTTCTTAACTTAGACAAAAACTTTTGGAGAATAAATTGTTTGTTGTTGTTGTTGTCCTTCCACATCCACACTTAGCATAGTGCCCTACAAGTGCTGATTCTTTAGGTAGCATCAGTTTTTAGATAACATCACAAAAGGCATATCTAGAAAACAGATGCATTTTGTTTTAGCTATGCTTTCTTCCCTCCCCTTATCAGATACCTGCCTAGGGACACCTACAAATGATCTTTTATTCCTTGTTGGAGACCTTTGCAAGCTAGAAGCAGCATGGGATATTATAAAGTGTGCTGTAAAGAGAATCAGAGAGCTTAAGTTTGAATCTTATGTCCATCAGTTAATATCAGCTTTGGGGCACCTGGGTGGCTCAGTTGGTTAAGTGTCTCACTTCACTTCAGGTCATGATCTTACAGTTCATGAGTTCAAGCCCCACATTGGGTTCTCTACTCTTGGTGTAGAGCCCACTTCAGATCCTCAGTCTCTTTCTCTCCCTGCTTCATGTGCTCTCTCTCTCACCAATACATAAAACATTAAAAAAATTAAAAGCTATCAACTTACATCCTAGGCAAGTCATTAACATTTCTTGAGATTTGATACCCTTAGCTGTGAAGGATAACACTTGATTTGTGATTTTTGAATGAAGAGATAATAATAATCACATTATTACTTATAGCTACCATGATTGAATTCTTATCATGTGCTTGCCTCTGTGATAAATATTTTACACATATTTTCTTATTTAAATTGCATGACAGGGGAGCCTGGGTGGTTCAGTTGGTTAAGTGTCCAACTTCGGCTCAGGTCATGATCTTGTAGTCCATGAGTTCTAGCCCTGCGTTAGGCTCTGTGCTAACAGCTCAGACCCTGGAGCATGCTTCAGATTCTGTGTCTCCGTCTCTCTGCCCCTTCCCCACTTGCACTCTGTGTGTGTCTCTCTCTCTCAAAAATAAGTAAAAACATTAAAAACATAAAATAAAAAATAAATCGCAAAAACAATTAGACGAGATTGGCATCTTTTTACAAGTATATTGTATATGAGAAAATTGCTATGTATAGGTTAATTACATTGTCTCAAATTATAGGTCTAGTAAGCATTAAAAATAGAATTATAATATAGGTTAGTTTACTCCAAAGCTCATGCCTGTAACCACTATCCTGTATGTAATGAAAATTCTACTATATCAAAACATGAGCTTTCCATGAACGCTGACGTACATCCTTAAGAAGTCCTTTCACTTGCTGTACATAAAATATATGCACTGATTTTCTCTTATGTTTCTTTTCTATCCCAATTAAAAAATTGCTATATATCTTATTTTAAATTTAGAGATAATTTCTCTACATCTTCTAAGGTCATAATTGGCTAATCTTATAAACTAATTTATGATTTGAAAAAAAAGTAAGAAATGAAATAGATTTTTCAGTACCATGTAGCACATTTTTTAAGCATGGTCTGAATAAGAAAATACCCCACTTTGTGTCAGTGGGGTTATTGTTAGAAATTTCAGGTAACACGGAAAAGAAAATATTATCATCTCATGCTGATACAGCAGATATTTTGAAAAAAATCAGAGACTAGTGATTATATTTAAATTATACCCTTTACATAAATACTAGGGAAATTACATATTGACAGATGCTGCAATTGTTTTCTTGGTAAATGAAGTTCTACATAACATAACCTTATCATGGAGGAGCTCATAGTCAAGGGAAGAGGGAGAGAAAGGAGAAGAGAGACATTTCTAGAAATTCAAGGGATTAAGAGGGTCAGGTTGTCATAAGAGCATGATGGGGAGAAAAATTAAGCTTTTGCTGAAGGGTGACATTTGAGTTAAATTTTGCTGTATAAACAGGGTTTTTCCAAGGACATTATAGAAGTTCTGTATATTTAACATGTGCAAAGCTTTTACAAGATATCTGGTATTTAAAAAATGGACAATTCTTATGATGACTCTCAGGAGGGTTGCAGGTACTTAGTTCCATATAGTTCAGAATCCTTTGAAAATAAATGAGTACAAGTCAGAATGGTAGAATATAATGACCACATAAGGGCATAGAGGTTTTTTGTGCTTTTTGTGAGGCCCTAAAAAGAGAAGAGGACTTAGTCTTAATTTTAACCAACAAAAGCAATATTCTCAAATTTGCCATTTAGAAAGATCATCCTACCACAAGTTTGATGAAGAAACTGGAAACATGGTAAATTGTGCTTTCTGTTTACCAGATACTATATTAAGTGCTTACCATGTATCAGATACTATAACAATAAGTTATAATAGATACTTCATTAGATCATCACATCAAATTATGAAGTAGTGATTTTCTCTCTTTCATAGATAAGGTTTATTAACAGATCTGTCTATGGTCAAGTAACAGTGGGTTCAGAAACCGCACTCAACTTTCTTACACCAAAGACATGCTCTTTTTGTCTTTGACTTTTTATAAAAGGAATAATCAAAACCTCAACAATAAATGAATAAACTAAATCTGCCACCTCAGGAATAGCAAAAAAGGCAATGGATTTGAAAGATATGAATAAAATGTGAATATGGCAGTTTTCTTTACAAATAGAGTTGTATAACCTCTAAATGACTATTGCTTCAAGTAAAAATACATGTATCTTCAAAAATATGTTAGAGAACAAAGTGGAATTACTTAAAAGTCCTTTGATCTCAAAGATAACTTTTGAAAATCTCTGGGTTTCAAAAACAAATGGAAGGTTTAAAACAATAAATTGTAACTGAACATAGAGGCACATCTTGAACATAAATTGAATAGTCAGGTCAGGAATGTGCTTAATCAATCTGAAGTGCACTCTGGAAAAGATGTTAATAATGACTAATAAAAATGGTTACTAAGCACTTTCAAATATAAAGTGCCATGCAAGGTTAATAATGATGATCATCATTACAATAATACTTTTCAATTGCATAGCACTTCTAATCTGAAGAGTTCAGAAAATTATGGAGACATTAACACATTAATGCTGCAATATCCTGAACAGACAGCAAAAGTTCAATATTTATAATGAATAATAGAGTGATCCAAACTCATATAAGGGATGATAAAATTAGAACAATAGCTTCAATTTTTTTTTATTTTTCCCATGTCTTTATAAACTTATGCCATGTCTTAAATAACAGAAAAAAAATTCATAAAATCTTGGCATGAAAAGCGTCCATTTTATTTCTTTTTCCTTAACTTTGTCCTTTTTTTCCCCTCTCAACTTTATTATGAAAACATGCAGGAAAACAAGTGCATAGAACAGTATGCCTCTGTACATTACCTCCTTATTTGACAACTATTAACATTCTCTCTCCTGCACATCCATCTTTGTTGATTTATTAGAAAGTTTCAGATATCTAAACTTTTCACCCCTCAATATTTCAGCACACATATCTCTACCATAAGAACATCATATAATATAACCACACTTTCATTACCATATATGCAGAAATTAACAGTTTACTACTATCATGCATATTCAATTTTCTTCAATTGTCTCAATAATGTTCTACGTTGATCTTGGCTCAGGTCATGATCTCATGGTTCGTGAGTTGGAGCCCTGCATTGGGCTCTGTGCTGATGGTGCAGAGCCCGCTTGGGATTCTGTCTCTGCTTCTCTCTCACCCTTCCTCACTTGTGCGTGCTCCCTCTCTCTAAATAAAAATATAAATAAATAAAACTAAAAAAAACCCCAACTAAATATGTAGACATAAACATTTTATTTCTTTATTCTGCCTACTTATGTCTTTTAATCTCGCTATATTGATCAAAACTAATTGGATTAACAATGATAATGTGGTAAAGGGAAACATCTCCAGGTTTGTTGCAAGAAGTCCAGTAGCTATAAGCTACCTGGTATAAGCATTCTACCTGTTGGAAAAAATTCTGTAAGATACTATTTTAAGAAATTTAGAATCTAGGTTTTAAAAAAAAAGCACAGGCAATACAGAAGCCGATTAGGGAGAATGAAGAATTTAAGCAGCAGAAGTACACAGAGAAACAGATTTAGAACAAATCAGAGGTAGGGGAGCTGGGTCATGGGGGTCACTAGAGTAGTAAGAGCTAGGTGTCCCTTTGACAAATGGATTGGGTTACCAGAGTCACAGCTGAGTTAGCGAAATTACTGCTGAACCACTACAATTGCTGTTGAATCCAAAATAGCAACAGCTTATGGCTTTGACTCTTCAGGGGAACTGTTTGACTCGAGACACTGTCTTTGTTTCTTATACTTGTATCTTTATCTACTAAGAAACCCTATCACTAGAAATATCTCAATATATCTTTTTTCCTTGTGGCCTAGAAAACACAAATGAAAACAGACTTCTCACTATTCTCTGCCTTTAAATACTTTGAGCTGCTGTGTCTTATGCTGCCTGTTCTGGAACTGAAAACCTGATATTAGTCACCATAACTCTATCTAGCCTTCACATGGAGAAGATATGATACTTTTATTTATTAATTTAATATTCATTGAGGAATTAATTATATCCCAGGAGCTTTGCTCTAGGGAGTATGTAATCCATGCCCAACAAGAGAAACAAAAAATTGTTATAATTAATAATATAATCTGTTATGTGCTATAATAGATAATGAATTTAGGGCTGTGACATCAACAATAATGTAAATAATCCTTATTTAGTAAGTCGAGAGAGGGCAAATAGAAGCCATAACATCTATGCTTGATTTAGTGTAAATATGTATTAAACAAGAAGTAAAAGAGACTTTTGGGCAGAGGAATGTCCAGAGTTATGGTGTTGTGAAAGGGACATATTTTTGGAAAATGAGGGAAAACAGGATAGTGTGTGGAAACAAGTAATAATATGTAAACAAGTAATAACACTAAGGAAAATAGAGGCTTCAAGTTATTTTAATTGGACTGGATAATACAGCTATGCTACAAAAAAGACCTAATACTTTAGGTCATTTGTACAAGAGCCACTTTGACTGTAAAGTGTTTCAAATTACTTGTTACTCAGGAGCTGGTTATGTTTTCAACCAAAGTGTGTCAAAAATTTTTTTTTCTGTAATTAAAATCAAGTGAAAATCTACATTAGTAGATATGCTTTTGGGTTTATATTAAACATGTTTATTTTAAACATTGTCTTATGACCTATTATAGGCTTAATTAATTTCAACTGACTATATCTCAAGTAATATGTTAATGCTTTTAACTAACAATCTCAAATGATACAGGAAAAGTATATTGCTAAATATGACCTTGTATGCCTTGAGGTTTTGGATAGCGATTCTAAAGAGAAGTGGGGGTTAAATATTTTTATATGCCAAAGAGAAGTCCCAGATAATCTATTGAGATTCCAGTTACCCTAAACTGCTTTTGAGACCTGTAGCCCTGAACCTATCTGCAGGTTATATAAAGGGATAAAGAATAATCAGAAAGAAAGATTGGTAGTGAGAATTTCCTTGGAGAGTTTGGTTGGAATGCTATGATTTTAGGCGTGTGCATCCATTTTTCCTGTTCTCCAACGAGGACTTCATCCCAAAGCAAATAGGGCAAGAGGGCTTTGAAGGGAATGGTTTGAAGTATATAAAAATCTATTCTCTGGAATTCAGAGTAGAATGTTTGACTTTAGAAAGTATAAAGTTCAGAACTGGTTGGAACTGCCCTGATAGGAGAACATGAAGGAAGGACAGAGCTTCTACAGTTTGGCAGAAAAAAGTGTTGTATTTTTTTATGGGCCAAACTGAATAATGTAGATAGTGTTTGTGTGTTTGGGCATGGATCATGTCAAATAGACCCTTGCCATCATTTGAGACCTGCTAGAGCAAAGGTTAGTGCTATACGGAGGAACATAAGAGGTATCATAGGTAATAAGTTGGAGAATTGTGCCAGAGAACGGTGCAAGGAAACATTTTGATAAGTTCCTCTGAAAAATGCAGAAAGTGATGTTGAGAGTAAGAGCTTTAGCAGTTAAGAATTAAAACAAATCCAGTAATAAGAGGTTGGTTGGGTTTGCCTTACTAATTTGCTAAAATTGTTATAAATCTGAAAATAATTAAGGTATAATCAAATACAATGGGGTAGAGCTCAGAAAAGCACCAGCCACAAAGTAGCAATGAGTTTGACTCATTACTCATTTTACTTTTGAAGAAAAATAAAAACTGTTCATCGAAAGAGGTTATAAAGAAAATTAAAGGATAAGTACAAAATAAATCACTGAATGGAAGACTATTTACAACACATATCACTGACAAAAATCTTACAATATGCGATGGATTCCTACATATTAATGAGGAGAAGAAAACTCATCAGAAAAATGGTGGAATATTTCTATAAGCACTTGAATAAAATGGAACTCCAAATGATCTATAAATATATCAAATGATATTCATCTTCATTGCTCTTCAGGAAAACACACATTGGTAATGAGAGAAGTCCACACTAAAGCCACATAAGCTATAATTACACACTCACTAGATCTACAAAAGTTAAAAAAAAATGATACTATTGTCAAGGATATGGCAAAATTAGAATTCTCATACCATGATAGGAACATGTACTATTGCAACTATTTCAGAAAACTAGTTTGGCATTATTTAGTAAAGTTGAATGTAAATATACCATACGGTTCAGCAATTCCTTTGTTGGGTAGGGAAACTTTTTCACCATGCACCAGAAGGCAGGTACAGGAAGTTCATAGCCACTTTGTTTATAAGTGTTCCAAACCAGAAACAATTACTAGCTGACCAACAGAATGAAATAAAATGGACTATATTCTTTTTTTTTTTTTTTCAACGTTTATTTATTTTTGGGACAGAGAGAGACAGAGCATGAACGGGGGAGGGGCAGAGAGAGAGGGAGACACAGAATCGGAAACAGGCTCCAGGCTCTGAGCCATCAGCCCAGAGCCCGACGCGGGCCTCGAACTCACGGACCGCGAGATCATGACCTGGCTGAAGTCCGACGCTTAACCGACTGGGCCACCCAGGCGCCCCAAAATGGACTATATTCTTAAAATGACATAGAATACAACAATGAAGATGAACAAACAACAACTATTCACCAAAACATGCATGAATCTCATAAAATAATGTAGAGAAAAATAAGCATACAATATTTATGTTGTGATGTTTATATAAAGGTTGGAAATGGCGATGTTTATATAAAGTTTAAAACTGAGCAAAGCTATACTTTTTGGGACACAATCATAGGAATTAACACACTTAAACAAAAACAATTAAACAAAGAAAACATGATCACAGGAGCCAAGATATAGTTACTTGAGCAGGGAGAACGTTGCGATCAAGGAGTAAACAGAAGGTATATCTGACACCTTTCTTTGTTTTTTTAAACTTGGGTAATGAATATATGAGTATTCCCTTTGAAATTATATTTAAACCTTACATATGTCTTATGTGTTTTTCTGAATATAAAAGTGAAAAAATTTTAAAAATCAGTAGCATGCCTAGTGCTGCCGAGTTGATAAGCAAAACACATTTCCTTTTATTGTCGATTTAATAGCTATGCTTCATTTCCTAGACTTGCTTACAGTTAAGGATGGGTGCGAAGCAGCATTCTAGCCAGTAGAATGTGAGTAGAAGTGACATGCAGGACTCTATGGCTTGGAGCATAAATATTTCCTATATGTGGTCCTCCATGTTTTTTTCTTGTTCAGCTGATATAATGGAAACAACATCTATTAAGATCTTCAAGGATACCATTTGATGTTGGCAGAGCCCCTAGCATCCTGAATGCACCTGTATGATTGTATGTAAGCAAGAAATAAGTATCTATTATGACTGAAACTTTAAATATTTTAGCCTACCCTAAGTAATACATATAATATCCAAAAATTTTCATACTATTAGAAGGACGAATACAGGTTTTATGTTTGCATAAAACTCTCTTAACACTTAATTTTTGTAGGCACTAAGATAATTTTGTTAACATTTATTTATTTTTGAGAGAGAGAGAGAGAGAACACAAGCAAAGGAGGGGCAAAGACAGAGGGAGGCAGAGAATCCCAAGCATGCTCTGCACTGTCAATGTGGAGCATTAGACATGGGGTTCAAACTCACAAACCCTGAGATCATAATCTGAGCCAAAATCAAGAGTCAGATGCTTAACCAACTTAACCACTCAGGTGCCCCAAAGATAATTATATTTTAATTCCCAATAAGTAAGGACAAGTCTCTGATTAGGTGTTTTAGAGATTTTTATTTACTATCCAGGATAATCTGTATCTATAATTCAGGTAAAGAAGCAGTAGTAACACAAGTTAGTGCAATAGGGAGAAGTTTGATCATTTTGTGATTTAAACAATGTTTACATTTCTTACTATGTTCTGATATAATTAAGGATTTAAATTCCTTTTTGTCCTGATCCATCATAGTCTCAGAGAGGACTTGTCTGATTAACTGTGAATTTGTTCATGTTTAATAAGAAAACACCAATTTATTCTGCCTCAGTAAGCTTTGGTAGCTTGTATCTTTCAAGCAATTTGTCCTTTTTATCTAAATTATCAAATTTATTGTCATAAAGTTGTTCATCCCATTCCTTTACTGACCATTTAATATCTGTAGTACCTGTAGTGATGACTCTCATTCCTGATATTGGTTATTTGTGTCAACCCATATTACTTTTGAATTAGTATGGCTAGAGTTTTATTAATTGTGCTGATCTTCTGAAAGAACCAGATTTTGGTTTTACTGATTTTCTCCACTGTTTTCTATGTTGTAATGCATTGATTTTCTCTCTTATTTTTTTATTATTTATGTCATTCTAATTACTTTGGGTTTCATTTTCTCTTCTTTTTCTAGTTTCTAAAGTTACATTGCAGTTACTGATTGTTCTTTTTTAACACGTGTATTTAATCCTATAAATTTCTCTTTATGTAATATTTTAGCTGCACACTTCAAATTTTGATATGCTGTTTCCATTTCATTCAGCTCATATTTTTAAATTCTCTTTTCAGCAATTTTAAGACTCATGGATTATATAAAATTTTTGTTGTTTCCAAATATTTATAAATTTTCCAGATCACTTTTTGTTTTTTTCATAATGTAGTTCTATTGTTGTCCGAAAACATATATTACACGACTTGAATAATTTTCAATTTATGAAAGCTTATTTTATGGGCCAGAAAATGGTCTACCTTGACAAATGGTTTATTGCACTTGAAAAGAATAGGTATTCTGCCATTGTTAGATGATATGCTCTACAAATATCTACTAAATCAAGCTGGTTGATAGTGCTGATCAATTCTTTTATACTCTTAATTTCTACTTGTCCTATTAATTATTGAGAGAAGGGTATTGAAATATATGATTATAATTGTGGGCCTTTGGTGTTATCACTTTTTGCTTGATATGTTTTGAATCTCTGTTATTAGGTACATAAACATTTAGGATTATTATATTCATTCTTCATGATTATGGAAATGACTTTCCTAATTTATGACAATAGCCTTTCTTCTAAAACCTCATTTTTCCCTAATATTAATATAGCCACTAAAGGCTTTTTGTGTGTGTGATTAGTGTTAGCATGGCATAACATTTTCTATCCTTTTATTTTTACCTTATTTAGATCTTTATATTGAGTGAGGTTTCTGCAGGTAGCATATAGTTGAGTCTTGCTTTTTTGTAAATCTGATCTCACAATCTTATTTTAATTGTGCTTAGACAATGTACATGTAATGTGTTTACTGATAGAGTTACATCTACACCTCCAATCTTGCTATTTGGTTTTTATTTTTTCCATATGTTCTATTTTCTCATTTCCTCATTTTCTTCCTTTTTCTTTTAAATTATGTGTTTTTTTAAATTTTTGTTTATTTTGAGAGAGAGAGAGTGAGTGTGTGCATGCAAGTGGGGGAGGGGCAGAGAGAGAGTGGGGGAGAGAGAGAATCTCAAGCAGGCTCCATATTGAAAGCACAGAGCCCAATGTGGGGCTTGAACTCACAACCTGTGAGATCATGACCTGAGCTGAAACCAAGAGTTGGATGCTTAACCAACTGGGCTACCTAGGCACCCCTAAAATTATGTTTTTAACGATTCCATTTAATCTCCTTTGTTGGCATATTAGAGTGCTCTGTTTTGTTGATTTAGTAGTTGCTTTAATGTTTATAATATGTAACTTTCATTTATCAAAATCTGCCTTCTGGTGATATTATGTGATTCTTGTATAGTCAAATATACAAAATATACTTCCATTTCCTCCCTCCTGGCTATTGTGCTATTTTGTCGCACATTTTATTTTATTTCCATATAGGTAATAAGCTCCACGATTCATTTTTTATTATTTTCTTTAGTCAATTATCTTTCAAATAAATTAACTAATATGAGACTTTTTTTATTGATGTTATTACTATTTCTGGTATTCCTCATGCTTTATGGAGATCTAGATTTATTTCCTATATCACTTTCTTCTGCCTAAAATAATTATTTTAATCTATAAGTACATTTTAATGAAGGTCTCTTGATGATGAAGTCTGTCAGTGTTTCCATGCTGAAAAATTCTGTTGCCCTCATGTTATCAAGATATTTCACTGGGTATAGAATTGATTGTTTGTTTTTTCTTTTGAGTACTTTAAAGATCTTGCTTGTTGTATGCTGGGTTGTATTGTGCTGACAAAAAAAATCTGCTGACATGCTTGTCTTTATTCCTCTGTGCATAATGCATTTTTCTTCCCTTACCCCTGGCTGTTTTTAAGATTTTTCTCTTTATCACTGGTTTGAGGCAACTTGATTGAGATGCATTGCTACAGAGTTTTAAAATTTTTTTCCCTCTTTTGTTTAGGGTTTATTTAACTAATTGGCTCTGTGGGTTTTCATCATCTTTGGACATTTTGGTACCATTATTCCTTCAAACTTTGTTTTGTTACCCTCTCCCTCTACTATATATATATTACATTACTTTAAGTAGATGTATATCAGGCTTCATAAAGTCTTTCTAGAAATCACTGATATTATATGTATTTTTCCCCCCAGGGGACTTTCCTGTGCATTTAATTTTTGATAGTTTCTGGTACTGTAATTTCAAGTACATTTATCTTTTCTTCTGCCATGTCTATTCTGCCATTAATCCCACATAGTTTTATTTTTTATTTCATATATTATACTTCTCATCTCTAGCATTTCATTAGAGGATTTTTAATATCTTTCCTGTCTCTACTTAACATATTCAGTTTTTCTCTAGCTTTTTGAACATATGGAATCAGTTATAATGGTATGTTAATGTCCCCATTTATTAATTATGTCAAATGTGACAATTCTGGATCAGTTTAGATTTATTGATTTTTCTACTCATTATGACTTACATTTTCCAGTTTCTTTGAATGCCTGGAAATTTGTTATTGGAAATAAATCATTGAGAATTTTACTTTTTTGTACTATAACTATTCATGACCTTTGTTCTGGAATGTGGTAAAAATATTTGGAAATGCCTGACCCTTTTGGATCTTTATTCTATAACTTACTTGGTTATACCAGGCCAGCCTTCAGTGTGAGGCTTTTTTTTCCCCATTCCTGATGCAAAAGCATCTTTTGTGTTCTACCCAATACCCTGTATATTGTGAGATTTTCTACCGTGGTTTGTGGGAACAGGGGCTATTATCATCCTGTGTGAATTCCAAGATCTTTCCCCCTAATCATTCCAGTGATCCTTTCCCTGCAGTTTCTTCATGTATGTGTACTGATCAGACTCAGCTGAACCTTCAATTGAAATTCTGTTCAGTTCCCTGTCAGTCTCCTCTTTCCATTTTTCTCTTGTCCAGTGTTTTTCCTGCATATTCTAGTTTCTTTGTCCTCCCCAGATTCCCATTTCACCTTTGGAAATTGTGGGATTCTGCCTGGCTTCTTTCTCCTTGAATGGAGTCCCAAAAACTCTCTGAGGCCATAGGGTGAGGCTATCTGAGGGCTTACAGTATGATTTCCCTTTCTCTCAGGGTTTGTTGCGCTTTGTTGTGGAATGCCTAACATCTTGAAAATGATTATTCAATATATTTTTTTGGTTTCTTCTTTGTTTTAGGTGAAAGGTAAAATCTTGTCTCTGTTATTACACATTGGGCCAGAGCAGAATGATAATTTATTTTTAATTGCCTGTTAGTTATAGATGCTTTTGCCCATATGATCTCTAGGAAACTAACACTTTCAAATTATACATCTTTTTGAGGGATGGTAATATTAGAAGTTAAAATTTTCCATGTATAATTTACATCTGTATTTAAGCATGAGAGACATCACTTCCTTCAGAATTTGAATAGTTCCATACCCGGACTATTAAACTGTCAATTCTGAGAAAACCACCTATCACCAATACACGAGAAGTCTATGCCATCTTTTGCAGACTGTGATTCATTTGGGACAATGCTCAGAGGTTATGTTGCTGTGGTTTAGGCATCAGCCCTGTTTTGTGGTCTGCCACTGTGCCTTTCCCAGTGCACAGCTGTAGTTCCTGATAAAAGTGGTTCTCACGTGGATTTACTGAGGCCGGGTCCAAGAACCCAGAGAAGGTTTCACAGGACCAGCCAAGATGGTCCTTGGCTTCTTGCAGGATGGATAAAATGCAAGGCAACAGGAAGTGAGTAAAGGGTTTTTTGAAGACATAGGGAAGGCAGATACAGACAGACCATCTTGGAGATATGGAAAGAAAAGGAGCATGAGTCTTGTCTTTGTCCAGGGCCTGGTGGGTGAGTTATTGAGGATTGTGGGTCCAGTGTACATGTCCTCTCAGGAATCCAGGAGCTAGATAGAACAAAGACAAAGACCTAGGTGTTTGTACCTGGAGTAAGAAGACCTTGGCGTTGAGAAGTCTAAAGCTGCTGGTCAGGAATACACATATGATAGCTTCACCTGGTCATTCTCACCTGGTCTTACCTTAGGTGTTCTCTGTTCTAAAGAAATCATTAACTTCGTGTCCCTGACAAGGATGCCATACACTATATGCATTCTGAGGCATGTGTAAAGTGGGGTGCAGGTCCTAACACGAAAAGAAGCAGGGAAAGAAGGAAAGAGCAGATTCTTATGGAGTCCTTCATTTTTCCTGTCTCATTACCTTCTATTTCATCTTTTAAATATGTTCTCCTTTGAAAGTAAATTCATAGCTCTTTGCAAAATAGTTTTTAAAATATGAAAAAAATTATAATTAGTAACCTTTTGGGGCACCTGGGTGGTTCAGTCAGTTAAGCCTCTGACTCTTGATTTCGGCTCAGGTCATGATCTCACCATTGATGAGTTCAAGCCCCGTGTCAGGGACCAGTGTGGAGCCTGTTTGGGATTCTCTCTCTCTTCCTCTCTCTTTGCCCCTGCGCTCTCTCTCTCTCTCTCTCTCTCTCAAAATAAATAAACTTAAAACAATTAGTAATCTGTTAAGGAACTAATTTTATCAAACATTTAAGACCTACCTTTCCCTTTCTCACTCTCACTCACCCTTTCAGCTTATAAACTAGAGAAGCTAACTTCAAGTCAAGCCAGAAAACAGATCTTCTTTCCATGAGATGTGTAACCTTATATAATCTAGGTTCACTGCCAGCCTCTCCCTTTAATTTTAGTTAGTTTATGCCATTAATGTTAAATTCTTCCCTAAACATATCTAACACAGAGGTCAATTATGTTACACTTTAATGAAATTATCTCAAGACCTCCTCGGTGTATTTTGGATCACCTGAAAATGATGGTTTTTAAAGTAAAAAAAAAAAAAAAATAGACATTTGTACCAAACATGTAAATACTTGACTAACCCAGACCGAAGTCACATGCATTTATCTTGAAAACAGAATTTCACAAAAAAGATTAACATTTTTTTCTTGTGAGTATTTTGGTGTACTTATTCATGACAGTTTTATATCTCAATTACATACTTTTAATTTTCCACTTGGAAGACACCTATTCTAAATAAAAATTTATTTTCATGACACTGTCCTCTGAATAGTATATTGAAAAAATCCAATTAACTTACACAAATTACAGTGCTCCAAGGGCATTCTTCTTTTTCAGAGGAGAAGACTATAAAAACAAAAATTAATACCCACAAATGAAAACATGGTTACACAGAGTTCTTTTTTTTTTTTTTCTGTTGATTTACCTCCCCTTACCAGCCCAAATTCTCATAGCACATTCTTATTTCTGTATTTCTAAAATTACTCACAAGTAATTTTCAGGTCTCTTTTTACCCCTTCCAAGCCCAAAGTTTGATAACTATTAGATAATGTATCTAGAAGGAAAAAAAAGTCATATCTGTTCCCCTCTAAGTTTTGCTATCCTTAGTGTAAGTCAATAATTCATTTCTAATATATTCTGGTTAGTGAAATTTATTTGTGCATGTTTGTTTCTAGTAATATCTTGAGCTATATAGTGTTTTTTTCAAGTAAATTTGTAATTATTGTGATTTTTTTCTTTTGTTTGGCATAAAAATCTATATATTTACATTAGGTCAAATGTGTTAATTATTTAATTAAATCTTAACTGTGCTTATTATTTATCTACTTAACCTATTGGTTTTATGAGACAGTTATGTTAAAATATTCCACTATGGAGGCGCTTGGGTGGCTCAGTCGGTTAAGCGTCTGACTTCAGCTCAGGTCATGATCTCATGGTTTGTGGGTTTGACCCCGTTGACAGCTCAGAGCCTGGAGCCTGCTTCGGATTCTGTTTCCTTCTCTCTCTGCCCCTCCCCAGCTCACACTCTGTCTCTCTCTCAAAAATAAATAAACATTAAACAATTAAAAAAAAATTCCAACATGTTTGTAGCTTTATCAATTTGTTCTTTCATTTTTAAAAGTTTTTGGTATATTTCAAAGTTATGTTGCTAGGTACTTAAAGATTCATGACTATGCTACCTTAGAGATTACTTCTTTGTGGAATTTGTTCTTCCCCTCCTGGTTATGCTTTCCACCTTCAATTTTATTTTGTCTGGCAATAATATTGTTTTGGCTACTTTTACTTAATGTCATTTCTGTGAATTAGTGCTAGGCAAGGAGAAAATTGTATATGCTCTGTCTTCCATCTCTATTCAAAATCTTTAGTAAGTTTTATTTATAATTCTCTCAGACTTTCAATGTGCGTAGTTCCGAAGAAGATCTTTTGTTTGATGGTTTTATTCTGAGAAGAAAGACACCTATTGGGATAGCTGAAAGTAAGCTAAACTGGAGGAGAGGAGGATGACATCACCATATAAGGGGAAATCATAGGTAAGGGAAATTTTCAATAATAATTTTCATTGGTGGTGTAGGCAGGAGGGGAGAGTCGTAAGGACACTGATTACGTATCTTTAAAAACATTTTGGTATGTTTGAATATTTGGCGTTTGATAATTTTCTCTCTCATTTATCACAAAACCCTCAGTAATATCTATACTTTACATCAATCTTTTAAAATGCCATATGCACATGTGTATATGTGTATCTTTTATTTTGATGATAAAGCTGAGATTCATCTCCTGTTAAAAATAGATACTGACTGTGGAGACCTACTCTTATTTGAGTCACAAAAATAAATAGGTTAGAAAAATGTCACAGTGTCTGACTTTTTATGTCCATGTTTATTTTTAAAAATCCATGGCCCACTGGAAAAAATAGATTTGAAATCTCAGATCAAAAATTTTTTTTAATGTTTTTTAATTTTTTTTTTTTTTTTTTGAGAGAAAGAGAGACAGAGCATGAGTAGGGGAAGGGCAGAGAGAGAGAGAGGGAGACACAGAATCTGAAGCAGGCTCTCGGCTCTGAGCTGTCGGCACAGAGCCCCACGCAAGGCTGGAACTCACAAACCATGAGATCACTACTTGAACCATGACTGAGCCACCCAGGCACCCCTGAAATCTCGGATCAAAATTAAAGCAAATGTGATTTTAATTCTCTATCACCCAATTCTTACTAAATCTTTCATTGTAATATTTACTTTCAAGTCTATTTTTTTTTTTTTAATATTTATTTTTGAGACAGAGAGAGAGCATGTCTCCCTCAGAGAGAGAGGGAGACACAGAATCTGAAACAGGCTCCAGGCTCTGAGCTGTCAGCACAGAGCCCGATGCGGGGCTCGAACTCACGGACTGCGAGATCATGACCTGAGCTGAAGTCAGTTGCCCAACCGACTGAGCCAGCCAGGCGCCCCAAGTCTACTTTGTTTTAAAGTTTTATTTATTTTGAGAGAGAGAGCATGAGCAAGAGAGGGCAGAGAAAGAGAGAGAAAGAGAATCCCAAGCAGGCTCTGCACTGACAGTGCAGCCCTCATGTAGGGCTTGACCTCACAAACTATGAGATCATGACCTGAGCTGAAATCAAGAGTTGAAGGCTTAACTGACTGAGCTACCTAGGTGCTCCTAGAGTCTACTTTAAGTATACTCTTCAGGAATCTAAGACAACACCAAGCATAGTGATAGATAAATGCTGTATTGATTCTTTTATATATAATGATACTATCTTGAATTTTAGATTGTGGGCCAAATGATATAATGTGCACAGACACATTTACATAATCGATCCATATTTTCTCTTTGAACTTTAAAATGACCCATGCTGAGACAGAGAGGAAAAGCTATTTGGCACATTTTGAGATGAGGTTAATGAGTGCAATTGTTAAGCATTGTACCAGAAGTTGCCTACTAGCCACATAGTGAAGCCAAATCTCAAAACAATTTTTTCCTAACACTCAGAATTCTTTCTTTCTTTTTTTCTTTTTTTTTTTCTTTTTCTTTTTCTTTTTATTTTTTTTTCAGAATTCTTTCTTTCATCACGTAATTACTCTTCATTGAGTTAGCATTAAAATACAAGTAAAAAGTTTCTAATATTCATAAAAAACAAAAGCACATTTAGTGAGAACAATGTAGGAAACCAGAAAATTTTACATTAATACAGCTCATATGTTTTTGAAGACTAAAGCTGCTTTTTATTCTTTTGACTCTACCATTTGTGAGTTTACTTAGACTCATAACTCTGGTCAAAAATCAAGTTATTTTCATGGTCATGAAATGATATTTGCTTTCATCTTCCTATGGCTCTATCTGCATATAACTTGCAGGGGAGTGCTCACAACACAATGTATATTAAATCATCAGACATAATACCCTACAAATAACCTATGAAAATGATAATGACTATTCCTAATTAGCTAATCATTGAGCTGTAATTACTCCAAGATAAATTAGACTATGAGTATTAAAGAAAAGTTGTGAAGTGCTTGTGACACAGTTTTTTTGTTTTGTGTTTTTAATTCACTACATTCAGCTAAGAAGGACAGACTAGGTTTAATTTGCCCCTTATTCTGTTTGCATAAAGAAAGCAAATCAGAATTTTCAAAACCTAACCTGAAAAGTGCAGTTGAAGATTTGATTTCAGAACAGCTTTCTTTATGTTGAAGTACTATTTATCACCGTCAGTTTTTACCCCACTTGTTTTAATCATGCTATATTTCACATGGAAGACATTCATGATTACCTTTGAAAGAACACAAATCTGTTGTTTTCAAAAAAAGGCAAATGGAGCTCTTAAACCTAAGATGGTGGTTTTGGAAAAGATCAACCAAAACATATGATCACATTATATTTAAATGATTGACAGCTTGGTATTTGGAATTTATGTCACAAATGGTATTGTATGTAATTATATTAATTAGCCTAATAAAAATCAAAAAGTGACATCAAGTACTCATATTATGAAAAATATTCTTGCTATATTCCCTTCATTTGCATGCATAATTAGAAGATTTAGGTGACACTCTATTGTGACATCTGCCAGTTAACATAAAAGGTAATATAAAATGAATACGTTAAGCACATGAAAATGGGTATACCTTTCAATGCCTTAAAAATTAATTTAGAAGAATCCAAGTTAAATTATAGTAACCAACATGAATCATATAATCGGGGGATGCTGGACCACTTAAAGACATGACCTTATTTGTATAGATTCTCCCTAATTGTATTCTCTGTGTCCATATAATTTTTGGCAACTTTAATTTAGATTTCTGTCTTGCTTAAGATTTAACTCTCAAGTAATTATGCTTTATAACACATTTGGGTCCTTAAATTTGAATGGGTTCAGCATAGTAGATTAGTTCATGCTAGATTCATCTCACCAATGTATTAGAAGCTTTCCATTCTGACATCAAGTGAAAGAAACTTTAAATGATGATGAACTTAGAATTTTAATAGACTGTAATTAATCTTCTGTAGCTTTTTTGTAAATGTGAATACAATATATCTGCTTTCTATCCTAATTATAATATTGGTTACAACAGTGTAATTTGTCATGCAAAACAGCTTTTACATTACACAAAATCAAAGTTGTACAGTTGGTAGAAGTTTACCAGTTTTGCATACTAACACATAACAAATACTCTAAGAAGTTCTGCAGAAGCCTTCTATTCTTGCAAATCTAAAGATGTCCCTTTGAATTCAGCAAAGACTCTTACACTCTTATCCTTTTACACTCTCAAATATTCCTGTTTCCAAGGATAAAAAGAGGGCAGAATACAAGGCCAAATGAGAATGGTATCATTCTCTTGGGCTTGGTTTTTCAATACATTTGAAGGACATATTCTGTTTTGTCTGCTAAGTCAAATAAAAAAAAGTCAGCCTTTCAGAAGGATACATTGGTTACATTCTCACACCCTAAATCAACCTTTGTTTGTCACAAGGAGACAGACATCTCATCTAATATTGGAATTCTTCTAAATATTCTTCAACTTAACCTAGCAAAGTCAGTATCTATATCTTGACATAGCTGGAGTTAGCCCAAGCTCTTGAGATGCTAGTTTAAGGCCTTTCAAATTCTCAGTATAGCCCTTAAAGCCTGCATTTATTTGTTCAAAAATATTTATTGTCTGTCTGTAATGTGCATGGCTCTTGCTAGGAGATGAATGAGCCACAGTGAACATGTATATATTAGGCTGACCTGACAGAGCTTGCAGTTTGTTGAAGATAGATATAAAAATGCCTACCAAAACAAATGTAGTATTACAAATGATAATAAATGTCATTAACAAAGAAATAAGAGAGGCTAAAGGGAACTAGGAAGGATTTTTATAGAAGACATATTCAATCTTAAAACTGAGTGGTGAGAAAAATTAGCCAGGAATACAGAATAAAGAATATTCCAGGGAGTAAGCACAACATGAACTCCTTTTGACATCTGATATCTCTACAACTGTTGGGATGACCACGCCACCACAGGGATTGTATTTTGTTTTAAATGTGCTGCAGTGTCATGCTTCCAATATTTGATCAAATTGAACAAACATTGCTTCATTGTTTCTATCTATATAGGATTCTGTGTGTTGAGCAGATTGGAGATAGGACAGTTTGAAATATTTGACACTTAACACAAATGAAGAAGCGTGGAAATATTAAGTTCCTTTATATTTTAAGGTCATTGTCACATTTTTTTGCACTTTTGTCCTCTGATATGTTCTAGCATACTGACTTGTATTGGAACTGCATCCTGAAGTTTGGGATAGACAAAATAACACTGAAAGCACACATTTATTTTTATTCCTTGAATGAAAAGAAAGCAGTGATAGTAAAGCATATGTGCTTTATTATTGGAATCAAATTGGTCATGGACAACTCATCTGGAGCGAGCTTAAAAAAAACATTGGTGTTATGTAACTGTGCAAAGAAAACACACGCTAGAAATGAGTCTAAGAATGAAGCTGGAGGCTTGTTTCAGAGGCTAGAATCTAGAGAAGAATCCATGTTTTTTCTTGCCAAATTTAATTCTAATTCTTTAATATAATTTATAGAGACTGACCTAGCCCTAATAGTTTAAGTATAATATAAATGTACTTTAAATGTTGATTTTAACAGAATACAACAAAAATTATTGTCAAAAAAACCAAAATGGTCCTTGGGACACAGAATATTTCTACTCAGTTAAGTATTCTATGTCCTTAATTTTTAGATGTGTCAATCCCAACTGGGTATCTTATTTTTCCATTTGGGTTTGTAAGTGTTCAGTGTGTTACTACAAATACTGATGGAAGAACTATACAAATCACAACTTGTAATCCTATGTCGTGTTTATTTTTCAGAAGTGAAATAACTTTATCACCATTCTTCATAACATTTTTTAAAAAAGCCTTATTGGCTTAAATTATTGCCAGCTAGATGGCACCATCCCCACCTCAAGTTGCTTTTCAAGAAGTTGACTTACATGAATGTGTTGGCTTAGAGAATCATGCTGATGGTGGTGCTGGTGTATAAATTCATCCAGAGCTGATGTCCTCCCTAAAGGCCTCTTGAGTCACTACTCTGGCCATAAAGTTGCTATTATTAGATGCCAGTTGGCACTTCCTACCTCCTTGTAATTTTCTTATGACTATAAAGCAGCATGGGAGTGGGATCCTTCTGTTGGTGGCAATCCACTTTGCATGGGGTAATGCAAGCCCAAGAACATCTCTTTGTGAACACCATGCTTTATGTCTGCACCAGAGGGTTCTAGTATTTGTCCTCATCCTCTGGCTCTACATTTGAAATTTGGTTTAACCTGTTACAGAATATAATTAAAATCATTAATTTCTGTATCTTTTATTGTTACTTGGCGCCCAGGAAGAGACAAACGACATGCACTCTGGCAATCAGTAAAGACTGTTCATTCTGCACTGGTGCCGGCCCAGCAGAATCACCTCCAAAAGCTGAGCCCCCAGCCCTGGCGCTGGCCTACTTTATGCCTGGCCAGCTTCTGGGAACTTGGAAGCTTTCCATCGGCTGCACAGGTGGGCGGGATTGCAGGGACTCAAGGGAAAAAAAAAAAAAAGGGTGGGGGTTGCGCTATGTGGGCAGTCGGCTAATCGAGGCAAGCAAGAGTATAGAAGCCAACATCATGCAAAGGGAGTATCCAGCCTAGCCTCCAACATCTGGCTGGTTCTTTTTTATCTGTTTTTGTCAGCTTTCCTTCTCATCATGTATTTGTGTATTTCTTTATTTTTTAGTTTATTAACACAAAATTTTCATATGCATTGAAGTTAATTTGGTCCATACTGGAACATAAAGTTAGAAGTGTAGAAGCTATGTTTTTTTACTTATTATTTTTTATAAGGTCAGGTATAGAATATTATGTGCAAAAGAGAATTCATTGTTTTACAACATGCTTCTGTTTACTGAGTAGGTCATTTGAAAGCAAGCCTTACTATTTCTAAATAATAATAAACAAAATTTAGGAAAAGCATTTGTTTTTAATTTATTCTCAAGTTATTTAACATTCAGTGTAGTCTTGGCTTCAGAAGTAGAACCCAGTGATTCATCTCTTATATATGACACTGAGTGCTCGTCCCAACAAGTGCCCTCCTTAATGCCCATCACCCCTTTTCCCCACCACCATCAACCCTCGGTTTGTTCTCTGTTTTTAAGAGTCTCTTATGGTTTGCCTCTCTCTCTCTCTCTATTTTTATCACATTTTAGTATTCAGCTTATGTTCTAAGAACTTTGCAATGAATGTCTAAGTCAATTTCTCTTCTTCCTTTTCTTCTCTTTGTTCTAGTTCTAATAAATGGTACCTTTGCTACTCTCTGGCAAAGATATAGCTGATGTGCTTTAGGTAATATCTACTCAGTTAAAGCCTGAAATGCATTCCTTTAGGCTTATAAATTCTTCAAAGTTAAATGTATTTTAACCAAGTTCTTCTGCTTATTTCAGTTTAATCCTCTAAATATTCATTTAATCTGTCATATAAAAAAGCCACAATTTTAAATACTTTTATTAATTATCCACAGATGAATATTGTTTACATAGCAATAAGTACTTTAAAAATAAAGATTAAGTGATTAAATATATTGCTGTAAATAATAGTAGCCATGAGCAGCAGTGTAAAATGTCAACACCGGAAATTAATAGTATAACAAAGAAATAGGGTCTGATATTGCATTCATTTTTTCATCATTTGGCATTCCATAATTTGCTTTCTTTTTTTTTTAATTTTTTAATGTTTATTTATTTTTTGAGAGAGAGAGAAAAACAAAGTGTGAGCCAGGGATAGTCAGAGGGAGAGGGAGACACAGAATCTGAAGCAGGCTCCAGGCTCTGAGCTGTCAGAACAGACCCCGATGTGAGGCTTGAACCCACAAACTGTGAGATCATGACCTGGGCTGAAGTCGGATGTTTAACTGACTGAGCCACCCAGGCACCCCCCAGAATTTACTTTCAATAAGATCCCTCATGATTTCTTTCTAATATATATATTTTTTCTCTTATGGTAAAATGTCCATAAGTATTTCAAATATGAGCAAATAGCTAAAATAGCATTTGCAATGTCACTTCAAATAATATTCAGATATACCAATTGATCTCTAACACTTTAAAATGTTTATACATACTGAAAATTCATTTTATTTATTAGTTATTAGAACCATGTCACTCTAGTGGGAAGGAATATTTCAGGTAAATTCATTTACAAAAATCTTTAGAAAAATAACACAAGTTTTAAGAATTTTCCTGAAGTGAAACAAAATGAAAAGGAAATTATCTACACTGCTTACATCACCCTCATGAACTCAGTGTGCTTATGCAAGTAGGAAGATGATTCCAAAATCTCAACTCTATCTTGTACCTAAAGAATGGTGAATTACTTTAAATAAATCAATAGTCTAAAGGAAATTGTTGCCACACTGGAATAGATTCCATCATTCCACATTTATCATTTGATTTATTGAGACATCTCTGGGATAAATATGTGCATCCATCTCACTTGTCATGTCAGCTTTAAAAATATATCTCAGACCTCTTTGCACAAGAAAACAATTTGCTGACTCATCAAAAACATTAATCAAAGCTCATAAGAATTTGTAGTTTATATTTCTGTAGAATTTACTAAGTGATTTTGTATTTATTTCCTCCATTGATTATACTAACAGCACTAAGAAGTCAGTCAGGCAAACACATTATACTTATTTTTGCATATTTAAACTTAACCACAGAAACATTAGTGATTTGCCTAAGGCACAGCTAGCAACTAGCTGATTTGGGATTTGAAGCCAAATTTTCTGAATAAATTGAATGATGTTTATTCTATTCACCTCACAAAAGCTAAGTTTCTATCATGAATGCTTTATCTACAAATTAATACCCCATTTTATAACAAAGCTTTACATTTATATCTCTTTTGGAGATTCCTCATTTACTTTGAAGTACCACTAAATTGTCCAAGCTTAGGGATGTCCTGACCAAATGGTTAGTTTTAAGCAATATTACATTAAAATAATTTGCTGGAATACACCATTTTCCCTATCACTGGTAACAATGTAGAATCCCCAAACAACATCAAAACAATAAATAAAAATGAAATGAGAGAGGGGGGAGAGAAAACATCTTACAATTTGTTTAGTTAGAATAGTTTGTGAGAAAGATTATAATATTAATCAAGATTATAATAAATGTTAAATCTATTTGTAGTTTCTAGTTGGTGAGAAATATAGTTGAACATCGATAAGGGGCTAAAAGGTCCATCAGGGCCTACTGCCCAGAGAGATGAGTACAGGCTGACAGGAGAGGAAAGCCTATCTTGGAAATCCATATTGAGGTTGCCTTTATATTATTATAATTGTTGATCATATGTGACAAAAATACGCACTGCCTCTGGTTTGTTAGCTTCCAACTTTGAAAATGTCTAGGGCTACAGCTATACTTCAGTAGTGCAGAGAGCATTAGTAGTGAGTTTCTCACCTGCAGTCACATCCTGCACCCTTTGACTAAATGTGTATATTGTGAATTAGAGATTCTATTATCCAATAGATATGAACAAAATAACCCCAAAGACTTGTAAGAACCCATGCAGTAAGGCAAAGTGGGACATGTTTAAAATTATTCTGATCTTCAATTTTTGTTGCTGTTTTTAGTCAAAACTATACCAGCTTCGAGTGATGGATGTTGGTCATTTTACTCATGATCATCTTCTTATTTCATTTTTTTTTTTAATTTAAAACACTCCCACTATCCCCATTCTATCCACTGAATGTAGCCATTATATGGAAACATTTGAAACCAATTCTCATTAATCATGCTTTTCTACCATGATTTCAGTGAGTAATTTGTATCTATGTGCTAATAGTCTTAAAAGAAACTCATTTTCCCTCTGTGTAGTCCAATGCAGAAAACTTGATCATGAATAAATATCAGCTCTAACTCACCATGTTCCATAATACATGTATTGAGGGATTTCTTCATGATGGTTTAATTTTTAAGAGCCCCTTATTTATTTATATATTAGGCAATTCCAACTAGGAATTTAATTTATTTTATATTTGCAGCTATTTTCACATACATGCTTTTCCATCAAGAAAATTTAACTTCATGAAAAGTCCTTTCTTTTCATTTCTCTTAGGCTATTGAGATATAGCAGCTAATTCCTCAATATCTAGAGCCACTAGAAATAATTATTTAGAGCTTTTTAAAAAAACACATACTTTAAAAAATTATAAATGGGTATGCTTAAAAATTATTATCTTATTGAGCGGATATGGAATTTAATACACTTTTTGTATTAAATAAAACAAGAAATAGAAGTTCAAACAAAAAATTGTATATTGGTACAATTATATTTTGGAATCTAAAATTTCTCTGTGCAGGCAATAATGTGGAAGTTGGTTAAAGTATTTTTAAGTTTTATTGTTAACATTTATTTATTTTTGAGAGAGCATGATCAGGGGAGTGGCACCGAGAGAGGGAGACAGAATCTGAAGCAGGGTCCAGGCTCTGAGCTGTCAGCACAAGCCGGATGCAGGGCTCAAACCCACAGACTACAAGATCATGACCTGAGCCGAAGTCGAACACTTAACTGACTGAGCCATGCAGGCACCTGGGTTAAAGCATTTTAAATAACTTCAGCTGATCATAGTATTTCTTGTTTTTTGTTCTTCTATGAGAGGCAGTTCTTAAATTGTACTCAATATTTTTTTTTCCTTTCTGTGGGGGAAGACACTATAAGTAATTAGAGGATTTACAGGAGCTATAATTTTAGACTGGGCAATTTACTAGTATAGGTACTATTCTTCTTTATATGTGCTGCTGAAGCGAGCACAGTACTATTCTTCTTTATTCACAATTAAACCGCTGCCAGCTTTGTGTCCAAGAAAATTTGATTTCTTTAATCAAGGAAAAAAGTAAGAAATTCATCTCTTTCCTCTCTGTGCCATAGTAAAGACTTTGATAATTTTTGCAGTAAAACAAAAACAAAAGTAACTTTGTTAAACTTCATTTGCAAAGTATATTTGCTCTTGGAAACCAAGTTAAAAATGACAACAGCAGTAAAACCACTAGCACTTTGTGGGAAAACCAGTCCATGGAAAAAGCTTTGAAGAATACTAAATAAGTCTCTATGAATAATTAAAGTGTGTTAATATGGACACAGACTTAAGACCTGTTAGTAAAAGTCCTGGTTTAGTTAAAGTTTGAGGACTTTTTCTAGCTCAGGAATGTCCTGGGGGTGGGAGAGATGGCCATATACTGGGGGAAAAATGCCTAAAAGTGTCCTTGTGACATATGCTTACATTGATATCTAAGAAGATTATGTTCCATGTTGGGACTTATTAAAATTTATCACTAGGAATTATGGATTCTTGAGAATAAGAGTGGTCAGTGTATTATTGTTCTAGACACATTGTCTTCTTAGTCTGATGCCAACATACACAAAACTTGAAAAACTAAAGCAAGATATTGATTCAAAGACAGCTCCAATAAGATATCAATGTAGACAAAGATGACAGCTCCAATGTTCTTCCATTTTCATGCAAAAGTAGAACAGATACTTAGTTTAAAGAAGAGATATATTCAGGATTTTGGATTGAGCTTGTTTTTTTTTTTTTTTTGAAAAAAAAATTTTACGTGTATTTAGCTTTGAGAGAGACAGAGACAGAGCATGAGCAGAGATGGGGTAGAGAGAGAGAGGAGGGAGACACAGAATTCCAAGCAGTGTCCAGACTCTGAGCTGTCAGCACAGAGCTGACATGGGGCTCTAACTCAGGAACAGTGAAATCATGACCTGAGCTGAAGCCAGAAGATTAACTGACTGAGCCACCCAGGCATGCCGCCCCCTCTTTTATTTATTTATTTATTTATTTTTTGGATTGAGCTTGTTTTTGGAAGGCTGCAATTCAGACTTCATAACCCTCTCCACTGGGCATTGTATTAAGGAAGTTGTTTAAAAGGAGAGCATATTGTAGTCAATATATATGGAACCATAAAGACCTCAAATAGCCAAAACAGCAACCCTGTGAAACCAGAGTAAAGTCGGAAGCACTGCACTTGTTGATTTCAAACTACCTTACAAAGCTGTAGTGATCACAGTAACACTACCGGAAACACTGACCAATGGAACAGAATTGAGAGCCGCCAAATAAACCCATTAATATGTGGCCAATTAATTTATGACAAAGGAGCCAAGACTATATAATGGTGAAATGACAGTCTCTTTGTAAATGGTGTTGAGAATATTGGGTATCCACATGCAAAGGAATGAAACTGGATGTTCAGCTCACACCATATGCAAAACTCAACTCCAAATAGATTACATATTTGAATGCAAGACCTGAAATAATAAAACTCCTAGAAGAAAACATTAAGAGTAAGCTCGTTGACACTGGTTTTGACAATTATTATTATTTTTTTTTAGATTTGACATCAAAAACAAAGGCAAAAAAAGAAAAAATAAATGAGACTATATCAAACTAACAAACTTCTACAAAACAATGAAAATTCAGCAAAATGAAAAGGTAACCTATGGAATGGGAGAAAATATTTGCAAACCACATATGGATAAAAGGTTAGCATACAAAATACAGAAGGAACTCAAACAACTCAATAGACAATTAAAAAAATTAATCCAATTAAAAATGAGCTACAGACCTGGCCAGATACTTTCCCAAAAAGACATACAAATCCTAATACTTACACGAAGAGATGCTAAACATTGCTATTCATCAAAGAAATGCAAATCAAAACTGCAATGAGCTATTACCTCACACCTGTTAGGATGTCTTTTATCAAAAAGACAAAATATAACAGGCATTGGCAAGGATGTGGAGGAAAGGGAATCCTTGTAGACTCTTGGTGGGAATGTAAACTGGTGTAGCCAGTATGGAAAACAGTATGGAGTTTCCTCAAGAGATTAAAAATAAAACCACCATATGATCCGGTAATTTCAGTTGTATGTATATATCCAAAAGGGACTAAATCACTATCTCTAAGAAATATCTGTACTCTCATGTTCCTTGTAGCATTATTCATAATTACCAAAGTTGGAAACAACCTTAATGTCTGTAAATGGATGATGGGTAAAGAAAATATGAGGTAGGTATATGATAGATCAATCAATCAATAGATAGATAGATACATAAGTAGATAGACAGATAGATAAGTAGATAGATAGATGATAAGTAGATGGATGGATAGATAGATAGATAGATAGATAGATAGATAGAATGGACCATATTATTCAGCCTTCAAAAGGAAGGAATTTCTATTTGTGACAACATGAATGAAGCTGGAAGGCATTATGCTGAGTGAAATTAGTCAGAGAAAGACAAGTACTGTGTGGTATCACTTGTATGTGGACTTTGAAAAAAAATTGAACTCTTAGAAGCGAAGAGTAGAATGGTAGAAAGAGTAGCTCATATCTAGTACTAGGATGTTGGGGGAAATAAGGCCTGTAAAAAGGGTATAGACATTCAGTTACAAGATGAATAGGTTTGAGGATCTAATATATAACAGTGAATATAATTGATAATACTGTATTAGATAATGGAGATTTGCTAAGAGAGTAGAACTGAAGTGTTCTGACCAAACAAAAATAAACAAAAACCAAAATAAAACGGGGATAAATATATGAGGTGATTGATGTATGGATAAACTTAACGGTAGGAGGCCTTTCACAATGCATACATATACATTAAATCATCACATTGTATACATTAAATATACATATATGTTATAATTTTGGAGCACTTGGGTGGCTCAGTCAGTTAAGCGTCCGACTTCAGCTCAGATCATGATCTCACGGTTTGTGAGTTAGAGTTCCATGTTGGACTCTGTGCTGACAGCTCTGAACCTGGAGCCTGCTTCAGATTCTGTGTCTCCCTCTCTCTCTCTGCCCCTCCCCTGCTTGTGCTCTGTCTCTCTCAAAAATAAATAAACATTAAAATTTTTTTGAAAATTAAAAAATATATTATAATTTATTCAATTATACCTCAGTAGGGTGGAAAAAAACAAACAGAATTTTATGCCACAACCAAGTGGAATTTATCTAGAAAATACAAGGATGGTTTAACATTTGAAATTCAATTAATACAACACACTTTATCAGTAAAGAATAAAATGAGGTGATCATGTCAGTAGACAGAAGAATATCAACTGACAAAATCTAACAGTTTAATGATTAAAAACACTTAACAAAATTGGAAAAGAAGAAAGCTTCCTCAACCAGTTAAAAGGTATCAATGAAAAACCCACCACTCAAATTATATTTAATGGTAAAAGACAGAATTATTTCTTATAAGATTAAGAAGAAACAAATGTGCATTCTTGCCACTACTTTTCAACACTATACTGAAGATTCTGCAAGAAATTAAAATAAAAGCACTGAAATTGGGGAGGAAGAAATAATGCTTTTTGCAGATGACATAATCTTATACTGAGAAAACCTAAAGAATTAACTAAAAACCTATTAGCATTAACAAATGAGTTCAGCAAGTTTTCAGGCTACCCCACAAACATATATATACATCTATATGCATATATATATACACTTATATAAGATAATTACATATATTTATATATAATAGTTATTTATACATTTATATATTTATTTTAATATAATATATATTTATATAATATAAATATATACATATTTATGACTATGTTTTCTACATATTTGAATGATAATCTGAAATGAAATTAAGAAAAGCAATTCACTTAAACAGCATCAAAAAAAACCACCCAAAATCCTTGGGAATAATTTTTTAAGTGCAAAACTGTTATTCTAAAAACTAGAAAACTTTGTTGTTGGAAAATAAAAATCTAAATAAATGGAAAGGCATCTCATGTTAATGAATCAGAAGAATCACTATTGTTTAGATAGCAATACTCTCCAAGGTGATCAACAGATTCAGTACAATCCCTGTTCAAATTCCAGCCATTTTTGCAGAAGCTGATCCTAAGAACTCATATGAAAACGCGAGGAACCCAAAATTCTCAAGACAGTCTTGAAAAAGAACATATTAGAGGTACTCATACTTAATGGCTTTAAAACTTACTCCAAAACCACAGGAATCAAATAGAAGAGGTACCGGCAAAAAGGCAGACATAAATCAGTAAAATAGAATTAATCCTCCTGAAATGGTCTTCTACATTTATGGTTTATGGATTGTCACAATGAGTCCAAAACAACGTAAAGTGGTAAGAATGGTCTTTTGAACAAATTGTGCTAGAACAACTGGATATCCACATATAGAAGAATAAAATTCCTTAAACCATACATAAAAATTAATTTAAATGGGTAATAGGCATAAATTTAAGAGTCCAAACTATAAACTTCTTAAAAGAATACATAGGATTCCATACAAATTTTAGGATTATTTGTTATAGGTCTGTGAAAAATGCTGGTGTTATTTTGATAAGGATTGCACTGAATATGTAGATTGCTTTGGGTAGTATCAACATTTTAACAATATTTGTTCTTCCTATCCAGGAGCATGGAATCTTTTTCCATTTTTTGGTGTCTTCTTCAATTTCTTTCATAAGCTTTCTATAGTTTTCAGCATATAGATTTTTCACCTCTCTGGTTAGATTTATTCCTAGGTATTTTATGGTTTTTTGTGCAACTGTATATGGGATCGATTCCTTGATTTCTCTCTCTGTCGTTTCATTGTTGGTGTATAGGAATGCAACTGATTTCTGTGCACTGATTTTATATCCTGCAACTTTGCTGAATTCATGAATCAGTTCTAGGAGTTTTTTGGTGGAATCTTTTCGGTTTTCCATATAAAGTATCATGTCATCGGCATAGAGTGAAAGTTTGACCTCCTCCTGGCCGATTTGGATGCTTTTTATTTCTTTGTGTTGTCTGATTGCAGAGGCTAAGACTTCCAATACTATGTTGAAAACAGTGGTGAGAGTGGCCATCTCTGTCTTGTTCCTGACCTTAGGGGGAAAGCTCTCAGTTTTTCCCCATTGAGGATGATATTAGTGTTAGGTCGTTGATATGTGGCTTTTCTGATCTTGAGGTATGCTCCTTATATCCCTACTTTCTTGAGGTTTTTTTTTATCAAGAAAGGATGCTCTATTTTGTCAAATGCTTTGTCTGCATCTGTTGAGAGGATCCTATGGTTCTTGTCCTTTCTTTTATTGATGTGATGAATCACGCTAATTGTTTTGTGGATATTGAACCAGCCCTGTGTCCCAGGTATAAATCCCACTTGGTTGTGATGAATAAGCTATCTTGAAGAAGAACACCAAAGCAGGAGGCATCACAATCCCAGACTTCAAGCTATACTACAAAGCTGTAATCATCAAGACAGTATGGTACTAGCACAAGAACAGACACTCAGATCAATGGAACAGAATACAAAACTCAGAAATGGACCCACAAATGTATGGCCAACTAATCTTTGACAAAGTGGGAAAGAATACCCAATGGAATAAAGACAGTCTCTTCAGCAAGTGGTGCTGGGAAAACTGGACAGCAACATGCAGAAGAATGAACCTGGACCACTTTCTTACACCATACACAAAAATAAACTTAAACTGGATGAAAGACCTCAATGTAAGACAGGAAGCCATCAAAATCCTCGAGAAGAAAGCAGGCAAAAACCTCTTTGATCTTGGCCGCAGCAACTTCTTACTCAACACATCTCTGGAGGCAAGGGAAACAAAAGCAAAAATGAACTACTGGGACTTCATCAAAATAAAAAGCTTCTGCATGGGGAAGGAAACAATCAGCAAAACTAAAAGGCAACCGACAGAATGGGACAAGATATTTGCAAATGACATATCAGATAAAGGGTCAGCATCCAAAATCTATAAAGGACTTATCAAACTCAACACTCCCCCAAAAAAAGAATCCAGTGAAGAAATGAGCAAAAAACATGAATAGACACTTCTCCAAAGAAGACATCCAGATGGTCAACTGACACATGAAAAAATGCTCAACATCACTCATCATCAGGGAAATATAAATCAAAACCACAATGAGATACCACCTCACACCTGTCAGAATGGCTAACGTTAACAACTCAGGCAACAACAGATGTTGGCGAGGATGTGGAGAAAGAGGATCTCTTTTGCATTGTTGGTGGGAATGCAAGCTGGTGCAGCCACTCTGGAAAACAGTATGGAGGTTCCTCAAAAAACTAAAAATAGAACTTCCCTATGATCCAGCATTTGCACTACTAGGCATTTATCCATGGGATACAGGTGTGCTGTTTCGAAGGGACACGTGCATCCCAATGTTTATAGCAGCACTATCAACAATAGCCAAAGTATGGAAAGAGCCCAAATGTCCATCGATGGATGAATGGATAGAGAAGTTGTGGTATATATATATACAATGGAGAATTACTCGGCAATCAAAAAGAATGAAATCTTGCCATTTGTAAATACATGGATGGAACTGGAGGGTATTATGCTAAGTGAAATTAGTCAGTCAGATAAAGACAAAAATCCTATGACTTCACTCATATGAGGACTTTAAGAGAAAAAACAGATGAACATAAGGGAAGGGAAACAAAAATGATATAAAAACAGGAGGGGGACAAAACAGAAGAGACTCAAATATAGAGAACAAACTGAGGGTTACTGGAGGGGTTGTGGGAGAGGGTATGGGCTAAATGGGTAAGTGGCACTAAAGAATCTACTCCTGAAATCATTGTTGCACTATATGCTAACTAAATTAGATGTAAATTTAAAAAAAAATAAAAAATAAAACAAGTTAAAAAAAAAGAATACATAGGAATAAGTCTTCATGATCTTGGGTTAGGCCAACCTTTCTTATATATGACACTAAAACCACAAGCAATTAAAGAAAATTTCATAAACTGTGCCTCATAAAAACTTTTAAAAACCTCACAATATTATGCTGGTGTGATGTTATCAAGTAATTTAACAGCCAAGCCACAGAATTGGAGACAATATTTGCAAATCATTATGTCTGATAAGAAACTTGTACCCCAAATATATAAAACTCCTACAATTAATAATAAAAAGATGAACAAACCGATTTAAAAGTGGACAAAAGTTAAAATAGGTTTCACCAACAAAAACATAGAAATGGCAATACCACTTGAAGAAAGGCCATTAGGCACATGATAATCAAAACCACAAGACAGATCACTTCACATCTGCTAGGATGGTTATAGTGAAATGTTCAAGTAACTTTTTAGCTAGAATGGAGAAATTGAAACCCTCATACATAGACAGTAGGAGTGTCATCTGATACATATGCTTTGGAAAATGTTGGGAGTTGCTCATAATGTTAAGCATAGAATTACCACATGATCCAGCAATTCCATTCCTGGATATAAATCCAAGAGAAATGAAATCATATGACTATACGAAAACTTGTGAGTATTCATAGCAGCATTATTCTCAATAGTCAATAAGTGGAAATGTCCAAATAAATGGATAAATAGTGTATTACAACCATATGGACAAACATCAGTATTAAATTCAAATGGAAAAGTGAGAAAAAGGTTTCACATAATTTAGGCTATGAAAGGAAGGATTATATCTTAAAATCAGGACATACAGCTTAAAGAGAAGCAACATTCTCTGTGAAAGAGAAGAACTCTCTGTTTTCCACAATTCTCACCAACAAATGCATAGTTTCAAATGATAAAGTCTTGTATATAAAGGTCACAGAAGAACTATTAGGAGCATAACTGTCTCCCGTCAGACCCAACCTTAGATAGATACTTAAGGTTGGAGTAGTCCCTTGTGTATCTTCTTTATTTTTACTATTCTTTAAATTAACTTTTTAACATTTATTTTTGAGAGGGAGCACAGCAGGGGGAGGGGCAGAGAGAGAGGGAGACAGAATCTGAAGCAGGCTCCAGGCTCTGAGCTCTGAGCTTTCAGCACAACGCTAGACACAGGGCGGGGCTCAAACCCACCAACTGCGGGATCATGACCTGAGAGGAAATTGGAAGCTCAATGGACTGAGCCACCCAGGTGCCCCACTTATGTATCTTCTTTTAGAGATTTGTTGGCAACCACCTGATTGGACACTGTGTGTTTCGTTCATCTGGGAGTTACACATTGAACAACATGATAGTCCATGGAAAACATCTGTAATCATCGTCCTAAAACTCTCCACTGTAATGCTGCCTGCTGCAAGCACATTCCTGAAAGCCATGTGGGACAGGAGCAGGTTCGTTAACCAAGTGTGTCAGTTTTGCTAATAATCATTAAGATGAGATATTGGTGTATCCTGAAAAGAAAAACAATTCCAAATACTTCCAGAAAGCATATAATAGGCCCTCCAACAACAACAACAAAAAAAACCAAAAAGGGTTTACATTAGGCTTAGATTTCCTTTTGGCCTCACTAAATTTTAACAGTGAAGTTTTCTTTAAGACATATGAGAGTTTCTCAGAGGAAAGTTATTTTCTGGATGTCAGGTATTTGAGGAGCTCATCAACTCTTTCAGTTCAATTGGTCTGAAATTTTAAATCAGCCATGCTTGAGGTTATTTATGAGAGCTATGCTGTGACAGAGACAATTTGCTGTAATTGTAGCCACCCTCTTGGTTTTGCAATGAATATTGTTTTCTTGTCATTTCTTGCACTTTTCATCACACCAGGATATTTAGGCACAGACAAATTTTAGGCACATTTGAAAAACGTGAAATTTTTGTAAGTTATTTTTACCCCTCTTGTAGTACAATCTTTTTTTAGAGTTTATTTATTTTGAGAAAAAAAGAGGGAGAGAGAAGGGGTGGGACAAAGAGAGAGGGAGAGAGAGAATCCCAAGCAGGCTCCATGCTGTCAGTGCAGAGCCTGACATTGGGCTCGAACCCATGACCATGAGATCATAACCTGAGCCGAAATCAAGAGTTGAACGCTTACCTGACTAAGCCACCCAGGCACCCTTGTAGTACAATATTCCACTGGGTTCTCCTCCCTCTCCTCTCTCTTATTCCATCTCCAGAACACAGAAGAGCCTTTCATTCAGAGCCAGCTAGCCTTTCATTCAGAATGCTTGGATTCCTACTGCTGGCACTACAGTACATTCCTATCTCTAGAATTTCCTTCTAGATATATGACCTTCTTAGAACGAAGATCTTTTCTTTTCTGACTTAGAATTAAAATATAATTAATACAGGGGGTGCCTGGGTGGCTCACTAAGTGAAGAGTCCAGCTTTGGCTCAGGTCATGTTCTCACGGTTCAGGAGTTCAAGACCCGCTTTGGGTTCTGGCTGAGAGCTCAGAGCTTGGAGCCTTCTTCAGATTCTGTGTCTCCCTCTCTCTCTGCTCCTTCCCCCACTTACTCTCTGTATCTCTCAAAAATAAGTGAGCATTTTAAAAAAATGTAATTAATACATGCTAGGAGTACATAGCATAGTGTGTGTTCTGGAGTCAGGTATTTAGATTCCATTCTTGTGTGAGTTTTCTAGCTCTGTCATAACAAGTACCAAAAACTGGGAGATTGAAACAACAGAAATGTACTTTCCTATAGTTCTTGAAACTGTAAGTCTGAAATGAGGGTTAGTTCTTTCTGAGGGCTGTGAAGGCCAATCTGCTCCATGCTCCTGTGGTTTGCTGGCAGTCTTTGGCATTCCATGGCTTCTGCTTTATCACCCTAATCTCTGCCTTCTTCTTCACCTGGTGTTCTTCCTGTGTGTTCATCTTTCTCCAAATTCCCCTTTTTGTAAGGACACCAATCCTGTTGGATTAGGGGCTAACCTTACTCCAGTGTGACCTCATATTAAATTAACTAATTACTTCTGCAAAAACTCTATTATCAAATAAGTTCACATTCTAAGGTATTGGGGTTTAGGACTTCCATATATGGACTGGGGGTAGGGGACATAATTCAACCCATAATAACTTCTTACATTAGCCTCCCTGAGCCAAAGTTTTTGCATCTGTTAAAACTGGCATAACACTACTATCTACCTTTTAATGTTTTTATGAGGATTGAGAGAATATCTAGACAACACTTAGCACAATGCCTGACACAGAATAAGCACTACTGATAATGGGTAAACATGTTACATTTCTGATATTAATACATTTTAATGAAGATGGTCAGGGAAAATGTTTTTAACTCAAATCCACCAGAACTTAAGAGGGCTGTATTTATTTTCAGCAGGCAGAGTTTTGGGTTGTTTAGTTTTTACAAGTAAAGTGAAATGGAATTGGGAAAAGAATCATGGCATCCACTACTAAGTGCTGCTTATAGCTCCTGAAATATCACAGTTACCTGGCATTAAAAAAATCACACAATGGCATCTGGGTGGCTCAGTCAGTTAAACGTCTGACCTCGGCTCAGGTCATTATCTCACAGTTTATGAGTTCAAGCCCCAAGTTGGACTCTGTGCTGACAGCAAGGAGCCTGCTTCAGATTCTCTGTCTCCCTTTCTGTCTCTGACCTTCCCTGCTGGCACATTCTCGCTCTCAAAAATAAATAAACATAAAAAAAAAAACACAGATTGATTACCAGAAATTTTCAGTAATATGTTCCAGTAGCTCTCGGCTATCTGGCCATGCATTTCTAGACAGTCATATGACTTGTGTTTTTTATGGTTTCATTCAGGAAATTGCTACTATAGTTTACTTTATGTGCAAAATTTTTAGGTTTTAACATAAAATTCTTAAGTGTACATTTCCATACCTTAATATGAATGGAAAAAAGAAACAATGTCAGAAAATTCTCCCCGGCTGGTTAAACTAAGATGTAAACATATTCAGTACTGTTAAGATGTAAATGAACAGCATACTGCATTCTGATACAGCTATATAAATGTTTGTACTTCTATAATCATGATAATAACAAAGCTTTGAAGTTATTTTTGTACGTGTATTGTCTAAAATCCCATTAACACCTTTTCCACCTGCTTGCATTTTATGTTTTATGTTGTGGTATTGACAAAATGATAAAGTTCCTGCTGTAATTTGGTTTGCACATTATTTTTAAGTGTGCTGCAAGCTCATATGAATAGAGATTGTAAGGAACATTTTTAGGCAATTAAAAGATGAGCACCAACTCAAGATTCCAAAGTGATGGAAATAATTTAAATGCCACAATAAAAAGTTCAGGTCTTCAAAAGAAGTTGCTATTTTGACAAGTAAGACCTCAACTATTTTATTTGGTCTGTTTTTCATCAGTTTTATTTCCATATAGTAAACTGCACAAAAAAGTATATAATCCTATGAATTTTGACATATGTATGTTTTCATCCACCACCACATTCAAGATAACATATCCATTACCCTAAAAGTTTTCTTGTAAACTTTTGTAATCACAAAACATACCCTTTTTGACTCTCTCTATGCTTCATCCCTGGTCCCAAGGAAATCATTGTTCTGTTTTCTGCCACTATCAGTTAGTTTGCATTTTAAAAATATGTAAATAGAAACATACACAATGTACACAGTCTTTGTCTGGATTCTATCACCCAGCAGAATTGTGAGATTTATCCATGTTGATGTGTGTATCGATAATTTATTCTGTTTTATTGCTGAAGAATATTAAATTGCTTGTCTTTATAGCAGTTTGTCCACTTACCTTTAAGGGAGGTTTACGTTCTTTCCAGGTTTTGGTTATTACAAATGGAAATCCTATGAACAGTAATGTGTATGGTGTGTAGAGGTTTGGGTTTGCATTTTACTTGTTTTTTGTTTTGTTTTGTTTTTTAATCTTACTGGTCACACCTTTGATTCTTTGTTGGTTTAACACTTAGCTTAAATACAAAGAGAAACAATACTGCAAACCACTCTAGTAAAGGAGGATATATTCTTATTCAATTTCAGGTTGTGAGTTTCTCAAATCTTTCACTTGTTTCAGGGATACTTACAATTTTCCTATTGGGGGCCCAAGTTTTGAAAGGCAGAGTCCAAGAGGAGATACTTTCTCTCTGTTCTTTTTGAGTGTTAATTTTTATGGTGTTGTATTTTTAAATTTATTTTTCTAATACTCTCCCTTGAGACAGTGAATGCTGAACTCCTGTAATTGAAAATGATCAGACTGGTCTGGGTGAAAATGATCACATTTTACTTTGGACAGAAAGTGAGATTTAAAGTGGTACCTCTATAAAGAAATCGTTATCGGGGTGCCTGGGTGGCTCTGTGGGTTAAGTGTCCAATTGCGGCTCAGGTCATGATCTTGGAGTTTATGGGTTAGATCTCTATGTAGGGTTCTCTGCTGACAGCTCAGAGCCTGGAACCTGCTTCGGATTCTTTGTTTCCCCTCTCTCTCTGCCTTTCCCCTGCTCACACTCTGTCTCTCTCCTTCTCAAAAATAAATAAACATTAAAATAAATAAATAAATAAATAAATAAATAAATAAATAAATAAAATAGAAATCCTTATCAACTCTGAAATCTTTAAAACTTGTCAGAATTTTGAAGCAACTATGAAATAACAAAACACATTGCTTCAATATAAAATTGAGTGAGTCAAAAAAAAAATAAAAAATAAAAAATAAAATAAAATTGAGTGAGTCTACTGACTTCTTAGAACAACTAAGTCATGTTTGTTAATCTGCTATTTGTGTGTTAGCTATGTCAAAGAATAATTCTGTGTGAGAGCTCCTTCCTTTATCAACCATGGCCAATATCTTTAAGTTTTATATTACTCTGCAAAAGAAAACCCCACAAAATTTAGTTTCTTGGGTCCCGGGTTGGCTCAGTCAGTTAAGTGCCTGACTTCGGCTCAGGTCATGATCTCACAGTTTGTGAGTTCGAGCCCCACATCAGGCTCTCTGCTATCAATGCAGAGCCCACTTCGGATCCTCAGTCCCCTCTCTCTCTCTCTCTCAAAAATAAGTAACAATTAAAAAATACAGAAAAAATTAGTTTCTTTGCACATTTGAAAAACTCCAACATTTGATAAAATGTTTTGTTTTTATATTTTGATGAAGATGATCTCAACTTATTGTGACTTTTTTGCTTTAGAGTTTGGTTTTGGTAAGTGGTAGCATCAGAGATTGCTGCCAATCCTGAAAAAATTCTTATTTATCTACAAAATGACTAAAGTCATTTGTTCACTTCAGTCAGGTCCTGCTTTTTATTCGATGATCTCTTGGCCATGTGCTCTTTTCAGCAGGGTCATAACAAGCAATAAAATAAATACTTTATTGTGAAAGAATACAATTAAAAATGGCAAAATCACCTGGTCACCTGGGTGGCTCAGTCAGTTAAGAAGCCTACTCTTGATTTTGGCTCAGGTTATGATCTCATGCTTTGTGAGTATGAGCCCTGCGTTGGGCTCTGTGCTTACAGTGCAGAGCCTGCTTGGGATTCTCTCTCTCTCTCTCTCTCTCTCTCTCTCTCTCTGCCTCTCCCTTGCTCTCTCTCTCTCTCAAAATAAATAAATAAACATTAAAAATTGGCAAAGTCATTAGTAAAAAGTAACAAAGCATTATCAAGTTATCCCTACAAATAAATCTGTAGACACTAAGGAAACTATACAAATTTTTTGAATGACTTTCAAAAGTGACCATTAGTTTGCAATGTGTATTATTTTTCTTTTTTCTCATGGATAATATCAGAATGGAGACCTAGCAAAATATATCTTCCATTGACTTGTAGACAAAGGAAGTAACATAACATAAATTCAACTTAAAAGGTCTTGGATAATTCTAGTGTTTCTTGAACACAAACATATTTTCATCCTATGTGATAACCTATAGGACGTCAGATTCTACTTCTTTTTATATATCTTTGGGAGTCAAGGTTTATAGAAAATGTTGACACAGAAACACAATGAAAATGTTGACCTATTAGTTTGCAAAACTGACACTTGTTTGGCCATGCCAACCACAATTTATAATCTGAATATTTTATTTATGCCTCATAGCATCATCTTTTCCATTAAAAGTTTACTCTCTGTTTTAGTTGTATAATTTATGCTTATTTCATTTATTTTTAAGAAGCACTTTTTTGCATAAAAATGAAGTAACAAAGATTATTTTCATATTTCATATTCATAAATGACATCCATTTACAATGCAATAACAGGTGTATCATATGAAAATTTTATTTAAAATTTTTGAAATTATTTTTATTTTGAGGAGATGTAGGATCCATGTCTTTATCAGATATTCAAATCTTCAAAGTATAAAATGAATAAATACCTATCTAGAAAATATTCAATTCGTTGGTCGAAATTATCTCCAGATGTAAAGGCACCAAACACATTGCCATTCTATCTTTCTTACTTTCTTCCCCTTTTACTTTCTTGTATGAGATGAACTGCATCTAGAAGTACTATTGTCAATGTTTGAGAAATACTGGAAAATGGGATTGCTACTGTAAAAGTAGAAATTGTTTTTGCCACAATACATAAAATGATGAGGGAGCATAAGGCAAGCTGACAGGGCGCAAACACCCCCATCCCCTAGGTAGGATATGTGTGATATTCTTCAGGTGCCCCTGGCTGACTAAGAACAAAGGAAAGGGGAAAACAAATGGTTAAGTGATAGAGATCATAGTCCTGCAGGACCTAAATCTCCATCACTCCTCCATAGTAATGGGGGAAACAAAAGCAGAAGGAAATGGCAGATAAGACTGAATTTCCTTATAACCTACAGCCCATTAACAAATACTTGAATCTGGCTGAGTAAAATGTTTCTCCAGGAACTCCCTACTGTCTTAATATTAATGCTTTGCGGGGCGCCTGGGTGGCGCAGTCAGTTAAGCGTCAGACTTCAGCCAGGTCACGATCTCATGGTCTGTGAGTTCGAGCCCCGCGTCAGGCTCTGGGCTGATGGCTCAGAGCCTGGAGCCTGTTTCTGATTCTGTGTCTCCCTCTCTCTCTGCCCCTCCCCTGTTCATGCTCTGTCTCTCTCTGTCTCAAAAATAAATAAACGTTGAAAAAAAAATAAAAAAAAAAATATTAATGCTTTGCTAGAGAAACAAAACAAAACAAAACAAAACACCGTAACTTGATAATAGCTAGGCCTCCACTATCCTGGGAGTCTTCTTTAGTTTATGAAAATCTTACTGAAAACTTCCCCTGGACTTTACCTCCCCCAGTCTCTCCTCATGGTCCCGGGACAGCTCTTCCTGCCCATAGGTCCTGTGTCCGTGCTTCAATAAAATCACCTTTTTGCACCAAAGACGTCTTCAAGACTTCTTTCTTGGCCATTGGCTCTAGACCCCATGAACCTCACTGTCACCTCCAAAAAACCTCATCATAAAGTATTGCTTTTTCATAAAGTATACATTTTTAAGCTTCACATAAAATAATAAAATTCCAGAATTAATTATTATAGAGAAAGTTTTGAGAAATGCAAAAAACAAATAATGTAGTTATGCATATTTAACATGAGCATATTAGTTTTGCAAGATTATGCTGTGAGAGCAAGCAGTTCCAAAGCCTCACTGGCTTACAATAACAAGAAAAAAATGTCTTTATCATTAAGATTACATGACAGCTATAAATTGGCTGCAACCCTACTCTATGTTGTCTTCTGTTTGAGATTCAGGAAAACATAGCTTCTATCTGGACATTGCCTCTTCATGGAAAAAAGAAAAGTACAGTGGTGAAATCACATGATTGCTCTAAAAGCTTCATCTTTAAACTAGCATGTTTTATTTCTATTTCATTTGCCAAGGCAAATGATCTAAATTTAGCAAATCTAGCTAAATAAAACAAATGTTGCTAAATCTAACAAAACTGTGGAATTTATATAGAGAACAAATATAAGAAGACTGTAAAAAGTGGAGAAGGAAGGGAGACTGGTTGGGTGTCTTAGGACACAATAAATGGCATATAATAGTGAGTTCTCTGGGTTTCTTTTTGCATCATATATTCTTTTTGAATCCAACACCAGACAGAGTTTGGAGAAAATGGCACCCCAGAAACATCAATGGTTGCAAATAACAACAATAAAACAGCCCTAGCAGGAACACACTCTCTCTAGCCAGAGGACCAAGAAAGGAAATGCTAAGCAAGATAGAAATGAAAAAATACATAACTTCTCTATTGCAACCAAAAAGAAAAAAAATGTTGCCATACCATCACCCATATGAGCGAAGGCCAAATGAGGAACCTAGACTTCTATCCTCACCAAACTTTGGCATGCCCCATACCCACTTGTGTGGTATCAGAGAAGGTCAAATAGGGAATCAGAATTATCCCTGCCAGGACCTAATGGCCATTAGATAAGTAATAACATAGAGGATTTTAATAATATCATCAACCATAATGTCAGGATTCAACTGACATTTATAGACCACTCTGTCCAACAACAGCAGAATCTACATTCTTTGCAAGAGCCTGCAGAGCATATGCCAAGATAACTATATCCTGGGCCATAAAAGAAACCTCAACAAACTTTAAAAAATTGAAATCATACAGAATTTAGTGTCTGGCCACAATGGAATAAGGTTAGAAATCATTAATGGCAAGACAACGATAAAATTACCAGACACTTAGAAACCCAAAGTAACACATTTCTAAATGATACATGGATCATTGAGGACATCTCAAGGGAAAAAACACTATACATTGAGCTAAATGGAAATAAAAATAAAACATAAAAAAAAATTGTGGGACACAGTTAAAGCAGTAATAGGAGGGAAAATCATAGTACTAAAATGAATACATTAGAAAAGGGGAAAAATACTAAATCTATAATCTAAATTCCTATCTCAATCACCTACAAAAGAACAAACTAAACCCAGTTAAGCAGAAGTAAATCAATAGTAAAGATAAGAGCAAAAAATCAATGAAATTTTTTTTAAATTTTTTTTCAACGTTTTTTATTTATTTTTGGGACAGAGAGAGACAGAGCATGAACGGGGGAGGGGCAGAGAGAGAGGGAGACACAGAATCGGAAACAGGCTCCAGGCTCCGAGCCATCAGCCCAGAGCCCGACGCGGGGCTCGAACCCACGGACCGCGAGATCGTGACCTGGCTGAAGTCAGACGCTTAACCGACTGCGCCACCCAGGTGCCCCAAAAATCAATGAAATTTAAAAGAGAAAGTAATAGGAAAAATTAATAAAAGATCTACTTTTTCAAAAAGATAAAAAAATTTACTTCTAGCAAAACAATAAATAAAAAAGAAGATAAAAATGTTTAATATTCGAATGAAGCAGTAGATATTGCTATAGACTTGGCAGACATAAAAAAGATCATAAAAAAATCTCTACACACATGTATATATGGCATTGGAAACTGATCAATTCCTCACAAAACACAATTATATCTCACCTAATTTGAAATTGTATTCATAATTTTAAAAACTTCCAAAAAAGAAATCTCTCAACTGAGATAATTTTATTGAAGAATTTTAGCAAACATTTAAACAAGAAATTAAACCAATTTAATACATTTCCTCCAGATAATAGAAAAGGAAAAATTCTCAACTCATTTTGTAAAGCTAGTATTACCCTTGTACCCACATCAAAGTTGGTACAAAACTTTGAAAATAACAGACAAATCTCCCTAATTGATGTGGTGGTAAGCTGATAAATCGTCCCACAAAAGATATTCAGTCAAATCCCTGGAACTTGTGACTGTTAGCTTATTTTTTTAAAAAGTGTCTTTGTGGATGTGAATAAATTAAAGATCTTGCAATGAAGAAATAATCCTGTATTATCTGGATGGGTCCTAAATGCCCATCCTTGTAAGACTGAGACAGAAGGAGATTAAATACTCACAGAGGAAAACACAGTGTGAATATTGAGTCAAGGACTGAAGTGATTTGACCACACGCCGAAGAATGTCAAGGAATACTGAACGGCCAGCAGAAGCTAGGAAAGCTGAATAATTTTTTCTGTTCCAGAACCTATGGATGGAGCACAGTCTTGCCAGCACCTTGATTCCAGGCTTTTGACCTCCAGAATTGTAAGAGAATAAATTTATGGTTGTTTTAAGCAATCAGGTGTGTGGTAATTTGTTATAACAGCCCTAGAAAACTAATACAGATTTTGATACTGAGAAATGAGGTACTCTTTTAACAAACACCGAAAAGTGTGGAAGTGACTTTGCAATTGGATACTGAATAGAGGCTGGAAAGGTTTTGAGACACATGATAGAAAAAGCCTATATTGCCTTGAGGAGATTATTGGTAGAAATATGGATGCCAAAGGTGTTGCTGGTAAGGGCTCAGACAGAAATTAGGAGCATTAGTATAGAAAACTTCTATCATCTGAGAGAATACCTATCTAGTCATACAGAATGGTGATATGATAAAGGTGATCCTGTACCCTACTGCAATAGATTAAAAATAGGGGTTTGTTTTACAAATAAAAATCTAGAAGTAGGTAGTTGATGGCACTGAATGAGTACTTAGCAATATCAGGGATGTGTTACATGGGGTCCAAATAGACTATTGCCTTTTGGCAAAATAAAAGATGAACCTTAAAAACAAAGTCACTTTTTGAGACAGGGGAAAAAAAACACAAAAAACAAAAACCAACCAACCAACCAAACAACAAACAAACAAACAAACA
>NW_024412388.1:89539982-89637447 GCF_014898765.1 Herpailurus yagouaroundi
AAAAAAAAAAAAAAAAAAAAAAAAAAAAAAAAAAAAAAAAGTCATTTTAATATCATTCAAGAGAAATGAGCTCCTCCGAGGCTTGATAAAGCTACAGATTTGTTTTGTGTTTCTTATGATGGTTAAAGAACTTTTTATAGGATATTTCATTAAGTTCATTTGGGAGTATGGAACACTGATCTGTCAGAATTTTTTAAGATATAATGAGTGAACTTTAGTGGGATTCCCTATAACAGTGAACTGGATCCTTATGGAATAGCTAAATAAACACAAGGATTACCCACTATACAATTTTAAGAAGGAAGCTGAAAATCACATTCACTCAGGATAGAAAATAAGATGCTCTCAGGTGTTACAATTTAAACAGCAAATGATATAATTATAACTCAAAATACTAAGTATTTGCACTTTATACTTTAGTGAGTTTGGTGTTTTTTTTTTTTTTTGTGATTTTCCTCTGTTTGAAATTTTTCTCCATACTTCTCCCTTTCTACCTGATGCGGGATTCCTATATATATATTATATTTGAATTCTTAACACCTCCCAGAGACATTTAGTCATTCATTTGTAACTTGTAATTCATTTAATATGTGCTGATTTCATTTGTCACTTATAATTAATATGACACTTCCTGAATGCCTACTACCTTCCTGGCAATGTGCTCAGTGCTAAGTATGTAAAGGTGAAAAAAGAATTATCAGGTTGATCTGGCACACAGTGGTGAGAGCAGTGAGACAGAAACTATAAATAATTTAAAAGGTAGATGTAGGAATGTACAAGGTAAAGTAGGAGCACATATTTTGCTTTAATAAATTTTTATGTAATTGTCAATGGTCACCATGTACATTATGCTCTTGGTTTTTGCAGTGTGGTATGAGAATATTCATTGCCAAAGAGTAAGAGAGAACAGGCTATTGACAATCAAGGATGTCTGTGGCTTCTGATGTGACCATTGCAAAACATTTTATAAAAGAAATAAAGGAGAGAAAATGGAATGACTAGAGGTAAATGATTATTCAGTGATTTATATCTTCATTCTGCACCACCATTATAAGGTATCTCTAGATTTCCCTTATGAACTCTGCTGAAATTTTAGGAATTGCTAAATTTATATATCAATATCTCTACTATTTATCATCTATCATCTATGATTTTTCTGTATCTCTCTATAAACACACATTCAGGTAGTATTTGGTATTCTACTGTTAGCAATGCACTTGACTATTGCTGAAAACACCATGTGGAAACGTAGCCAACTTGACATCTTCCTCTGAGAATTGTTGCATTCTTGTTTTTCATTCAATTGGAGCCGAACTGAAGGTACCAGGCCCACAAGCACTCCTTTCTCTCCTTGTATATAGTCTAGCTCTAATTTACTGACATTTTCAGGTTGGAGACATTTTAAACAAACAATTAGTCTTTTTGGAATGCCCCATAGTATGGGTTTTGATTCAGACAAGAACAGAGTTTTAAATTCATTTTGTGTTCATCCAAGGCATCCAAGGTTGAAATCCATCAATCAATCAACCGACTTGGAAACCTCTATTGAACACCTACTCCTATTATATGCCAGGAAGTAAGATGGCTACCACAGAGTACTGGGTAATTTAAATTCAGCTTTAGTGGATTCTCTAAGAAGGCAGATACAACTTTTATATAATTTTCATATCACCTTGGTTTTGGAATAGTCATTATGATTTAAATCCATGTTTCATTTTTCTTGATAATGAACCTGAATGTTATTTTAGCATGATCATTTTTTTGTGTTTATGTTGAAATTAATCAACAGTAGAGACCACCTCTCATAAATATACATGTAGTTAAAAACAAAAATGAAAATCTTTGGAAAGAAATACAGATTTTTGGTAGAATATAATTATCTAAATTGTAGTGAATAGAAACACTAAAGTTATAAAAGCACGTGGTGTTTAAATACAAATGATAAATTTATAATTAAGAAATATCTCAGCATTACATTTTCTGAAAAATAGATAAAATTTTATTTCCCTCATATTTTCCTAGTGGAAAAAAAAAAAGACAAATTTGGCTACCTATCACACATAATTATTTTCATCAGGTACATTTCCTAAGTTCTTCAAAGTTTCAAGTACATCAATGACCAAAACATAGGTATGTTTTTATTTAATAAGAAACTATTCCTGTTTCTTTTAAGACAGTGTTCGTTTATTTGGTAAAACTCAATGTGCACAAGGAAGCTGAGAAAAATATAAAGATGGATAAGACAGTCTTCTTCTCTTAAGGGGCATTTCATCTAATAGACAAGGTAAAGGGATGCTCTTACAAAACAAATGAAAAAATATTTGGTAGTATGATAAATTGTTATAGAATTTAGAAGATGGGAAAGAAGAACAATTATTTCCTGGTGGATGTGAAATTATAGAGCAAAACGCTCCCTTAACTAACCTCCAGGTAACCAAATACCTTTATTTACAAAAATTCTCCATTCTCTCCATAAATCATACTGATTAATGTCCCAAATATTCTGAACGCTAGTAACTAAGCTACTCTTCAACATGGCCAAACATATCAGCTATGATTCCAGCAGTTGAACTGCATGCTTGCCAAGAGTCAAGTGTGTGTTCTCAAACAAGTTTTTGCCAGTAGTATTTTTATTGTGATTACATAATTTATAAGGAAATATTATTGAAAAAATTGTATCTATAAAATCCAGTTGAAATAAGACTTCCAGTAGGAAGTCTTATCTCAAATGACTCCCCCCACCCCAATTGTTTTCAATTTAAAATTCAAAATATTTTAAAATATCTTATTTTAAATATTTTTAAATATTTAAAATATTTGGGAAAATTGTCTCAAATTGCTTCACAAACATCTTTGTTCATGCCCCATTCCAAAAAGCATTATATTGAATAGTTGCATTCTGAGTATAGTGAATAAATCAAAGATTAGAAAGTCAAATGAACTTATACATTGTAAGTAAAGATAAAATATTAAAGATGTCTGTGGATTGTACCCTACTAATTCATATCATGCTTACACTTCTTATTTGATTCCAACAATTTTGTGCAGGAGAAAGGGCAGGTTTTATCATATTTTTACAGATGAAAAATTAAGCTTCATATAAATTATGACTTCCCAAAAACCACACAGCTAGAATGTGACCAAGATGGAACTTCAACCCAGGTAGTTTATAGTGGAGTCAAATGTTTGTTCCTACCTCTTTTTAAATAGAATGTTTTAGGGATAAGAGTTCACTTGTTACCATGGAGTAAATCAGTTATGTGAATGTGAAATACATAGATATAAAAAAGAGTAAGAGATAAAATACCAGTACTGATACCACTACTGTAGTGGGTTGAGTGGTGTTTCTCCAAAATCTTTGTCTACCCAGAACCTTACAACCTAACTATTTGCGGGTGTAATTAGGAAGGGATCCAATTTAAGATCATTCTGGATTATACTGGCCCTATTCCAATAACAGGTGTCCTCAGACAGAAAAGGAAAAGACACACAGACAGGGCTAGCCATACGAAGATGGATGTAGAGACTGGAGTGTCGTGTCCACAAACCAAAGAATACCACGGATATCCAGAGCCACCAAAAGTTAGGAAAGAAATAGATTCTCCCTCAAAGTGTCCAGAAAGAACCAACCCTTACAACACATTTATTTCAGACTTCTGAACTCTTAAACCATGATATAACAAATTTCTGTTATTTTACACCACAAAGTTTGTGATAATTTGCTAGGGTGGCCCTAGGAAACTAATACAGCTACTAAAACACATATGTGAGAAATCACAAGTGTGTTTTTGTTGAGTATTGGCTCATTTTAGATATCTAATTGCTAATTATTTGTGTGACATTGAAAAACTTTAGTATTATAATGGCACTGTTCCTTTTGAAAGAAAGAAACAGACAATATCTCTACCCATTTTTCTGCTATCTCAGTTCCAGAAACAATGATTTTTTATTATTTAAACTGTTATTAAAAATCAAGAAAAAAATCTAATAAATACTTCCAAAAGAAAGAAAAAAAGAAACGAAGAGAGAGAGAGAGAGAGAGAGAGAGAGAGAGAGAGAAAGAAAGAAAGAAAGAAAAGAAAGACTTCTAAGTACATTTCTCCAGTAAAAGATTCCCTAGGTTGCTGTTTTTAAATTAAAAAATCTCCATGTGTCTATGTTGATTCCAAATGTCCCACATACAGCTATTTTTGCTTGCATTTAGTTGTGCAATGGTGGCTACATGAGGCCACAAATGAAATGCAGATTTTTCTTTTCCAGCTTGAAACATAAAAATGAAAAATTTAAGAGTATTATAGTGGTCCAATAAGAAATAGAAAGACTTGTGTGCATTGAAAATTGTGTTTAAGTTGATTCAACGATAAATATTGAAAGGAAGTCATCATCTATAAGTTGAATAAAGTGGGTTCTTCAAAATGGATTTTTTACTCTGAAAATTACTCGAGGTAGGTGGTTAGTGCTATCAGAAAGGTGATATGGAAATAATATCCAGACCACTAGCAGCTGGTTAAGAAGGCTACATGTAAGATTCACACATGTATAGTCACAGTTCTCCAGGGAAACAGAACTAATAAAATATTAACTAATTAGGTATAGGAACTGCCTTATGTAATTATACAGGCTGAGATGTCCCACAATTTACCATCTTCATACTGAAGAACCAAAACAGCTACTGGTGTAATTCAATCCAAGAATCTGGAAGTTTGGGATGCCTGGCTGGCTCAGTTGGCAGAGCAAGTGACTTTTTTTTTTTCTTATTTTAGTGTTTATTCATTTTTGAGAAAGAGAGAGAGAGAGCATGAGTGGTAGAGAGGCAGAGAGAGAGGGAGACACAGAATCTGAAGCAGGCTCCAGGCTCTGAGCTGTCAGTACAAAGTCCCATGCGGGGCTTGAACCCACAAACTGTGAGGCCATGACCTGAGCCTAAGTTGGCCGTTTAACCAACTAAGCCCCCAGGTGCCCTGCAAGTGACTCTTGATCTCAGGGTCATGAATTCAAGCCCCACATTGGGCACGGAGCCTACCTTTTAAAAATGCAAAAATCTGAAGGCTTTGGAACAAAGAACACTGATGTCTGAGAGCAGGAGAAGATGGGCATCTTAGCTCAGGTAGAGAAAGCAAATTCACCCTTCCACTGCATTTCTTTTCTATTCTGGCCCTCAACTGATTGGTTGATGCCCACCTGCATTGGTGAGGGTGAGCTTTACTCAGTGGTGTATTAATTCAAGTGCTAATCTCTTCCAGAAATACCTTTAAAGACATACCCAGAAATAAACATTTACTAGCTATCTGAACATCCCTCAGCCCGGTCAAGTTGACACACAAAATTAACTACTACAGTAGGATACCTGAAAAGTTCTCACCTTGTACCTCTCAGCTGTACTGGAACTAGGTGCAGCATCAGATGATTTTTATACATAGCCAAGGCAGATAATTACTGAATTGGATGTTTGTTCTCCTTAGCTAATCACCCCCTACAACCCAATCCCAGGAAACATCCTCAATTTATTGGGATGGTCTGGAGCACATAGGAAATTTTTTTTCTCCTAATATTTGTTTTCTGGAAAAATATAGACTATAATTAAAAGAATTGGTATAGGGCACCTGGGTAGCTCAGTTGGTTGAGTGTCTGACTTTGGCTCAGGGTATGATCTCACAGTTCATGAGTTCTGGCCCCATGTAAGATTCTGCGTTGACACCTCGGAACCTGGAGCCTGCTTCAGATTCTGTGTATCCCTTTCTCCCCAGGTCCCTCCCTGCTGACATTCTGTCTCTCTCTCTCTCTCAAAAATAAATAAACATTAAAAAAAAAAGAATTTGGATACTTATAGACCTGGAAACAACGAACTCTATCTTATTCTACATATCTGAGACAGAATAGAGTACACTAAAATATTACTTGGATATAGTATATCTTTGTTTCTCAAGGAGTGATCTTAGTGCTACCTGTATTAATGAAGTTGCTTAATAAAGAAATAAATGAATAAATGAATGAATGAATGAATAAATAAATAAATAAATAACATTCCTGACCTCTTCTCCAGACTTATTGAATCAGAAATTCTGAAGTTGGGACCCAGAAAAGTATCTTCTTAAGAAGGAAACCAGGTGATTCTATGATACACCAAAGTTTGAAATATATTGGTATAAGAACTCTACACTATCTAAACATTTAAATTGCTGTCTTATAAACTGAATTTTCATATTTCATTATATGTGTAAATGTAAAGCATGTAGTAATCTCAATCTGAGGAGGAAAAAATGAATAAAATCAATACTTGATTTTAAAAAAGGTTAAATATGTTGAAAATTGCAAATTGGTTGGCTTTGAGAAAATTCTGGGTCAAAGTCTGGGAGAAAACAAAGTCAGGGCCTGCTAGTCTCCATTAATATGGAGCTTATAAAAAATTAAATCTACTCACAGACTGTTGTTAGAACACATCACATTTTTAAGCAGTAAGTTTATTAATAAAAATTCTTGTGTGGATAGTTTTTGTATATGGAATCTCATCTCCTCTTCCAGTTACTTATAAACCATCTTCAAGGAAAATTAGAAAATAACAAAAAAATCTTTAAAAGTAGAAAGATCTTCAGAGATAACATAGCTTAAATGTAAAGAGGAAAAGGAAACATGTAAGACCAAACTCCAACTAGATCCACCTCTTGCTTTTTCTTTTTTCTTTTTTTTTTTAATTTTTTTCAACGTTTTTATTTATTTTTGGGACAGAGAGAGACAGAGCATGAACGGGGGAGGGGCAGAGAGAGAGGGAGACACAGAATCGGAAACAGGCTCCAGGCTCCGAGCCATCAGCCCAGAGCCTGACGCGGGGCTCGAACTCACAGACCGCCAGATCGTGACCTGGCTGAAGTCGGACACTTAACCGACTGCACCACCCAGGCGCCCCAACCTCTTGCTTTTTCTATGTTGGCTATTTATCTTTTATTCTTTCCCCTCCTATTCTACCTGTTTAGAACCAATCTCCAAATTCACTTAAATCTAATTTCTAAATAGCTTATTTCAGGGCATTCTGATCAAAGTCACAGTTTCTCATCTGGATGGTTTAAGGTCTTCAATTTGCCATAGAAACTCCCTCTAATTCATTCTGTCCATGCTAGACCAATTATGTTTTCTAAAATATAAATACCATTGGGGCACTTGGGTGGGTCTGTTGGTTGAGTGTCCGACTTCCGCTCAGGTCATGATCTAACAGTTGGTAAGTTCGAGCCCGGAGTCCGGCTCTGTGCTGACAGCTCGGAGCCTGGAGCCTGCTTCGGATTTTGTGTCTCCCTCTCTCTGCCCCCAACCAACTCACATTCTATCTCTGTCTCTCTCAAAAATAAATACACATTAGCAAAAATTTGTTTTAAATATAAATATCATTACATTACTCTTTGGCTTGAATTTTTTCAGTGGTTTCCCATCATCCTAAAGCTAAACCTCAAGTCTTTTTCATATATTACAAGATCTCCATGTTCTGGTTCTTGACTTCGTTTTCAGTCTTACACATTTGGAGACTTATAGAGAAATATATGAAATTTCCATGGGGTATTATCCTTCATTATAAAATCTGTGGAGGAAAGGCAGTATTACCATTTATTGGATAAGAGCAGGGGTGTTTGATATCCTTTACTGCGTAGGAAGTATCACTTAAAAAAATTCCTTGTGAGTCTCACATTCCTGACTAGATATAATGTAGATGAAAAACTGGTTTTAATTATTTGAGCCAAAAATCTAAATCACTTTTATATATGAAAAAAAATTATTTTGGGTATGGTATTAAGATTTGCCAATTTTTTCAGGTAGGTAACTACTATAGAAATCAAGAGAAAAGTGCACTTTTTTGGAACTTTACTAACAATTGTTTACCATTTTGAAAAATAATGCCACTTATGCAAAGCAATAGAGACTCAACAAAATAAATTATAGTTGAGGTTAGGGCTCTAGTTGCACCTGGAATCTGATGTTCTGGGTAAGAAAACTGACTTTTTTTGATTAGCTCCAACAGATGGACACAGTTTGGGGAAAAAGTTCAGGCTGAAATTCAGCAAGCATGCATGTACCAATGACTTAGTCCAAGCATAATAGGTACTAGATTATGACAATATCCAGGTACCAGCAGTATTGAATGATAGTTTACTTATTACCTGGGACAGAAAAATCCTTATGGGAAAAACGCAACTCTGAAATTCATAAGGATCAGATAAGATTAACATCGTATAGAATTATCAGGGACAGCTTCATGGAGGAATTGAGGCTTGAGTTGGCATTAGAAAATTTTATAGCATTTGGTTAGGCAGAGTAGTTGGCAAGAAGGAAATGACAAAGAAGAAGGAGGTGGGTATTAAAAATGGACAAAAAATATATAACAGCTTAGGCCAATTTTTGTAATTTGGAATCATGAAAATATATTTCCACTCAGTAAAATGGCAAAACCTAAAAAAAATATATTTTAAATGTGAACTTTGTGCTCTACTAGAAGAATCTTTTCAGCAAAGTCATGAGCTGCCATATTGTACAATTCCAGTGGCCAATATTTTTATTTTATTTTATGCTTCTTTCTGGAGTTGTACAGAATAGATGTCCTTTGTAGATTAATACCCTCTATATCAGGGCATGTCTTTTAAAGGGATAATTCTGTTTCAACTTTCAATGGAAAAATATGTGCCTGTCATCTCTTCATTCTCCATACATTTTGACACAGGCATATTTAAACATTTATTTCAAGCCTTAATCATTTAAAGCTTTTAAATTGATTGCAAATAGAGGTCAGGGTAGAGAGAAGATATTTCTTTATCTGTAGAATGCTAGTGTCTTTGACTGAATGTAGGAAGAACTGCAGACTTTGAGTTGCATTTGAAGAAGGGGACAATGCAGTGTTCCTTTGCTTAAATATGCTGCACATCCAGTACATCCACTTTAGAATGTTTTATGTCAATTCACTAAGAAAGAAGATGTGCATCTTGTTTGGGTGTATTAGGGGAAGGGACAGGGGAAGGAGTTAAAAAATTGCCAAGAAAAAATTCAGCAAAGACAGGAGTGGACCTGGGATTTGGGTTTCTGAGCTACTCTTGAATGTTCAGAGTAAGGAAACTCCATACAAATGTATGTCTGTCTCTTCCACAGCCACATGCTTACTTCTTGCAGGCATTTGAGGCTCAGTATAACAAGCAAACTATCTTTTATATCCCTGCCCACCCAAGAATAGCTTCTACAGTATGGGTTTTCTCAGTGATCCCCTAAAATATGAAGTTGGATGAAAATATTTATTGATAAGTTGTACTTCCCTTGACTTCCATGCATGGAGTTGAGAGTGAGGTCTGCTTGGGATTCTCTCTCCCTCTCTCTTTGCCCCTCCCTGCTTCTCCTTTCTCTCTCTCTCTCTCTCTCTCAAAATAAATAAATAAACAAAAATATATATATCAGGTTGTGGTAGGAGAACAAGAATATATGATTTATTCCAGTAATTCTTACCTTTTTGATTTTAAGAAGTAATTTCAAAGGAACAATAAAAATCATGAATCCCTACCTGACAGTAACTTCACTTTCAGTGTTTGTTTTTTGATCAAGAAAATATGATTTTTGAAAGCTACTATAAATTAATTCTTTTAACAGAATTTATAAGTTGTTTCAAAAAAGCAGTATTTAAACACTTATAATAAGGATATGTGTGTGTCATACATGTATTCAGGCTAAAATAACGTTTGGTGGACCAAGCCTTGTAACTGTGATAGTTTCAGACTACTGATTTTACTGGCCAAGAATACCATGTCCTAAGAAACAGATGACCCTCTTTACATACAATACCTTCTTAGTCCTTTTATCCAGATTTAACTATTTTATAACCATGGGTAACTCAAGCAGAAACAACAACAAAGAAGCCAAACAAGTAAAAAAATCAAGTAATAAGTAACATAAAATTTGGTCTCACATTCAAATAGCTGCTTTAGGGGGAAGAATGCATTGTATTTCATTTCGTATTTTTTTGAAAATTTGAGTATTCCAATAGAATGCTTAAATTTTCATTCCTTAAATCACACAAAACAGGCAACCACTTTAAAGAATTAATGATTGACAGCAGGATCACCAATAAATTTAAGTATAAATATGTAATATATTTTTGCAAAAGAGGGAGAGAGTCCTTTAGCATTCAGTAAAATAATATTTAGTACATATAATTAGATCTAATATTTGGCCCTCTCAAGTAAATAAAAAATATTTTAAAATATTTGTCGTAACTATTTTACATAACACAGTTATTTATAGAAAGACTCCTCTTGACTGATGCTGTTCAGACAGAAGTTACACAGGTAAGAGTTAAGTTACTATCTCCTTAGCAGGTATTTGGTAAGGCAATATTAACGTCAAAGGAGACTTTTAAGGCAAGGAGTATATTGAGAGATAGAGAAAAGTTCCATAAGGATAAAAAATATCAACTCAAGAAGAAGATAAAACAATATTTCTTATACCCTAAATAACAAAGCTTCAAAATATATAATGCAAAAATAAGCAAATGTCATAATTGCTAATTATAACTCAGCTTGGTATAAGTAATATACAATTAACTACATAATAATTAACATATGCACAATATTGCACTGAACAATTTCAGAATACATGAACTTTTAACTATCCATAGGCTATATTTTATCAAGCTTTAGTTATAAATAGATCATATGCTGGGCAATAAAGCAAACTTCAAAATTTTCAAAATATAATCCTACGGATAATGTCTCTGAGCACAGAAATGATAAAAAAAAACACATAAGTTTAACAGAATATAATTTTAAAATTCCCAAATGTTCAGAATTTAAGCCTTCAAAATAACTCTGGTGTCAAAAAAGAATCCACAACAGACACAAAGATAGACTTCATGTAAGAAGTCTATCTGTCCTGTGGGAAAAACAAACAAACAAACAAACAAACAAACAAACAAACAAATATATGGAGATTGGCTCTGAGTCTACACGGAGAAGGAATCTTTTTCTCAGCTGAGCCCAGCTTTCCAGGTGTACTTGCCAAAGTACTGAGCATTTGAATGAAGCTTTGAATTCTCCACATCAGCACAGCCATAAGGTGAAAATAATGAGCGACTCTAGTCAGTCACTGGCATACTAAGTAGAAAAATTGCCAACCAACTTCTGTTTGAATCCCTGTCTCACAAAATCATAATAAATAATGAAATGTTGTTTTAAGCCAGAGACAGCCTACTGGGTCTGCTGAAGCTGCTAGAATTTTCATCCAGAAGATTAGAATTTTATTTTGACACTGAAACCCAAGTTCAACCATTATATTTGCAAGGTGCTTCACCCAGGAGAAATTTGGAGAAGAGCTGTTCTAATTCTTGCTAGCACTAAAGCAATTTTATGGAGATTTTGGAAACTGTGGAGGGTCACAATGTACATACAGTTTCAGATGTCTAAGAATTGGAGAACAAAGAGAAGTAGGAACAGGAGTAGTCAGTCTCTGGGGCTAATGACCAGTTAGGCCTACAGTTTCCTGAAGGTCTCAGCCTACTGACAGTGATGCTATCTGCTAGGAATGCCTGCGTCACTTACCTGGGTCCCCACTATTTATGGCCGAGCCATTGTTTGTCACTGAAGAATCCTTGTGGTCCTCATCATGATTGCAAGACATACCTAAGCAACAACTATCAAGGAACTGGGAAAAATCAAAGTTATTACTCACATGTCCTAGACAGTACAGGCATGCCAGGGGACATACCACAAAGCTGCAGGTAGAAAGAGAGAGAAAGCATGCACCTTGGGTACCGCTTTTATTGGAATTGACGGTGGGGGCTTAGGGCTTCATGGGCTCACTCTTTAATGGCAAATTTAAAACATAAAAGTGTGTATTAGGATGCAGGGTCACTCATTTGGTCAGTTGTCTAGGTTACCCAGGACTTTCTAAAATGAAAACTTCATGCGTGGGGGGCAGCCTGTTTTTTCATCTAGTTGTTTAGCTAATAGCTGTGTCATGCACCTGGCCACTTATTTATTTAAGATCTATGTCTTTGAAATGGATGCCTCAGCAATCAAAAGCTTAATGTCAGTTGCATTACAACCCAAAACGCTTTTTTTACACTACACCTGGGGTTTTAGCTGAGTAAATAAGAAGTCACTGGGCATGAGGAATTTTCTAGGAGACTTGACATTCTCATGAGACACCTGAAAAACTCCTATTCATTTGTCAATTGCTGAAGCTAAATGCTCTGGGAAGGAGGAAGGTATATGAGTTTTTCTTGTCCAACCTTCAGGGCTTAAGATATGCCTGAAGAAAAGTTGACCTATCTGAACAGTGTCATGGTGAAAAAGTCATACATACAAAGACTTGATCAACCCAAGATGCTGAACATGAATGTCTTAGTGGTCTCCAAGAAGGTAGTTGCTGACATCTGGAGCCAGTGAGGATGGCATGTATTTAAATAATAATCAGTGATAATGATTAAGGACTACGAACCACACAACCACCAACCCTACCATCACCATCAGAGTTCCAGAGATACTATTTAACCTCCAGAGTTCAGAACAAATTAAAAAAGAATCCTGAAACTCAATGGGGGAAAAAAAAGAAGGGAAAAAAAGTCCTGTATAGAACTAAAAAAAAAAAAAATTAGATTGGTGACTTACCCTTGACCTGAATTGTGTTACAGTTTGACCTCTAGGTTAAATAAGGACCAGTATTAGAATTTAAATTCAGTTATAGAGAAATAAGTGTGTACTGAAATTTTTTGGATCCTTTTTAAAAATTTTTTTTTATTATTGTACTTTTAGTAGATTTACCACTCATGGGTATGCTTTAAAGTGAGATTTAGTAAATATGCTATTTTTCCAAGTTAAGTAAGACTGCAGTTGACTGTTACCTATTTTCAGAGTCTAATACTAAAGGTCAAATTCAAAATTTACCAAGTATTGAAGGATTTAGTGGATTTAGTTAATTTTCATAATTATAAGTGTGATAATCTAAACATATTTTTGTTAACTGTTTCCTGAATATAAATTGTTCTTGTATATTCATTTATGAATATTCATTCATTATTTTCATACGTAAAGACTGGTCTTAATCATCTTTCCCCAGTCCTGCTGTCACAGAGATAGAAAACAGCATAGAACATTTTCAGTCTCCACAGGTCACTTAAAATTATCAAATGACCTAGAGGTAAAACAGACTATGTCCTATTACTAAACCCCAGGAGTTGCTAATGTTTCTTTTAGCATAATGAAATAATAGAATTTACTTTTCTTGCCTAGAGTATGATAAAATTCATTTATCTGACTTAAGAGCTTTGTCTCATTTATATTTTTGTTTTCTTTGTTCCATGAGTATAAAGTGAATTCCAAAGAACAATGACTTGCGTGGAAGTAAGCTTTTTCAAACTATATGTCATATTCCTTTACTAAAAAGCCAGAGCAATGTAGTAGGCAAGGACTGGGCCCAGACTAAATAGTGCAGCAGGACAATGTCTTTATATTTCCCTTACTTTCTCTGTCCTCCTCTCCCTAATCTTATGGATCATAAAAGTGCCTTCAGACTTCCCAGTAGAGTAGCTTCTGACTCAGGAATGAAGAACCACATGGTTCTGATCTTTCCCTTTTCTCAATTTATTTTAGGGAACACGTCTTTAAGATCTGTTCAGAAACAGATCATTATTCCTAAGATATCAATGGATTAATAAAATGCCTTTCTTTGCTGAAATAATGTTTGCAGTTCAGGCTTCATTTTAAAAAGGTAGCCCATGGAAAGTTTTACAAAATGGACTTGTGCTGAAATACTTCAAGACACTCTATAAATACATGCTTGCTCTTTGATTTTGGTTTGATTTTCAATTAAAGTCTTATATAAAAAAAGGTACTAATGTGGAATACTAGTTAATAGCAGTCATAATTGTAAGTTGTACTTTTACTATGAAGCTGTGTGTTGCAGCTTTTTTATTTCCCAATGAGTTAGTATATCAAATGTGCTCAAACTGAGATTTACTGTTTCTTTTAAGTTTATTTATTTATTTTGAGAGAGAGAGGAAGCATGCAAGTGGGGCAGGGGCAGAGAGAGGGAGAGAGAGAGATATTGAGAGAGAGAGAGAGAGAGAGAGAGAGAGAGAGAGAGAGAGAGAATATCTCAAGCAGACTCTGCAATGTCAGCACAGAGCCTGATGTTGGACTTGAACTCATGAGCCATAAGATCATGACCTGAACCAAAACCAAGAATCAGGAACTTAACCAACTGAGCCACCCAGGAATCCCGAGATTTATTGCTTTTTTACACATTCAGAGCACAATCTTGGATTTTTATCACGTCAAACTGCATACTTTTAAGAAGAGACCCCACAAGTTGTACACACATCCAAAGTGTTAGAATTAAGCAAAATTTTAAAGTTTGAAAAGTTATAGTTTAACATTAAACATCTGTGTTTCAAATCAGTATTTGTCAGTATTTACCAGTTGTCTGAGAAAGGTAGACCTCTAAAATTTAATTTACTCATGCCTTGCTTTTTTCACAGGCTTTATTTTTCAAGCTACTCAGGCTTAGATAGATAATGCTGCATTTAAAGAAAATAAAATCACTAACTGTGATAAACACCTATTAAAACTCCTATATTTTCTGTGGCACAGCTAGAAGATAAATAAATAAATTGGGGATAATCAGGAAACCTGATGTATCAAGAAAAATATACGAAACTAGTAACTAAAAGATAAGTGAAAGGAAAAAATCTGGTTTGCCTTTTAGATAAAATGGTACTTGTTTAATATTTAGAGATCAGGTCAAACTTAACGTGAAAAGACATTTGATCTCCCTCTTACAGTCCTACCCCACACCTGTTCCTTCTGCAGTTTCCCCATCTTAGAAAATGACACTAATTTTCACATTGTCATTCAAGACCACCTCCTTTAACTTGTTCTTGAGTACTTTCAATCACAGTAAATATTCAGTCTTACAGCAAGCCCTGTTAGTTCCTTCTTCAAAATATCTCCTGAGTCTGCTTATTTCTCATCACCTCCAGTGATTCTGTCCTTAGCCAAACCACCGGCATTTCCCCAAGGCTATGCAATGCAGTGTCTTCCTTATAATTCTCACTGTTCAATTCTTTTCACTTTATGGACACTTTTTTACAGAGCAGCCAGACCATTTATAAATGTAAATAAGATCCATTGAGAGTCTTACCCATTGAGAGTAATGACCAAATTTCGCCTCACTTCAATGGCTCTGTGTGACTGGACTCTTGCCTACTTCTCCAACCTCAGTTCCTGTAACATTCCTATTTACTCACTTCATTTGGTCACACTCATTTCCTTGCCAATCTTTCAATAGGCTAACCTGATTCTGACTTCAAAGTTTGCACTTTATTTCTTCTCTTGGAATATTCTTCTTTTCTCCTAGGTCTCCATGAAGCTTACTCTCCTATTTTATTCAGGATTCTCTTTATTGTATCACCCACGAGGAGAGATTTCCTTGATCATTCCATGTAAAGTTCTCTAGTCCTTGTCCTGCTTTGCTTCCTACGTATCAACGTAGAATTATATTTTTCTGTATTTGTCCATTTGCTTATTATGTGCTCTCTCAACTAGGACATAAACTCCATGAAGAATTTTGGCTAGTGGATACTTTTTTGTTTCCTTAGAAATACTATGTTACACAGAGTAGATGCTCATTAAATATTTATTGTCTAACTGCCCCAGTGAATAAACTGCAGGAATCATTCCCTCTCCAATGCATCACCAGGTCTCCAAGTCTACAGCCTTTCATTTCAGTACCACAGAGCAAAATTTATTTCAATGACAGTACATAATTTTATTAGATATTAATTTGCATGTCTCATCTTTAATATCAGGTATAAGACCAACATATTAATATTCACTTTAAGAAAATACATTTTGTATCTTATCATTTCAATGAAAAATGTTGATCAGTAAGAGAACGATTCATTTTAAGTTAGCTGAGAGGATGGATAATGCAGTTCTAAAGATGACAATGTTGGGTATAATATTAATATACTAGTTTCATTATTTGATAAACACAAAGTCTTAGGCTATAAATATGACAAGGTCTGCAGCACACATCCAGCAACATTGGTATCAGCAGGCAAAGAAAACTCAGCTTCTCACCAGTGGTACTTGAGAGATAAATTTAAGTGTTCTTTAATAACTGGTGTATCAGATGTAGTCGCAAAGCATTTAAATTTTAGATATGCCAACCAACATATTAGATCAGCGGTTATAAATGGGGAAGGGATGACATCTGCAATGTCTGCACACACTTCTGGTTGTCACGACTTGGGGGATGGTGCCACTGGCATCTAGTGGGTATGAGCCCACTAGTGGGTATGAGCAGCTAAACATCCCACAGCATATGGGGTAGCCCTCCACAGCAAATTTTCCAACCCCAAATGTTAATAATGCCAAAGTTGAGAAACTGTGTCAGATAGGCAGAACTATAATTTTGAGTTTTTCTTTAGGTTAGAACACAGAATTTTGAAATTTCTTTCAAACTTTGGGTTTACTACTCCATGTTTCTGATTTCTAAGCTGCAAACCAATACCCTCTGATACCAACTCAGAGTAACTTGTCCACCTTCCTTTCTGCTATGCTCCCAGAAATTCTGATAACAGATAGATCAATTATTCATTCTGGAGACTCTCGGAGCAAAAGCTGACCATTTTTCTTTCTAGGGTGTTATTTTATTTCACTACCGACAGAGACATCTTTTCACAGAAGTGCTCATTGTCATTTTTCCAAAACAGAATATGCTCTAAAATGACTATTGTAAACTGATTTAGTAAATACTGACACAAATTTTTCCAATATATCGAGTAAACTAAGCTACGGTTATTGTGGAATTATCTGATTTCAACTTTTCATGAAATGAAGAAATATTTTCTGTTCCAATATGTTTAATACCTCTGTGTAATTGGGGGGAAAAAGCTCCTCTATTGAAAACTTCTGTCATGGCTCAGATTCAGCATTATCAGAAAACTTGTTGACTTAATCTGGCATTAATAGGAAACTCCATCTTTACAGGTAGAATTAACTCTAGCTAATTCCTTAACTTTTATTCTATCTTAGATGTACATTTGAATTAAGAATAAGTGTCTTGATACACAGTGTTACATTAGTTTCAGGTGTACAACATAGTGATTCAACAACTCTATACATTATGCTAAGGTCACCACAAGTGTGTAGTGGCTGCATCTGATTACCATGTAATGCTATTAGACTACTACTGACTAGGGGCGCCTGGGTGGCTCAGTTGGTTAAGCGGCCGACTTCAGCTCAGGTCATGATCTCGCGGTCCGTGAGTTCGAGCCCCAAATCGGTCTGTGTGCTGACAGCTTAGAGCCAGGAGCCTGTTTCAGATTCTTTGCCTCCCTCTCTCTGACCCTCCCCCGTTCATGCTCTGTCTCTCTCTGTCTCAAAAATAAACGTTAAAAAGAAAATTAAAAAAAAAATACTACTGACTATATTTTCTGTGCTGTATCTTAATCATTCCACAACTATGCTTCAATAGAAAAATTAAAATTTGTTTCAGAATAACAGAAAGAAAAGGTCTTAAAGTGCAAAAAGAGGAACTAAAATTAATTTTAAAAAGAATTAGATGCCTTGTGATTTCATATCAGTATGTTACATAGCATATTTAAGTACATTATACATATTAGGTTTCACTTAGTAAACACAAACTAGATTTGTTTCAGACTGACCTAGATTAAATCATGCTCAAATATCTACTTCTGTGATTGTAAGCAAGTTATTTAGCTACCAGAAGCCCTATTTTATGGAATATTACATAGAAAAACAAGATGTTCAATGTAAAGTATCTCACGTGGTCCCTGACACTCAGGTGGTACATAATAAATAGGAGTGGATGCTATCATTCTATTATGAGATTTTGATTTTCTGATGAAATTGAAAGGATAAAAATTCTTTAGAGAATTTGATCAAGACCTTTGTACCATATTGTGGACCATGTTACCTCTTCATACAAAGGCAAACTATTCTAAGGCATCCATTCATTCAATAAATATTGTTGAGCAACTTATACATGGTACATTTACAAAAGAACAAAAGTAGACAAAATCTTATTTCCCTATAGCTTCTATTCTAGATGGAGGAAGCAGGCAACAAAACAAAACAAAACAAAAATACAATTCAATACAAAGTAAAATATTTAGTGTGTTAGATGGGAAAAATTTAAGGAAGGTTGGGATTACTCTAGGGTTTATGTTTATACTAATCTCAATTTATTTTCTATGTATAATGTGAGGTAGGAGTCAAGGTTTGTTTGTTGTTTTTTTCCTCATATGGATATTGGGATACTCAGGTCCTGTATACATACATACATAGATACATGTCTACATCAATTATTTCATTTAATAAATTTAATATGTGAGCTATTTCTGACTTCTCTCTTCTGTTTTATTTGTCTTTCTTGATGTATCACAAAAGATACATCAATATGAAAGAACTTAAATTTCAAGTATGTGTGTGAGTTGTGTTACATTCATCACATGGCATATCTAATTTTATTTAATTTAAAAAAATCTGATATCTAAAATATCAAAAAAGCAGTCATTATTTTGATAACTGAGTATATTACAGAGGATATGAATAAAAGGAATGTCTTAGGCCTCTTTAAGATAAACACAGATTACACAAAGTTATTCTTGAATAAACATTAAGCAAATGAAAGGCTGATTGATGATACCTGAGGCAGACAATGTTTTATTTGTCATCATTTGTCACGGGCCATTTGTAGCCATCAACTAAAAATGTACAAAAAAAGGAAAGATATTCTAGAATATTAGCTCCAAGAAAGATTTTAAGAGAGGAGAAATTTCTGTCACATCTATTTGTACAAAATAGGAACACAGTAAATACATGCAGGATGAATTGATACATGCATAAATAAATGAATGTTCTTGAAATATATATTGCTCTGACCATAATCTCCAATATCATGATTGACATAACAGGCTATTTTTATACAGTGACAAAAGTTGAGTATCCTGAGATAATAGGGCAATTTTAAGACATTTCAAAGTTTGAAATGAGGTCTGGATATGTATGATTTCTCTGTGTTTATCTTTATCTTACCTGCCACAACTATATAAGGCAGTTGTACACTCAAATTCTTTTATTTTCAATTTTTTTCCCTCATATGGACTTATTTTTTCCCACTCACACTTTCCCAATACGCAAAAGCAACATGTGCTTTTATGTGTTCACAGTATGAAAAAATGATAATGTATTTTTCTTTTTTGAAATATGGATTCAGTTTAGACCTTGGAATGTGGAATTACAACAAAACAAATCTCATCACTGGAGGTTTGCAAGTCATAATATTTTTTACCTTTATTGTCACTGCATCTGTTTACAAATTCATAAGTACGTGAGAGTAAACATATACTACTCCCTGCAGAGTATGTCAGTACAATAGACATTTATGACAAGTAAATTGCCAAGAAAACACTTGCAATGAACATGATTTTGATGATAAGTTGTACCTTTAAAATAGAAGTAAAAATTTTCAGGGCATCTAATGTTTATATTACAGACTTCAAGACTTTTTTCATTTGAAGAATTAAGTGTGTTGATGATTGCAGATCAACAAAAGCCTACCAGCAACAATTGACTGCACTGTTGTAGAGATCAACCCTTTGGAAAATCTAGCTTTTCTTCTCTGGTTGCTAAAAGGCTTTCTAGTAGTTTAAAAAGCTCACTTACAGTGCAGATGACATCTCATAAAGACAAGTCTATATAACATCCTTAGGCAATCATCTTCAGGTACTGCAGACTTGCAGGCTAATGAGAAAGTTAAATATAAGATCTGTGAAGGTTGAAACCGGTGAAATTTTGAAACATAAATATCAACAATTATTTTAAGGATCTGTAAACCAGAGATAAAACTTACCATTTGAAATTTTCTAATTGGCTCAAAGTCATTTTCCTTACAACATTTTTTTGCTTAAAAACTGAGGGGAGATGAAATTGGTATGGTGGAGTCTATTTTGGGGAGAACAATCCTTCTGAATATTAGCTAAAGTCTTGGTGAAAGAGTTTAAATCCTATGGAAGACAACATAGTTCCTTATTCCCTTATTTCCCCCAGTAGTAATCAGGAGTCATGGGGAGTTTTTCAATTGGCCATTAATTAAATTTTGTTCAAATGTGCATTCTGAAAAGATGCTAAAGGAAATTTAGGGCTTTCCAAGTCAAGACAACAAAACAGAAGGACATAATATGCCATATATGTACTCCCATAGTATTAAGACTTTGCATTTCTGAATACTGACCATACCTACACTCTGGAAATAAAGAAGTAGAGAGCATGTTAAATATTTATGTAATAATTTCTGACAAAACCTATTCATATATTTATTCACTTAAAAAAATGGTTGAGCACTGTTAAATAAGATCTTGACACTGTATAAGTTGCTGGTAAAACAGAATAAGAAAGGGCACCCACCTTCAAGGAGATCACCAACTTATATAGACTCCAAATTAGCAAATGATATTTACAACATGATGTTGTAGGTACTGTAACAAAGATGATGTAAGAAGAATAAATACAATGAAGAAAATCGGATCAATCCTACTTCAATGTGAGTTGGTGGGAGGCGCGGCTAGTTTCACAAAGCAGAAGTTTGAATGGAATTATTAGGAAACAAAAAGATACTGCAAGATGTAATATAAAGAGAAGGAAATTTGAGAAAGAGGAAATGTACACAGGTACCTTCTTGACCAACAATAAAAATTTACGTTAGAAAGCTAACATGTCTTTTTGATGTAATGTTTCTATACAGAGTGTTGATATGCAGTCTAACTTGAAATATAGTATCCTCTAAATTTAGGTGTGAGGATTATTGAAACATTTTCACATCCTTTACATGGAGCCTATTAAATATTAAGCAAACAAAAATGTAATTACATAATGTGGAACACTTTACTGATGATTTCTGTATGATTCCTTAGAGAAGAATTTTCTTTACCCACAGGCATTAATAGTCCAATCACGTACCACAAGAAAAAAGAATCACATTTCTAACTTGTCATTGAAAGCAATTGTGGGGTAGTTTCAGGCTATAATCTTCTGAAATATTGTAGGATTTCTTTGCATTAACCTGTGCACATTTGAGCTAATACATTTTGGTACTGGAATTTCACAGATCAAATTCACATAGTCATTTATTCTCTCTTCCTCCGATTTACTAATCTAACAAATGACTGGTTTGTTTTCAATCATGACACATATACATAACTGAGTTGTTTCCAATTTGGGAAGAAAAATAATGTAGTTTTTCAAAATATAATATTAATGCCCTCAACTTCTAGGATTAACAGGTAAATCTTTCTACTTCTCCAACTCCCAGACTCTGCCCTTATAGGGACATGTTTCTGAGGGTGGGGGTGGGGGTCAGTATTCAAGTATCACCTTGAGGGTGGTGGACAACCAATCTGGAAGTGTGGTCCTCCATACCAGGTTCTCTGTTGCTGTTGCATGTTCAAAGTTTGGGGGTCTGGCATCACTGTTGGAGCATAAATCTCTAAAAAGATTCCCCTGTAGGGACACCTGGGGTAGCTGATTTGAACATCTGACTCTTGATTTCAGCTCAGGTCATGATCCCAGAGTTGTGGGGTTGAACCCCCTGGCGGGCTCTGTGCTGAGCATGGAACCTGTTCAAGATTCTCTCTCTCTCCCCCACTCATGTTCTCTGTATCTGTCTCTGTCTCTGTCTCTCTAAGATTAAAAAAAAATAATACTAAAATTAAAAACAAAATTCCCTTTAAATTGCTCACTTTAAACAACTGTCTTCTGAGAGTCTGAAAATATTGAGCAATGTGCTCTCTTTCACTGCTTATGCTACTTCCACTGTTGATGTGATGGACCTTTGCTCCTTCAGATGCTATTCCTATTGTGCTCTTGGTTTTTCTGAAAATATGAATGAATTTACACTTATGCATGAAGGTTTTAGTTAGTGTTGATAATTCGGCAAGGGAGTCTTCTGTTATTTATTTATTTATTTATTTATTTATTTATTTATTTATTTATTTTAAGTAGGTTCCATGCCCAGCATGGAGCCCAACATGGGGCTTGAACTCAAGACTCTGAGATCAAGACTTGAGTTTAGATCAAGAGTCAGAAGCTTAACCGACTAAGTCACTAAGATGCCCCCATTTTTAAAAAATTTTTATGTCCTCAAAAAGCCTACTCAAGAATAAAAGTATTGACTGAGAATTCTTTTTAAATTTTTTCAATGTTTGTTTATTTATTTATTTATTTATTTAATTTATATATTTAGAGACAGAGCGAGAGCAGGGAAAGGAGAGAGGAGAGGGAGACATGGAATCTGAAGCAGGCTCCAGGCTCTGAGCTGTCAGCACAGAGCTCGACATCGGGTCTTGACCCACCTACCATGAGATCATGACGTGAGCCAAAGTCAAATGCTTAACCAACTGAGCCACCCTGCTGCCCCAAGAGAATTCTTTATATGTGACCAGAGAATAACACATGAGAGCCTTCATTTTTGGTGGTATAAGCTGGAAGGAGAAATGTTGCCCTCTGCCATGCTTCTGACAATCAAATAGAGAATTTTGGGAGTGTCAACATCCACATTTGAAGCTGTAGATTATCCCAGGCAGGTAGCTTAATTTCTTAAGTATAAAAGTAAATTAGACATAATCTATTGCACTACAGGAACTTAATAATTGAGTTAAATGTGTGGAAAAACAGCATAAAATGTGGTAAAAATACATACGTTGGGGGAGAGTAATGTGATAAGTAGAGCAAAATAAGTAACAAGTGAAAAAAAAAAAACCTGATACATGGGTATTATGTTTTGGAAGCACTGCTTTGAATTATGTTTCAGAAACATGGCATGGTGGCTGCTGTTAATGTGCTCCCAAGATCCTCTATATAGGGCAAGAACACCTACACTCAGCTATTGACTATTGGCTCATAATCTCCCCTTTGCAGGAGCACTGCCCATACCTGGAATGAAACTGCCTCCCAGAGGACTTTACACCACCACAGCCAGACCCCATTGCCACACAGACTCTGGGATACAAAGACCACTCCCTCACTCCTACTGCCTCCTGCTGGAACCCTAGGTCTCCTCATGAGAGTATTTCTTTATCACTTCCAAAAGGGTGACCCACCTAAGGCTCTGATTTGTGAAATCCTGACCTACAATGGCGCCAAAATGATTCTTGAAAGCCGACTGTAAGAATGGAGTGGTGAAGGTGACTCACTTGTTAGCAAGATGGCAATAAATATCCCAGTAAGGTAAGTAAAATATCAGGAGGGCTTGGAATGCTGTAACACTGATGCCTCAGACTGTCACCAATTAACGAGAACAGGCCGTTGATGAAAAGGAATTCTCTAGCTGGTGTAACATTTCTAATGTTTAAGGTATAATGTATATGGTAATTATAAGGACTGTGGAATGTGATTTTTGTTGCTAAGTGTCACTGATGTATTGAAAGGAGAAAATGAGAGACCCACATCTTTGATCAGCCTTGTGGGAGGGTTGGAAAGCCTCCTGGGCAGCCCTTTTAGAGACTTATTGTCCACAGCCAGACAACAGACAAAGCTGAAGATGAGACACAGAACCTAACTGTAAACCTGGAAAATCTGTAAGGAAGATGGAATTTTAGTCTAGGCAAGTATCCTAGGCCAAAAACCGAGCCTTAATGAGAAAGGAGTGGGGTCCTGAAACTTAAGATTGGGATATCTAGATTGATGTACTTGAGATTCACCTCTTAGCTTTAATACTAGCCAACTCTACCTGCACCCCCACACCCCCACTAATAGAGAGGGCTCAAATGAGGCAGATGCCTTACAAAACAATGCTTGTCCTCCTTGGAATCTGCCTCCACTCCTACCCTCAGAGCCATGCATACTGAGAGAAAGAAGGTTAAAATGTTTGCAGTGAAATCATTTTCCTAGTTAGAGAAATGTTTGCATAAAAATAAGCATTTGAGTTAACAGTATTTATGTTTAAAATGCAAAAATCACTATGGGAAAGCAGACCCTTATTTATTATATTTGGTATGAACCATGTTAATCAGGCCAGCATTAAGCAAAACCTCACTGCGAAAGAGCTTGGCCTACTAAGGGAGGAGATGGATTATATGCCAAAGGAGCCGCAAGATCTGGCTAACATGTATCAGCAGGAAAAAAGAAAATGTGCCCAGCAGTGTATTCTGAGAGAGCTGGATCAAAGACTAAAAGCTGAAAAATGCAGTCTTTTGGTATGAGAACATTCTCTCACAACACAGGATTAACACCCTGGCAAGGGGCTTGGAAAGTATTCCTAATATACTGTTTGGTTGACTCTTATTTATAATCTTGGAAAATTAAATGGCCCATGCTAAATAAAGTACAGAAGCTAGAAATCTCTGACAGACTGGAGTCAAGGATTTAAAAAAAAAAGTCAAAAAGAATTGGGTATATTAGACTGGGTCCAACATAAAATATTGGAAACCCACAAAATTACTGTTTCCCAAGATGGAAAAGGTATGTGTTTATAAGGAGGACACCAGTATCACTGAGAAACTCAACTGAGGTTGTCTTCTCTCTACAGGGCTGATGGGAGGACATGCTATTACAGACACATGCTCTCTTGTATCAGTGAGATGATAGGATCCCAGCATAACAAAAGCCAGGTGGCAGCACTTCTGTGCCAGAAATAATGTGAATGTAATTACCAAAATGGGCAGGAAGGTCAGGATAGCAGCCAGGGGCAGGCACCTGGCTCACCATGATCTATGGAAATGCTCATAGAACATGATGTTCCCAGGTGAGAACAAATAGGTAGCCAGCAGAAGTACTGAATATATATTTACATGTATCTATCTATCTATCTATCTATCTATCTATGAATTTATCATCTATCTATCTAGATGTATATGTATATATAGATATCTATATATAGATATAAATACATATTTAAAGTAAATAAGCAGAATGCTGAAATCAGCTATCCAGTAGGAGTCAACATCCTTTGCCTAATGTCTAGAATTTAGCCTGTGATCATGTGATCAGATATAGAACTCATTGACTAAAGGAGAGGTTGGGTCTCCTTAAAGAAAGACCTTATAACAAAAGGTGGATGGAAGTATATGCTATTGGTGCCCATTCCCTGGGCCAGTGTGCCCTCTCCCCAGATACTGGGAGCAGTGGGGTTTCTAAGGGCTTATAGCTGCCCCTTGTTCACAGCATTGGCTTTGGAGAAGTGGCAGCTGTCTTGCTCAGCAGACCATTTGCCCTCTGCTCCCCAACTCCTGGGGCTGTCAAAGGCTACTGACTGACAAACAGTGTACAAAGGGCTGGCCCCTTAAGTGTGTGGTACAACTGATACTCCAAGACACAGCTAGTCTCCAACAGAGACCACATCTTGATAGGTGCCCTATTTTACTTCCCTCTCATTCTTCTCCTAAAAGTGTTCCCTTGCTGAATCACTTTCACAAGTGATTTCAAAAGTCACTATATCAGTCTCTTCTTTTAGAGAAGATAATTTTAGAACCAGGTTCAAAATGAAAACCTATCTGGTGTCAGGAGAAGAGACCTGATGGAAGGTTTTTTTGTATCTTAAGAATCCCTCTGAGTGTTTGGTACACAGTTGAGGGACAGCAAAAACAAACTTGGTTCTCCCGTTGCTAGAGTGTGCAATGATAACTCCTCTATACACTCGTTAGTTCCATCGTCTGTGAAATTGGGATGGTAATCCTGTATATAGCATAGTGTACACATTATAAGGCCTGGCTCAGAATACGTGTTCAGTGCATGGTAGCTATTTGTATTATTTTTAAATAGCTATTTGTTTTTTTTTTTTGGTTTGTTTTTGTTTTCGTTTTTTTTTTAATTTTTTCAACGTTTTTTTAAATTTATTTTTGGGACAGAGAGAGACAGAGCATGAATGGGGGAGGGGCAGAGAGAGAGGGAGACACAGAATCGGAAACAGGCTCCAGGCTCTGAGCCATCAGCCCAGAGCCCGACGCGGGGCTCGAACTCACGGACCGCGAGATCGTGACCTGGCTGAAGTCGGACGCTTAACCGACTGCGCCACCCAGGCGCCCCTTAAATAGCTATTTGACACTATTTCTTCATAAGACACACCATAAGTTTGAATATTAATAATAGTTTCAATTTTAAATGATGCTTATCTATGTGCTGGGCACTGTCTTAAAGCATTTTACATGCATTCATATAATTTTCTCAGATACTCTATGAGATTAGTATTATTTATATTTATATTTTGCATATGAGGAAACTGAGGAATGAATGGATGTATGGCTTGCCCAAGTCCTCACAAGCTGTGAGCGGTGAAGAAGGGATGATAACCCAAAACCCTGATTAGAGGGTCCACACTCTCAGCCACTACACTTTACTGCCTCACTGTCATTAATCCTAATGATGATGAAAACAAAATTTAAGAAGTACCTAATTTGCAAGTAGATAACATTTTAAAAAAGAAAATGTATTTTGTCTCCCTTGATACTATCATCATTTTCTTTAACACCTTTTTGTGAGTATTCAATCATTTGGGTAGACTGAATTTTCAAGAAAAAAAAATCCCAGTAAATACCTTTTATTTTTACCATTTGGTTCCTATTATGATGCAAAAGCGATTTGGATGGGAAATATGGGGCGATTATGTTTTATCAGAGGAAATGTGGAAACAGCTTGGTGCTAAATCTGCTTATATAAGTCATTTATTTTCTATGTAGAATTTGAACCTTTACAGAATCTTTCTTATTGTGAAGATTAGCTTTTCAGAACTATTTTGTGTTTTGATTTGTAGGAAATTCTTTAAATAACACAGGAAAGAAAATGCCGTCTTTGATTTCTGTGTCTTTTTTTTTTTAAGTTCCTTTTCATGATAGAAACTAGAAAGCTGATGGTTTAAATTATATAACTCACAATACATTTGTGGTCAATTTCATATAATCCACACATTTTCCTAGTTCTACGTAAAGTATACTTATTGAAGGCATAATTGTAATAATAGCTTAGTGTGTGCCTGCCATTATGCTAAGCAGCTAGCCTAACCCTCAGTTTACAATGAGGAAACTGGACTCTGAGGATGCAGGAGACAGTCAAGACATTCTGAGGGGCAGCACAGAAACTCCACACAGGGACTAGAAGACATCAAAGCCCATTCTCATTGTGATCAATATGCATGCCATTTCCCTGAAGGGACAAGTCAGAATCATTTGATTTGGGGGAAATGTAAGACATGCAGGAGACATATGGAGAATTTATGAGTAGGAGAGGAAATATGTTCTGTGGTAATTATCTTATGCTGATTGACAGGACTAAAAGAATTCAGATAAATGCTTGTGATATGTGAGCCAATTCCTTTCCAGTGATTCATTATTATAGGGGGCAACTTTATTTATGTATGTATGTATGTATGTATGTATCTATTTATTTATTTATTTATTTTCATGTTTATTTATATTTGAGGGAGAGAGAGAGACAGTGCTCAAGTGGGAGAGGGGCAGAGAGAAATGGAGACAGAATCCGAAGCAGGCTCCAGGCTCTGAGCTGTCAGCACAGAGCCTGACACAGGCTCAAACCCATTAGCCATGAGATCATGACCTGAGCCAAAGTCTGGTGTTCAACTACCTGAGCCACCCAGGTGCCCCTATAGGAGGCTTTAAAAGCCCACACATATAGTCAATTCAATTAAGAAAAATCAATCAGATTGTTATTATGTAGATTTAGAAGAAGGACTAAAGGCAGTGTGCAGAAGAATATTGCATGGAATCAGAAAGACTTGGATTTAAATTGTGACCTTTTACCTTGTGATACTTCCTAACCTACTTGTGCCTGTTTTTCCTCTTCTGTAAAATGAGGATAATATTGCCTACTACCTGTGGTTGTGGAGAGTAAGATCATGCATCAGGCACATGATAATCTTTGCCACCATCATTAGCCAGATTTTTATATCGATTTTATGACTGTACTACAAGAGTTCAGTATTTTCTTTTTCTGTGCTAATGATAATGACATTATCCAGTCATTATGATCACCAAAGTAAGTAGGTTAAAACCACTACTTAAAATAGACTTTGTTACTTTAGTGCCTAGGAAGGTATTTGCATTAGTTTCCTAGTGTTGCTGCACAAATTACCACAAACTAGGTTGTTCAATACAGCTGAAATTTTATTCTCTTATAGATCTGGAGGCCAGAAGTCTGAAATTGAGGCGTTGGCAAAATTATGCTCTCTCCAAGGACTCTCGAGGAGGATCCTTCCTTGCCCCTTCCAGGTACTGGTGTCTCCAGGCATTCCTTGGCTTGTAAATGCATCCCTCCAATCTCACATGCCTGTCTTCTTCTATACCTGTGTCCAAATTTCCCTCTTCTTATAAGACATTAGTCACATTGGATTAACCACCTTCAGTATGACATCATATTAACTAATTACATCTGCAATGATCCTATTTCCATAGAAGTTTACATGCACAGGTACGGGGGTTAAGAATTCATCATTTCTTTTAGGTGAACACCATTCAACCTTTACTAATACTCAAGAAAAAGAGTGATTTTAAAAATCGTCAAGTTAAGAATTCTATTTCAATGAATCTAGCATTCTCCCTAGTCATACCAATCCTTGAATCAACCTAACATGAAATCAGTCTCACTTCTCCTTCACTTCAGACTCCCTTGGTCTTACCATTATGGCTATGGGCTTCTCTCAGACCACATGTTCTTCTGATAGCTACCTTGCATCACACATTCTCTGGATGATCCCTTTGTTTGGCATGTTCTAGGATATTTTTGTCCAAATTATTCATTCGGTGGTATGAATTACTAATGCAGTCATAGTGTTGTGTCATTTGCCAATGTCTCAGGATAGGTTATTTATGGATAGATTTTTATTAATCATCAAAATAGTCATTTACAGAACCTCAGATGATACAAAAATTGACTAATTTTCTGAAAATCACATGCAGACTATAGGGGATGTCATTGGTAAAAATAAAGCTCAGTAAATCATAATATTGCCATAAAGCAGTGTCTGTGCCTATAAAATTTCCTGCTGTCCTTCATTCCTTGATATCATTTTCTTATTCGCTGTTTGTATATGTTGTGGAATAGATGTACATATATTTATGGCTTCTATAAATTTTCTGTATTTATGTAACTTTAGTACAGACTGCTGAACAGTAGCACAGATAATATTTTTTTTGTACTAAAACAAATTTTAAAACTAATTCTGGGGTAATTGAGATTATTGTCTCAAGTAAATAAATATTTAGGGAAAACAATTTTTATTTTCTTATGTTCAAAGTATTTTTTTTTTAGTTTTTCAAGTATTTTTAGTGCTATGTAAGCATTTTTAAAAAAAAATAAGTTCATCCAACAGATATTTGCACATGCACCATGGCAAGCATTTGAGTTAAATACATAAATACAAATACATAAATAAGTGTCTCGACCCCAAGGAGATTAGATTCTAAGAGGGGAAAATATGATGATGTAAACTACAAGCAACAATATATTAGAAGACATAATGAAACTGATGCTATATAGAGATATAGGTACTGTAAATTAACCAGGCAGTTTCAAGTGGCAGGAAACTTTGAGACTATTTGCAGGATGAATGGAATTTCCTCCTTCCTACTTCAGGGGGAAGTGCCAGCATGAAGTCAAATATTCATTAAATTTATCAAATATCTATGAAATGGATTTTATGGGCAATAATCTTTCCTTAGTGTTAAGTTAGCTAATGAAATGAATTAGAAAAAGAACTTGCTCTTAATGAGCATTTAATCTTTACAAATATGAAACTATTCAGCTGAAATAATTATAATTAAGGAAATAATCTTTTAGGGACTGTATATCCAGTTTGGACAAAAAAAAAATTGAATTCAACAAATGGTAGTGCAATTTTCTACTTCATTTGCCTATTGTATTGCAACTTAGGTAGGACATTTTATTATTATTATTATTATTATTATTATTATTATTATTATTTTAGAGAGAGAGAATGCATGCAATAAGGGAGAGGGACAAAGGGAGAGGGAGAGAGAGAACCCCTAGCAGGCTCAATGCTCAGCATGGAGCCGAACATGGGGCTTGATCCCACAACCCTGAGATCACAACCTGAGCTGAAATCAAGAATTGGGCTCTCAACCACTGAGCTACCCAGGCACCCCTAGATAGGATATTTTATAATGGAAATTATTTGTTTTGACTTGTAGTGATGCTAAACAATGATGTTGTATTACTGCCAAATAGATTGCTTTATCTCTGTTTGTGGTTGAATTTATGTTCTTAAACATGGGACCCTGTGGTATGTTTAACTTTTGTGGTTTTTCTCTTTCTCCATTTTTTTAAGACTCAGCTAAGCCATTGTTCCCCAATCCCACTGTCCAGTTCATTTTTCTCTGTAAATCACTTTGTTCACAAATCTGTATTATTTGATATTTTTTGCTCTATTTATTTATATATCTGTCCTTATCAGATGGTGATTTGTTATAGGATATACATTTCATTTCATTTGATAAGAATAAGAATACTTTCCAAACAGTAAAATTATGACTCTCATACAAGTAAAAAACAAATATGCATCTGGGTGCCTGGGTAGCTGTCAATTAAGCATCTGACTTCAGCTCAGGTCACCATCTCACAGTTTGTGAGTTTGAGCCTTGCATCTGGGCTCTGTGCTGGCAGCACGGGAGCTTGCTTGGGATGCTCTCTCTCTCTCCCTCTCTCTCCCCACCCCCCACTTGTGCTTGTGCTCTCTCTCTCAAAATAAATAAGCTTAAAAAAATAAATAAACATGTATCAAAATTTTTTTTTAACTCATTAGTTTAATGAGGGGACAAGTAAAAGCTAAAACTGGTTCAAAGGAGACTTGAAAAACAATATTCATATAGACCATTGGGAATATGACAATGAATTTGCTAATAGATAAAAAACTAGTCACTATCTTTGGGTTGGAAATTAATCTCCATGGGCCAAATCTTATCTTTATGGACAAGAGTTATATCTATTACTATCAGTTTTTTACAATTTACAGAATTGTAAGACCCCCATGCAAGAGAAGCCTCAAGACTTCTATGGAATCAGATAACCCGAGAAGGGTCTGCCAGAAAATGCTCTGCTTTCTATTTAATCTCTTTGCCCCTTTCAAAAGTTTCAAAGGTTTTTGCAATGATGCACATACCCCCTTGTGCAGTAGCCAACTGATCATTTCATTGTTGAATAAATGTATTATGCTTGTTTAGCCTCTTTCCTAATCAGGTAATGAGAATTCTACCTAAGGCAGCTATAATGTAGTAAAAAAAGCCTTTGAACTGGTGCAAAAAGAGGTGGAAATCTGGCTGGAAGTCCCGGCTCTGTCATTATGTATTTATGTGATACCAGGAAAATCTTACCTTCTTTGAGCTATATTCATTTTGTCTATAAAGTAAGGATGAAAAAAATGAATTCTGAAAACTTACTTTAAGAATGTAAGATTAAAAATGTGAAAATGTCTAAATTGTAAAGTACTATCTGAAAGTGAATTGCTGTTTTTATGTTATTTACTACCAGGGTTTCTCTGTGGATGTACATTGCTTCTATTTTTTTTTTTTCTTTTTTTTTATCCACTAGTGTGCTATTAACTAGATTGCTGTGAGAATGATCCCTCTCTGGGTGAAAAATCTAACAAATGCGTCTGCATTTAACTATATTTTTAACTCCATAATAATCCGAGAATAACTATTTGCTCTTTTGGAAGTTTATCCAACCTAAACACGTGAATTAAAGCTTTAGAGATGTATCTTCCTCTTTACAGAAGATTTCATGCTATGAACAATACTTTTAAAGATATCTAGGCTTCCAGCTCAGTTTGCACTCTAATTAGGGAGTGCTGGGATATGATTTTCATTGTGATCTACTTTGGAAACTATTTTAGTGAAAAGAATAATTTTCATACATTTATTCTTTATGCCAAGTTTAAAGGAGGTCTTCACACAGCAATCATTTTGTTTTAAGAAGGAACTCGATTTTTGATCTGTTGTATACCTGCTGGTATCTGTGAAATGCTGTTTTCTCTGGTGTCCTAGTTTTATTTTTTGGCTAGTTACTAATGTGAAAGGTGTGGAGCTGATAATGTTTTAGAGATTTTAAATAAAAATGTAAAGGCTCTTGATGCAGAATATCCATGCTGGATCTGGAAAAGATAGTTTTGAAGGCTTTTATCTACAAGAATCCTTTTATGGTGAGGTGATGAGTTGGAAAAAGGAAGATGATATGAAAAGAATTCAAAAGAAGATAAAACAGAAAAAATGCTGCTGAATAGCAAACACTAAATGCCTGCTTGATTAGTTCATGGGTTTACTTTTAGGTCATTATATTTTAATGCCATGGATCTCTGGCTTTTCTCTTCTTGTCTTTTCCTTCATTTGTGTACTGATATCTATGCTGTTTCTCATCTTTGACAAAAAAAAAGGGGAACAGGGGTCTTCTTAAGAAGTGGAAATTTAATTTGATTGGTGAGAGAGAATATCATCATAAATATTATTACATGAGGGGCACCTGGGTGGCTCAGTCGGTTAAGCATCTGACTCTTGGTTTCTGTTCATAGGCTGGTTTGATCTCACCGTTTCATGACATCAAACCCCACACTGGCTCTGTGCTGGTGGTATGGAGCCTGCTTGGGATTCTCTCTCTCCTCCTGTCTCTGCCTCTTCCCCACTCATGCTGTCTCTGTCTCTCTCAAAATAAATGAATAAACTATATATATATATATATATATATATATTCCATGAAAGTGTTACAACAGAGAGAAGTGATAAAAAAGTCAGTGAGAAATTTAGTCACTCTCTATTCTTTCCTCTGTGGATCCGCAGTGATGTGCAATGAAAAGAAGGCTTAACTTTACCTCATGTTAGCTTAGCCCTGAGACCACTGCCTAAACTGAGTTATACTAGTAAAGTAAAGGCTCAAAAAACTGACTCTAGTAGCATGTAGCACACAATTTTCCCTTTTGGCTTCTATTTTTAGCAGATTCTCCAAAAGCCAATTCAGTAGGTGTGAAGTACCCTCACATACTGAAGTGAAAATTTAAGGTTACCTATGAAGGATGTTTAAATAAATTTTGAAACCAAGTTCTGCCACTTGAGGTTTATCACTCACCATCTGTAATAAAGGAGATGGTGTGGAATGCATTTGTGTGGTAAAACTGTTGAGAAGATCTATTAAGAGAGTATAGGAAGTGTTCTGGGTGGTCCCCCTTTCCTTGAAGAAGGACAAGCTGGTGGAGCAAGGAAGTCAAGAGAAGCTTTGACATCAGCTAACACTCAGAAAATGTCATCAACATGTACTGGTATGCACGTGCAAAATGGCATGTGAGCTAAGGCACTACATTTGGAGCAATCATTAATTCATTATTTTTTTGCGATGATTAGTTTTTTTTGCCAAAAAGTAATTAAATAAATTCTCCCTTTTGGATTGTGTTTCTAATGGCCATGCAGGACAATACTTTTCAGCAAATAAAAATTAGTGATAACGTTTTGTAAGTAGTTAAAAACTTATTTGAAATGTCTAGTCTATGATAAAGATTCAGTAAATATTTGTCGATTTATAAACAACATTTATCAATGTTGCAATTTAGATAGAATTGGCAAACTGATTGGATGGCCCAAGAAAGCCTATTTTCAAGGGATTAAGGAGCATCTCATGGAGGAATTTGTCCTAAGGGATGAAGGAGCCAGGGATGAAGATCGTAACTTTATAACACAATCGAAGTCCTCAGACAAAGTCCTCAGAAGCATGTTGGCTGCTTTTAGAGTTCATGTAAGTTATTTTGGACCTATATCTGAATCCCGAGGAGGAAAGGGAATATAAATAAAAACTTAAAAATAGGTTTTACTTGGTTCTGAAATGCATCAGGGGCCCTCTAAAGACTACAAACCAAAGGGAATCATATTCTTCTCAACACCACTTATCTCTCTCCTGTCCTTGCTCTGAGATGAGATGGACCAACAGGAAGCTTTAGCACTCTAAAGGAGAGATAGACTGCTGAATAGCTGGACTGATGATAGCACTCATGGATGAGCACCCACGCCCCTGGAAACTCCATTAGGGAGAAAACAGGAATGTGCTTGGTGCCTTGCACGATGTTTGGAGACACTGGAACATTCCATCTAAGAGGTGCAAATTTGGTATCAGCATGGCTTGAAGGATTTCTGGGGACCTGGAAGAGAACCAGAGACAGCAGGTGAAATAACTTGCTTAATGTGGACACCTAGTTTAAGGTGGACTTATACATACGGCATAGACAGGTGAGGAATGAAAAAACGCTATTTATTTACCGAGAATAAGCTAATTTATTTAGAATTAGGATATTTTCCCCCCAAATCTCTCAAAGATATGTAGAGGTCACTGCATTTGAGTTGACCATAGGAGAATTTATTTTAACAGCCTGAAAGTGAATAAATTAGTCATTTTGTAAGTGCCATTTTTCTACAATATTTGCATGCTCAAAATTTCATTCTATTACAATTTCTTGTTCCACAAAAGAGGATTTATAAGGCAATAAAGGCCTGAAAATGCAATCTACCCCAGCCTAATATGCCACTAGTTTTTTTAAAAAAGAAAAAAGGAAAAGGCTAAAGCAAGCACCTGTGGCTCTATGCCCAAACGTTTTATGTCCTTGAATAAAGCTGTTGGAGATCAACACCTGCATGTTTTCCAACATGATCTCATTTTATAATGGGCATGCGGTGAGTATGCTGTGGTTCCAGGTGTCATTGTCTTTCCACTGTCTGGCATTCAGAAATGTATCATTTGCGTGACAAATGATTGTACTGGTTTTGGCCAGGAAGGGCCATTCTGCTGTGGGAAGATATGCAGAAAGGGACCTGCAGGTGAGGCCAGTTTAACACAACTCTTATCTGCTTGACTGGCTGCTTTTGGACTTCTGCGTGTCTGTGGGGTGGAGGCCCTGAACATGTTGGTTCATACTGCAGCTGCGGCAATAAACGGTAAGCTAAGAATTTCCTGTTACTCTCGGAGTTAAATCCACTTTTATGTTACTCATCTAGCAGCCATTTCTGCTACATAAACGGAACAGACTATTTGTGGAAAATCTCAAAGTGGGTCAGTGATGACACATCTTAATATTCCTCTAGTTCTTTTGAAGTATTCATGAAAATTGAAATACAGCCCCCCACAGAACTGCTCAAGCTTTGCACATCTATAATCCATCCGTAATACTTTCCTTTCTGCACTGCACGCTGGAAGGATAAAACAGTAAAACCAAAACCAAAACCCCTGTATCGAAATTCATCAGATAGACTCTCCTCCCTCTCCCACTTCCCTACTATTATTTGGCTTCAATGTAAACACAGAAAACAAAAATTGTGTAGAAAATATGCAGATACACTCTTGATCTTTACGTGTAAACAGAAGTGAGGGAGGAGCTGTTTGTAGGTGGTCTTTTGTATGTGAGTAGATGGACGAGAAAAAGGCCCAGCAAAATGGATGGGCACGTATATGGGTGAGAGATGGAACAAAGCCACATTTGAAATCATAAAAGAAAAGAAACATCAAGTTAAAATGCTAGAGAGATGAGGGGGGCTTGGGTGGCTTATTCAGTCAAGCATCTGACTTAAGCTTATATCATGATCTCACAGCTCCTAAGTTCGAGCCCCATGTCAGGTTCTATGCTGACAGCTCAGAGCCTGGAGCCTGCTTCAGATTCTCTGTCTCCCTTTCTCACTGCTGCTGCCCCACTCACGCTCTGTCTCTGTCTCTCAAAAGTAAATAAACATTAACAAAAAGTTTAAAAAATGCTAGAGAGATGATAGCATTTGTAATCCTCATATACTAAGTAAATTTTATTAAACTCTGACCCAGCACAGGCTGCTCTATTGGGCGCTAGAGGTAAATTTCCTGTGCCTCAAGAGTTTATAAATTTCTTGGGGAAAGAAAAATTATCTCTCTATATGAAACAGATGACAACTATGATATTATTATTATCAAAACAAAAGAGATTCTAGAATGCTCACAAACCAGGTTATATGTCTTCAAGAATTTATCTATATTCAAATTTAACTTAATGGCCCCAAATCTGTCTTCTCAGTTTCAAATATCCAACTGAGTACTGAACATCTCCATCTGGATGTTTTAAGGGCATGTAATATTCAACATGTCGAAGAAATAATTATAATAATTATCTTCTAATGAAACCAGCTCTGTTTCAATGTCTCTTATCACACTGATCCTACCATGCATTTGGTTCCAAAAAAAAAAAAAATCCTGATTTTATTTTTTATTTTATTTTAATCTTTGTTTACTTTTGAGAGGCAGAGAGAGCACAAGAAGGGGAGGGGCAGAGAGAGAGTGAGACACAGAATCTGAAGCAGGCTTCAGACTCTGAGCCATCAGCACAGAGCCAGACATGGGGCTCGAACTCACAAACCATGAGATCATGACCTGAGCCAAAGTCAGACACTAAACCTACTGAGCCACCCAAGTGCTCCCAATATCCTGCTTCTTTGAATGAGCTATAACATTTCCTTTTTCCTCAGTCACATATAGAATTCACTACAGTTCATGAATCTTCTGTTAAATATTTTAAATTGGAGCATGTCTCCTTCAGTACTGCCACTCTATTCCAAGCTACCATCTGTCATTTAGATTCCTCCATTGGCCTAGAAACTGATCTCTCCCCATCCTTTTTGGACTCTTCCCCATTCATTCTCCGTATTGCAGATGGGGCAATTTTTTTCAAAGTGTGATTCATGTTATCTCTCTATTTTTTGAGAGAGAGAGAAAGAGAGAGTGGGGGAGAAAGAAAGGGAGGAGCATAAGTGGGAAAGGGGCAGAGAGAGAGAGAGAGAGAGTGAGAGAAAGAATCCCAAGCAGGCTCCATGCTGTCAATGCAGAGCCTGACCCAGGGCTCTACATGCCCTGAGCCTAAACCAAGAGTCAGATGCTTAGCTGACTGAGCCATCCTGGCACCCTTGAAGGAAGTCCTTTAATGTCCGCCATGCTCATAGGATACAGATCCAACTCCTTACTAAAGCAGATCCATTGATTTCTCTTAGGAGCAAGTGGCAGAAAATGTAGCTCAAACTGGCTTCAGCAAACAGGATTTTTCAATGACATGTATTAAAAGCCTAGGAAAGTGGCTTACTTCAGGCACAACCTGAGCCCTTGTTCTACTTCCTCCCTCCAGGAGAGCCCAGAGGAGTCTTGGGCTCTCAGCAACCCTCATTTGATGCTAATAATTTTAAGCCTTTACTATTTTGAGGGTTCCCCTCCCCCCAGATTAACCGAGAGAAAACTGAATATAGAATTTGATATCACTGAGGTGCTGGCAAAACAAAATACCAAAGTATGTGGCACTGGCTATAGGGGTAGAGGGAAGGCAGAGGGAAGGAACTATTATAACAGGCTGAAAAGGGGAGACCACAACATTCTGTTGTGAAATATTTGATAAAATGACCACTTAGAAGGCAGAACATATACCTCTAAGCTTTAGGTAAAAAGGTTTTGAGCAAAATAATGGCAGCCTGGGTTGGATCATTATTCACTCCATTTAGAAAGAAATGAGCTCAGAAAGGGAAAAAAAAATGTTTCCAAGGGAGAATACAGAAACTTAGAGACTTGCAGAGTTGAAAATGCATTTATTCTTCATAATTCTCAAATTAAGATCAAACCTAAAGATAAAAACGAAATCAAGGGTGCGGTCATAGAAACATAACCTTGGGACAAAGACTACGTCAAAGGCATAAATGTCAAAACCTTCCTTAAGTCTGATTTTATTAAGTGGCCCTCAAAATCCTTTCGTTTGGACAAAATATCTTAATGATAACAATGCACTGTTTTGGTCTTGTGGAAGCCTGATGAACTCAAAGAACCTAAATTAAGTGTAGAGAGAGAGTGAGAGAGATGTATCTCAGAAAGAGTTAAGAGTTTGGCTCAAAAAGAGCTGACTAGAATCAGAGAGACAGGAACTAGCAAACTTTTGGAGAGAGCTGTGCTGCCAATGTGCCATGTATCTTGAATAAAAAGACTGTAAACTTTCCAGATGTAAAATTTCCCTTTGTCCCTTAAATCTCTATAGGTAGGAAAATTTGTTCAATGACAAGGAGGGCCTACCCCAATGTCTTCTTGAGCTATGGCCAAAGAGAATATCCCCAAAGACAGCCAAATGCCTTAAAGCACAATGGACAGAGTGGTCAACTCTATAGGACAGAACTGGGGCCTAATCAAGAAGCATTTCTTAGGTTAGGGAGGACCTCACATTTGCCCAGTGGGCTTTCAGAATTTCTAAGAACCAGTGATGACTGCAAATATTTTTTTCGTGTTTTTATGTAAATATTTACTGTTATTACCCTGTCCTTGTTTCCTCACTGTATTTTGGGTACGTAGGGGAACAGATAACTTGTCTTTTTCTTTGAGAGTTCTTCACTTCTTGAGAAGTTTCCAAAGCATCTAATTTAGATCACAAGGTCTTGGGATTTGAGCATTTTTTTTTTAACGTTTATTTATTATTGAGAGACAGAGAGACACAGAGTGTGAGCATGGGAGGGGCAGAGAGAGGGGGAGACACAGAATCTGAAGTAGGCTCCAGGCTCTGATCTGTCAGCACAGAGCCCAACGCGAGACTCGAACTCACCAACCATGAGATCATGACCTGAGCCAAAGTCGGTTGCTTAACCAAATGAGCCACCTAGGTGCCCCATATTTTTACTTCTAGAAAATACATTTGAGTGCTTTGGGGAAGGAATGAATATACTTTGTCTGCTATATGGAAATAAATACTATGGTAGATTGTATTATTGGTTCATTATTGGTTCATTATCATTCATTTCCTCCACACATTGGCCATGCTTTCTGGTGCCACTCACTTTGGGTTTGGCTATGTGGCATGCTTTTGCCAATTTGATATGAATATTTGTGACTTTTGACACATCTGGACACACGATTAGCTACAACTGAAGGACTTGACTGGGATGCTCCCCATGAGCACTTTTCCCAGATAGAAGCTCTTCCCTCAGTTTGCACTATGGATTGAGAAGGCATATGAAGCCGAGTTTAGCTCATCCAAAAACAAAGCCCAGCAGAATCACAACGGAGCAGCAAACTTCAGGTAATGTATGAGAAATGAACAGTTGTTAAAAACTGATATTAAAGAAAAAAAAAGTTCTAATGCTGTATAACCCAGAAAATAAAGATTTCAAATATTTTAAGCTTTAATAAAATGAGAAAATTGTTATAAATATAATGCTAAGTAATAACAGCAGGGTGCAAATTTGTGTGTGTAGAATGATCCCAATTATATAAAAAAGTATTTGTAGAGTTATATGTATTAATTACATGAGGGAAAAAAACCTAAAATGAACACCAGAATGTAAAATATTGGTTATTTTTAAATAATAGATTTAAGAGATTTGGGGCTCTGTACTCAGAAGATCTAGATTCAATTCCCTGCTCAGCCATTTGCTAGCCACGTGATTTTGAAGTTGGCAATTTAACTTGTCTTCCTTTAATTTTATCTGTATCTACCTCACTAGGATACTGAAATTAGGTAAGATATGAATGGTTAGGTATTATTATGTGTCAATAAATTAGCACAGTCCTTCAGAGTAAGCTGTATATAAAAGTTAGCTATTATTATGATTGATATTTTGATATTGTTATTATAATTTCCCATTTTTTTATATTTGGCATGTGTTACTTTTAGTTAGAAAAAAAGTCAATATTATAAAGATAGAAAAATTAAACTGTCACTTTCTAATATCAAAACATCATAAAATTCTAACTAGCTTCTTGATGATAAGAAATGACACCTGGTCAAAAGGAAAAGTGAGCAGCTACCAGACAGCTACAGAGCAGAAGGAGCATGCTGGAGCTATTTTGATTAACAGTATATGGTCATTAGAGGAGCTGACTGATTAATCTCCATGTATTGTAAAGAATAAGTTGAAAGTGACCTAGAAATGAGAAAAAGGAGAGAGGAGTCACTGTAAAAGATACGTCTATCTGGAAACTTAAGACTATTCTTTGTACCCAGTGGGATGCAGTTTGGTGAAGTCCTGACTGATGTGCTAGGAAAAATAGCTCATAAAGCCTCGATGCCTGCAGAGAGGGAACAAGCTGAAATGTAAGCTTTTACACCCCTTTAATGGGAAACAACCTAGAGAATGACTTTTTGGCAGAGTTAGAGAATCTCTCAAGTACAGATACTTACAAGGTCTCGAAGATCAAAAGGGTCTTCTGAAGTCAAAGCGACCAGAAACTTGCGGGATCAGTGGTGAATAAAAGAGACCCAGGCTGTTTTTATAAGAACTAGAAGCATAAATATAAGTTATAAGAATGCTTTGAAAGAGAAATAGACATTAATCTTCATAGATTATTTTCATAATGCAGTATATTCAAGAACAGGAAACATGTTTTTATTGATGGCCATATATACCAGGCATGGTGAAAAGAATGCTAAGTGAAGAGTCATCAAACCACTTAATGCAGCTTCTAAATAGCACCATGACTTTGTCTGTGATATTTACCATCTTGAGATTTCAGATGCTTCATTTATATAAAATTATGACTACAGTACATGATCTTTTAAGTCCCTTGTCTTTCTAACCTTCTCATATTCTTCAATTTCTTCACATCTTGATACAGAGGCATATTTCACTTAACATTAATATGTATCTAGAGATAACTGATGCCTAAAAATAGGTACTTTTGAAATGGAAGTATAATGTTAATCAGAGCTTACAAATTATGTGACTGTAACTCAGTGAATTTTCACAAGTGCTCATCATATAACCATCAGTCAGATCAAGAAACAAATTACCAGCCACCCAGATGGTTCCTCTTGTCTCCTTTCAGTCACTACCCTTTCCCAAGGGCAACCACCATCTTGTGTCACAGCAGCAGAAAATAATTTTGCCTGTTGTAGAACTTTATAAACATGAAATCATACACCATGTCTTCTTTTCTGTTTGGCTTCCTTCACTCAATATTACAGCCATCACATTTTAACAAGGATATTTAAAACAACACATAGGTAATATTTTAGTTGTGATGACACAGATGGATAGAGGATGCTTAGGTCCATTGTTAAATATATAATCTAAAAGGTATCATCTTGTGGTAATTACTTTCCCACATTTATAGGAATTAACCTCAAGTGAAATAAAAATTAAGCTAAACTTCAGCTTAATGAAAATTAAGCTAAAATTTAGCTGGACCAAACAACTTAGTCCATTCTCCCAGTTTTCTTTTCTTTTCTTTTCTTTTCTTCTTTTCTTTTCTTTTCTTTTCTTTTCTTTTCTTTTCTTTTCTTCTTTTCTTTCCTTTCCTTTCCTTTTTCTTTTCTTTTCTTTTCTCTTCTATTATTTTCTTTTTTTCTCTTCTCTTCTCTTTTCTCTTCTTTTCTTACTTTTTTTTAGAAAAACAAAAATGATTTTTAAAATTTTTTTAGCATTTATTTATTTTTGAGAGACAGAGACAGAGCATGAGCAGGGGAGGGGTATAGAGAGAGGGAGACACAGAATCCAAAGCAGGTTCCAGGCTCTGAGCTGTCAGCACAGAGCCCAATGCAGGGCTCAAACCCATGAACCATGAGATCATGACCTAAGCTGAATTCGGACACTTAACCGAGTCAGCCACACAAGCACCCCCCAAAAAGGATTATTTTTTAAGTACAAGGGAAACATTTAGAGATATATGCTTAGTATTCATTCTATATGTGATTTTTAAGAAACATGACATTTACAATAATTCAAGTACATATTAGTCTTGCAACCCTATATACATCTTCATATTTATTTTTATGAAAAAGAAAACACTCACGTGCAAGTTATTAATTGCGATAAAGGCTGACATTAATGGATCATATTTAAACTTTGAAAATTCATGTAGGATAATGGAAAGGTTTGTTTGTTTTTTTTTCCATCATAGTAAGTGTAGTCTTTTATCCTCATCACCTGTTTCACTCATCCCTCCACCCACCTTTCCTATGGCTATCATCAGTTTGTTCTCAATAATTAAGAGTCTGTTTCTTGGTTTGTTTCTCTCCCTTTCTCTCTTTTCCTTTGCTCATTTGTTTTGTTTCCTAAATCTCACATATGAATGAATGAGATCATATGGTATTTGTCTTTCTCTTATTTCACTTAGCATTATACTCCCTAGCTTTTTGCTGCAAATGGCAAGATTTCATTCTTTTTAAACTTAAAAAGAATTATTCTTATTTATTTTGAGAGAGAGATAGAGAGCAAGCAGGGGAGGGGCAGAGAGAGAGGGAGACAGAATCTCAAGCAGGCTCTGCACTGTCAGTGCAGAGTCTAATACGGCGCTCAAACTCGCGGACCATGAGATCATGACCTGAGCTGAAGTCAAGAGATGGACGTTTAACCAATTGAGCCACTCAGGTGCCCCAAGATTTCATTCTTTTTATGGTTGAATAATATTCAATATATATAATATCTTCTTTATCCATTTATCTATCAGTGGACATTGGCACTGCTTTCATAGTTTAGCTATTATAAACAATGTTTCAATAAACATAGGGATGCATGTGTCTCTTTGAACTTGTGTTTTTGTATTTTGGGAGTAAATACCCAGTAGTACAAATACTGGGTCATATAGTAGTTCTATTTGTAATTTTTGGAGGAACCTCCATATTAATTCCATTCTCCCAATTTCTATAAGCAAATGTCACTGGTTTATTAATTTAAAATGTCTTCTAAGACTGTTTAAGATTAAATGTTATTCAACTCACCAAATACTTTTAGAGGTTTTGCTGTGTGGAATGTATAATATTAGGAGGCCACAAAGAAAATCAAGGTAAAGAACATATGGTTTCTACTTTTAATGTAAGCTCACAAACTATTTTAAATCAAATTCTTTTTGCTTCAGTAGGATACATGAAATGCTAATAGAGTTGCATGTTTTGGTAAAAGGTGAGGAATTAATATAAATATAAAGAAGAGATTTGATAGTCTACTGGGGAGTACAGAGAAATAGTTTCAAATTAACAGGAAGATTCAGAGAACTCCAGATAGAGAGGCACCCTGGTGCTAGAAATTGTAGATTATAATAGATTGAAAAAGGCGGGGAATGGGGGTGGGCAACAACAGGGGGTTAAGCATCCAGTCAGAGGGGGCAGCCTAAGCAAATAGATTTTATCAGTTATCTGTTACTTCATTACGAAACACTTTAGGGGAAAAAATTCCACCTGTGAACTGCAGCATCAGCTTCTGTCCTAAGAGTTTCCAGCCTGCTGGCCTGCCATACAGATTTCAGACTTGCCAGTCCCTGTAATCACAACAGCCAACTCCTTGAAAAAAATCTCTTTATATGTATATATGTGTGAATGCACCTCCTCATGATTATATACAATTAATTATAATTGTTTACATATAAAATTAAAAAAATATATATGATATACCTGACCCTCCCCTGACATTATTCCATGGGGGGAAAATGGGACATTGGGAAGCTTGAACTTATTTTTTGTCTAGCTAGACGGAGACACAGAATCCAAAGCAGGCTCTGGGCTCCGTGTTGTCAGCACAGAGCCTGATGCGGGGCTCGAACTCACAAACCATGAGATCATGACCTGAGCTGAAGTTGGACGCTTAACTGACTGAGCCACCAAGGTACCCCTACTTTTTGTCTCTTGCTCACATTATCTTAGTAAGTGAATAAAGACTTGTTACTTCCAAAGAAAAAAAACAAAACAAAAACAAAAATAAAAACAAAACAAAACAAAAAAAACACTCCAAAATTAACACTCCAAGTTTAATTGTGGCTTAAAACCACGACAATAACTTATTTTGCTTATATATTTTGCAGTCTGGATAGGGCTTATCTGGGAGTGGCTGGCTTTTGTTTGACTCCATAAGGTTTTAATGGCAGTAAACCCACTTTTTGTATGACTCACTCCCATGGTTAGAATGTAAGTTCTTATGGTCTTCTGGAAGCTCACTTGGGGCTGTTGACCACAGGTTTTTTTGGTGGTTGTGATCCAAGAGTGAAGATTTCAAGAGAACAAGGCAAATATGTAAGGCATTTTTATGGTCTAGCCTTGGAAGTCATATAGCATCACATGCACCATGCTCTAATGGTTGAGGCAGTCACAAAAGCCCACACAACTTCAAAGAGAGATTTCCTAGACTCTACTTAATGATGAGTGAGTTTCAAATTTCTAAAAAACGCATGGTGGTTGCCAAGGGGCTGAAGGGTGGGGGAATATAGGTTGGTAAAAAATTGTAAACTTTCAGTTACAAGATGAATGAGGTCTAACAATCTAATGGATTTTATGGAAGCTATAATTAATAATACTGTCTTACATAATTGAAATTGCTTAAGAGAATAGATCTTGAGCACTCTCACAAATAACCCCCCCAAAACAAAACAAAGTATGTATGTGTAGATATGTTAATTAACTTGATTGTGAGAATTCTTTCACAATAGATGCATATATCAAATCATCACGTTGTGCGCATTAAATACATTACAATTTTGTTTATCAGTTAATCCTCAGTAAAACAAAAAAAGAAAGGAAAACATGTAGGATAGGAAATACTTGTGTGTTCATCTTTAAAAAATGCAGTATGCCTCTGATGCCACTATTTGTCCTCTGGCCACAGAAAATATTATTTATTTGCAAAAATATACTCACCTTTTAATCTCCCACGTTCTCATCATATTATGGGATAAGGCTCACACTCAGAGGTATATTAGTTTGATGTGTGGATGAGGTTTTTCAGGTATAGTTCCTTGACTATAGTACTATGAATGCCATTTTTTAATTTAGAAAAATTAAAAAAAAAAACAGTGAACTAAAGAGATGAATTATGGCCTCTCCACACACCCAGCATACAATGGTAGGGCAGGCACAAGATTAGCAATATGACACTCCTACTTAAAACAAAGGGAAATGGGATGTTCCCAGCGGTCACTGGTCCATATCAATCCTAATACCCAGTTGGGCACATATCACCACTTTCTTGATTAAGGATGATTACTACTCTTTATAGCTGTTCTCTGAGCTCTTGGATCCACTATCTGAGATTTTTTTTTTAAGATTTATTTTTATTTTTGAGAGAGAGAGAGCACAAGTAGGGGAGGGACAGAGAGAGAGGGGAGAAAAGATCAGAAGTGGGTTCTGCACTGACAAGAGCAAGCCTGATACAGGGCTCAAATTCACGAATCCTGAGATCATGACCTGAGCTGAAGTTGGATGCTCACCTGACTAGCCAACCAGTAGTGTCCCCCACTGTCTGAGATCTTATTTCAGCCTTTATTTTCCATAAAAATAATCAAATGAAAGTCAGTAAAAAAGGAGATTAAAACTGAGTTACTTTTTCATCCTATTTCATGTCCATAACATGATGGGGGTTCAAAAACCTATATTCACTTTGTATTCTGTCTGTCCATGATAGTACGAGCTGGCAGTACTTCTACTAACATAGTTCTCTTAAGGTGCTGTGTTTTTTTTCTGTGAATATTATTGTGGTTCTTTCCACTAGACAAAAGCCACCACCTTGTGAATCTGTTGTGAGACAAAGTCATCAAAATTCTTAGAAGTTCTGTTGTTTAATACAGAGAATCTGTCTCATTCCTTTGTAAACTTTAGAGGCCATTTTTCTGAAAAGCTCTTCAAATAACAACCTTATATCTTTCTGGGACCTTAAAGAAGGATCTTAAATTTCCACCAAGGATTTGATCTTTAGCCTAAGGCCATTTCTTAGTATGAGAATCATTAATCCGGATTGTCTAAGGATGAGAAATGATTCTATTTTTTAATCCAGTAAATTTTGGTTCCTTTATATTTAACAGTTTCCTTTTTTTTTTTTGTTAAAGTTTGTGTATTTATTTTGAGACAGATATAGCATAAGTGGGGGAAGGGCAGAGAGAGAGAGGGAGACAGAGAGAATCTCAAGCAGACTCTGCACTATGAGTTCAGAGCTTGACGTGGAGCTTGAACTCATGAAACTGTGAGGTCAGGACCTGAGCTGAAACCAAGAGTTGGACGCTTAACTGACTGAGCCACCCAGGTGTCCCAACAGTTTCCCTTTAGCCCAACTCAACTGTCTGACATTTTGTCAGAAGCAGTAAGAAAAATATAGGGGTACATTTCAATATTTTTCCTGGAAATGTGCTTAGGCATATCATTACAATAATTAACTATATTTCGTATCCTCCACTTTCTTGCAGGTTGTGGAGTTGCCAAACTTTCTATCATACTATGGCACAGATTTCCTTTCCTTTAATTTTCAGTATCATCTTTCTTACAGTGAGTCCTTGCCAAGAGCTTCCTTGAAACCCTTTATTTTACTAACAGTCTAGTCAAGGTCCTTCCTGCTCCTGCCTGCCATTCAGCTTCAGAGCCAATGCCACATGTTTGAGGATTTTTAGGGTCACACCCTAGTTCCCAGTGTCGACATCTATTACAACTAGTGTTTCTGTACAACAAATGACATAAATTGTATTACTGCATAAGTTCTGTGGATTAGAAATTTTGGGAAAGCCTGGATGAAAGATTCTTGTTTGAGTCTCTCACATGGTTGTAGGCAGGCTGTGGCTGTAGCTTAACTGGAGTGGTTGAGAGCTGGTCACGCATTTCTCTCTGTTCCTGTAGTCACAAGGATTCTCCACTGGTGGGGAATTTGGGCTTTCTCTCAAAGTGGCAGCCTCAGGACTCTGCAGCAAGAGTGTTGCAGTGAGTAAGGTAAGTAATGCATAGTTTTTTTCTTACTTAGCCTTGGGGATCATGCAGCATCCCATCCACCTCCTTCTACTGGTTACACGGAAGCCATAAATCTACCCAGATTGAGGAAAGAAATTAAACTCATCCTCGAAGAAGTCAAGTTTCTAGAACAAAGTTTGCCAAACTTTCTGCAAAAGGCCAAGTTGTAAATATTTTATACTTTGCAGGCCACATACAATAGTCTTCATTATTTTATAATTAAAAATGTAAAAAACAATCCTAGCTCATGGGCAGTGAAAAAAAACCAACAACCAAAAACCCCAACATGGCAGTATAAATCTAGGCTGATTTGGTTCATCGTCTGCAGTTTGTCAACTTTGGTCTAAAAGAATATATAGGATGAAGGATATTGTTGCTGTAGTCATCTTTGGAAAATACAATATGCCCCCAAAATAAAGATGAAAGGGACCCTCGGGATGTAAGATGAGCACTGAGGCTAGATATCAGAAAACATGAATAGAGTAGAAACTTAGACTTGGTGCAAGGTATTATAAACTGTGAAGACTTAATAATGGTTTTAATTTTTATTCTACACCCTCATTGTCAGTTCTTATGCTCATGTTCATTAAATAGGTGCTAAATTCTGGGAGCTGTATTGGGAACATAAATAAGACTAAGACATAGACCCTATATTAGAAGAATTTGCAGTCTGTTAGAGGGACATGCACATACATACATACATGATTGTACAGTGTGATCAGTAGTGTAGGAAGCATTTATGCAAAGTGCTTTCAAGAATTAGTGCATACAAGGAAAATTAATTTTGTCTTAAGGGATGGAATCAAAGAGAAGGAGATTATTTTATGCATTGGTCTTTGAAGGATGAATTTAAGTTATTAAGCATAGAAAGGGAAAAAAGAAGTGGGAAATGCATAATAAAATTGTTGTGAAAATTCATAGTATATACAGTGAACTGTGAGTAGGGTAAGGTTGCAACAGTTTAGGATAAATGGTATGAGAGTAGGAAGGAAGTATATAGTTAAACCAGTTTATGGATGGACTTCAACAATATGCTAAAAAGTTGGAGGTTTTTGACCAGCATTTTTCAAACCCTTTATCTTGAATTCTTATGATTCATCAGGGGTATCCTAGGATGTAGGGACTAAGAAGATTTAGTGGGCAAAAATCTGGGCCCTCCACCCTCTCACACTCTCTTCCCTGCTTTTGTCAGAGAAACTCTCTTTTCATCTATGGATTTCATTACAGAGAAAATAATAAAGAGCCATTGCTAAAATAATGACAAAATCAGTTGATAATCACTACTCTATGCAATAAGGAGCTATCAAGTGTTTTAAAGGAGAATTGCATGCTGTTCTGGAGATCTGGTGGAGAATGTGCTGTTTGGAGGATGTAGTTACAAGTAAAGTAGGGACAGCAGTTAGGAGGCTGATAATTTGAAAAAAAGCCTTGATTAAAGGCAGCAGTAGTATAGATTTTTTTTTTCTTTTGAGAGAGAAGGAGAGACATTACCCACATGGAGGGGCAGAGGGAGAAGGAGAGGGAATCTCAAGACCGCCTAACTCAGGGCTTGATCTCACAACTGTGAGATTATGACCTGAGCTGAAATCAAGAGCTGGACACTTAACTGACTGAGCCACCCCGGCACCCCATTAGTATAGATTTTAATAAATCAATTTTTAAAGGAAAAACAGAAAGCAACTGATGTGAATAAAAGTGGGAAAGTGGAGCCAAATGATGATTCATAAAATAATTGCATAATTTAATACAAATAGAATAAAGAAAACAGGTTCAGAATTTGAGGAAGATAATGAGATTCATTCTGAACACATTTGGTTTGAGGTATTATCGGAACAACAGTACTCAGTAAGCAGTTAAAAATGCATATTGGAGCATGAAATAGAAGTTAGAAAATCTTCAACAGAGAGAATCCAATTAAAGACTTAGGAGCAGATGACATCCCTGTGAGATATATGTAACAAAAGAAAAAATGAGTCAAGACTGAACTCTAGAGAGTCAATATTTAAGAGCTTGAGAAAGACAGTAAAAAGGATAATAGAGAAATGTAGAAAAATAATCAAGGAAGAGCAATCAAAGTTTCCAAATTAAAACTGTTGCCTGAGAAAAAGGTAGTCAATAGAAACAAATTCATCAGAGATGAAACAATGTGAGATGATAATTCAAAAGAAGCCATTAGAAATTGGAGAGAAAAAGTCATTAGAGAGTTTTGCAAAAGTTTCAGTAGAGGGGCGCCTGGGTGGCCCAGTTGGTTAAGCAGCCAACTTCGGCTCAGGTCATGATCTCACGGTCCGTGAGTTCGAGCCCCGCGTCGGGCTCTGTGCTGACATCTCGGAGCCTGGAGCCTGTTTCAGATTCTGGTCTCCCTCTCTCTGACCCTCCCCATTCATGCTCTGTCTCTCTCTGTCTCAAAAATAAATAAACGTTAAAAAAAATTTTTTAAAAAAAGTTTCAGTAGAAATCTGACTTCAGGAAAAGAAGTCAGATTTGTAGCAATTAATTATCCAACATTACTTGTTGGATCAATTTACATTGTACAAAAATTAGCTCCTTTAAGCATCCTCAAAGAAGTAAATAAAGTCATTAGCAGAGAAAAATTATGAAAATTTAAAATTTACATTCACATTGAAAACAAATTCCTGAAATTTTCAAATTTTAAAATTTTCTCATAAAAATAATTCCAAAATTAAATATTGAGATAGCATACTATATATTTGGGAAAATATACATGGAACAGTAAATAGACATTCTTCTTTTTTTCTTTACTTTTATTTTTTATTTTTTAAAATTTACATCCAAATTAGTTAGCATATAGTGCAACAATGATTTCAGGAGTAGATTCCTTAATGCCCCTTACCCATTTATCCCATCCCTCCTCCCACAACCCCTCCAGCAACCCTCTGTCTGTTCTCTATATTTAAGAGTCTTTTATGTTTTGTCCCCCTCCATGTTTTTATATTATTTTTGCTTCCCTTCCCTTATGTTCATCTGTTTTGTCTCTTAAAGTCCTCATATGAGTGAAGTCATAGGATTTTTGTCTTTCTCTGACTGACTAATTTCACTTAGCATAATACCCCACGTAATTGCAAATGGCAAGATTTCATTCTTTTTGATTGTCGAGTAACACTCCATTGTATATATATACCACATTTTCTTTATCCATTCATCCCTTGATGGACATTTGGGCTCTTTCCATATGGGCTATTTCCATTTGAGCTATTGTTGATAGTGCTGCTATTAACATGGGGGTGCATGTGTCCCTTTGAAACAGCACACCTGTATCCCAAGGATAAATGCCTAGTAGTGCAGTAGCTGGGTCATAGGGTAGTTCTATTTTTAGTTTTTTGAGGAACCTCCATACTGTTTTCCAGAGTGGCTGCACCAGCTTGCATTCCCACCAACAATACAAAAGAGATCCTCTTTCTCCACATCCTCACCAACATCTGTTGTTGCCTGAGTTGTTCATGTTAGCCATTCTGACAGGTGTAAGGTGGTATCTCATGGTGGTTTTGATTTATATTTCCCTGATGATGAGTGATGTTGAGCATTTTTCATGTGTGGGTTGACCATCTGGATGTCTTCTTCGGACAAGTGTCTATTCATGCCTTTTGCCCATTTCTTCACTGGTTCTTTGTTTTTTGGGTGTTGAGTTTGATAAATTCTTTGTAGATTTTGGATACTAACCCTTTATCTGATATGTCGTTTGCAAATATCTTCTCCCATTCTGTCAGTTGCCTTTTAGGTTTGCTGATTGTTTCCTTCTCTGTGCAGAAGCTTTTTATTTTGATGAAGTCCCAGTAGTTCATTTTTACTTTTGTTTCCCTTGCCTCCAGAGATGTATTGGGTAAGAAGTTGCTGCAGCCAAGATCAAAGAGGTTTTTGCCTGCTTTCTCCTTGAGGATTTTGATGACTTCCTGTCTTATATTTAGGTCTTTCATCCAGTGTGAGTTTATTTTTGTGTATGGAGTAAGAAAGTGGTCCAGCTTCATTCTTCTGCATGTAGCTGTCCAGTTTTCCCAGCACCACTTGCTGAACAGACTGTCTTTATTCCATTGGATATTCTTTCCTACTTTGTCAAAAATTAGTTGGCCATACATTTGTGGGTCCATTTCTGGGTTTTGAATTCTGTTCCATTGATCTGAGTGTCTGTTCTTGTGCCAGGACCATACTGTCTTGATGATTACAGCTTTGTAGTATAGCTTGAAGTCTGGGATTGTGATACCACCTGCTTTGGTTTTCTTATTCAAGATTTCTTTGGCTATTCAGGGTCTTTTCTGGTTCCATACAAATTTTAGGATTATTTGTTATAGCTCTGTGAAGAATGCTGGTGTTATTTTGTTAGGGATTGCATTGAATATGTAGATTGCTTTGAGCAGTACTGACATTTTAACAATATTTGTTCTTCCTATCCAGGAGCATGGAATCTTTTTCCATTTTTGTGTCTTCTTCAATTTCTTTCATAAGCTTTCTATAGTTTTCAGTGTATAGATTTTTCACCTCTTTGGTTAGATTTATTCCTAGGTTGTTAATGGTTTTTTGTGCAACTGTAAATGGGATAGATTCCTTGATTTCTCTTTCTGTCGCTTCATTGTTGGTGTATAGGAATGCAACCGATTTCTGTGTATTGATTTTATATCCTGCAACTTTGCTGAATTCATGAATCAATTCTTGCAGTTTTTTGGTGGAATCTTTTGGGTTTTCCATATAGTATCATGTCATCTGTGAAGAGTGAAAGTTTGACCTCCTCCTGGCCGATTTGGATGCCTTTTATTTCTTTTTTTGTGTCTGATTGCAGAGGCTAAGACTTCAAATACTATGTTGAATAACAGTGGCAAGAGTGGATATCCCTATCTTGTTCCTGACCTTAGGGAGAAAGTTCACAGTTTTCCCTATTGAGGATGATATTTGTGTTGGGTCATTCATATGTGGCTTTTATGATCTCGAGGTATGCTCCTTCTATCCCTATTTTGTTGAGGGTTTTTATCAAGAAAAGATGCTCTATTTTGTCAAATGCTTTCTCTGCATCTATTGAGTGGATCATATGGTTCTTGTCCTTTCTTTTATTGATGTGATGAATCATGTTAATTGTTTTGCGGATATTGAACCAGCCCTGCGTCCCAGGTATAAATCCCACTTGGTCGTGGTGAATAATTTTTTTAATGTATTGTTGGAGCCAGTTGGCTAATATATTGTTGAGGAATTTTGTATCCATGTTCATCAGGGAAATTGGTCTATAGTTCTCCTTTTTAGTAGGGTCTCTGTCTGATTTTGGAATCAAGGTAATGTTGACTTCATGAAAGAGTTTGAAAGTTTTTCTTTCATTTCTATTTTTTGGAATAGTTTCAAGAGAATAGGTGTTAACTCTTCCTTAAATGTTTGGTAGAATTCCCCTGGAAAGCCATCTGACCCTGGACTCTTGTTTTTTGGCAGATTTTTGATTACTAATTCGATTTCCTTACTGGTTATGGGTCTGTTCAAATATTCCATTTCTTCCTGTTTCAGTTTTGGTAGTATATATATGTATCTAGGAATTTGTCCATTTCTTCCAGATTGCCTATTTCATTGGCATATAATTGCTCATAATATACTCTCATTGTTTTTTTTGTTTTGTTTTGTTTTGTATTTCTGTTGTGTTGGTTGTGATCTCTCCTCATTCATTATTAATTTTATTTTTTTGGGGGTCCTTTCTTTTTTCTTTTTAATCAAACTGGTTAGTGGTTTATCAATTTTGTTAATTCTTTCCAAGAACCAGCTTCTGGTTTCATTGATCTGTTCTACTGTTTTTTGGTTTCAATAGCATTAATTTCTGCTCTAATCTTTATTATTTCCTGTCGTCTGCTGGTTTTTGGTTTTATTTGCTGTTTTATTTTCAGCTCCTTAAGGCATAAGGTTAGGTTGTGTATCTGAGATCTTTCTTCCCTCTATAGGTGGGCCTGGATTGCTATACAATTTCCTCTTATGACTACCTTTGCAGAATCCCAAAGATTTTGGGTTGTGGTGTTATAATTTTCATGGGCTTCCATATACTTTTTAATTTCTTTTTTAACTTCCTGGTTGTCCTATTAATTCTTCAGTAGAATGTTCTTCAGTCTCCAAGTATTTGTTACCTTTCCAAATTTTTTCTTGTGGTTGATTTCGAGTTTCACAGCATTCTTATGTGAAGATATGCATGATATGATCTCGATCTTTTTGTACTTTCTTAGGGCTGATTTGTGTCTCAGTATATGGTCTTTTCTGGAGAACATTCCATGTGCACTGGAGAAGAATATATTCTGCTGCTTTAGGATGAAATGTTTTGAATGTATCTGTTAAGTCCATCTGGTCCAGTGTGTCATTCAAAGCCATTGTTTCCTTGTTGATTTTTTGATTAGATGATCTGTCCATTGCTGTGAGTGGGGTGTTGAAGTCTCCTACTATTATGGTATTACTAGCAATGATTTTCTTTATGTTTGTGATTAATTGATTTATATATTTGGATGCTGCCACATTTGGCGCATAAATGTTTACAATTATTAGGTATTCTTGGTGGATAGACCCCTTGATTATGATATAATGCTCTTCTGCATCTCTTGATACAGTCTTTATTTTAAAGTCTAGATTGTCTGATATAAGTATGGGTATTCTGGCTTTCTTTTGTTGAACATTAGCATGATAGATGGCTCTCCATCCCCTTATTTTCAATCTGAAGGTGTCTTTAGGCCTAAAGTGGGTCTCTTGTAAACAGCATATAGATGGATCTTGTTTTTTTTATCCATTCTATTACCTTATGTCTTTTGATTGGAGCATTGAGTCCACTGACATTTAGAGTGAATACTGAAATTTATGAATTTCTTGCCATTATGATGCTTGTAGAGTTGGAGTTTCTGGTGGTGTTCTCTGGTCCTTTTTAATCTTTTGTTGCTTTTGGTATTTATTTATTTATGTATATGTATATATTTTTCATCCTTTCTCCCCTCAGAGAGTCCCCCTCAGAATTTTTTGCAGGGCTGGGTTAGTGGTCACAAACTCTTTTAATTTTTGCTTGTCTGGGAAACTTTTAATCTCTCCTTCTATTTTGAATGACAGCCTTGCTGGATAAAGAATTCTTGGCTGCATATTTTTCTGATTCAGCACACTGAATATATCCTGCCACTCTTTTCTGGCCTGCCAAGTTTCTGTGGATAGGTCTGCTGCAAACCTGATCTGTCTTCCCTTGTAGGGTAGGGACTTTTTTTTCCCTTGCTGCTTTCATGATTCTCTCCTTGCCTGAGTGTTTTGTGAATTTGACTATGATGTGCCTTGCTGATGGTCGGTTTTTGTTGAATCTAATGGGGGTCCTCTGTGCTTCTTGGATTTTGATGTCTGTGTCTTTCCCCAGGTTAGGAAAGTTTTCCACTATGAAATGCTCACATAACCCTTCTACCCCTATTTCTCTCTCTTCCTCTCCTGGGACCCCTATGATTCTGATGTCTTTCCTTTTTAATGAGTCACTGATTTCTCTAATTCTTAAATCATGCTCTTTTGCCTAAATCTGTCTCTTTTTTGCTTCATTATTCTCTATAAGTTTGTCCTCTATATTGCTGATTCTCTGTTCTGCCTCATCCACCTTTGCTGCCGCTGCATCCATCCGTGATTGCAGCTCAGTTATAGCAGTTTTAATTTCATTGTGTAGTTTTTACTTCTTTTATCTCTGCAGAAAGGAATTCTAATCTATTTTCAACTCCAGCTAGTACTCTTATTATCGTGATTCTAAATTCTGGTTCAGACATCTTGCTTGTATCTGTGTTGGTTAAATCTCTGGCTGTCGTTTCTTCATGCTCTTTCTTTTGGGGTGAATTCCTTCGTTTTGTCATTTTGAAGGGAGAAAAGGAATTAGGCAGAAAAATTAAAATAAAAAAATAAAATTAAAAAATTAAACACACACACACACACACACACACACAAATTGAATCGATGATGCTAGATCCTAGGTGTGTTTTGGTCTTGGTGTTGAAAGTGGTTTGACATATTAGAGGGGGGATAAAGGGGTGGGGGGGAGAAGAAAAGGGAAATCTTTTGAGAATTTGAAAAACTGAATACACTGAAGTAGACTAAAATGAGATGATGGGAGTAAAATAGAATTTGAAAAAATATACACAAAAGTAAAGAATAAAGTAGAAAAAAATTAAAGAAAATTAATAAAAATTAAAAATAAAAATGACTCTTTTCTTTTTCTGTATTCAAGAAAAAGAAATGAAATGAAAAAGAGAAAAAAGAATTAAAGAAGAAAAAAAGGAAATCATTACAAAATTTGAAAAAGTGAATACACTATAGTAGACAAAAATAAAATGATGGAAGTAAATGGAATTTGAAAATATTTACATAAAAACAAAAAGCATAGTAAAAAATTAAAAATCTTTTTAATAGAAATTGAAATTAAAAATGAAGTTTTTCCCTTTCTGCATTCAAGAATAAGAAAAGAAATGAAAAAGAGAAAAAAGAAAAAGAAAGAAAAAAAGGAATTCGTTTGAAAATTTGAAAAGGTGATTACACTCAAGTAGACTCAAATAAAATGATGGAAGTAAAATAGAATTTGAAAACAAATTACACAAATATAAAAAATATAGTAATAAAAATTAAAGAAAAATATTTTTAATATAAATTGAAAATAACAATGAGTCTTTTTTTCTCTTTCTGCATTCATGAAAAAGAAGTGTAAAAGAGAAAAAAAAAGAAAGAAAGGAAATTGAATAGATGGACCTGCTAACAGATAGAAGTAGTACTGAAATTACTTTGTTTTCCCCTAGAAGTCAGTCTACGTAGCACTTTATAGTCCATAAACTAAGCTGTCGGTGAGACTTGTGGTTTTGAGAGCGAAGTTGGCCTAGTTTGGCAGGGCTCAGTGTAATGGCTCCGTTCTCCACCAGATGGCTCTACTAGCCAACTGGGGTGGATCGTTGCAGAGCTGGTAGATGCGTATGTGCATGCGCGGGAGCGGTGCTTCAGCTTTCGTCCACTCCCTGCTTTTTCACTCTCCGTGACCAGGCCCCAGGCAGTACCTCTTTCCTGAGTTTTGTCTCAGATGCAGCTGTTTTCCCCAGCCCTTTACTTCTGAAGGACTGTGGCTTTGACCTGTTTTGTACCTCTGCGGAAGGGTCTTAATGAGCAATGGCTGAATGAGCAATGGCGAGTACCGCCTGCACCCAGGAACGCTTCCTGGACCTTGCTGCTGCCAGAGCCCTGAGACTATAGACAGGTGCCAGCCCGCCCCAAAAAAAGCTCGCGAGATAGTGTAGCAGCAGCATTTCATGGACTATGGAAAATCACAACACACATCTGGCACCAGGCTTCACCCTTAACGACCTTGTTCCTGCACCAGTGAATGTGGTGGTTTCCTGGGGTCTGCTGGGACCAGGTGGCTTCAACAGTCTCTACAAAATGTTCTTCCAGCTGTGGAACCGCTTTTCCCCAGGTGGCCTGAGATCCTTCCGGACCCCACTCTGTTCCTGGGGATTCGCTCTTCCCACCAGAGCATTGCCAGGTATGGAGCTGTGGAGTTGCAGCCTTTGTGCTCCCCTTGTTTACAGTCTTAATGGAATTTAAACCCTCTCCTTTCTCTTTTCTCCGTTTTTAGTTTAGTTCCTGTAGCTGTTTCCAATTTTTCACTTCCTCTCCAGCTGCTTTTGGGGAGGGGTGCTTTTCCCATATCCCCCCCCCCCCCCCGCCCTCCACCCAGTCTCCATCCTCTCTCCACTTGCAAGAGCCCCTCCTTTCCTGTGCCTTCTCGCTCACAAGTTTACTTCTCTGCGCTGTGTACCTGCTGAATTCTGTGGTTCAGGTTGTGCAGGTTGTTGTGTTAATCCTCCAGTCAGTTTTCTAGGTGTGTAGGATGGTTTAGTGTTGGTCTGGCTGTATTTCATGGATGTGAGACACACAAAAAACTCCATGCTGTTCTACCATCTTGTCTCCTCCCTCTAAACACAGACATTCTGATAAAACTGGTAGATTATATATAAGGAAAATAAACTTTGGGCCTGAGGAAAAGTCACTTATAAGTTTGGAAAGTCAAATTATTATTGAATAGTTCAATAATAATAATCTTATGCCAGAGGACAATGAAATGATACTTTTAATACTCCAGGAAAGAAAAAATGTGAGTCACTGATTTTATATCCAACCGACTTTCAAATAAAAAGACTGTGCACTATTATACAAATATTTAATATTATTTACATGAACACTTTCTCAGAAATATTATTTCCATACATACTTCCTGAGAAATCTATTAAAGAATTTGATTAAATTACCAAATGATAGAATAGATATCAACATAAGTACTGGTGAAGAACATAAAAAATATATCTTCTATCTGAACCAAACTAAATAGTGGTTATAAAAACAGGATAAGTGGTTATAATTGTAGTTATAAAGGAGAGTAAATTATGCCATAGCTCTGTGTTCTGGTAGTATAGAAAGAATATAATCATAAAAATATAAGAATAAGTGAGGGGATCACATGACTGGTGGTATAAACTTTTTGGTTGCTTAAGGTTATTGAGAGTAAATTTTATTATACATTAGATGCTGTGGGAAAAAGAGGGGAGGGGGAAAAATGATCAGTTGCTAATTTCCTTCTTGTTCACAGTAGGGTACCAGTCAATGCATAATGAGAGAAAAATGGGAAAGATCATTGACTTGGATAGAGTTATTTATGCAAAAGTAAATTTTAAAACAAAAAATTTCCTAAATATAAAAATAAAGATTGAGTACATAAACAACATAATGAAATACTATATAAAATCATTAGCACAGAGTGAACATTTCGATCATATTAATAAGTGCAAATGAGCTTAACTCACCAATTAAGTTAAGATTTTCATATTGCTTAACAAATCAGATAAATTAGTGAAGGAACTCAGAAAGGACTAGAGGAGTAAAATATGGAACATCTAAAAATGAGACAGAGCAATATGATGGTGTGAATGCCATATAACTAGCAGCATATTATTTCTGATTCATCTGGAATAACCACCATTCTGAATCTTACATTCACTATTTTTTTCTTTATAGTGTAATTTTATTGCAGCTATATATGTTAATATAGAGTATAATTTTGAATTTAATTTTTAAAGTTTGTATAATTATCATGCTTTATGTATTTTTAAGACTTATTTGTCACTTGTATTAATGCTAACATCTATTCATATCACAATATGTGGTTCTAATTCATTTGTTTTGACTATTTTATAATAATCATGTGTGTGTCAATTTATTCATCGTCTTTCCATCTTTACCTCATTTAGGTTGATTCTAGGTTTTTACTATTGTTTTCCTATCTTTTTCTTTTCTTTCTTTTCTTTTCTTCTCTTTTTCTCTTTCTTTCTTTCTTTCTTTCTTTCTTTCTTTCTTTCTTTCTTTCAAGAGACAGAGAGCATGAGTGGGTTATAGCGTCAGAGAAAGAGAGAATCTTAGATGGTCTCTGGGCATGGAGCCAGATGTGGAGCTCAATCCCACGACCCTGGGATCATGACCTGAGTGAAAATCAAGAGCCTGATGCCCAACCAACTGAGCCACCCAGGCACCCCAAGGTTTTTGCCATTGTGAATAGTTTTACCATGGATAGATATTCCTATCCAAAGTATGGACACAGTCTCATCTTTTTTTTCACATGGATAATATTTTTTTTCCAACTTATTATCATTTATTTGACCCACCCATTCTGGCTTATTTTGAGTTCCATACACGCATTGGTTATTATTGTGTGGGCACTCTGTTCTGTCCCTTTAGTCTATTTCTGTCAATATATCACTAGCTTAATTACCATGGTTTCATAAGTATACTTCTCTGTTCTAGGATCCCCTCCTCTCATCCAAGATCCGGTGTTGAATTTAAGTGTTATTTCTCAGTTTCCAACAATCTTTCAACATTTTTTCAGCCTTTCCTTGTCTATCAGGATCTTGACAGTTTTGAATTATGGGTAATTATTTTTCAAATTCTCTCAATTTGTTTTTTCTGATATTTTCTCATGTTGGACTGTGGTTATACATTTTGGCCATTGTACTGCAGGAATGATGTGTTTTTATGAGTGCATGATATCATGGGGTTCATGATGAAGCTATGTCTTTTACTGATGATATTGTTTGATCACTTGGTTAAGATGTCTTCTGTGGGCTCCTTCTACTATAACATTACTATCTATCACTTTTTACTTAATGAATATTTTGGGGGAGATACTTTGATATGATGCAAATCCCATTCTCCTCAAATATTAACCAGTTATCTTTAGTATTCACCAATAGATCCCATTGGCAGAAATTATTACTGTGATATTTGCTTAATGTTGATTTTCTACTTGCCTCTTTCCTTCCACATTTATTAATTGGAATTCTGTTTAAAGAAAAGCTGTCCCCTGTCTCTTAATTGAGTATGGACTTTGGATATTTCTTTAAATCTACACGCTAATCCCATTATTATCATTCATTTTGATGCTCGGAGTGTTCCAGTTTGGACCATTAGGTTGGTTCTTGTGTTCTTTTGACAAGCCTTCATCTTTCTTTGAGCACTTCCTTATTTTCTGGAACTGTATTCATGTATTTTCCCTGCCTAGTGCTAGAATTAACCACTTTTCCAGGAAGCCCCAGTTCTATTTGTTGATGAATAATATTTAAAAGCCAAGATAAAAGTAGCCATTTGGAGGCTATTTTTAATTTTAAAATTATATTGTATATGAAAAAGTGAGGCTCACACTTACCAAAAAAAAAAAAGATACTTCCACTCTTGGGAACATCATGGGAACTGAAAGTGAAAGAATAGGATTTAACTCACACATTAAGACCTGTGTTCATTGAGTGGAATTGTCCACATTATTTTAAATTTTAATTCTTTTTAATATCTTGATTAGCATAATGGATGATTTTGTGTAAGTAAAGTTTGTATGATACTACTCCACCATAGTATGAATCATTGATAAGAAAGAGCTTTTCTCATCTTGGCATTGCATCTTGACTCTTGTTTGCAATTGAGAAAAATCCAATATTAATAAAAGAAAAAATAGCCCTTAAAGTGGATTTTATTTAAATTTTCATATTTCCTTGTGAAGCATGGACCTCAGGGACAAATAGAACTGGGAATTCCTTTGAACACTTGCAGGGTTCCTGTTCTATCTAACATCACAGTCTCTTTCTGTGTTGGATGAAGTTTCCAAACTGCTTTATTTTGTGAACGTGGCTTCTGGCACTCCCATGCCTCATGTAGCATAGCTTACTCATCAAAAAAGGACTGAATCTCTTTCCTCAGCCAAATCAACAAAATCATGAAGATGGACTATTTGGCATGGCTTGGACTACAGGCCTATCCCTGAACAAATCAACAATGATCAGACGATGTAAATCTATAACTAAGATCTGTCACTAGAATCATATGGTAGAAATGTGGCAGAAGTCTTTCCCCAAAGGGTGGAATTTGGTCTCAGAGAAGGAGTACTCAGAATAAAAACTAGAGTCTCTAGTCTTAGGCAATAATTTAAAAGAGAAATAAGAATTCATTATGTGCGTGTGTGTGTGTGTGTGTGTGTGTGTGAAATAGGGACTATCCTGTGTAAATGAAATTAGAACCTTGAAATCAAGAAGGCACAAGAAAGCATTATATATCAAGAGGAGACTGTGAGCAAGAATATGGAGTGCTCCAGAGGAAATGAGTTCACAAGAATTTTGCACAAAATGCTTACAAGTTTGAACTTTATCCTGGAGTTGACAAAACCTTTTTATATATTTATTTTTGTATTACTAGGACAGCAGCATTATCAGATTGCACCTTGCACTTTGTAAAGCAATCAATTTGGCAGAGGTTATTGTATGGGTCACAGGTAGAAATTCCCGTTTGGGTAAGGAATGATAAGAGAACTTCACCTAGGGATAATAAAAAGGGGAAGAGAAAGTAAAATCAAGTCCTTCAAGCTTGTTTTAGTAGAAGGAAAATGGTAAGTCAAATTGGACAACTGTTTTTGTTTGGCCAAATGACTACATAAGGATTGCGTTATTTACAAATAGTGTGATCATCCCTCCCAGTTTGCCTGAGACATCTGAGTTTACATGCATTGTCCCAAGTCTACATGTATTATTTAGTGACCCCTTTCGTTCTCAAGAGTGTCTTATTTTGGCGATTAGATTATTTCTACACAGTAAGATTGCAGAAGTAGAAATGGATTTGAGGGAAAAAATAATAAATTCTTTTAGGGTATATCAAATTTGGCACGTTTGTGCTATACCCAATTGTAAATGATCATGTTAATCTGATTAAATATTCCAGTATGTAGTAATTAACTTAACTATGTGGATTAGATCAGTTGTTAAGCATTCTGAATAAGAGATTTGGATCCAAAGTGGAAATGTTTGCTTTACTTTGTCTCATTTCTTCTGACTGCATTGATAAGCCTCACCAACAATTTTGCAAATGTACAGAATTAGACATGAGGGATTGGGGTTTGAATATATACATCAATTAGCACCAACCAATTACATTTCTTGGGAAAGAAACCTCACAAACTAAAGTCCTGTGGTGGTGATCAGTAGCTGCTTTTACATATGAAATAAAGCATGTGCAGTAAACATATTTTCTAAATCAAAACCTTAGATATTTATCCTAGTAAAACTGTTTTGTGATGCTTCTCAATACAAAATGCAGAAAATGAAGTAGACTTCAGATAGTAAAATATTATAATTTCTAGGGGTTTAATGATTTATATAGACAAATCTGGGGGAAAAAGCACATTTTTCTGACAGTACAGTCACTGTAAGATTTTAGAATAATTTAGGAAATATTCCTTCCTTTTTTTTTTAAGTTTTTAATGTTTATTTTTGAGAGACAGAGAGAGAGAGAGAGACAGAGTGGGGGTGGGAGAGGGGCAGAGAAAGAGGGAAACATAGAATCCGAAGCAGGCTTCAGGCTTTGAGCTGTCAGCACAAAGCCCAATGTGGGACTCAAACCCACTAGCCATGAGACCATGACCTGAACTGAAGTTGGATGCTTATTTGACTGAGCCACCCAGGCGCCCCAGAAATATTCCTTTCTTTATTATCCCATTTAATTAACATCTTTCATGGAAATGATACTGATGTTCTTAATTTTATTTATGCTTTCACATTCCATCCTGGACATCTTTCACAGAATATAAAATGTAGTGCATTAATTTAAAAAATTATATATTCCTGCCCCTGGATTGAATTAAAAAATATTTGCTTTGTCAGATTTCTTCCTATATCATGTATATACATTTCTTGGGGGCAAAATAACAAATTAAGCCAGAATAATATCTTGAAGAGAAATTCATTTCTCCTTCAAATGCATTACTCAGCTTCAGGATATATTCTTAAATTTCAAAAGCTATTTACCTCACTGTACCTAACCATTTATAGTTTTATAAATGCTTCTGCTGTTTTCCAACACAGCATTTGCCAAAAACAAACAAACAAAAAAGAAATTGTTTTGTTTTACAAATCACCTAAGAATTTTTAAAATGCATGTATTTAAACATTCCCTCTAATTTTTGCCATGCTACAAATGACACTCTGAAAAATCACTTTGATTGTTTCAATGAAAAAATGATAGACACCCTGAAAAATCACATTAAATATTTACCTCAACCTCCAAATTATTGTGACTTAAATAGTGAAGAGACATGGGATATATTTAGTTTTAGTTACATAAAATAAAAATAGTAGCTTTTAAGTAGTTTTAATTTTATAAAGAATGACAACAAGGTTCCCCATATGATTGATGGTGAATATCTTTGATATGGCACTGTAAGTTTAAGCTTCAAGAACCCATGGAGATGGGGAAATGTTAGTCAAAGGTACTAACTTCCAGTTATAAGATGAATAATTTAATGTATAGCATAGTGTTTACAGTTAATAATATTGTATACTTGAAAATTAAGAGAGTAGATATTAGATGTTCTCACCACAAAATTAAAAAAAAGCAAAATGGTAATGGTGTGAGGTAATAGATGTGTTAACTAACTTTATTTTGGTAATCATTTTGCAATATATATGTATATAAAATCATCACATTGTAAACCATAAACTTACACAATGCTGTTTGTCAATTATATCTCAACATAGCTAGGAGAAAAAAAGAGGTGATTAAACACTCAAATTATAAATAATGTACATTTGCTCATTTTGTAAAGAAAGAAACCATGGGGAGAAGTTGAATTGATTTATTCTTTAAAAGGAATGAAATTTATAAGCTGAATGCATTGTGGTTCTGATAATTCTGATGAGTGGTAGTGAGCTGTTACACTGAGATAAAAAGGCATTTCAGAAAAGGAAGAATCAGAAGAGAAAGAAAAGGAATAAGAAAGTGGAGTGAGTTGGTTCACAAAAGGGAGGTAGTGAAAGCATCATATGAAAACACAGGACAGGAGGAAGAAAAAAAAAACAAAACAACAGGACAGATTTGTGTCTGGGGAAGGGTAGAAAAAACAGAAAATATTACTGAAGTGTGGCTCCTCATGATAAAGTACTGAAAGAATCTGCTTCTCTGAAATGAAGAGAGATACTGGTTACCTTTTTAACATGGACATTCTTGCTAAGATGGTTAGGTAAGAATTTCTAAATAGCTAAAATTCCTCCAGGTAGATGATGAAATAATTGAAAACTACATTTTCCATAGAAACTAAGACACTTGCTATTATAAGAAAGGCCCATATATAGAATACTTCCCTTTTCCATGGCAAGCCTAAGTAATACATTGTGACCCTTTTCATTATGGGGTCTGAACATGGTCTTACAACACTTGCAGTGTAGTGCTTCAGACAGCCACTGGTAACCAATGTTGGCACTTGACCAAAAATCTATTTCTCCTATCTAGTTGAATCAGTTTTTAAGCTTGTGCTAATCAAAGTAACATAATATAATCAAATCAAATAATATGGCTAGCAAGGCATCAAACAATACTGGGTTTGACTCCTGCCTACAATGATTGAATATTTGGATTAGAGCCTTCCCAAATTTTGATCTCCAACATTGTGGAACACAGAACCACTGGAAGAGATTTTGAAAAGCTGGAAAATTCTTAGGTTCAACATTTGGGTCTTTGAATGCTCTTTTCCTACTCTGAATCCACTTCCTAAGATGAGTGTTATAGGCTGAATTGTGTTCCTTCCAAATTCATATATTGAAGCCCGTATCCCTATTATCTCAGAATATGACTGTATTTAGGTATAGAGACTTCAAAGTACAAAATTTAAATGGGATCATTAGAGTGGATCCTAATCTAGTGTGACTGGTGTCCTTACAAGAAGAGAATAAAGACAGACAATACAAACTGAGGGAAAACTATGCTGACGAAGTAGAAAGAGGACAGAAATCTTAGGCCTCAGAAAATCTGACACCTTGGTTTTAGAATTCTAGCCTCCAGAATTGTGTTATTTTTTATGGCAACTCTAGTAAACTAACACTAAACTAACATTTTACACATTTCCTAATTCAACACACCATCAGAAAGGAGATGTTAACTGGTAGATCACCCCATTTTTAAATAGGTTTGTAGATTCTGCCTTTTTCCCCCCTACAACTACAGTTTTAGAGGTACAATTGTCATGAAATCAAGCCAAACATTTACCAAAAATTTTGTTTCTAACTGAATGAGATGTCTAGCAGATGTTTTTATTGTTGGAATCTCCTGTCAATACTATATTTTGTCATTTTGATGGTGGTATATTGTGAATTAGCAAAGCATGATATCTTTTATCTCATTGTATAGCATTTTTTTTTTAGAAAAATAGAATTCCTACTTCTTTCCCTTTCATTTTATCCAAATTTTCCCAATGTACTTTAATTATCTTGCTCAAGATTTTCATTGAGTATACTTTCTTTTTATACAATACTAGAACTACTTCTTGCTAATGAATATCTTTATTTTGAATTAAGTATTACTCCTTGCTGCTTTTGGTTAGTTTTGAAATCTGCCAAAGCACCTATGATGTTATTTCTATAGTTTGTGTGATTTCATATTTAACATCCATAATATGTGCATTAGTATATAGACATCTGGTGGTATAATTGCTGTTTCTGTTCCTTTAATTACTTTTAAATGAATTAATAAGAATGTTGTTTATCATTAGGTTTTACAATTTTTTTATAGCGTCTCCCTCCCACTGCCATGTAATTAGTGAAGTTCTATACAGTACAATTTTCATGCATGTATCTGGATATATTTCTCCCTTTAAAATAAGATCTACATATATTCTGATAAAAAAATGTATTCTTTTGGGGAACCTGGGTGGCTCAGTCAGTTAAGCGTCAGACTCTTGGTTTTGGCTCAGGTCATGATCTCACAGTTCTTAAGTTTGTCTGCCTGAGATTCTCTCTCTCTTTCATTCTCTTCCTGTCTCTCTCCCTATCCTGTGCACTCTCTCAAAATAAATAAATAAATAAACTCAAAAAAATGTATTCTTTCTAATAACTTTCTCAATAACTTTGGGAAGGGGCAACCTTATCCTTATTTTACAGATAGAAAATGTGAAGATAATGAGCTTATGTCAAATAACGAAATTACCCTCTCAAAAACTAGCACTAATATCACTTAAGAATGCTAAAGAAAAATAGTAAGTCAGTAAGGTACATGTGATTCAACTGGTCATATTCGTGAATCTGTAAAGGCTTTTTAAAATTATTAAACTCAATATGTTTAATGTCATTCACAAACAAGAACACCAGCATCTTCTAGTTTCTTTTCAAATGGGAAAAGTAACTTAACACCCAATGAGACACAGACCTGTGTGCATATTTATACATTCAGATACACGTGAACAACAAGTCTTAAATTCCATTATAATCACACACCACTCTGATGGTAACATGTTTTGGTTTTGGAACCATGCACCATGCTTGTTTAGCTTTCAAAACTCAGATGCAGTATCATCTTTTTTTTTCTTTCTTTTTTTTTTTTTTTTTTGAGTTGGGGAGGGGCTGAGGGGGGAGAGAGAGAGAGAAAGAGAGAGAGAGAGAGAGAGAGAGAGAGAGAGAGAGAGAGAGAGAGAGAATCTTAAGTAGGCTTCTCACCCTGCACAGAGCCTGAATCAGGGCTCCATCTCATGACCATCAGTTCATGACCTGAGTCAAAATTAAGAGTTGGCTGCTCAACTGACTGAGCCACCCAGGCGCCCCTGGTATCATCTTTTTATAAAGCATCTTCTGACTCTCCCTGAGCAGTGGTGACCACTTCTTTCTGTGTAAAGCTTTGTATTTTTGCACATCTGATAGCCTATTGCCTGCACTTATTTTCATGACTGCATTTTTTTCTCTAGATTTCTAAATTTCTTGAGTATAAGAATATATTCATATTTATGTCTTCAGTATTTTGCACTATGTTTAGCAAATAAGCACTCAGTAAATGCGTGTTAAATTAAAAAAAATAAATGTATGTGATGCAAAGTCTTTAGATATAAGAGCCATGTGAATATAGTTTTTTCAGGGTTCAGACGACTTCAAATAGAATGTGTTTGCATTTTTGCTCAAAGACTGAAGTGTGTTAATGCTTCTTAACTGTTAAGAGATGGAGCTGGACTATTATACATAAGACTAATGAGTATAAAACATATGGACCATATCTCATTTTTGTGCCCCAGTGCCTACTACAGTAGCAGTGAGTGCAAATGAGTAATGGATAGAAAGATGATTAATGTGTTTGTTTATTGTTGAGAAAACAAGAATACTTGCAGCTTTGACTGAGATAATATGGGGTCTTAATATATTTTGAAATTGCTAAAAGAGTATTAAATAGTAAATATAGAGTATGTATTCCATTGTGTTTGTTTGTTTGTTTGTTTTTAAAATTTTTTTCAACGTTTATTTATTATTTTGGGGACAGAGAGAGACAGAGCATGAACAGGGGAGGGGCAGAGAGAGAGGGAGACACAGAATCGGAAACAGGCTCCAGGCTCTGAGCCATCAGCCCAGAGCCTGACGCGGGGCTCGAACTCCCGGACCGCGAGATCGTGACCTGGCTGAAGTCGGACGCTTAACCGACTGCGCCACCCAGGCGCCCCTTGTTTGTTTGTTTTTTAATCAAATCTCTGATTAGGTTGTAAGCTTGACTCTCTTCCCTCTTTCTTGGTACAATCAGTTACATATGGTGAATGAAAAAGAATGCACTTATTCAGATACTAATTATATTTTCCTGAAATAGCTAGAGTTTTTTGCCAGGATTCAGAGGGATGGTAGCGTCATAAATAAGTTCATGTAAAGGTAGTTTAACTGAGACATCTTCTGTACTTCTGATCGATGATGGTAATCTGGTTGGCTAATCAGTGTCTGTATCCTAGCTCAGTGTTCATGAGTGTTTCTTTTGCTTTGCCACAAGGTACCAGAGGATGACTTTTCCAGATAGAAGATAAATAGTTTTAAGTCAAGTATGTATAAAATGAAATTAAAAAGGACAGAGAAAACTTTGTCACTGTTTTAGCAAATTTGCATTTCATCATCATTTGTGTTTCACTTTCTATATATTTCTAACTAGCAATCTCTGTTTCTGCCGTCAGGAATCCATGGCATTACAAACTCAGATTTGTGTGAAATGATGAAATTTTGCTTCCTGATTTTAAATGCAAAATCTGGCATGTTCATTTGCATATGGGGAAGTTTATGGTTGGGGCCAACAGACATGTTTCTCTTCAATGATGTTAAAAAACATATTTAATTATGAACAAAGAAAGTAATATTTAAACAAGTCAAATTGCATTTTTTTACACAAATCAGTTGCATTTTTGGTTATTTTCTTCTACTATTTTCTGACATTTATACTCTGTTTTAGTGAATTTTGTTCCCTTGCTAACTTTCATTGGCCATGAGCATGCTTCAATGTGTGGTTCTCTCAAAATTTGGAGCACCCCCACCTCTCTTCTCTCTACTGTTAAAGTTCTCTATGTTTTTTAATATTAAAAACTCATTTTCTTCTTTCTATAGCCTTCCAGTTCCACTTTTAACATTTCAGTTCCACTTAAATTTCTGAACTCCCTTTCTCATACCTACTGTCTCTTTCATACTGCCTCTTAATTATTTTAAATAAATATATATCTCATGTCTCTATAATAGCAATAAGACTCTTAATGACAGAGCTATGTCTAATAGTTTTTATTTTTTCCTAGTTCACTAAACCAAGTGGTAAGCACAAAATTCAAATTCAATTCAAAATATTTTTTAAACTGAAATAAATGAACTTAAAAATGCATTTTATAGTAGAAAAACTATTATCAAAAGCTTTATGAAAACTGCTTTGAGGTGAAATAAAACTGACATTGTAGTATAATAGGGGCTACTAAATTAGAAGGTGCCATAGTGATCACAGAAATTGTTTACCCTGATGAAGAGGTTAATATAGAGCACACTCTCTATTTTGGTTCTCTATTGCTAGTAATAAATCTCAAAACTTAAAATAACAAGAGCCGGGGCGCCTGGGTGGCGCAGTCGGTTAAGCGTCCGACTTCAGCCAGGTCACGATCTCACGGTCCGTGGGTTCGAGCCCCGCGTCAGGCTCTGGGCTAATGGCTCGGAGCCTGGAGCCTGTTTCCGATTCTGTGTGTCCCTCTCTCTCTGCCCCTCCCCCGTTCATGCTCTGTCTCTCTCTGTCCCCAAAAAAATAAATAAACGTTGAAAAAAAAATTAAAAAAAAAAAAATAACAAGAGCCATTTATTGTTTGTCATTGTTTTGTGGTTGGTCTGAGTGAGGAGATAGTAAAACCTTGGTTTGCGAGCATAATTCATGCTGGAAACTGCTTGTAACCCAAAGCACTTGTATATCAAAGTGAATTTTCCCATAAAAAATAATGGAAACTCAGATGATTCATTCCATATCCCCAAAAATATTCATGTAAAAATGATTACAATACTGTAATATTATACAAAACAATAAAGAAAATACAAAATATAAAGAAAAATAAAGAAATTAACCTGCACTTACCTTTGAAAACCTCCATGGCTGGTGTGAGGGAGACAAGAAAGAGGAGGGTTATTGCATGGGATGACTTTCACTATCACTAATGGAATCACTGCTATCTATTGGTTCAATGGAATCTTTATCTGCACGGGGGTAATTTTATACTCTCTCACGGATGTTGACTACAGTACAGTATTAATAAACTCTTGTCATATACTATATTTAATGTAACTGGCAATAAAGCAGCAGAGGAAAGGGTCTATATCTGTAGGCAACCTGACCCAGAATGAAGTAAAGCATTCCTAAGCTTACTCTTGTATGGAAAAGCAAAGGGCTGTCCACAGATGCTTTGAAGTGACAAAAAATACACTAGTGCCAGTTGTGGGCACCTTTCAACATTCTGAAAAATCACTGATTTTTGCCGGACACCTCAGCCTAAGACCGAGCATCTGAGCATGGGAGACGATCACCCACAATCCTTCAGTGAGAGAGAGAGACAAGAACCAATGGCTCAGTTGTGATCATGTGACCTTTGACATCACATACTGCTCATATTGCAAGACATCGCTCATTTATCAAGTTAAAATTTATTAGAAACGTTTGCTTGTCTTGTGAAACACTTGCAAAACAAGTTACTGGCAATCCAAGGTTTTACTGTATTTGGGGGGATCTTCTGCTCTATGTTGCAATGGCCAGGGCTGCAATCACCTAAAAGCTGCTTTCAGCTGAGACATCCAGGATGGCTGACTTGTATGTCTGACAATTTAGTAATGTTTAGTAATGTTAGCTGGGAACTCTGTTGTGGCTATTAATCAAGGTGCTGTAGTTCTGATTTGAGTGGCCTCTTCCTATAGCTTCAGAGATAGTAGAGTCTCATACACTATTAGTAGAAGGGACTTCTCCCTGTAGCTTGGGTTTTTCACAGAAAGACAGTTGGATTCCAAATTGGAGTGTTACAAGTATGGAAAATGGAAACCACAAATCTCTTTAGGAATAGCTTCAGAAATTACATAGCATCACTCCCACCAGATTCTGTTGGTTAAAGCATTTAAGTAATAAGGCCAGACAAGGAAAAATAAGGAAACAGATAGGAGAAGTGGCAAAGAATTTGCTTTAATCTTTAATAAAAAAATCATCTCTGATTTTCAACAAAATCCTAAACATTCAACAAATGGCTATCTAGCACTATCTAGTTAGCTAATATTTTGAAGTTTGACTTTTCAACTATTAAAAGTTAATGTAAAGGATCAAGCAGGATTTTCTATCTTGCAATGTTAAATTGTACTCAGCTGGCTAAGACATTGTTTTTCATGAGAGATCTTTCAAAATGTAATATGCTTTATCAGATTTATTTAAAGCAAGTAAAATTACCTTTGTTCTAACACTTGTATTATCATTTATAAAACTATTTTTTTGTTCATCTTCACCTGTCCACTGAAGAAGATGAACATCTGAGATTTACAGATTGTGCATCCCAAATCGTGTTCCTAGATAACATGTCAATCATCAGCACATATCAAAAAGCTAGAATGGTTTCAGGTCATTGTCTATGTTTTTGTATGTAGTTTAGTGGATTTAGCTGACATCTTTTTTGTTTGTTGGTTTCCTGAGATTCTTAAGGAATCCACTAAGGTGGTTTAATGTTAAAAATTCTATGAGTTCCTGAAATGTAAGGATATAATCTTAGTATAGAAATCATGGAAAATGGAAAACACCATTGGAAGGTGTCAGTGCTGGACTGAGAACCTAACATATTTAACTGGAGTTAATAGTACCAAGAAAATGGTAAGTTAATTGTGGTTCTTTGTAAAAAGACTGCCAGGGTGGCTGGCCTTAGAAGAATACTATTTTTCTATCAGAAACTACAGATCAAAAACTGTGATTATCTTAAAACTTTCTTTCACACTGACCTTATGATCTAAATGTAGAATTTAGAGAGAAATATGTAAATAAGTAAATTATAATACTTACATAATTATATATTATTAGGGAAACTGAAAGCACATGATTAAAGCAGTTTGTCATTTGTACTACATTTTTATCATTTAGTTTTTTTTTCTATTCTTTATTTTGAAATAAGTCCAGACTTATAAAAAGTTGCAAAAATAGTCATAGGGTTCTTGTATACCTGACAGTCTCCTCAAATGTTTAAGTTTTACGTAACCACCATATGATTATCTAAACCAGGAAGTTAATATTGATATGGTACTGTTAAATAATTTACTGGCCTAATTTAAATATCATTAATTGCCCTAATATCCAATCCAAGATCACAAACTGCATTTAGTTATGTCTATTTAGTCTCCTTTAATCTGAGACAGTTTCTCAAATTGAAGTAATTTTTATCTGTAATGAGAGAGTGAAAAAAGTTCCTGAAAGACTGTGATACTACTACTTTTAGAGCATTAATATCCTGTCATGTATTAAGATCTGAAAAAAACTTGTGAAATTGTGCCCAACTGCTTTTTCCCCCTGAAGATAGTTTCTTACAGATAGATAATATTTAAGGTAACTCAACCATTTCAAGGACATGAGTTTGGCCACTAGAGGACAATAGCATCCTTTTCTATCTCGCAGAATTTCTTTTAGTCTTGCCCAGATTTTCAGTTTAAGGTCTACCACCAATGGCATCTTAATCAAAGCCTTTATAATATTCTAATACTATTTGGGCATGACACACTTTGCTAGAAGATACAACGTTATAATATCACTTTGTCTTATTAATTATCTGTTTACATATCTATTTTCCCTACTACACTGGGAAGTACTTAAGGAATCTTGTCATTTCTTGTTTATTCTTATGTTCATGGTACCCAATACTACTGCCAATATATAGTTGATTGTCAATACATGTTTAATAAATACATATATTGTATAATATCTCCACTATACCGTTAAAACCAACTTTCAAACAAAATGAGCATTAATCCTTGCTAGTTACTTCATGTATACTCCATATTATTTATTGCTTTGTTTTTTACCAGAATTGAGATTTGTCTTTAAGTTTGTTCTTTACAGTTTTGTTCTTTACAGGAGTTCTCTGTTGGTCAATTGAACTGGAAAATAATACTTAGTAATTGCCTAGTCTTAATATTAAAGGGTCTTCTATATAACTAAAGCAATCTTCTTGGTCATCTTTCAGCCAATTTTGAGAATATGATCTAGGTAGACCAATTAAAGATAAATAGAAGTATACTATGGGCTTCCTGTAGAGTTTTTCCTCTTTTCATATAAATGTTATCTTCTTCTCTTCCTTTATCTTTTCATTGAAATGAGAACATTATTAGTCCTTTATAATGAGCTGCTGCAGTAGGCATCTTATGATGATGGGAGGAACTCACAAGGGAGAGCGGTAGATGACAACAAGGCTATAGGCCCACTTTTATTGAGCTACTGAAATGACAATTGCCTATATCTGGAATGTTTGCATATAACTTAAATAAGGCGATGTCTGTGCCACTGTATCTGGGCTTTGTTACTTAAAGCTTGATTCATTCCAAATGTACAAAAAGTCCATAGGTAATGTGGAAGGAGAGCCTGTTACTTTTTATTAGCTGGACTTTAAATTCCATGAAGTAAGCACTATGTTTATCTTTATATTAACTCTCTAGAGACTAGTAGAGGGCCTCATACCTATTAGGGGCTTGAAAAATCTTGCTTAATAAATTTAGGAAGGAATGACTTCTGTAATTCCTAGATACAGCTTGTTTTAAATTGAAGTATTCTCGTTTTGACATAACAATTCTTACTAAAAAAATTTTTTAAGTAGATTTTCAGGAATTAATGAGAAACTCCAAAATTAATCAGAAGTAATATTTGTTTTTTCATTTTTTTCTGCACATGACCCTTAGGTTTGACACTTATTTTTTGATTTTTATGTATTCTTATTGAACTTTCCTCAGTAGATGTAATGAATCCTTCCATCAACTCTAAGGTAATAATGAGCTATACTTGATTTTGTGTCTGAATCCATGACTGTTGTAAAAGCCCAACTATCCCGGGTTTCTAAGTATTCCACTTTTTTAAGGGTGACTGAAGAAGTTTCTCCTGTTATCTTCTTTATAGAAAAGCTTGGTACCTGAGAGATTAATAAAAGAAGCAGAGATGGGAAGATCTCTGATAGACATTTACTTTGAGATGTTAGGAAAATAGAAGAAGCAGCAGAAAATAAATGCTAGGAGGAGTATTTATCAGTTAGTTTTTTTTCTTATTCTTTCAATATACATTTATTATATGAAATGCACTTGACTTTTTCCAGTGTCAATAAGTCAGATAAGTCACAGGGCCTTTTAAGAGATTGGGCAATACAAGGCTCCCACTGGGTCAAGATTCACCCCTTCATCCCCAAAACAGAGAGCTAAGGTGCACATAACAATGGGAACTTAGAACCATCTCAATAGCCTTCTAGTTGTTATTCAATGTTAGTAAAATCAAACTCCAGAAAGATGTGGGGAGGCTAAGAAAATGAGGCAAATATAAACTAGGGGACAAAGCTGTTGTAAAAAATCAGAACACATGAGATATGAGGTCATGGAATAGGAGGTCACAAAGATAGTTCGTGAATTGGTCGTGGACAGAAATAACATTTGAACTGCTTGATGGGACTTTTTATCTGATCACCTCTGAGTTTTAAAGGGTATTTAAACCATCTAGTTGCATTTAGAGTGAATGTAATATCTTTCCTTTCTCTTTTAAGATAAACAAATTGCATCAAAATAAAACATAATGAAGATCTTTCCCAGAACTTGTCATCCTGTTACTTAAACTTAATAATTTATTTTTTAATTAATAAACTTTAATTTTTAGAGCTGTTTCAGGTTTACAGAAAATAAAAACACAGAGTTCCCATATAACTTCTCATCCATACATGCACAGTTTCTCCTGTTACTAACATCTTACATTAGTGTGGTATATTTATTACAATTGATGTACCAGTATGGTACTTTATTAACTTTATTAACTAAAGTTCACCATTTATACTATGGTTCACTTTTTGCTTTGTACCTTCTATGAGTTTTGACAAATGCATAATGACATGTATTCACTATTACTTTATCATATGGGATAGTTTCATGCCCTGAAAATCTCTTGTACTCCGTCTGTTCATCCCTCTCCATCATTTCCTCCAAAACCCTGGCAACCACTGATTTTTTTGCTGTCCCTATAGTTTTGCCTTTCTTAGAATGTCATAGAGTTGAAACCATACAGTACATAGGCTTTTCAGATTGGCTTCTTTCACTTAGCAATATGTATTTAAGTTTCCCTCATGTCTTTTTTATGACTTGAAAGCTCTTTTTTTCTTTTTCTGATGCTGAATTCTATTATATTGTCTGAATGTACCACAGTTTATCCATTTACCTACTGAAGGACATCTTTGATTGCTTCCAAGTTTCTTCAATTATGAATAAAGTTAATATAAACATAGTGTGAAAGTTTTTGTGTCGACATATGTTTTGAACTCTTTTGGATAAATACTAAAGACTCTAATTGCTGGATCATGCAGTAAAAGTATATTTAGTTTTCTAAGAAACTGCCAAACTGTCTTCCAAGTGGCTGTACCATCTTGCATTCCCACCGGCACTGAATGAGAGTTTCTGTTGTTCTAAAGTCTGGCCAGCATTTGGTGCTGTCAGTATTTTGGATTTTAGCCATTCTAATAGATGTGGAGTGTTATCTCATTGTTGTTTTAATTCACAATTCCCTGATGCCGTATGATGTAGAATGTCTAAACATATGTTTATTTTCCATCTATTTGCCTTCTTTGATGGGAGATCTGTTCAGAACTTTTGACCACTTCTTCTTTGGGTTGTTTGCCTTCTTATTTTTGAGTTTTAAGAGATCTTTATGTATTTTGGGTACCAGTGCTTTATCAACTGAGTATCTGCAAATATTTTCTCCCAGGCTGTGTTTTGTCTTTTTGCTCTCTTAACAATAATTTTTTTTAAGAAAACACAGTGGAAAACTAGCAATACAACAATTTTAAGCTGTATTTATACTTTGTTGAGATTATCTGTAGCAATAGCACATTATGTGATTATAGTTATTTAGATAACTAAGGAAATTTAATAAATAATATAAATAATCCCCAACTATTTCTGGGAAAATTATCTTCCATTATTTGAAATGATTTCTGAAAAAAAAATGTGTTTAGTGGTAATGTTGGCTATTGGTGTTTTTGATTAATGGAGGTAGAGGAAATAAGATGCTTTTAGGTTTTATTAGAATATAATGTTGCCACAATTGACAAATACTTTATAACTATGAGCTCTTGTTTCTAAATATGTACACAGTAAGCAGAGGCTTGCAACTTTCCCATAGTCAGTATTACAGGTGAGAGTGGATTTCATGAACTATTTATTGATAAACGGCCTATAAATTATTTAAAAAATAAGAAATCTAACAATGTAAAAAAAGTTAACTTAATTTCTACTAACTGCCCAAGTTGTAGGTTGATTTTTATCACATAACTGAGAAGACAGCTACATTAGGCAGGATTCCCAGTTACAAGCAAACTACCTCTGGCTGTTTTAAGCAAAACAAACAAACTTATTGTAACATGCTCATAGCTCAGTGTGGCAGAGATGGATAGCTATTGCCACATTTTGTACTTCCTATTCTATTGAGTAGAGTTGTTACTGAGAAATTGCTGCAAGCTACGGACTATTCCTTCCTTCACCCATGAATCCATACATGTCTGGTGTCTGGCTCTCATTAAAAATGTGAACACATAAGTGATTTGTATCACTTCCATGGAAAAGCTTAAAATTGGAGTAACTTCTTCCATCTCTCTCTCATTCTCTCTCTCTCTCTCTTTTAATTGGAGATACTGACAAGGTCCTAGGGGTCATAGAGCACCAAGAAAGAAACAATCTGAACCATCTACTGACCAGAACACCTTCGAAGGCAATTGAGTTGATAAGAAATGAACTTCTATGTTTTGAGTGATTTATTAAAGCAGCCATAAATTACCTTATCTGATATATACATAGATTTTCTGGAATTCTAGATGATCAGGGTTGGAAAATTGGCAGCAATAATGGAAAAATGAAATGCAAACCACAGTTAAACCTCACCACTGAATCCACTGGGTAAAGACGTTTATGTTTTCCCAGCTGAACACTGGAAACTGTAACTATGATTGGCATTGGCATTGGACACTGGGTACTGCTGCTGGCTGTGCTGCTGCTGGCACAAGATACTTAAACTTGCTGCAGTCTCTGCAGCTACCACTAGAATTTGTTTTCCAATACTATAAAATTAATTCCTGACTCAAAGTCACAAGTGAAGTTGGATTAGCTTCTGTCACATATAGGCGTTCAGGCTGCAATGTTAGGTGCTGGAAGGTACTAGAAAAATGAGTGTCTGCCCTTTTTGGCCCTTATAGTGGGAGGCAATCAAGTAGAGTCCTCTGCTAGAGAGTCATCTGTTTATTAGAAGACTTTTTACATACACACAAAACTGGCATTTAACATACTAATTTTGAGAAGTGTATTAGTTATCTATTACTGTATAACAAATTAACCCCAAATATGAATAATGAAAAGAATAAATATTTGGTATCTCACAGTTTCTATGAGTTAGGGATCCATGAAAAATATAGCTGAGTGGTTATATCTCACCATCTCTCATGAGAGCCCTGTTGGGGCTGCGGAATCTGTTGGCTTGTCAGCTGCTGGAAGTTCTTCTTATAAGATGGCTCACTCACATGGCCATTGGCAGGAAACATCAATTCTGTGTAATGGAGCTCTCTTCTTAGGACTACTGTGTGTTCTTATGACATAGCAGCTGACTTCCCCCATACTGAGTGATCCAAGAGACAGTAAGAGAGGGAGGTGCCATAATTTTCATCATGATTAAGCCTCATAAGTCATACACCATCACTTCTGTCATATTTTATAGGTCACACAGGCCACCGTGAATGGTGCAGTGTGGGAGAGGACTGTTCAATGGTGGAAATATCATGAGGTGGGATCATTAGGGATCACTTTGGAGAGTGGCCACCACGGAAATAGATTTATTTTGTTACTTTACCTCTCAATTTACACTACAGAATTTTAATTATAGATCTGTATGTTTCAAATAAAAAGAGGTTACTTTATTGACCCAGATACTACCAAATACTGTTCTAGGTTTAATTCATTAATTGATATCTCTACCAATATCTGTGGTTCCAGTCCATTTTATACAGAGAAAAACTTGTTTTCGGCTCTCAGACATGACTGCTAATAGCATTATTGATAATTTCTATACCTTCATATTCGCAAGGCAGTATTAAGCAAATGGGATGGTAAAAATAAAGAAATGAGGTGAGAAGAGAACTTGTCTGAATGATAGTTTAAACATATTACTTAGATACTGATGGCTGAGGGAGGAAAAATGTAAGAATATACTGAGAAGTCAAAAGAAATAATGAACATTCAGAACCTGGTATTACTTACTTTCCCTTGCCTAAGGGAAAGTATGTATGTCGGGAAAGTGCCAGCAAAGAAAGAGTATGTGGTCCAAGCAGAGTGGACAAGTGAAAGTATAGAATGGATAAGGCATGATAGTGAATGAGGGATCAAGTCATGTGGCATTTTATAGGCAATTATAAATACATCAGACTTTAAGTGAAGATTTTAAAGGGATGTGAGTAAATTAAAAACATTTTCAAAATACTTTAGGGAATAAGGGTGAATGCAGAGAAATAGAATAAGAAGATAATGCAATAATAAAAACAAACCAAAAGTGGCTGCTTATCAAATATTAGATATATTGTGATGGTAGAGTTAACATAATTTGCTTCTGACTTGCATGTGAGGTACGAGAGAAGGACATAAATCACAACATCAAGATGTTTGGCTTAAGATTCTGATTTTAGGAAAAACTTTTTTTTAATAGCAGTAAGAATTGAGAGACTGGTTTTAAATCTGTTATGGTTTTAAGGTGCTAACCATCCAGGAAAAAGTTGGTTAGACAGTTTGATATACTAATGCTGGGCATTTTGAGGTTTACATGTTTTAGAAAATCAGAGAGGAGACTGGGAAAGAGTGTGATAAGATAGGAGAACTGAGACAGGGCAGTATTTTAAAAGCCAATTGTAGAAAATGAGTCAAGAAAATGGAATGATCAAACTGTACCAAAGGGTTGAGTATGGTGAGAACCGAACAGTGAGTACTGGGTTTAGTCACGTCATTGCCTCTAGTGACCTTGATAATCTTTGTTTTAGATGAGTAGAGACTAATCCCACCAGAGTGAGATCAAAGGAAATGGAAGAGATGAATAAGAAGTAGCTACAAACTATGCTACAAAGGAGATTAAGAAAAAGAACAATGTCTGTAGAGGAATTTAGGGTCAAGGTTAAAGTTTTTTGTTTTGTTTTGTTTTGTTTTGTTTTGTTTTGCTTTGTTTTGTTTTCATTTGTTTTGTTTCCTCAAGAGGAAGAACCCTAAGGGCATGTAAAAGTGTTTGGTGCCTAACAAATTTATAGTTGAGACTATTTATTCTTGCTTTGTTTTTCATAGAACAGTAGTTTATACATAATTGAATTTTCATTTCAAAAAGCTGAGATAAAATAGACGATAAAGATTGATATTGTTGAAAAATCATAGGAAATCTTCAGCAGCTCTACTTCCTTAGGAAACTCAGAAATACACAATATTTGGGTAAACATTTTTTTTAAGTTTATGTATTTATTTTGGGAGAGAGTGTGTACATGCACACATGAGTGGGAGAGGGAAAGAGAGAGAGGGAGAGAGAAATTCCCAAGCAAGCTCCATGCCATTAGTGCAGAGCCCAATGTGGGGCTTGATTCCACAAACTGTGAGATCGTGACCTGAGCCGAAATCCAGGATCAGACACTTAACTGATACACCCCAGTGCCCCAGACATTTTTAAAGACAAGTATTAAAGGTTTCAAATTTTCATTCATGTCAAGCAAAAATGTTCTTTCAGAGACCAGTAATAAAGGGTGAAACAAATTCAGTTGGCTTCTGGCACAGAGTTTCTCAATCTGTGAGTGTTTTGAGTAAGTGGTTCACAACATCTAGTATAAGAATTCCATTGTTTTCAGACCAATAAATGAGTGCATTGCACTTTAATGTGTAAGTAAAGACTTAAAGATATCATCCAGTTAGAAAGATTGGGAATCACAATTTAGGGCCATAAAATACACATATTTTCCCATTGGTGGATGCCTGATTAATTTTTAAATTCATTCAACTGCACTCTTTGAGTTTCTATTTTGTGTAAAGTAATGTCCACAAATAAAAAATATATTAATTTCAAACAATTATAATATGCATGTTATGGCTTAACATAGGCTTTTAAAATTGTTTGAATAGAGTTTTATTGGGATCTGATAACTATTTTCTGCAGAAGACAACTTAGTTTAGAGCCTATCTTGACTTACATAGCAATTACCTTTTCATTGGTTAGGAGAAATCAACAATGTACACACTTTCTCACCAGCATTATACTGGTTTTGGAGTCACTGGTGGCAGCAAGATATCCTGATCAGGAAAATTCCAGTGTTTACTATGGAGGTAACTGGCAAAGTAAGGTAAAAAAATTCTTTATCTGAAAAAAACACATTCATATCAGCTTTTGTCTCACCCAGTAGAATAATGAGAAATAGATTAATTCCCTTCTCTTTGTTTCCACAGCTTTATAACTGTCTACCTACATATAATACAAAGAAGATTACTTTGTGATTACATGGACAGTGATTCATGTTATTTGGGGGATTACATTATATTTTTACAATTATATCATATTACATTTTATTGTGAAAATTTACACAGTAGTATTATGGAATAATAAAGAATGATTATCTCTTAAAGAAAGAAACCAAATAAACATTGACCTAATTCCTTGAATATACTTTATAACAAATATTATGATTTATAGGGAGATTAGTAGTTCCTACATTTAATTTATTCTTTAACTCACTGTATCTGGACCCTTAGTATCCCACTACCTTAAATGGCTTTTAATAAAAAGTTGCCAATGACTTCTAAAATCTGTCTCTTTTTCTCTGTTTTTAGCTTCATTTTTAATGTCTAGGGAATCTGGCATTTTATACTTTACTACACAACTCTTCCTTCTCAGGAATCTGTCCTCTCCTGGCTTCTGTGACACTACCTCTTCAGATTCTCCTACATTTCTGAGTCCTCTCTCAGTTTTCTTTCTTTCTTTTTTTTTTAAATTTATTAATTTAACTATTTGCTGTTTGTACTCTTTCTTATCCTGATCTTTAGATATTTTTATTCTAAAGGTGTTTGCATTCAGCTGATGTCTTTTATTTTCTTTTTTCTTTTTTTTTAAACTCTACCAGTGTTTCTTAACTCTGACTTCATGTTATCATCACCTGGGGAGATTTTATAAAACTGAATTGTTAGGTCCCACCCACAGAGATGTCATTTCAAAATTTCTGGGGGTACATCCTGGGCATTTTTATTTATTTAAAAGTTCCCTGGGTAATTTTAAAGTGTAGCTGGATTTGAGAACCAGTGCTATTCACATTCTCCTGGCGTGATCTCATTCACTTGTTAGTGAACTACCTATTCTACACAGAAGATTTATAAATATGTATCAGCAACTCTAGCTTCTCTCCTGAGCCACAGGCTTCTTATAGATAATTGCTCAGTTTGGATTCCTTCCTTCCTTCACTCATTGAATGTTTTTGAGTGTTACCAAGTGCTAGGCACTCTGCTAGACTTGGGGATTTAGAAGTGAGCTAGATATTGTTCCCCTCAGGGAATGTGAGGTTGTATGGCACAAAGACAAATAGACAACTAAATAATATGTTGTCATAACCAAGACAGAGATAACAGGAGGAGAACATAGGATATACACATAACCCAGATTATGCAGACATCTAGAATTTTCAGATATTTGTATCTCAAGTACATACAAAAGTTAAAATATGTCTAAAATGGGAGTATATTTTCCAGCTATAAAAGATATGGTGACATGGGGAAAGACAAGATTACTCAGAGGAATAGGGGCAAAGAAACTAAGATATAGTTGGGGAAGTATACATACAGGCTTTTCCTGCAGAACTTTTTTCCCTTAATGATTTTGAAGTAAAATACCTCTGTTTATTTTTATATCCATACTTCACAGAACAAACATATCTTTCAGTTAAAGGGTCTTGGTCAAAGTTTATATAAGAAAAATTTGTATGTTTGCCCTCAAAAGCACAATGCTATGTGGGAAGTTTCCAGTTATATTCCAAAACACAGTTGGTAGAATGTCAGGCTCATGTGTATCTATTTTAAAAACCACACTGAATCTCAACAATGGAAATATGTATAGCTTCACTGTACAGGTCCTGAGAGAGGCATCACCCTCTCATATCCAATCTGTGACATTCTCTGTCACTATGTACTTTGTCATTGTCCTGAATGTGTTTCAACTGTTTCTTTCATATTTAGCTTTCATTTTTGGTTAGAGTTGTATAATGAGTCTGAAAATTTTATTTAAAAGAGTTAAAAGAAAATTCATACAGAAGGTAGCAAGAGACATGGCAAAAGGGATGAAAATGGAAACAGTACAGTGCCACACAAAGAAAATTACTAACAGGAATATGAACAAAGCTGCATTTTGCAATTCTTTCATGCTAGAGCATCGATACCACTGCCCTGAAGTCCTATGAAGCCATCGTGCTGTAGAGTTCTTTCAGATGCACCCAAAAACAATGGAGACTCTCAGTTCCTCTAAGTCTGATAATTTGTCTGAAATTGTACCCTTATCAATTATCTATTCATTATCATAGGCTTTTTGTTCTTTTGAGGGAGGGGATATGCATGTACATTAGGTGGAGGAGCAGAGGGAGAAAATCTTAAGTAGGCTCCATGCTCTGCAGGGGGCCCCATCTGAGGCTCCATCTCAGTCATGATCCTGAGATCATGACCTGAGCCAAAATCAGGAGTTGTACGCTCAAATGACTGAGCCACCCTGGCTTCCCTCATAACCTTTTTTAAACAACTTTATTGCTTTATAACTCACATATCATGCAATTAACCCACCTATGGTGTACAATTAAGTTGTTACTATATATGTAGAACTGTACAACCATTCACCACAATCAATTTTAGAACATGTTCATTACCCCAAAAAGAAAACCATACCACTTAACCCTCAGCACCTAAGCCCTTCTCCCTTCAACCCTAGGCAACCACTAATTTACTTTTAGTTTCTATAGATTTGTTTGTCCTACATATTTCATATAAATGGAATCATATAATATTTGGTCCTTTGTGATTGGCTTCTTTCACTTAGCATAATGTTCTCAAGTTTCATGTAGTCACATGCATCTATATACATTTCTTTTTTACATAAAAAATTTGGCTTTTTTTAGTGATCTCATAACTATTTCAGTAATATCAATTTCCATGATAATCAAATTAATTTAATTTATTGTGGTAAAAAACACATAACATTTAAACCTTTTAAAGTGTGCAGTTCAGTGGCATTAAGTACATTCATGGTGTTGTGTACCCATCACCGCTATCTAGTTCCAGAACTTTTTCATCACCCAAACGAAAACCCATTACATAGCTACCCCAATTCCCTTCCTCTAGAGTCCCTAAGAATTACTGATCTGCCTTCTGTCTATGAATTTGTCTATTCTGGATATTTCATATAAGTGGAATCATATAACATGGAGTCTTTTTTTTTTTTTTAAATCTGACTTTACGTGTAGTTAAGGACATTATTCTAAAGCCAGATCCTGTGACACTGTACTGCATTGTTATTTGTGAATGGGCAAAAGAGGATCTGTAGAAAACTTTCCATTGCACAAATTGGCTTTTAGCAGTAAAACAAATGCTTATTGAGACTGTATGTGCCAGTATCAGATTTAAGTACTTTACATAATATTTTTTCTATCTTTATTGAGGCATAATTGACAAACAGAAATGTACATATTTAAGTGGTACGACTGGATGTTTTAATACATGTATACGTGGTGAAGCAATCCCCACAACCAATCTAATTAACATATCTGTTACCTCACATGGTTACCATCTTCTTTGTGTGTATGTGTGGTAAAACACTAAACATCTACCTTCTTAGTGAATTCACAAGTATGCAATTAAAGTATTGTTAGCTGTATTCACACTGATGCACATTAGATATCCAGAATTTATTAATCTTGCGTAATGGATACAAAGGATAGCTCTGTGTCCTTTGACCAACTTTTCCCCATTTCCCCAACTCCTGGCAACCACACTTCTACTATTTGCTCCAATGAGTTTGACTATTTTAGATTGCACATATAAGAGAGATTGTACAGTATTTTTCTTTCTGTGTCTGGTTTATTTCATTTATCATAATATCCTATAGATTCAATCATCACAAAAGTCAGGATTTCTTTTTTTTAAAGGCTGAATAATATTAGTATTGTCCCTAAGTATACCATGTTTATTTTATCCATTCATCAGTTGATAAATATTTGAATTGTTTATACCTTTTGGCCATTATGGTTGTTTCTGTTATAAATTCCTATGTGTAGCCCACTGATTTTTGACAAAGGTATCAAGACCATTCAATGGGGAAAGAATAGTCATTTCAACAAATGATGACGGCACAACTATATATCCACTTTCAAAAGAATAAACTTAGACCTGTTCTTCACACAATATATAAAAAAATTAACTCAAAATGGATAAAAGATCTGAACTAACAGCTAAAACTAGCAAACTCTTAGGTATAAATCTTCATAATCTTGGACGAGACAAATATTTCATAAATATAACATCAAAAACACAAGCAACAAAAGAAAATATAGGTAATCCAGACTACTAAATCAAAATTAAAAACTTTCTGGCTCAAAGGACATCACCAAAAAAATGGAAAGGTAACCCACCGTAGGGGAGAAAATATTTTGCAAACCATTCAATTGATAATGCTTAGTACCCATAACGTATAAACAATTCTTATAATTCAGCAATAAAGAGACAAATAACTCAAAAATGAGCAAAATACTTAAATAGACATGTTTCCAAAAAAGATACACAAATAGCCAATAAGCGACGTGAGAAGATGCTCAACATCGTTAGTCATCAGAGAAATTAATATCTTACAGTGAGATAATTCTTTACACCCATTAGGATGGCTAGATAAAAAAAGAAAAAGGAAATTAACAAATTTTAACAGGCTATGGAGAAATTAGAATCCTCATATACTGCTGATGGGAATGTAAAATGGTACAACCACTGTGGAAAACAATTTGATAATTTCTCAAAATGTTAAAGATTGGGTTAATTCCACTTTTAGGAATTGCTACCAATATATCCAAGATAATTGAAAGCATATGTTCATATAAAAAGCACTATAAATTTTTGCAATCAGTGACAAACTGTGCCTGCTTCAAACCTACTTGGTTCTCCCTCCTCAACTTTTTGCAAACTTCAATTCTCTTTCTCAAAAAAATTTTTGTTTTGCAGAATCATTTTGCTTTTGTATTCAGCATTTTAAATGTATTTTTTCTAACAAAAATTATATTCATTTATTTGTGTTTTTACCTTTCTATATTATAAATTTTTTTTTCAACGTTTATTTATTTTGGGGACAGAGAGAGACAGAGCATGAACAGGGGAGGGGCAGAGAGAGAGGGAGACACAGAATCAGAAACAGGCTCCAGGCTCCGAGCCATCAACCCAGAGCCTGACGCGGGGCTCGAACTCACGGACGGCGAGATCGTGACCTGGCTGAAGTCGGACGCTTAACCGACTGCGCCACCCAGGCGCCCCTGTATTATAAATATTAATACTTATGGCCTAAGAGGCATACAGTGAATGTTACTACATAAAAGTTAACTGCTTGTTAGCAAACATATTGATTGCTTAGCAATGAAATGGAGATATTTTCAGCATTGTGCATCCCAACATTATCAGTTGTTATAAATCTAAGCTTTTAAATATGTTTTATTTACATTTTTTGGAAGTTGGTTAGGAGTTGTAGCTTGATAACACTTGATAATTTTTCCCATTGGGAAATGGGGTCCCAGTTGGCATTTTCATATATTGTCTAATTTGAGGGAAAGGATTATAGATGTTACCTGGAGAAAGCAATATCTTTACTTGATCATGCCCAGATAACAGAGCTCCATGGTGGTAGCCTGTTGAGAGAATATACAGGCAGGTTTTAGATCATAATGATCTGTGTTCACCATGATAAAAAATGTTGTATAAAGAGAGCTCTGCGATATCTTCAAATAATCTTAGTGATATGAATTTATTTAAACTTAGAAAGTTCGTTCTGCTCTCAATGTTGAAACAGGGTCAAAGGGGCAACACTGCAGGTAATGGAACTGCTTAAAAGGCTGCAGCAGTGATCCATGCCAAAAAAAAAAAAAAAAAAAATTCTGAGAAACTTACAGAAACAAAGAAAAAGGTTAGAAAGAAAGTGGTGGATATTAGGGCTGTTAAGGACATAGATTCAAATGTATAGGAGACCAACAAAGGACAATGGTAAACATAAAATATTGTGCCCAAACTGGGATAATTTTCAAAGTGAAAGAGGCCACTATTGTTAATTATATTGGGCAAACACACAAGTATACCTTTGTTTTCACTTTACTTTGGCATTCTGTAGCCTAAGCTCAATGTGGTCCAAAGTACAGATATAGCAACTGGAGTGTAGACAAGGAAAGATCCAGAGTAGCACTCTGGTAGAGTAGTTCTGGCTTGAGGAGCCAGTGAAATCCCCATTTTTCTATTCTCTTTTCTCAGTTTTTTCATATCCCTTGCTCCAAGCCATCCTGTGGTACCAGCTCTGTCAGCAGGGGTCCTGAGGAACCAAAATTCTGAGGGAGGGAATCTTCCTTTCTGATCAGTGGAACTGTGGTCTCAAGAGGGTGTGGTGAACCCCTATTAATGTTTTTCTTCTCTGCCCTTCTGCTGCTTGGTCCCAAATGCAAATGAAGTCACAGAAAGGCACAGTAGAGGAGGTACTAAAGCTATATCTTTCTTATCGGAATAATGAAAAGAGGAGTCCTAGAAACAGAAAGTACTGGATAGATTTCAGAGAAGCGGTTGCCTGGAGAAAACAAACCCCACAAAGTTGTGTATGAAGTCCTAGACTCACCTCTGGGCTGCACATGCAAAGCTCTGATCTCAGTAGAATATCAAAAGACTTGGAGAACCAGAAAAACAGGCCATCAACTCAACTCATAAGTAGAGCTTATGTGGAGGAGACCCAAATAGTCCCTCAAGACTGAAGTGATATTGGAACCACAGTCCACAAAAAATGTTTGGAACTTGTGACCTGAGAACGTTTTTATTTCAAGAGGAAAGAGAAATTGTAGTTAAAAGATAAAATAGGAACTCAGTTCTGCAAAGTACTAGATCAGAGACAAGCCCGAGATAAGCATACAAATCAATTTAGTTAACTGAATTAGTTGCCCTCTTTGGGGACAAAAAAAAGAGATTTATACTTATATCCACCATCCAAAATGAACCAGCATTTGTAGCACTGTTAGAAACATGTTTAAATAGGAATAAAACAAAACAACACATCAAACCTAATCTGTTACTATTTTTATTAGATGTTTGGAATGCTACTTTATGAAATACAATTAAAAATTAAAATCTCAGAACATCAATGCATTTTAAATTATAGGTCAGCGGCACCTGGGTGGCATAGTCAGTTAAGCATCTGACTCCTGGTCTCAGCTCAGGTCATCATCTCACAGGTTGTGAGTTCAAGCCCCACACTGGGCTCTGCACTGATGTTGCTAAGCCTGCTTGGGATATTGTCTCTCCTTCTCTCTGCCCCTCCCCAGCTTGTGCTCTCTCTCTCTCTCTCAAAATAAATAAATATTTTTACAAAATTAAGGGTCAGATTAACCATATTGAGCACTTAATTCTAGAGGTTTGTGCTTTTGTATAGAAAACATACATGCAAAGGTATAAAATATGTTCACAAATAGATACATACTTTTAAAAAATATATCTTTGCTTTTGAATTGTATTTTATTCTTTAAGTGAAAGTTAATGGTTACTAATTAATGGTGATCAATTTTCCCTTTTTTTCTAGGAAAATATTTTACAAAACATTAGATAATAATTTGTGAACTGAATGATTTCCCAAGGAGAATAGTTATTTATTCATGAGTAATAAAACACACAAATTATTTCTGGCATACTAGAATAGAGCTTAATTTTGAACTTCAGGTAGAGACTAATAATTTTTCCTTATGAATCTAATTATAAGTGTCATTTCAAAAGCTATTTTTACTTCTGCTTCAGCTTAGTGACATTTTAAATTTCTAATAATTGGAGTATATTTAAAGATTCCAAAGGTAAACAAGATATAGGTTTAACCTTTCTTGTTTTATAAATTAAGAATACATTTTCCTGATCCCTTTCCTCACATTTACCAAAGACAAAAAGGGAACACAATGATAATCAGTGAGGAATTAAATAAAATTGCCTTATTCTGGTGCCATATTTGGTGAGGTATATTTTAATACTGCTTTAGTTTCTTTAACTGAAGGTTTTGGGGTTGTTTTTTTTTTTTTTTTTTTTTTTTTGACACACAGAGAGAGAGAGATTTCATCCTCACACAAATGGAGCAGGGGCAGAGAGAAAGATCTCAAACAGACTCTCAGATCAGCACAGAGCTAGACACTGGGCTCGAACCCATGAACTATGAGATCATGACCTGAGCCAAAATCAAGAGTCAGATGTTTAACAGACTGAGCCATCCAGGAGTCCCTTAACTGAAGTTTTTTAACTTAGCCAAATTTACTATTTTTTGTGTGTACATTGATGATATCATTTAAAAAAAAAAACACCTCTTTATACTTTAAAACGCTTAAATTTGTACAACTGTTATATTTGAAACATAACTGTATCTATAGATATGTCTTTTCCCACTACTAATCATTCATTAATCAGTCTCTCTGCTTAATTTTAGTCTTGAAAGTAGTTTGCCAATTTTATTTGTCTTTTCAAAATCTTTGTTTATTCTTTGTTCAACTTAATGTGTGATTTTTACCTTATTATTTGTTCCCCACCATCTTTGAATAGATTATTTTCTCACTTTTGCTTTTTGAATCCTATGTCTCCCTTCTGGCCTCACTTTTTCTTATTATGGAAGGGGTGATTTGTGACTCTGTCTCATAATGTTTATTTTACATGTACTCTATTATAATGATAATTTTACAGTACATATAATTTTGTTATTACAGTTCTATTCTCTTAGTAATGTTCTCATGGTATCTACCTTTATTTTCCAGAGATTTGGGTGTTTTCTTTCATTTTTCACATTCAGCAGTTTCTCTAAGATGTGTTTAAATGTTGAAAAAAAATCTGCTCTACATTCTGTTGATTTTTCACTTAGTGAAAATTTTCAACATGTGAAAATTTCCCTGGTGAATTCTGAGAAATGAACACACACCACATAAACACTGTCATCTCATCAAGTATCACTTGTCTCTGCTTCTTCATTAGTATATGTTGGAACTTTATGCTCCATTTTCTATGTTTCTTAGTTTCTCTTTATTATCATTCATTATTTAACTTTTCTGTAATGGATTTTTTTAAAGATTTTATTTTTAAGTAATCTCAATACCCAATGGGGTCTCAAACGCACAACCCTGCTATCAAGAATCACATGCTGTACCGACTGAGTCAGGCAGTCATCTCTCTGCAATGCAGTTTTATAGATTTTATCCATTACATTGCAATCAGTTAATTCTTCTTCAGCTATTCCCAGTTGTTAAATTCTCTTTTAGTTGTATCAAGTCTATCCCATACATTGGCATTTTTACTGTAAATGCCAGTAAAAATTTCCAGAGTTTTAATAAAAATTTGCTTTCTTTTTAGTTTCATAACTGCCCTTTAGGGATTCTCTTTCCCTCTCTCTCTCTCTCTTTGTGCCCCTTCCCGCACACTCCCCCACTCAAAATAAATAAATAAACTTAAAAAAAACCCGCAATATAACTATCAAAATCAGAAAACTAACTTTAAAACATTACTACATGTAATCTTCAAACCCCACTAAAATTTTGTCAATTATCCCTGTAAGGTCACTTATAACAAAAGGATTTAGGCTATTAGATTACAAGGCTATTTAGATATCAAGTCTTTATAGTCTCCATCAGAAATGGTTTCTTGGTCTTACTTTGGCCTCCGTGACTTTGAACTTTGAAAATACAGATCAGCTATTTTGAGGAATGCCCCTCCATTTGGTTTACCTCATACTTTCTTATAACTAGATTTACATTGTGTTTCACCACCAAAAATATAGAAAGTGATGTGTGTTCTTGTTGCAGGTTCAGGCCATCATTAGGATTAATGTGGATTACTGTGATCCTTTCATGAACAGCCATGGCTTGTGGCTTTTCCGTTGTGAAAGTATTCTTTTGTGCTTTGTAATTATTCTGCATTCTGTGGAAAGGTGCTTTGGAATAACTCATTACTAATTAAACTCTCAATTTATTCATTTATTTATCTCTGTGTTGGATGCATGCATCCCCATTTTATTCAGTGCATAATCTATTTTTGTATTTTATTTTTTAAGTGTTTATTTATTTTGAGAGAGAGAGAGAGCGCGCCCATGTGTGCAAGCGGGGGAGGGGCAGAGACAGGGGGAGGGGCAGAGACGGGCGGGGCGGGGGGGGGGTGGTGGAGGGAGAAGCCCAAGCAGGCTCTACACTGTCAGCACAGAGCCCCAAGTGGGGCTTGAATTTAGGGACTGTGAGATTATGACCTGAGCTGAAATCAAGAGTTAGATGCTTAATTCAAAGAGCCATGCAGGCTCCCCATGATGATCTATTTTTTAATTTTTATTTTTATACCTACATTGTTCAGAGTTGGCCAGTGATGGAGAACCTCTTCAGACTGGCTGCTTTGTCCTTTTGACAGGTATCCATTCTTGTTTAAGCACTTCCAGGGTCATCTTGTAATCTTTCTGCTCTTCCCCTGGATTCAGCCATTTCTCTAGGGAGCCTTCATTCCTTTTATCAAGTAATGACATTTATAATCCAGCATGTGGGTGCTATGTTGTTCATTGCTATTGGATGTCACATTTACATGAGCTCTTGTCCTTTAACCTAAAATACCCATCTGCACACTGCCTCCTTCTTATGTCACATCTTCATCATCCTCCCTCCTTTCACTTTTAGGCAGTGTTTCCTTTTCCCATTTTCTGCAAACCACTGTCATCTTGCTTTTATTCTCAGTAGTCCACTTCATAACTTAAATCAGCCTCTAGTTCCATGTTCATGTTGCAGCACTTACCATTATCACATTGTTTTTGAACAATGCATAAAATGCAAAAACCATCGCTGAAAGAATTACTATTGTTGCTAAAATTATGTGCTATTCAAGACATCTCAAAATACCAAAAATAAATATATTCTTAAAGATATGAGAAATTTGAAACATTAAAACTTCAAATTAATCTATTTCTAGGATTAATAAAACTTTAACATTTTTAAATAATATTTCATAAATGGAGCAAAATAAAAATGGTTTTATATTATACATCACATAAATGTTAATAAGATTTGATATTAGTTACTTTTTGTAACTTTTACAAAACTATGTTGGGAAAACTCTAATTTTGATTAGCTAAAGTGCAAAATTTAACAAGTTTAATATCAATAAAATTTACTCTCATACTAAATTATAGGTGAATAAAATGGGTAACTTCTATTCATGATAAAGAAAACCTTTTGTAGTGCCTTGAAAGGCTTCAATAGAAAGTCAATCATGGGACAGTTCAAGAAAAAAAATATACAAACAATGCATTATAAATTGACAAAAATCCAGGTGCCCAAACAGATGATCTTACCTGTACAAATAGATGACTTTATCTGGATTTTAAAGCACCTCGATTTATAACTACTTGGTGAGAATACTCAAGCGCATTTGTATTTCCCTTGTCTAAAAGACTGATCACATGCTGGCAAGGGCTAAATACTGCCTGGTTCACAGATTTAGTGTACAAATATTTGCCTGGAAGCAAGCTGTGTAACTGTGCTTCATTATAGCTGGTAATTGGATAGCTGGCAAAGAATAGATAACCCTGCAAGAAAAAGAAGCACAAAAAACTCAGGCTCTTAATCAACATGCCCTAATCCCAAGATGCAAATTTATAGCAAACTTTGGTGCTTTATTTCTAGACTAGCAAGTTAAGAATGAGTTAATTTCAACAAATATTTGTTGAGCACCTACTATGTCACTGTGTTAGGTGCTGGAATGACAAAATTGAGTAAGTTACTGTTGCCCTCAAGCACTGAACTTACCTTTTAGTGAGTTTTGTGCTCAAGTCAGATACAGAGACAATACATTCCGTTGTCAGCTTTGAAAGGCTGTGATAAAGATATTTTCAGGACATCTTTTCATTGATTATGAAGTCTCTCAGATAATACCCATCCTGAGACTAAGGCACTTACATACACAAATTATTTTGTGTGAAGTTTTGTCTCTTTGGTCATCAGACAAAAAGCTTTTATGTCTTAGATAAACAACTGCTCATGCAACTTGTCCATAAAGTAGATGGGTGAATTTAGGCACTAGTGCTATGTCTAAAATGTGAATATGTGATAGTTTCAGTTCAGTTGTAGTTATTTGCTTTAAAATGTCTTCTCACTTTTGAACTGTTGCAGTAGATAATCATAAGCATCTGGTCAGTCTTGATGTGGCAGGTTACATGGCCCATACCTGCCTGGCCGTTAACATTAAATCAGAGCCTCACTCAGCTGACTTTCAGATGTGAAGTCCAAGGCTCAGTGTCCCTAGTATCCTGAGGCAATTAGATATCACAAGCTCAGACACAACTGCTTTTTCTCTTGCCCAGAGAGGACAACTGGGCTCCTTTTCAACCATCTGGATGTCGCATATCTTGCCTGGAGTAATGAAATCCAGTTATTCTTTCCTCTCCTCTTTGACTAGGGAGCTTTCCTAATAAGCTCTCTGGAGGATTGGGAGACAATCTTCTGTAAGCACTTTTAATCTGCATTTTTTATTATTAACATATTTGAAATGTATATGTTTCAAGTGTGTCTGTATTTCCTCTTCATTGCTGTTTGTACAGGTCTTTTGTTTGCTTTTATCATTTAGAGCTTTAGTATGTTTCTTACTATTTTGTATAAAATTTAACATTTTTATAATTTTATTGAAGCATATTTTACACATCCTATTACATGTACAAGTCAATGTTTTTTTTTTTTTAAATAAACTTACTGGGGCACCTGGGTGGCTCAGTTAGTTAAGCATCCGACTTTGGCTCAAGTCATGATCTCGCCGTTCATGAGTTCAAGCCCCACACCAGGCTCTGTGCTGATAGCTCCGAGCCTGGAGCCTGCTTCAGATTTTGTGTCTCCCTTCCTCTCTGCCCCTCCCCGCTCACTCTCTGTCTCTGTCTCTCTCTCTCTCAAAAATAAATAAACATTTTAAAAAATTAAAAAAAATAAAAATAAACTTACCAAGTTATACAAACATCACCAGAAAACAGTATTTGAATACTTTTATCACTCCATTAAGATTCCTAATGTCCATTAACTGTTAACCTCATCTGGCCACTCATTACTCCCTACTCTAGACAACCTACTAGTTACTGCTACATCCCCTACTAATTACTAGTACACTAATCTACTTTATGCCTATAGATTTGCCTTTTTTTGATATTTAATATATGTTAGAATCATGAAATATGTTGTATCTTTTATCTGGCTCTTTTTACTTAGCATGTATCATTAGCTCATTCCCATTCTTTTTTTACAACCGAATAGTATTCCTTTGTACTGGTATATCTATGAATTCACCTGCTGATGGGCATCTAGGTTGTTCTCATTTTGACTTATGAATAATGCTGTTAAGAACATTCATGAGCAGGTCCTTGTGTGTGGATATGTCAGATTTAGCATATTTTGAAATTTTATTGATATCGTCACTTTGATATCACTTGATATCAAAAGGCAAGTATGTTTATTTATTCATATGGCTTTTGGTATCATAAAATGAAATATAGGAAATGGAATTACTGATACTTTGTTTGCTTTTCAGATCTCTCCTTTAGGTTTAATTATAAACTGGAATTTGAGCATTTGCTTTTTATTTTTCACATTCTCCTTCACTTCTCATAATTTTCATTATTGTACCCTTCCACTGTCTTCTGGGAAACTTTATCTGTTTTCTATTACTGTGTCTGTTAATGCCAAAAATTATTTTCCTTTCTGTTTTCAATGTCCCCAAAATGAATCTTTTCCCATTAATCATTTTGGTTTATTTTATGTTTTTTTTTTTTTTATTATTTCATTTAGGTCTTTTTAATAACTCTACACTCAACTCATCTTTCCATTTCCTTATACTCTCATTTACTATTACTTTCCATTTTATTTAGCTTATCAAGTAGCTATTGTCTCAGATCTTTATTTTATTTTATTTTTTGTATTTGTGCTTTCTGAGATTCTAGCCCTTCACTTATTCGACTACTCATGCCTCAATTTTCTTATCTATAATATGAGATTAATAATAATGGTACTACTACTACTAATAATAATGCTTACTGGATGGGTTCATAGTCAAGAATAATGACAATTTGCTTTCCATAGAGACTGATGAATAGAATGGAGCCTCATATAAAGTAAATGCTCATAGGAGAATAATCTAGGCAAATGCCAAGGTTTTGCCTTAGAGAATCATGCTTTATCTAAACATGGGCCTAAAATAACAAGTAGTAAAAGAGTGATTTCACTTCAGCCAGAATTCCAGATCTTACTAGGAAGGAGGGTAACTCTTTGAATATCAGGTATACCTGGACTATATTAGGCTCTTGGGATATTTTAAATAATTTAATATCAGTTCATTGTAATGCAATTCATGTGACAGTCTTTTCCCTCACTGAGGAAACAAGTTCAAAAAGATCAAGAAACTGTCTAAAAGCCACACAGCTATAAGAATATATGTATGGAACTGTTTATATAACCCAAATGTGTTAAAACATATAACCCATGTACTCTTCACTATATCACACTAACATTTATTACAATAGTTGAGGTAAAATTTATCATTAGTCAAACAGCTGACATAATCTTGAGGTTTTATTTTCTCATTTTTTTACGTTTTCTTTAGTTGAAAACAGATGTTGTAGGCTTCATTATGCCTTCAAAATGTGTAAAAGCACGAGATAGTGCCCTGCCCATGCTCTGCCTCTTGCATGCCAACCCAAAACCTTTCCACGGCATGCTCCAGTGACCGGTGCATCCCTTGAGAATATTCTCTGATGGAGAGAGGCTTCTACAGAGCAGTTCCATGGAAGTAGTTTCCCTGGGAGCAGCCTTCAGCCATTGAATTTTTTCCCTTCAAGTGTGAAAACAGTGAAGGGTGCTCTATAATCTCTTGAAGATCCTCTGGGGGCTTGGGTCCCACTTACAGAGTAATGATTTACTCAATATTAATTAACATTGGCTTTCTTCCTATCCGTGTTTCACCTTCCCACTATCCCACTGGTGATTCCTGGGATCAGATCCTCTCCCAAATAAACTATGTGTGCTCAAATCCATGTCTCAGGTTGGTTTCTGAGAGGATTCAAGCTAAGACAAGGTGACCCATTGGGAAAATATAAATTGTTTCAAAATTTATATAAATTTCTGGATGATGTGTAATTAATTATTCAGATAATTAAATTATCTTTGATGTATGATCTTTTATGTTTGAATGGAATCAAGATAACTGATTTATTAGAAGAAAAAACAAATCAGTGTTTCCTTGTCAGTGTTTTTGTTTTTTAAAATCACATCACATAAAACTGTATAAAACTGATAATGCTGTCAACTAATTAGGCATTTGATTTCAGGTCATCAAACATGTAAATAATAAGGGATGGTTTTCAAACTATGCAGAATATTTCACATTATATCTAAATATCTATTATAAATACCTTATCTATTAATATTAATTCCATTTAATGAATATTACTAGAAGAAATTTGCAACATAACATTATATTATATCATATTAACTTAACAGCTATTTTAGTATTATTAGTATAATTTTATTGCTAGATATTAAAAGAATGTATATACCTGTGTACTATACATAGTTTTTTTCTGCAGTGAATATTCTGAGTTTTTTCCTAATATGGAAATGGTAAACATCCCTTAGGTGTAAGATATCATACATTTAAATATGTAAAGGATATAATTTGACTCCAGGAGTCAGAGTCAAACATTTGTCTAATTGTGTTTTTACATATTTTGGCAGTAAAAATCACTCTGATCACCCCGAGGTTGTTAGAAATATAGAAATTATTAGCACACACCAGACACAAAAATGGAATAAACTAGGATTGCACTCTTTACTGTTTATCCTTAGAAGTTTGCATTTCTAGAGAAACATCCTGCTGCTGTAGTTACATTTTTCAGAGCTTGCTCAAATTCCATGAGGACTTCTTTTGGATCGCTTGCCACAAAGATTACATTCTCTTTGGAGTTCAGATACCATACATCAAAAAACTGGAGCTTTTGCAAGTTTTCTCTCGACAGGGGAAATATATCCCCTACAAACTAAAGACAAAGTCAAAAGAGCAGTAAACAACTTTCTAGTGCTCTTCTCCTCCTTTCCTGTATCGAAGAATATGACTACACTCTGCCCTCCTTCTAGCATGCTTCATATTTCATACTAAATCACTGTGGCACGAATATTGTAAATATGTAATTACAATAGGCCAATTATTATTGTTTGTTTGTTTTTTCTTGGTTCATGGTTTGCTTAAATATAAGCAAGAAAGAGAAGCAAGAAACACTTGTTTCTGGAACAAATACTTTCTAAATTTAATTATTGCATGTTTCAAAGTTTACTAAAATTAACCTTTCTGGAATAATATAATGCAAGACTATAGCAGAAGCAAATCATGTCCATTTTCTTTAGTTTATTGTGCTCTAACCACTTATGTTTTATTTTACTTCTTCTCGAAAATAGGGAATATCTAAGTTCTGGAACTGTCTTAAAACCATCCAAGTCATTATTCAATCTACCCGATTTTGTGAGGATTGTAGCGATTATTTCCAATATAACTATTTTTACCAATTTCATTCACTTCTAATTGCAATTTTCTGTTTTTATCTGCTTTTTCATTTTGCACATATAGATTTATAACTCATATCTCTTTCTTAAGCAAGACTTTTTATTACACGATGTTCTCCTTAATCCTGTTTATTGCTTTTAATCTTAAATTCCATCTTGTCTAACATCAAAATTACCACTCTTGCTTATCTTCTGTTTGAATAAGCCTATTATCTATTTGTTAATTTCTTAATTTTAAAGTTTTATTTATTATTTATTTTGAGAGAGACAGACAGACAGACAGACAAACAAAAACATGTGAGCAGGGAAAGGGCAGAGAGAGAGAGAGAGAGAGGGAGATAGAGATTCCTAAGCAGGCTCTGGGCTGTCAGCACAGAGCCAATGTGGAGGTCAAACTCACAAACTGTGAGATCATGACTTTAGACAAAACTCAAGAGTTAGACACTGAACTGAATGAGCTTCTCCATTCCAGAAGAACCCAGGTGCTTCTCCATTTCTTAATTTAAAATTTTAATTGTCACCCTGCTTAGGATGTGTTTATTGTAAGCAGCATAGGGACTATTTTTCAACTTCAGTCTGATAGTTTCTTTATTTTGATGGAAAGATTTTAGCCTGTTAATATTATATGTAATGAATGATATACTCAGTTTTATTTACTATATTTTCACGTTTATCACTTATTTTACTTTATTGGTTCCTCATTTTCACTTAATTTATCTTTGTTTCTTTGATCAAGTGTTCTTTTTCTTGATAATACAGAATTTCTACTGTTGATTTCCATCTATTAATGATTACATTTTCTTTCCCTGATCTTCTAATCAAACACTATGTTCCAATCATTTCTCCATGAAAGATGTTCAAATTCCTATTTCTCTGAACACAAATAAGATAGATCTTTCCAATATTCTTATTTATAGTGCTCTAATCCCCTCTTTTGTTTTTTACCATTTCCATTCTCCATTCTGGAGTTGTAGTTATTTTATTTCTCTCTCTGTATTCACTCACTCTCAATTTTTTGCTGTGTTGGAGACAGTCTAATTCTACCTGGAATTTCCCTTACAATAGCTCCCTTCTATCTCAAAACAGTTTTTTTAAACTTTTATATTCCCTATTTCTATAAAATCTATCCTTATTCATAAATATGTATCACAAGATTCTTTTATCACTTATTTTTCATTCCTCTTACTTCCTCATTTTGAAGTCTTTATTATTTTTCCTATGATGTTTGCTTAAGATCTTTTTTCAAATACTTTTCTCAAGTTTGGAATATTATGTTGATATATATACTCAGAATTTTTTCATGTTCTCAAATATCTTTCTACATTTCCTTTCCAGGAAAATTGTTTATTCTGTCTAGAAGTTTGTGATATTTTCGATCTAATAGTTTCATTAGAATTTGCATTGTTATATGTCTGTTCTGGAACTCAAGGAAGCTTTCAGTCTATAAACCAATGTTTCTTTGGTCGATAATTTTACTTCTATTATTTGTTTAATTATTGCTTCAGCTTCATTAGTCTTTTTTTTCTTTTCATTCGTTTTTCTGAAGCTACTGTGTATTAAGTCCCCTGAATCTCTCTCTATTTTAATCTGTAGTCTCTATTTTTATCTTACATTCTCTCTCTCTCTCTCTCTCTCTCTTTGTTGTTGGTTTTCGGTTTTTTTACACTGTGCTTTGAAATACTTGTTACATTGGCTCTTCTGGGTTGCTAACCCATGTCTCACCAGTGACTATCTGCTTCTTAAATGTATTTAGCAAGATTTCAAGTGGAAAAATAATTGGTTCACTAATCATCAAATCCCTTGTGTGTGTGTGTGTGTGTGTGTGTGTGAGAGAGAGAGAGAGAGAGA